>NC_087333.1:4683000-5362500 GCF_037043105.1 Vanessa tameamea
ATACATATATATATATATACATATTTCGCCTACAAATCAATGTATAGTTAGTCTACGCTTTTTTTATCTGTAGTATAATCCAGTATTGAGTAATATGCCTTATTTATCAAAGGTTTCTTTGACAATAGCTTTGAATTTTTTTACAGGCCAATTTAAAAATAACTTTGGAATCTTATTATAGAAACGAATACCGTGCCCCAGGAAGGATGTATTAGCTTTGCGAAGTCGGAAACTAGGTGTTATTAGTTTACCTTTCCTCCTCGTGTCCATACAATGTTTTTCACCATTTCTTTCGAAAAAAATGTATATTATTGTGAATATACATAATATTGTTGTAAACATATTGTGAAGCAACTACTCACTATTAAAAACACCCCGAAGGGAGTCTCCAGCTCCAAGATTATAAATAGACTGAAATGCTATTTTTTACAGTATGAAAACAGGTTTAATATCCTCAGCATAATACTATGAAAGAAACCAAAGTATACTGATCGAGAAGTATCAACACCAGTTACATGTCTAACTTTTATGTATGCTGCGGAACTCAGTAAAGTGATTCATTAAAATACTGTAGTGTTGGTTACATTTAGATCGCTATTGTTTAACGTTAACTTGAAATTTTACTTTCTTACATTAGGTAAAGGAACAGTATGAATTTTGTCTTTTTAGCATTTAGAACTAAATTATTTTTTGTAAACCGACTTTGTAACTGCTAATGCATTATACACATTGTCATCATTAGGATTCTTTGTCACAAAACCTTTCAACTTTAAAAAGTAATGAGGTATCATCAGCAAACAATACAATATTATACATACCTTTAACATAAAAAGGAACACCATTCACATACAACAAAAATAGATAAGGACCCAAAATTGATCCTAGTGGAATGCCCATTCTTAGTACAGATCCAGAAGACTTTATTTCATTAATAGACACCTGTTGAATTATTTGATTCAAGTATAAAGCAATTACATCAAGACCTTTACCTTTAACAGCGTAATGTTTTAGCATTTATGTATAAGCTTGTATCTTATCTACATAGATCGCTTTGTTCTACGAGATTATGAAACAGTTTAAACGTTTTCGGTACTATTTTATTTATTAATTAGATAAACAACAGAGTAAACACAGACGACACGAAAATAGAGAGTTGACACGTATATACGATGAAATAAAATAAATAAATAATACTATTTTTTCACTAAATAAATTTCGGAAAATAGATCAATGGAACTCGAATACTTTTACCAATTGTTTACGATTTTATTTCGGTCAAATTCATAGTTAAAAGATCATAAAACACGCTGGAAGAGCGTAGCTAAAAAATGTCCTTTATTCTATAAGGGAGGACTAAAACCATGTCACTTTACTAAGTTCACTTATCATAATCAGTGCATGGTTTAGTCCCAAAAAGTAAAGGAAACTTGCATCCGCCGGAAGAAATCCTGACATATATTCGCTAAATCTTAGTGGGTTTCTCCTGTTTCCCTCCCTGTACACGACCGAAATGTCATATCTGTCAATACATCCATATGTTTTATATTTTCAAACACTAATATCACTGAACGGTGTGAACAGTGGTGTCAAAAATATAAGCTAAGATCCGACTTAAGTAAGTTAACTCACTTCGTATTTCATCGGTATATTTAATTTATTTGCCCATCGAAAAACCCTGTAATATTGGTACTTTACTTATAAACAGAAGCCTTATCAAGGATTCTCATATATCAAGCTGTTGTTCTGAATTAGAAATTAAAAACATTTTTAAAGCAAGTCGTCTTATTACGTGTTTTCTTATTCAGTGACCGTTTTAACGTGACAGTATAATACTTACAGCACTTTACTAATGTTATTTTTTTTTTCGGTCGCTTTTTAACATCTGAGGTCATAAGCGACCACAGTTATATATAACAATTCTTATATTAATTTATAAACATTAATTAAATTCAAAAAATTTAAGGTTTCGGAATATCCTACTTGATTTAAACATTCTTTCAAAGTATAACATATTCGTTTTTTATTTATGTAACCCACACAACTAATGTTTAACGTGCTAGTAAGGTAATATATATTTATAATGTTGGTAATATTGTATTATTACTTCTATAAATTCTCATCTCTCACTCATAAAATTAAGTTCGTACAAGGCTGGCCCTAAGGAAGAATCAAATCAAATCCCTTCCTGTAGCTGAAACGGATCATTAACGTTTATTCGTAACAAACGGATAAACAGCCAACCCAAAAACATTTATATAATACACACAGAACTCACGAAATAGGGTGACCTGTCGACTTTAGATACTTTAAACTTTTGCAAAGGCAACATTAATGATTAAGAATATTTAAATAACTTATGGTTTTTGGAATAAAGTTCTTTTACGCGGCTTCGAGTAGAATGGACTGACAGAAATCGTCACGTAAGAAAAAGCGTTATACCTCTCCAAGCGAACTTCTCTCTCTTTCTCGTTCTCTCTGTCTCTTTCTATTGTATACGGCTTTATACAATATTATTTAAACTTTTTTTTGATTTACCCGGAGGTTTTCTAATAATTTTCGCGTTATCATTTAATTATTCTCAAACTTTCTAATTGTTATTGTTGTTATAAATGTTATTCAATGGCAGCCTTACATTTATTTATACTTATGAAATAACATGACCTGACTAACTGATTCATCATGAAATTTGGTGAGTAGGATCGTTTTATTGAGTAGACACCCACTAAGGAAGGAGTTTTGAATATCCTACCCCTAAGGGGGTGAAATAAAGGTTGAAAGTTTGTACGGATGTCCGACATTTTGCTTGAAAGTTAGAGACATGATCCATAATCTGTAAATATATTCAACTTTCACGCGAGCAAAGCCGCGAGCAACAGCTAGTACGTCATATCTAGCAAATTCAACTTCCTTACAACCACATGTCCCATGAGAGCACTCTTTTTTTAATTAGGATTATTTTAAAGATAATAATCGTAATATATGTTGTACAATCTTTATCTTGTTTAAAAGATATATCCTATACATATTGGGTAACCGTATAAAATATAAATATCCCGTTATATCCTTAAACACATAATTCATTAATAAAAAAATTTATAATATATAATTTAAAAAATATCGTAGATATTCAAATCCTGTGTTGTGGGTTTTAAGTTTTCCTATCAATGAAACCGTGTAATACGAAATATTTTCCTAAAGAATAGTCATTCATTTTGGACAAGAGAAAATTGTAATGTATTTCAAACATTGTAGCTTAAATTAAAAAAGGAAATCATATTTTTGTATTCCTTAGAGCCCTTTAATATGACATACCACGTGATTTTTAATTCATCCTCGAGAATCCATTCAACTATACATCCGTGGTCGGATCACCGTTTTTTTTTACGTAAGTGGTCACAAAGACTATGGCGCTGTAAGAATTAACTATTTACTACTACTCGCCACTACTCACCAAGCCTGGGAGATAGATATCATGTCCCTTGTGCCTGTAGTTATACCGATTTCCTCACACTTAAAACCAGAACACAACAATACTAATTATTGCTGTTTAGCGGTAGAATATCTGATGAGTGGGTGCTACCTAGTCATACACAAAGTCCTACTGCCATGTACCACAACCGACAACTTTACACAAATAAAAATAGTTAATAAGCTTAGTCTTAATTTTAAGTTACTAATTTATGTTTGTTTTTTACTGCTGTGTATAATTTCTTTTTACTTTTAATTGTATTTTTTTTTCTTAAGCTTAGTGCATGCTGTGATCTCCTAGAATTGAAGGATCACACAACTTGTAACCCCTATATTGTTTAATTTGAAGAATATCTATTTAGTTTGTATCTTTTGTTGGAGACTCGTAAATTAAATAAATAAATAAACATAATATATGAATAAAATCAAATGTCATCAAAACAATATCGAATGTTTTCGGCTAGTAGACTCTTTGAAAGCTGACGGACAGACAGACATTAGTACATAAATATTCCATTTTTAATCGAATGGATGAAAAACAAAAACAAAATACATAATTTCCAATCGACTAAAGAATAGGTCGGAATACAATTTAAAATCTCTGTAATTTAATCACAGCTGAAGCTCAATCAATAACTCGTGTTTATAATATCTTGTTTCCGTTGCACGTGTATCTACTTTTCACACGTGGATGTCCGTTTTTATGAAGAGATAGTATTTCAAACAATTCGAAAACTGTTGTGGCAACTGATTTATCATTATAATGTACTTGATGCTTAAATAAATAAACTGTTATTATTATTAAAATGTAAAGGTATAAAGTTGAAATTATCACAAAATATTTATATATGTGGAGCCGGAGCAGGATTAAAAAAAAAATTTTACCTCATTATATCAACCAAAAGATATGGAAAAAGATAGAAAAGATAGTGTATAATACATTTTTATTTTTTTATGGCCGTTAATATTAAGTGTGTAGTGTTAGGGCTTTTTGAAAGCCCGTCTGGATAGGTACCACCTACTCATATATTTGAACGCCAAATATAAATGTTTGGTAATGTTGTGCTACGGTTTGAAGAATGATCAAACAAGGGACATATCATCTTAGTTAATAGGGCTGGTAGCGTAATGTCGACGTAAGGAATCGTTATTGTTGAATATTTCTTATCGTATCATTAAATATTGGTCTCGCAAATCCTACACAGGAATACAGTGTATTACACAAATAATACTAGAAAAACTGCACTTGTATTTTTGTTTTACTCACTCCGAAACAATATTATTAAATAAAATACAATACAGGGCTACGTAATAAAATTTAATAAAATTCCGCAGTCCATACTTGAGCTGCCTCTCAGCAGACTTTAATTTGTTATTAAAAATAATCTCCGTTGTAAAATACCCACGCATTTTTGTTAAATATGTTTGCATATAACTGACGATAATGAGTAAATTTAATAATTCCTGGATCTTGACTCTCAATTCAAATGCATCTTATTCAATTAAACTTAATTTTACTTGAATAAGATTTATATAATATTATAATTATATTTATATATTTATGAAATAGGGATTTTTACAATGTCAACATTTCTCTACCACCGTTCCGGAAAGCGACCTCCAGCTAGAAGAGAGGACCAGAAACTCACATAGTTGCACTTTTAAAATATAAATACAGATTTACAATGATTATTCTTGATTAGTCCTGCGCTGAAACCCGAGCTTAGTACAAGCATATTATTCATTCATAGTAAAGTATTATTAGTATAATATCTATTGATTAATTGTGTATATTGAAATTAAAGTGGATTATTAATTTTCACTGAGTTTCTTGCCGGAGGAGTCCAATGTGCTCTTCTCGGTAGATTTTATATTCCGATTCGGTGGTAATGATTAAAGATCTATATATTTTTTCAATACCTAATGAAATGCCCAAAGTCAGTAATAACTATATTTTGGGTGAAACATATATTTATTTTTCGTACAAAACTACTGTAAACTGAATCATTCTATTGAATCTGTTAATACTCGTTCTATACAAACATATTTTGAGATGGGATAATTTGACAGATATCAACTGTCCCCGTGAACAAAGAACAGGTGCCATAAAAATGACCACTTAACATGACATCCTTAACATACACCCATTGACAGGATTACAGATTTTTTAAAATTATTTATAAAAATCCTCACAATTTAATTGTGATCAAATATACTTATAAAATCATTTGTCAACACCGTTTGGAACATAGATTGGGCGAAGCGACAGAGAGGGAACCGTTGATTTTTAAATGAGTACTCCAGTGTACTACACATAACACCCCCTCCCCCACTGGATTTAGGAGAAGTGTGTAAAAATGGGAAATAAGAGCCGCAATAAATTATGAATTTGACCCGTACGTAATTGAAAAGATATGGGATACTCAAAAGTTAAACGAATAAAGAAATATTCGACTGAATTGTTTTGATTTAAGATTGTTTTATTTTAATATATTATAATTCGTATTGAGTTGTTACTTTTGTTTAACTATTTACGTAATCATTAAAACATACTTATCCGGTTTAGTCCCTACTCAACATATAGCTGGCGTACTATCAAATATAACAGATACTGAGACTAAAATAATCAAAGACAATGAGATCTTCATAGACACTTTTATAATTTTTTATAGGTTTGACATATTCCTTACCTGTATAAAATTAACACTTAGCTCATAACCAAAACTTGTGAGCCCCCATGGAGTAATAGTGAAAAAACTCTTATAAAAAACACAAAACACTCGTATTCCTTCCACTGGTGATAAGGCTGGTTCAATTTTTGTCCAGTAGATCGGAAGTTCGATTCAACGAGGAAATGCTGTTAGCATTTTTGCCATCACTCCACGCGCTCATATTTTGTACAGTAACTGTTTTGAATTTCGATATATTTTATTGTATTTATAAAAGTAAATCCAAACATAATTAATTCTTATGTAAATAAATTATCAAGATGAATTTTAGTGTGGAGATAGTTTGAGTCCCGGAGAACGAAGGCTTTAATTTAACCCTCGAGAGAGAAAATGTGATGTGACGGTCTGTGTGCTATTGGTAAAGTTTTATCAATTACGTGCGAGTAAAGCCACAGGTTCATCTATTACAACTATGAGACATGATACCAATCCTACAAACCAAAATATCCTTACAGCACAATTTTTACATTACAACGGATAATATGCCCAATATTTCTATTTGACTTCAACGAATATTCATTTTCCTTACTATTATGTGTCGCATACAATAAAGCCTTAGATCTTCATAGAATATAACACACAAAATGCTACATGGCTGACTCCGAAACTTGGATGGAGTTATCTGTAGCAAATGTCGCACTCATGCTTAATGTAGCGAGACTACAATTTATAAAAGCGTGGGACAGATAACCGAGTCACCATTTATATTATCACGTGTAGAACTAACGTAAGTATTTTTTTCTTTCGTTAAATCGAATTCGTAATTATAGATAATAACAATTCTAACGAGATATATTTGCTTAAGATCAACGAGTTCTAAACTCAATGGCTTTTTTAATTCAATTGAACTTCATATACTTGGTGGTGGGGTTACAAGTCCGTCTGGGTAGGTACTATCCACTCAGCATGTATTCTACCGCCAAGCAGCAATACTTTATACTATTTTGTTCCGGTTTGAAAGGTGAGTGAATCAGTGTAACTGGACATGAGTAATAATAACTTGGTTCCCAAGGTTAGTGGCGCAAAGTAACGAATGATTAGAGTTTCTAACGGTACCAATGTCTATGGCTACCATCGGATGGCCCATTTGCCCGTCTGCCTACCTTTCCCACCTATCTAACTAGGTAATATCATAAATATTCATATTTATTGTGAGTATGTTTGTTTGTTTGTTACATTTTTGGGTAACTACTCATCCAATTACTATGAAATTTTGCATACATTGTCATAGGCTCAGAAGAGAACATAAGGAGTCCTATTGCCCCTCCACACACGATCAAAGCCGCGCGAGGAAACTAGTTAACAATCAATAAAACAAGCACATACAAAAAAAAATCATACAACAATCCTTAAACAACTTTAATTCACTCAGGTTCACACAAACTCATTTCTGGATAAAATATATAAACTCTTTCGCATTAAACTCTTAGTAATCAAGTTTAAGTTAAATTAATTAATTAAAGGAAGCACTTTTTATCACAAAACAATACAATTATACAAGACAATATTAATTTGGATCATTCAACTCCTCAAAGTGTAATTATTAGAGACAATTGTTCCGAGTCCTTTTAATTAAAGCTGGTATATACAAAGAATTGTTTACACTGTTTAAAATATAATATATTAGTTTTCTGCCCATCTACATAAATAAAAATATAAAACATCTTAAGGATTTATAAGACGTATGTACACATTCGTAGAAATAGGGCATACTTCTCCTTGCCTGCACTGTTATTGGGTAATAAAACTATGTACTAAAACGTCCGTGCCTATAAAATATCTTTAGTCATTGCTCATTAACCAAGACCTCAGGCTCGAAGTTTACGTAGCGATTTACGGACAGATAGGCCGATGGAAAGTGAGAACCTGTGAAATATTACCAGATTATATAAATGGGACGATTTTAATCTTGATCCTTGACCCTAAAAAGAGGAAGGAATGTGAGTTTACACACTGGCGATTCTCAAACCACGCCATTTTTTTACTGACTTCAAAAAGATGGCGTAGCTCATTTTATCTTTAACAGTAGATACAATATAACATCCAAAATAAAAAAAAGTAAATTACATATCAAAACTATCAAGGCAAAAGTTCACAGTTCAAAACTACTTACAGGTAGTCTCACCATACATTATCATATTACACAATGTAATTATTGAAAATATAAATAAAACATAAGCATAATGGTCAAAAATAAGAAATATAATACATTTTTTAAACTATTATTATAATAAATAATAATTAATAAAACCAATAAGATAAACCGTATGATTATAATTGGGCACAAATAAAATTCTTTATTTTTCGATTGAATTGAGGTCGACTATCGTGACATATGTCTAAATATTTTACTTTAATACTGATGGTGAGGTATAACAATGATAATCTCGATATGATGGGATTCCTAATTGCGTTTTATATAATCTGGTATAAAAGATTAATATTATAAATGCGAAAGTAACTCTGTCTGTTCCCTCTTCACGCTAAAATTACAGAACCGATTTAGATGAAGTTTTGTGTGGGGATAGTTTGAGTCCCGTGGGTGGACAAAGACTACTTTTTTTCAATTTACACTACTCGGAGCGGTAACATCGGTTATTACGGTTTGTGTGCTACATGTAAACTTTTATAAATTTCGAGTAAAACCTCGGGAAATGTGTATATATTTATGTAAGTTTAACAACTTTTTTGTTCATGATCCGATGATTTTTGTCGCGTCTGTGTCCTATAATATAAAGGTTTTAGAACATTTTCAAGTTTCTATTTGAAATGGATACTCAGGCAAAATGGAGTCGTTTTGATCTTATACTGAATATAAAAACAGACAGGTAAATTAAATAAATTAAAAACAGTGTAGTTTCGTAAGAGGTCTCTTCCATCCATAGTCTGTAAAAAAATAAACATACTGATTCTGACACCATAAATATGCTAGCAATAAAAACTATTGTTGGTTTGATTGTAGAATAGCTGATCAGTCAGTCAATCAGTGATGATTACCAGAAACACAACAACATACTTCTACAATCTCACTCATCCTTAAAAATCGCTAGTGTGAAATAGCTTTAAATGTTTTAAAATTATTTCCCAATAAAGTTGAACATAGTTTACAAGAATGTAAAAGAGATTACGAGCATTGTGATGTTTTAATTTTATTTGCGTAAATCTTAATCTTAACTTCTTTAATTTTAAAATGTTTTCTTTATTATCAGATACACAATAAAAAAAAATGTTTTTAAAAATAAATGACGAAAGGCACGGACAATATGTCTGTGGAGATTCAAATACATGATTAACAGAAAATGTTTTCTCTGTATGTTAAAGGTGTTGCTACCCGAACGCTTCGCTGGTCATTCAATCATAATAATAAACAAATAAATAAATCATTCCTACCTTCCTACATTCAACGTGTAACAAAAAAAAAAAACAAAAAACAGATTTAAACGAATAGTTGTCAACTTCTGGAATAAAACTTCTGGTTTTTTTGACATGAGCTTTAAATTTTTAATAGGCCAAGTTGAACACACGTACACGTTTGATAAGTAAACATAATAACTCCTGGACTATAACTACATAAGGTTTAAGTTGTTCCAATTTATACGAACATATAGTCCAGTCGATCCGAGCAGAGCCACAGTCGCTAACTACACATACAGCTACAATTAAGTGTTAATTGCTTTTCTAAAAGTGTACCTCATTGAACGTCAGTACTGCGATCGATTCCAAAGCTAAGTGATTGTCTAATGTTCTGTGATCGAGTACTGGCGATGATGAATTGTTGTTATTAACGATATTTTGTTGTATAGGTTTTTCAGGGTCGTCCATAAACATATCAGATACTCTATATATAAATTAAATTCATTTTTTATGAAAATATGCTTTAATATAAGTTAATAATACTTTGATTATTAAATAAATATTAATATCTTGAGAGTTATCTTACAGTGGTAATATAATAAAACTGAAGATTTTGTTTGTTTTTCGTTTGTACGCACTGATCTCTAGAACCAGTCGGATTTCAAGATTTATGTTATGCCTTTTATAGCCCAATTGTTGAACGCTAAAGATTTATGCAACGTCAGTCTGAGCATTGATTAGTATGGTTAGGTATCACTACATTAGGTTGCTCTTCGGAGACTGAGTGAGCCAGTGTATTTACAACCAAAATGAATATAAAACTTTGTTGGTTTAAAGTGCAATGTCAATGTTAGAAGTGGTTTATATTTCCTGAGTGCAAATTATTATATGCGAAGTTAATTGAGCCACTAACAACATACAACTTGGTGGAAAATTAAAATAATATATTGAATAATACGTAAAGTTTCCAATAATCCCACTTCTTTAATATGTCTTTTAAAAATCATTGAAAGTACAGACGCAGTGTCGAATAAAATTTTACACCAATTTTATCATATAGGAAGATCTTACTAATCGAATATATTATTATTATTGTTGTTAACAAAAATGGGTTAGTTTAAATTTTTTATTAAATAAAGATATCACTACACTGGGGCACTTAACACGTCATAAATTAATAACGCCGTGACTAATGAAAGTAACTTTGTTAGTAAATGTATGAACTATGAAGGTAGCTCAAGGCTGCTTTCAAACCTATATTGAAACATGAACAGTTTTTCTAATAACGCCTTAAAGTACATGAGCAAAAAAAAAGGATTTGAGTTGATAATTATATTTATGCGAAGATTTTTATATTGAATGGACCACCGATGGTTAGTGGTCACCACCGCCCATAGACATTGCCACTGTAAGAAATATTTACCAGTCCTTACATCCTTAGGAACTAAGATGCTATATACCATACTCCTGTAGTTACACTAGTTCACTCACCTTTCAAACTGAAACACAATAATACTGTGTATTGCTGTTTGGCGGTTGAATATATGATGAGTGGATGAACCAGACGAGCTTGTACGAAGCCCTACCACCAAGTAAATTTCTTCTTCAAAGTAATTAAAGTCTTCCTATTATTTGATCGAGTTCGGTAGTTCGATGTGCCTGCGTGTTTTTATTTCCGAGAAGCATCACAATCAACATTTCAGGAAGACAATTTTTTGTTTATTTTCTTTATTGTTCGATTGTGTTCCGTACAATATATCGGGGGAACAATGGCTCAAGTTTTACTGAATCTTTTGCGATAAAATATTAGCATATATTTTTTCAATAAAAATTCGACATCATCCATTTGATAAAACGTTCAGATTTAAACTCTATTATTATTATATCTTGTCAAATTTCTATCTGCACAGATTTGGCGTCCAAGACATTTTTCAAATCGCTCCATTCCTGTATTTTTTTCTTATTACAATTTAATACATTTAATTATATTTTGTCAAACAATCAATAATTTTTGTGTCTTAATATTGACGGATCTCGTGCGGAGTAATATTATGCAGTACCGCATCCAATCAGCTTCTTGGTAACCACGATAGATAATAGGGGCTGTTAAGTAACTTAGAGCCTATATAGCCCAATGGTTGACCTCGATCATAACTAAATTTTGTCTTATCTTAAATAGCTTATGGGTTCAAACCCAGTATTTAATTTACGGTCCGTGATGAAACATCGTAAGGAAACCTATATTAGATAAAAATCTTCAATTTGCATTGAATACACATGCGACAGACCTTCTCCTCAAACGGAGAGGCTAAACCCAACAGACGGACATTTACAGGCAGTTATTTTTTAAAGTATCTTTATTCGAAGATCTCAGGAAGAATTACATCGAGTGACTTAAAACCTGTCAGTTTTATCAGCCAACGTGCAGTTTGGCTTTATAACGAGGTAACGCTGCCAGAACTCTAGGAAATTCAATCCATATAAATTTTAAAGTGCCGTTTAATTCCTTGTAAAAATGGTGTTTTAAAGCAATATTTGCTCTAGTCGATGTCAAGTTTAGACATATACATTTGTAAGATAATCCTAATTATCCTAATTAATATTAGAAGTGTTAAAGTGAGTATGTTTGCTATGCTTTAACGCCTTAACTAAAAATTGATATTTCACATACGCATCAGGGATACAGTCTCAATAGACGTTACCTGGACGTTTTGCCACCTAGACATGTTGATCATAATCCTAACAATTAAAGTTTCCTTCTGTTTGAGCGAGGAATGAAGAGGGCTCGCTCAAGACGGACTTTAATTTTATAAAATATTTGTCATCAGTCAATAATTATAAGAAATAGAGTGAAACGTGAAAAGGGGAGAAATCTGTTTCCATCGGTTTTCATACACAATATTTTTAGTATCATTAAGCGTGTCATTTAGTGCCTGTACGTTACACCAAACCGTTACACGTAGAAACGTTGCAATCAAATCTGAACTTAACATTTTAATCTCATCAACTTGTTTTTTTTACATTGTATTGAAACAAATGCCATATTTACTATGTAATTTCTTAATAATTACTCAAATGCCGCCACCACAAAGTGAAACCACAATTCGCGTGAAATGCATGACATGATTTATCATTAGTAGGGTTGTAATGATATTAACAAGTGTCAAGGGCACGGCGATTCCATTATCACACGTAACGATCACCCCAAGGATACCTTCCCGTGTACTCTATCGCCACTGTAGGAATTTGTTTTTATAATTTAAGAAGTCAATATAGGATCGTAATTCACATACAAATAATGGACATCAAAAAAATTCTTTACATAGTAATAAATAGTAACATAATAATTTCACATTAAACGCAAAGTTATTATCGAGGGTAGAGCAGGAAGGATTAACGGTTTAAGATTGAATTTTAATGTATTTCATAATGTTGTGAAAAATGCGCGATGTTGAAAAACAAAAATTATGCGTCATTTCGAACAACGTCATCAAAGACATGTTACATTAAAATTCGTTTTTTTTCCTTGAATATGTCATTACTTTTCAGAATTTGATTCTTTTTTCAAAATCTACTTTAACTACTATTCAAAATTGGAATTTTCACTTGTTTGAGCAATATTTCTGTTCCTCATAGTTTCGTATTTGGCCATCCAAGCCCAGTTGAAAATACCAATTAAAATAACCTTTATATTTTTTAAGATAGCCAGTTTATACATATTAGCACTACAATAACGCAAAGCATTAGCAGAGCAGTAAAGCAGATAAGGGATACAACGATCATTTTCCAAGAGGCTTGAAATATCCGGGGAGATATGAAGACATTTAGGATCTAATCGTATGTGCAAATAGGTCCATACGCTCAGACATATACGAGCAAACTAAAGTGCCTGAGTATTAGAAAATAAAAACTCGATTTCATTTTTAAATGCATTTTTAATTAGTATTATCTCAATTGCTCAACGTTGCAAAATGTACTTAGCGTGGCGAAAGTCGCAAGTATATCTCTAACTTTCCTCGACTTCTTGGGCTGTTGTCGTATATTCTCCATCAGAACTAATTACGAATATTGAATTAAAAAAAGTCATTGCATTATATTTGTTTCGTAAATTCTCAACTATTAGAATTTACATGTAATTTTATTTCTGTAGCTGATTAGTTCTAATGATTTAGATTAGAAAAGAAACAATTTTGATACAGTTTTAAGTGACAGTAATTGTCTAGTCGCCTATCTCGTCGTTTTCTCAATAATGTTTGAAGGTTGTTCACAATCCTTAGCAACAGTATGGAGTTAGGACGTTGGCAGTTTTTACACTCCCGATCCTCAGAAGAGAAAGCTCGTGATGCCATTGAAACCAGATTTCTCTCCAGTCGTGATGTGTCTCCAAAATTTAGATCACATAAGATAAGAGTGAGTGCATTTGGGTCTGCACACACATGCACTTTTGTTTTATAACAACTTTATCTAAACACCAGTAACTAAAGGATTTACATTTACACCGATTTTTTTCTTTGACTTCATGCGATCGGTAGCTGGACGTCCTTATGGGCCATCTGATGGTAAGTGGTCACCACTGGCCATAAGCATTGGTACTATAAAAACTTTTAATTGTCACCAATGTGCCACTGATCTTGGGAATTAAGATGTTATGTCCATTGTGCCTGTATTGTTAGCTCACTTACCCTCCACACCGGAACATGACAATACTAATGCTTGTGCTTGCACAAAGTCCTGCCAATCGTATCCCTTGGATATTAAATTGAATTAAATACCAATACATTTGGAATTTAATGCCGAGGTCAAACTGTAGAGTCGGATGGTAAACCTTATCTTATCTTTTGTATTATAGAAATCCTTTGTTCAGTTGAAATTTATTTGACGACTATCTTAAAATCCTGCTTAATTAATTTTTAAAATACTTTAACTTTTACGTTGACTTTCCTTGTCGGACGACACTCTGCGTCCGATAAAATAAAAATCGAACGCGATGGTAATTAAACGAAATTATAATCAATTAAAACGAATAAATAAATAATATATAAAATATCATTAATAAATTAAATATATTTTTCGTATCAAGGAAGTATATAGGATGATTGTGTGTTCAAACCACAGGCAGTACAAGCACAGGCAAGCACCACTAAATTTTCGTGTGTTTAATTTGTATTTATAATTTATCTCGTGCTCGGTGGTAAAGGAAAACATCGTGAGGAAACCTGCATTAGTCTAATTTCAATAAAAGTCTGCCACATTCTCCCTATAGGGATAAGAGGCCTTAGCCCAGTAGTGGGACATTTACAGATTGTTACTAACTATATTGAACACGTGACACGAACAGACAAGGGAGTAGATACCTCGGGGAGGGAAATAGATGGTAAAAGATATACTAGTCGGTCTACTCCCAAGTCACGCCAATAAATGCTTCTCTTCAAAAATACGTACTGAAGAACATGTACAATTTATGTATTACCTACGACATCACCCGCGTGAAATTTATAAAACTTTACCCATACCAAACAAACCTTCACCCCCATTTTACCCCCTCAAGGGGTGAATTAAAAAAAGTAGCCTATGTCCTTCCCTGAGACTCAAACTAACTCCACACAAAACTTAATATAAATCATTTCAGCGATTTAAGCGTGAAGAGGTAACAGACAGAGTTACTTTCGCATTTATAATATTAGTAGAGATTATACGAATGTAAAACAATTGTTAAAACACTTAGATTTGGTTTGCACTAATATCCATTTCATTAATTTTATTGTAGCGCGAGAGAGAACACTTAGTTAAATGCTTTGAAAATGAATTGCAATGAAATGTCACAATAAACGAATACACTCGTATGAACGTGCAATTGTTTTAAACTATAACAAGCTTTTATTTATCTTCACATTTTAGTACATGTGGTCAAACCTTGTTGATTAATTGGAAAATAATTCCACAATTGTAATTTTTATATAGTTAATTGTTAATATGTGCTGGTAACCAAAATAATTAGCCAAAATCAATCAATACTTACTAATAATTCAAATAAGCTGTCACAACCACTTTTGATTTGTCGTTTTAAAAGATTAATTTTGATTAAAAATAACCACCCAATTGGATTATAGATCCTACCGAAAAGAACCGTTCGTAGACTCAATAGTTAGGTATAACAATATCTAATCATCGTGAGGAAACCTGCATGAAATTCTGCTACATGTGTATCCACCAATCCATATCGGTGCAAGTTGCCCAGTTAGCCCAGCAATGAGACAATTACAGGCTGCTTCTAGGTATTATAATATTACTTATCTATGTAAATTTAATTTATTATACTACAATTTAATTTGCATGAAAATCAACGATAGTTTTTGGGAACGAATTTCTTCTACGCGGCTTATAGTAGAGTGAACTGGCAGAACTCGTCACGTAAGTAAAAAACGTTATGCGTTCCCGGCGACTTTTCCTTATCTGTCTCTTTCTCACCATCCTTTCTATTTTATACGGTTTTATATAATATAATATAAAACTTTTCTTTTGTTTTGTGCCAGCTTTACACATTTTTAACAACAATTTTGTCATTGTTATTTAATTATTCTCAAACGTTGTTAATTTATTTTAATCCGTCTGTTATTTAATTCATAATATATGGCGAAAGCAGCTTCGTTCCAACCGGGTGAGCCACGACACATCTATATTTTGTTATTTCAAACTCTATATAATCTTCGAAGAAAGACCACAGTGTGACAGCAGTGGACGAATGTGGGCTGATGATGATGATGATCATGATGATATAATCTTCAAGATTTTTAGTTTATTTATTCATGCTCAATATATTTGAGATATTTTATTCTATATGTAAACAATTTGCTCAAGGAAGTACGAATTGAATTTGTGGAGCGGACTCTTTGTTACTGTTTTTTTTTTTTTAATATCATAATTGATTAAATAAAAATAAAGTATAATTCTAAAAAGGTTTTTATAGGAGCTTAAGTAAATTAAATCTTCTTGATGCTAGTTGTTTCAAACTAAATAAGAGTTCTGAGAGAGAATGAACTCTTTTGCTTCAGTACAATGCATACAAATAATTTTATTTGTATTCGAGTTTGATGTTTTTTTAATAATCACTATTAACTAATTTCGAACTCAAGCAAATTGAAGTTTTATTCCATGTACAAAAAGTTAGATTTAGGTATTTGAGCGCGTCATCAAAGTGTGAATTTATATGATACGTGCGCACAGAATAACATAACAAATACACGATGAAGTTGCTCACTAAACTGCCACGAACAAGTGTCAAATCGGTCGAAATCGACACATTTCACACTTCATTTATAATGTTTATTCAATTTATACATATTTATTTATTTATATTTATAATCAAAAGCGAAAATTAACGTTACTGTATATTAATGCTTCATGCGCTCCATCTGCGCTTTCCTTTGTAATTATGTTTTTAGAACACAAAATTGCCCATTCTATATAAAAGATAAGTAACACCCGTAATGAGCAGAGTATATTTTTTTAAATTTGCCAAGATATAGATAAACCCATTTACCCAGGGCAGGTCGTATCATCGTAAATATACTAACTATAAAACAATTTACAATGCAATTATTTTTATTGAGATTTTGACTTTCTTAAATCCATTACCTGCTTATATCTTAATTACCCCCTTCTTAGAAGTCGGTTAAAAATAAATAAGTCAAATATTACGTGAATCCGTAACAGACGAGCACGAGGTATAATTGAGACGGAAATTAGAACCACAACGGATATTATCCACAAACATATTATTACTGCTTAAACATCGTTTTCCCATAACATTGTATCTCACCTTAACGGCTTAAATATTCGTAACTGTTGACAACACATGACTTCAGAGGTTATAGTAACGAGAAATATTTACTTTACCATAGTTACACGAGTTTGGCTTTGCTCGTGTGCGTAATTACAAGACAATTAGACATATCTCTATCATAGATCTCGTAATGAATCTTGGTGGCAGGTACCAACCGCTCATCAGATATTCTACAGCCAAGCAGCAACACTTAATATAGTTGTGTTCCAGTTTGAAGGGTGAGTGAGCCAGTGTAACAAGCACAAGGGGCATAACATCTTAGCTGCCACGATTGGTGGCGCTTTGGCGTTTTAATGGTTAATATTTCTCACAGCGCTAATGTGTATGGGTGGGTAGCTCCACTTACCATCAGATGGTCCACTCGCCCGTCCGCCTAGTATTATAAAAAAGAGTGAGTTGTATTTCGTTATAATATCGTTGATTATTACTATTAATATTGTCCTTGACAACAAACAAATAACACGTCTGTCAACAATCTTATACAATTAAATATATGTATATACCCTGCAAATAAAGTACGCATTTTTATTTTTACTAATATTACAAAGCTGAGGGTGTTCATTTAAAAAGGTTAAACTCTTATTTTTTTGCACTTGGAGCAATTAGAGAAATATCTTTGTTTATTGTATTAAATTATTTAGTATAAAGATGTATGTAAGTTCTTTGCCTATTTTTCCAATTTAAAAAAATATATAATTCTTTAAGACAAAATATATTAACCAGTGTCAATAAGAACAATGACATATTTGCTACCATTTTTGTGTCAATATAATATTACAATTACAATAATTATTATTATTTATATTTAACTTTATTACATGTGATAAATTTTGGATATCTATTTGTATACAAACAAAAAACAGCGCTATTTTTTGTTTTTTTATGGACGCGAAAATACTTTGTTGTCCTTGGTCTCGGGTCATATTTTCTTAAGCTCAGTAGGGAAATGGCCCGACAGTAAGTAAAAATTTTAAAGATTTGCAATTGATATAATGCGTAATTAGTGCTTGAAATATCTCTTATTTTAATTAAACATACAGGTCACAGGGAGACTAGCAAATAATCTACCTAATATTAAGTGATACCCACAGTCCATAGTCAATGTAGACGCCCATTGGCATTGAGAGATATTAACAACCCTTACATAACTAATGCGCCATCAACCTTGGGAACTAAGATGATATGTCCCTTGTGCGTGTAATACTGCCCAATTCAACCTTTAAAACCGAAACACAATAATAATATTTAGTGCTGTTTGACGGTAGGATACCTGATATCAGACTTGCATAAAACCCTTGACACAATGACTCTACGATAGACAAGAATGAATCTAAACAATTTATTCAAATACTGGTAAGAGTTAGAGCTAAAAATCGCTGCAGCTATAAAACTTAATTATATCATCTAATCAAACTTTTAAAACATACAGTGCTAGATCGCTTAAGAGAATAATTTTCTTGCGACCAATATGTCATAAGCGTAGGGATTTTTGTGACGCTTACGCCTTTCGTTCAACTTAGTGTAACAATATGTCGCCCCTATAGATTTGACAGATTGTAACATGGCATGGTATTTAAATTTATTATGGTATTTCGATATTATTAGCTAGGTATGAAATTTTACATTATTTAAGTAATAGTAATAATAAGTAAGTAATTTAACTTATTTAACTGCTGAATTATTATTTAATTCTAGGATCGTAACTTTGATTCGAATTTTTGAATTAAGAACGCCGTTACACGGCTGCTCTGAATGCGTTCAAAAACCAAACTAGTGTCAGGTTAACAGTCTGCATTCTGCAGTTCAGTTCAGTCGGACAGAGAGTGAGTGAGCGTGTTTGAATTGCCATATTAAGTGCGTAGTACATAATTATATATCGATGAACAAAACTGTACCACGTGACTCACAAGTGACTACTACTGGATTGAAAATAATTTTGAAACGTAACGTAAGGTGTTTGTCATTTAAAAGACGGGATTGTGTTATAGAACATTCTAGATTTAAATTATAATAAAATTGCAACAAAAGTTATTTTAAAGGGAAAATTTTACTTATTTAAAAAGCTAATAGTATTATCATTCTATTCGACTTTTTTAATAGAAGTATATTATTTTATAAAGTTTAAGCAAATATTATAGTTCATACAGAAACTTTAGTAATCTGCATGGAAGGGTTTCAGCAGACTTTCATAAGCGCTTGCACACTATCCTTGTGCTAACTTGTATGTTGGTCCCGGATAACATACGGTTGGTGAGGTACAACCCAGGGTTTTAGATAAATTGTATTTTTTTATGATATAAATATACGGGCGGACAAATGGACTGCCTGATGGATAGTGGCACCAATGCCCAAAAACTTTCGCACTGTAAAAATTTTAATGCGCCACCAATCTTAGGAACCGAGATGTTATGTCTCTTTTACCTGTAGTTACACTGGCTCACTCACCCTTCAAACTAGGACACAATAGTATAATTATTGCTGCTTGATGGTAGAATATGATGAATAGGACTTGCACAAAGCCCTACCACCATATAAAAGATAGGTTGGCTTAATCTTTCGGACATTTAGGATAGTGTCACGATCCTGAGCGCACTATTACTATGAACACTTTCTACCAACCGAGTAGTCCATTTATGGCCTTCGTTTTACAAAAAATAAAAAAAGTTAAGACAGATTCCTCGACGTGGCTTTCAACAATGTAACAAGAGCCTTATTACTGTTAAATAAAGTCCTTCGTGTCTATCAAAATGTCTACGACACTGATAGCAAAAGCTTTATAGTTTTATATTGAGCTCTTGGGGTAAGTAATAGACAAGATAAGAATATTGGGAATGTTTTGTCAAAGGAAAGCCGCAAAAACCAGTTCCAACCAGTTTGTTTAATATTGAAGCAATTATTTATTATCAGTGAGCTACCCATCACCTGTTAATGTATTGTTTTTAATGTTTTTATTAAATATATACCTATTATAATTTATAATGTTCTTTAATTATATATATATATATATATATATATATATATATATTGTATTTTGGATGTTGGAAGGTTTTTATAACCAATGTTCAAGTTTATCCTTTATTGAATAAAGATTTTGATATTGACTTTGAATAATTTTGTTTAAATAACAGCCAGTTATTAATCCACTGCTGGGCTTATGTTTCCATTCTTCTTGTGATTAAATTTATCAACTAATTCTACCATGCTTCAATGCAGATTGATCAATACATACGCATTTACGTGAGCGATTCATCCAATAATTCCTACGACGTTTTTCTTCAGTGCCGACCACAAAATTAATAACATATAAAACCTCAGTGCCTTGGTTAGAATCCACAACAGTAATCTCAATAATATTCACTTGTTCTAACTACTAGGAATTGTGTCTTAAATAAAGATTCCAACATAAAAAAATACTTATATTTAAATAAAAATCCATCTCCAAGAATAAGATTCGCTACGATGAAAGCAAAAACAGCTTTATTTTCAACCCCGGCGAGTATTCGACAATATTACTGTACAATAATAAATTGACTTCCGCTAATACGATCTGAGTGCATCCACTTATAGAGCCAGCTTGCAACTAGATACTTCTTTGCATTATTTCAAGGCTTCAATAGAAGTTATCAAGGCTCTCAGTTTGAACTTGAAGTATATTACCAGCTAAGCGAACTCGTTACCTCCTTAAAGCCTTATTACTTTAAAGGCCTTGAACAAATACAAGAAAGTACTGGTTGTGTTCTTGTTTAAGTTAATGAAAAAAATTGTAATTGTTATTAGTTTTGAACTCAATGCATTGATATCTAGGTGAGTTTTCTTTATTGTTATTTGTATGGCATCAGTATGCGGCCCTTCACTTGATGGTAAAAGATCAACATTGCTTAATGACACTGCCGTTTAACGAAACTTTATAATTTCTTACACAATCAATGCACCACCTATTTTGGAAACCGAATCTTATGTCCCTTGCACCTGTAGTTTAAGTATTTATTTAGATAAATTTAATTAATTATATACAAAACGAAATTTAAAATGCTAATGTTCAAATTAGCGGCTGGAATGATAGTTAGAATGCTTACAGGATTGCTTGAAATATGGATCCGATTCTCCTGCCCCAGTCGAGGCAAAAGGTGGGATGTTTATTGAGATTTACACATTATAACATTCAAGATGAATATTAATCTTCATTTTAAATGTAATATATAATTACCAAACGTAATTTTACTATAATGACTGCCTCGTTAGTCTAGTCCAAAGTTTGGGCCATAAAACCTTATTGGCTTTTTCTGCCACAAAAACTTAGTAGCATCACGAAATATAGAAATTATCACTGTTTATACTTCGTGCCTCGGAAAAAACGTAAAGCTGTTGATTCTGTGCTTGAATTAATTTGCATTGTTATATGTTTTGCGGTAACATCGGATTATGACAGCACAAGGCAGCACATAACGCACGCTCTATAATATTACCCGCGCAGATCTGAAGGCTGACTTATTATGACAGCCCAAGATCACTTGAGTTTGCACACATACTTTTGCTCTATAATATTACCTGTGCAACTCTGATCGGTGACTTATTGACGGTCCAAAATCACTTGGGTTTATGCACACACTTGTGTGTGTAATATTAATTAGTTGACTACTTGAAAACCGCTTGTGATTGGTACCCGTGATTGGAATCGGTCATCATGGCGGATATCTTAATAGTGTTGATAATGACATCATAATTGGAAAACAAATATCTACGCTTGGTCTTTACAAAGCAAATAATATAATATTTTAACAAAAAACCTTATCTGATTGCAATAATTCAGTGATACGAAATATATATTCGCTCAAAACTAAGAAACAGCTAAAAACTTATGGGAATTAACATTAAACTCTTAACAATATACAAATAAGAAATTTATTATAAATTGTTTCTGTACAAATCATCGCCGCGTGGAATGGTGGCAAGAATGCTAACAGCATTTCCGCGTCAAATGGTAATTCCGATTCTCTGGGCAAAAAAATTAACCAGCACTCCTTACCCCTGATAAGATTATATTTAAAGTAATACACATCAAACTTTCAATACATATAGTATTAAAAGTTTTATATATATCCTAAACAAAACGAGATTTTTCCAAATCGCTTCAGAAACGACGGATTTCTGACGTAAATAAATAATACAACAGAATCGTTTACCTAAATCTTTATTTGAAGTCGCTTAGTAAAGATGATATTTTGGACATAAAATTTAGCGTATTTTGAAAAGTGACTCACATATTCCTAATTTTATTCTTAACAATACATAAATTTGTTTATTAAACATATTTACAGTAATATTCTTTAAAATTAAAAAAAAATAAAATCTATATTAGATAGCTATTTAAATGTTTTTCGGCAGTATAAAGCGTTACCTTGGCTTCATATTACACAGGCGCCACGTGCGTCGAAGCCCAAACAAGATTAGCGAAAATAATTCATAAACAATAAACATATTTATATTACACTACTCTGGAAGGCTATTTTAAATGTACATATGTATCTCTAATGAGGGCCACACTTATTACAGTTCAATATATTTATTTATTTTTCAAATAGGTAGGTGGACGTGTTGATAACCGGTGACTGCCACCCATAGAAACTGGCACTGCAAGAAGTATTAAGCATATCTTACGTCGCCAATGCGCGTACAAACTTGGGAACTAAGATGTTATGTCCCTTGTGCCTGTAATAACACTGTCTCACTCATCTATCACATTCAAATATAGTCTAAATAAAATTTAGACTATTGACAATTTCACGTCATTGAAAATTCATCTACACCTTTAAAAATAATTATAATTCCTGGAATAATAAATATAAAATAAATTGAAAATAAAAATTAGAAAACTCGACATATCCATATCGATGTAAATTTAAAAAAAAAAGTTGTTCTATATTTAAATTAGTAGCTGTAATTGTATTGCCAGTTATATATATATTTAGCGGCATTAATTATTGCTAAGATCTTTCCATTTAAATTAATTTTCATTCAATTAAATCCTGTAATTATTCAAAAGTGTTTTTATGAACTTATTTAATAAAGAATATTTTACTTTAAAAGTAATTTGTTATAATCGAATACTACATACCCTAGTCTATGTTTTAACTTAGTTATTTTTTTTTTATAAAATAAAATAATCAACAGCGAAGGGTCATTCATCCTACCTCACCTAGCATAGGGATTTAATTAACATAGTATTAATTAAATTTTCATGTTTATACAGTAACATTATAGATACTTAGATTTGTCTATTAATCAATTTTAATATTAGTTAAAAATCATATAGTTAATTAATTAAAAATCATTTAGTTATTAAATTTTATCGAAAATAAAATAAATATAATTAAAATGCAGGAATATACTTCTGTTATTTAATTGTTGGATAAGAATACTGTGCTTCTTGCTGGTTTTTTATCGTAGCATATTTATATATGTATCGTAAAATGTCGATTCATAAGTGCTTGTAACGGCCTACTTAAATAAAGAAGTTCTTGTTTTATAGTCATTATTTATTATGATAAATATATTAACTGCAAATTTGCAGTAACAACTACATTTCATAGATACTAAAATTACGAAATACCTAAATAATTGGCATATTGAGTGTGTTTATGATTGTGTTAAAAGTAATTAATTCAAACACATAATTGATAAAAAACAAACATTAGGCATTTAGTTATCGAAGTGATACATAACAATCGAAAGTTTATTTTAAACTAGCTGAACTTTCGGTTTTACACGCACAGTTAAACTTTACCTACAGCACACAAAGCGTCACCCCCATTTTACCCCCTAGAGGGGTGAAAGAAAACCTTATGTCCTTACGGGGCTCAAACTATCTCCATACCAAATTTCATCTAAATCGGTTCAGCAGTTTAAGCGTGAAGAGGTAACAGACAGAGATACTTTCACATTTATAATATTAGTAGATATAAACGAAAATACTATCAGTGTATCATGTCATAATTTACGTCCAAAATGGTTAAAAGGAATACTTCAAATAGAAGACCAAGTAAAACCACAAAAGTTCAAATGCCGGCGTCGTTACTTTTTTCTAAAAGTTTAAATTAATCTCTACCTTCAGGGAAAGATTAAATACTTTTCATAGGGATCTATTTTTTAATTATTCGTTCCTCTTGTAAAATATAAATGTTTATTTAAATGTTAATTTTTTAACAATAAATTTTATTTTGAAGTTTAAAATTTTTGTTAAAATAATAAAGAACCACCTAGACATAAATACCAGTCCATAATTTTATTTTTAAACAATAGTTGTTGTAGTATGTATTTAACAAATGTATTCGAAAAAAAATATAAGATTTCTATAAAATTAAATTTTATACGTTCACATTAACAAAACAATTATACCTAATTAAGTATTTATATAAATTAATTAGAAAACACAATTAAAGATATTTTATTGTTATTAAATTATCACTAAACTTACCTGCAAAGAATGATTCCCTTTTTAACGAATAAAATAAAATAAACGCGTTTATTTATTTTCTAATAATAAATTATTTTTATTTAATTTATCGATATAAAACAAAGTTTTAAGTGCAGCGAGACACGCCCGTGCGTCTCCAACGAGGTATAACACGCGACTGGAACTAAACGTATGTAAGAAATCCAACCTCGGAGTTAGGATGCAAGAACCTTCAGGGTAAACGAGTAGCTTTGTACTGCGTTGAATCTTTTCAATTGTTTTTTATTCTTCGTTTTCGAAATTCAAATATTTTTCTTTTTCATAACTTATAAAGTAAAAGTAATATTTTTGTTTAATAATTTCAGACTATATATAACTTTTGAAGCGTAACTTTTTCCAGCGCAGAACTATCTGTTCAGAGTATTAACACGTGAATCTTAACCTATGATTACGGTTTCAATCCGGAGCGAGGACTGATAAATTTTCATGCACTTAATTTGCGTTTAAAATTAATTTAACACTTTCAGTGAATAAAAAACACCGTAAGGAAACTTGTACTGGAGTAGTAGTATGTTGGGATAATCTCCATGCCTTCTCTAGAGCCTTTTCCCAGTAGTAGGAATGTTGTGCGAATATTAGCGTTTTTAAAATAAAATAGATCGTAACGGCTTCGTGAGATTCTGGGAAATGTTTATATATAAATATGCTACGGGCCTACGACGTAGCTACTGAGCTAAATATGTAATTATTTTATTTAATCTTACGACTTTTGGATATGAAATCTGTGGTTGTAGTATATGTTTTTGAATTATATTTTTCATGATCATTTAATAATGAGGAGTATCCCGATTTGTCTACTTAGAATTGATTTTTGAAAAAAATAAATTGTAATATACCTAATTTTTTTTTTTTAAAAAATATATCTTCAACGACGTACTGATATTTTAATGGCTATTCAGAAAATATTAATTCATAATTATGAAGAAGTATAGAGTATAAAAAGACGTTACCAAATAGCTTAATAATATTTTTTTTATTTATTTTAGGCAGACGTTGTTCGTCCGTCTACCTAAAATATATTAAAAAAATAAAAAAAAATAAAATTGGATAACCTGGTTACAAGTCACCGTAGTCCACATATATTGACAATGCAAAAAGTGTAACCAATACAATTGTTAATACGTCACTAAACCTGGGGTTGTATTGAGCTTACAATACACCCACTCACCCTCTGAACCAGATCACATCAATACGGATTATAATAACGACTGAGTGGGTGGTACAAACCCAAAATAACACAAAGCTACCATTGAGTCTAATTCTAAGTTCCTCTAAAGAATAGAACAGCTGACAATGACATTGATGATATCAGTGATATATTTATTGTATGAAAGATGATATGGCTGGAAAGAATGTAGCTTGTGAGATGACGTCAGACAGAGAAGTATGGAATAAGAAGACATGCTGCAACGACCCCAAATAAAATTAGGATAAGGGCAGGAGAATGATGCTCTTTACTGAAGATAAATTTAGTGTTACATACATTAAGTTTACATTTTGTGTGTATAATTTCGTACTTAGTGGTGAAGGAAAAAGATCACATGTGTACCTTACTTTCTCAGAAAAGGAGGTTTATATCAAATAATAGGATATTTATAGACTATACAAATATAAATGATAAATATTAACTCAATTTACATATACAGTCATCGGTCGTTAACTTTTTACCTAGACGGATTTTTGCAGTAACCGAATGGTTTTTTCAGAAGCTTTTCATATCATCTTTATACCAAAGTATAATTTGGTTTTGGACTTGTTTTAGAATTAATTAAACGCCGTGCAATTCGTAATGAATGTTTTCGCGGCAACGCCTTTAGGTATGGAAAAGACTGCATTCAAAGTAGACCTTGAAATTTTATTCTCATCGCGAAGACTTTGCGCGACGAGACTAACTTTGACTTTGCACACACACGCACGCCTTCGTTTTTCTTTCACCAAAACTTGTCTGAGCGATCGCTATTTCCTACTTATAATTGTCACAATTTTTTGCTGTTACTCTGAAGTTTTTACATATTCTCCAAAATCAAATCATAATATTTATTCAATACAGAAGCAATACACTAACTTATTGTCAAATTAAACACTACCATCGGTTCGGAAAAGAAAACCGGCGAAAGGAACTCGACGGGTTTTTTTTTCTGTAAATATATTACATCTTTACATTATATTTAACATTACATATTACAAAGAAATAACCAGGAAGCGATCGCTTCATTCCCAAGGTGTGCTATCTACTGTGAACTCACTAATTGTATAATTACCTTTTGCAAATTCAATTTTTTTTAATATGGCAACAGACGCATTTTGAACGCTTCTGAAGGTATTAAAACAGTATACTTTGCAAACAAATCATTGACTATGCAATCGAGTAACAGGAGTAAAAATTTTTTTAAATTAAAGTAATTTTCTCATATAATTATTAATATTGTTTCCGTATATACAAAACATGGCATAAAATATATTGAGAAGCAACAGATAATACCTTGATTTATTTAAATTTATGCCTGCAGATTCTTTAGTTCCTAGGTTGAAGATTAAGCGATTAGCCCTTTTCCACAGCACAAATATCGTATGGATAGGGGTTGCGGTACTCCTAAAGCATTATACCGTAAAGCATAATACTGTGAAAGTAACTGAAATGTACAAAGCGAGCCGTATCAACATCGGTAAACAGTCTAATTTTGTTAAACGAAAATGCCGCAAATTTTTCTAGTCACCGTTTATATGGAGGTCAATTGCAACTTGGTATCAACAGTAAGCCCAAGAAATTCAGCTGATTCAACTTGATCCATCGATTACTTCATCAATCATCAGCTTTTGTATTTTTCACATTTGGTGTACAGAATTTTACGATTTATGTTTTTATATTATGCAGCCTAAGATTATTTACGCTAAATCAACATACTATTTCAGAACTAGTATTGCTTACATCTTCATACAATACCTGTTTTCTATTAATTTTAAGATCTAAGGAGGTATCACCATTAAACAATAATATATCATGTTTGTTCAAGAAAGGGCAAGCAATTTATGTATATGAGAAATAGAAAAGGTCCAAGAATTGGTCCTTGAGGGACCCCCATACCAACTGTAACCACAGGACACATTCTTTCTTTAACGTCAACCCTCTGAATTCTATTGTTAAGATGAGAAGTTTAAAAGGCCGAGCGCACATTCTCTAATACCATAGTGATAAAGTTTCCTAAATAGAGTTTAATTTTGAAGACAATCAAAGGTTTTGGTTAAAATTGCAGCAAATCCCTAAAGCATTCTGTAACTCCTCCCAGGCTTCATAGACAATCTTTATAGGCTCGACACCTGCTTTAGTTGTCGAAGGACCCCTCGTAAATTTGGTTTCCAGGAAGCAGATTATGTAGAAGGACAATAACTAATATTAGATATATTTTTTAATATTTTGCGAAGAGTAGGTTGTGGAGTCTGAACAACTACCAAATTTACAATTCATAATTTTCTAAATCATTTTTATTTCGGCATGTGCCTTCTTAATTTTATTTTTTATGGTTAGCGATGCCAAAGAGCACAGTATTTTTAAATAATTTTGAATAGTTATTTACATAATTGGCATACGTGGCTGTACGTTCTTTCATTGTAAAACTCGTGTATTCGTTGCCTTTTTATGAATCCTAATATCCCAGTTTAGTGTCTCAACTGTTTTAGAAGAGAATATGAAATTGAACTTTAATTAATTTAATTAGTGTTGTACAAAACATTGGAATTCTCATTGTAAAAAAAGTGTGGGAGATTGGCTTTAATATTGGTTCTAAATTTCTCAATACGACTTGTGGTCAAAAGATCAAATATATTTTGAGACTTGTTAAATTTTTAACGTGAAAGTTAAATGATGCTGGTTGTTCGCAGTGATCTGAAATTATTTTATTAATAATAATTTTATTTTGGCTATACGATAAGCTGTGGAGTCTGTTTGTCTAGTCGGCTCTAAGAACATATTTACCAGATTATACGAATTAAACAAAGATCTGAATCTAATATTTGTATTTGAATTATCCAGCAAATTTATTTTAAAGTTTCCACAAATAATAATTTATTTATTAAATTCAGATTATTTCAAAAGGACATTTTACGATATATTTTCAAAGAATTCATATAACCTACTAAGGGGCCTGTATACGCATTCAACAATGACACGCTCAAGCTTTACACATTAGTTTGGTCAATAGAAAGGTTCTCAATCTTAATTAGATTTAAACTTTATACTCCCAAGCATAGTAATAGTAACTGTTAAAAAGTGGTTGCAGCTAATATCGGAATACTTGGCGTTGATGTTTCGAACCTCGTTCAATTAAGCCAAATTGGAATCTTAAAAGCTTGGTGTGCTCAGCAAGGCAAAGTGGAAACGTGAAAACCATTCACAAAATTATGAAGGAATATTGTTACAACTGTAACAGTGGAAAGTGTAGCTTAAAACTATGTACATTACATCAAACTATTTAAGCAGTAATCGCTACGGAAACGTTTACGTAGAATTATATGGAACAAAGTCTGCACGGAGGTTGTAATCATAGTCAAAATCTTTATTTAATAATAGTTTTTACCCGCAGTTTTTGTAAAAATTACAACGAACGTGTATTCAAAATTTGATGCATTTGGTTAGTTAAGTCATGAAAACGCAAACTCACTTTCAATCACATAATTTTAGTTAGGAAAGAAGACCATAAAAACCATTAGATACCATGTGCTTATTAAGTGGCAAAAGTCTACCAACGGTTCGGAAACAAGCAAAGTGCCTGCCTGTAGTTTATTAATTTTAATTTGAGTTTGACTATTTCACCTTAACTTTATTAAAAAAAATCCAATCTATCAGAGAAGTATATTGAGAAATAGCTAACAAATACCAGAAACATATTAGAAAATGTCATCTGTGAAAATTTAATCTCGAATATTTAACTTGAACTCTGTTCTTTCACTTCTATATCACATTGAATTCGAATGCCGACTTACCTGATTCTCGTTGCGAGAATGTTGACCTTAAAGATTTGCTGAATCTAACGTTGAAATGAAAAGATAAAGCTCTGCTATGAATTAATTTTCTATGAATAACAAATTTATTTTATGTAGGGCATATGGAATTCTAGGAAAACTTTTCATATGTGTTATAAGTTCTTAGGGTTCCGTTTTTTTTATGTTAGAGGTGGCAAACGAGCAGGAGGCTCACCTGATGGAAAGTGACTACCAGCGCCCATGGACATCTGCAACACCGGGGGGCTTGCAGGTGCGTTGCCTGCCTTTCAGGAAGGAGTACGCTCTTTTCTTGAAGGTCCCAAGTCGTATCGGTTCGGAAAAACCGCCAGCGAAAGCTGGTTCCACAGAGTGGTTGTGCGAGGCAGAAAATGTCTTAAAAATCGCGCTGTTGTGGATTTTCGAACATCTAGGTGGTGCGGGTGATATTTGGAATTTTGACGAGATGTCCGCAGGTGAAATTCAGCAGCCGGGATTGATCCGAACAATTCCTCGGAACATTCCCCGTGATAAATTCTGTAGAATCCGTTCTAAAACGTTGTGGGATGATCTCCAAATATTAAGAGTAAAGTCTCTCATACCTTATCCCAATAGTGGGACATTTACAGGCTGTTAGTCTATAGTCTCTCGATTGTCAGTCTCTTCTATTTCTTTTTTTTAGGAACACGGACAATAAAATGGACAGCATTGTAACTCTCATCCATAAACAGTGGAATTTACATACTCCATCTTTGCGCCGTCACCCATTACATCTAAGACGGAAGGTCCGTTGTTACCTTTCAAATGAAAACCAGTAATACAAATATTTGATGTTTAGCGGTAGAATAAATTATGAGTGAAGATATCCGTCTGCGCAAAACCTACGAAGTTTATACAGTGAGACACCTAATATTTGTTCAATTATGAAATGTAAATTGAAAAAAACCTGAAAGTGCCTTAATTAGTAATCTATACCTAATAATTATACACACATTGACTTATTCCGTAGACTCGAAGCTAGTTTATAAGGCTGCAGATCCTAAAGATCCAGGTGGAGCTATTTAGATGCCATCTTGTTGATGAGATATTCTCAGTAGCAGACCGTAGTCCAACCTTTGGTCTTACGCATGAACTCTTTCCGAACGTGTCGAATTCGTACCAAGTATCAAAAGTGTTGATACGTTTGATTGAAAGAACTCGTGACCCGCCCCGAGTGCAAATTATAAAGAACGAAAATGAAAAATAATAACAATGCCACAAATGTGAATTATAAATGCTATAAATGTTGATTTGAGTCTTAGAATTATTTTATTGTGAAAGAGAGTGAGTGAGTGCGATTTTGTATTTTTAGCACTTTTTAATAGAAATTCGTTTCAGTAATTGTTGGCCCCCTTAGCGAATCGTCATCTTACGCAGTATCGTTTAATTTCGCCCTCAGGTGGTACAAACACGTTTTCCAAGTGGATATAATGTTGCTTATTATCAAGGATGAATTTGACAATTACAATATAGAATTTAATAATTGCTTAAAACTTAGTCTGGTGGATGACATTCAGATATGACCACGTAAACCAGGGGTCAGAATGACCAACGAACCCACGATTTGTGTTTTCCGGGGCACGATAGCATAAACACGGGCATATAAGTTTGAGAAGGGCCTTTAAGTCATGAACTGGCAACTGACCTCATAATTTAGCCAGTAAATCAGCAGTTAAAACTACATTTTCGTACATTGTAAGCTTGTAAGCTACCTTTATTGTTACAGGAAAACGGTTTAAAACGTTTTCTATTAATTTGAAAACAATTATGATCAGATTTATAAAAATTAAAATAGTGCGGTCAGCAATAAAAATGGTAAAAAAGATACTTTTTTGCTGATTATACTTTATATTAGAGTTCGCGAAAAGCTGAAGTTGATCATTCAAATGGTTCACCATTTGAATGATATAAATAAAAATCATTAATTATTTGTAAGAAGGTAATTAATTTTTACCTAAACAAAATAAAATCAAAGAAGTTTCCACATATTACTATATCAGTAAATATTCAATTGATGCCAATAATAATTTAATGTTATATTAATAAAAGACATGTTTTGTAATACCTACCTAAAAAAACACTAAACCAATAACATACATCGAATTGTATTGTATTGTTTAAACATCGATGTATTCGCTGATTCTCAACTTAAATTTAAGAAAACGATTAATAACTATATTAAGTTTATACCATATTAAGTTATATATATGTTTATAATTTTAATAATTTTATGCGTGGCAAGCGTGATTTTCATGACTCAAACCTGAAAACCTTTTTCAAAACTGTTGAAAAAACACATATTTTACTATTAAAATTTTTGGTGAAAATATATCTACTTTTATTTTACAATAACGATAAAAATAACACATTTCAGTAATACGTTCCCCAAATACTTCTAAAATGAGTGAAAAAAATTCTGGTATAATTTAAACCCCAAATTAACATTAGGAATGATGCCCCGAGCTACAACAAGATCCATTTCCTTCTAAGCATAATGAAACATCATAAACCGTTATAATTTAAATCCTTAGGTACCACACACAGCATATTATTGTGGTCTAACTTGTTGGGTTAGTGAGCCAGTATAATTGGAGGCACAAGGCACATAACCCCTTTGTTTCCAATGTTAAAAGTACCAATATCTTTATAGTGGTAGTGGTGTCCACTTACCATCAGAGCCATTAGCCATTACGACGTAAAAAAACCTTTGTTATTGTAAGGATCGTTTGCGGAATTAACGGCTATATTACAAAAACTTGTATTAATTAATAAGATGACTGTTTAAAACGATGGCATGTAATTATGTGAATGAAGTAAGTATATAAGAATTTATTTATTTATATAATTACATGCCTCTAAGTAGGTGGTAGATCAAAAGTTAATAGTTTATATTTATAGAGAGTTCTATAAAAGTAAGAGTGGATTGTCGCTTGTCGGTTTAAATATGGATACGCACCCTTTAGACTAATCGGCTTAATCTCAATTTATTAATTAATCTTCTCATCTTCTCGGTGATGACAGACACTGCCGCTCGTATATATCAAATGAAAATATTCTTTATTCAAGTAGACTCATAAAAGCACTTTTGAATCTTCATGATACAGCGTTGAAATGAAAAGCTACCATCGTTTCGGAAAGTAGATTCTACCGAGAAAAACCGGCAAAAAACTCAAGAGTTTCTCTATACTGATCGTACATATCTCATGGATCTATGCTGAATTTTTAAAAGCCATAAGATAGACACATCTGGACATAAAAACACAGATAAAAAATCTAAATATTTACGTACGCTCTTTAATTTAAGGGAACAGGCTTGAAAACGCTCCCATTATTAATATAAATTACAGGAATCTAATTTATAGGATGTAATTTACGTTGGGAGATGAAATTCAAAAGGATTTAAGATTGCGCTAATGGTATCAATTACTTTGATCACAATTACGAACCTAATTATTGATGATCTTTTTATGTGAACATTTTTGTTAGATGAAAATAAAGCTCAAGGTCGAATTTCGAACGTTCTTTCTTATGCGGACGGATAATGGGTCACCTGATGGTAAATGGTCACCACTCGAAATTCAAATTCAAATATCTTTATTCAAAATAGAAGAATCACATTTTATTATTGATCGTCAAAAATCTACCACCTGAAAAAAAACCGGTGAAAGAAACTCAACGAGATTTTTTTTTTCAGATTTCTTGTGTGATAGTCTTAAATAATTATTTATTTTTGCCCATAGACATGAGATTTTAATAATTTCTTACATAACCAATGCGTCTCCAAAGGATATACTGAGATGTTATGACACTAGCTTAATCACCATTCAAATCGGAACAGAACAATACTAAATATTACTGCTTGGAGGTAAAATATATAATGTATTTACCCATACACAAAACTCTTACAACTAATGAGTGAGTAACGTTTGTATTTAACGTTTCTTAACCAAAGAGTTTTTACTAATTTGTTGCTTAATATGGTATACATGACAGAAGACGCGCTTCATTTGTTTTTACTTCCAACGACCGTAATAATGTTAGTTGAAACGTAACTTCATTTATTAACTGCTTCATACGTCTCGTGGCTGACTCAAATACACATAAAAATGTATTCAGTTAAGACGCAATTAATCCAAAAATGTATTCCTTGGTAAAATTATACCTTACGGATAGAGTTCCTTGAATTTGAGCTCGTCTTCTAACGCTCGACTGAAGAACAGTAATTATAGATACTAAACTCATTGTTTCTTCTCGCTTAACGTCACTTTTCGAAATGGCGGTAGAGTTGAAATATTGACGAATCAAAAACTCTTTACTTAAAATTTTAGTTGAATAAAATATTTTGGAATTGTATTTGATTTTGGCATTACATTTCAGTAGCCGCCAGAAGTTTGGAAATTGTGAATGTTTATGCTCTAGTGCGTCGTAAAGTGTAAAGAGCCGTTCATATCCCTGTTCCTGACTTCTCCGGTCGATTCGGAATAGTGTCTTTGGATTTTCTGTTTGAAGTGAATGTATATATATTGGTGGTAGGGCTTTATGCCAGCCCTTCTGGGTATATACCACCCACTCATCAGATATTCTACCGCTAAACAGCACAAAATTGTTGTATTCCGGTTTGAAGGGTGAGTGAGCCAGTGTAACTACAGGCACTAGGGACATAACAATTCCCAAGGTTGGTGGCGCATTGGCGGTGTGAGGAATGGTTAATATTTCTTATAGCGTCATTGTCTATGGGCGGTGGCGACCACTCAACATCAGGTGGCCTATTTGTCCGTCCGCCTACCTATATCATAAAAAAAAAACAAATAAATATTGCAGAGTGCCCCTGTGTTTGCGCACACAGTTGTACGCTTTTGAAATCCTTAACGCAGTTAACTGGAACCGTTGTGACTAGGCGAATATTTATATTTATATTCGCTTATATTTATATATAATTAATCTTCAAAGTTTCCTTTTGGTACCTGCCCAAAATATGTATTTGGATATTCCTCGTTACTCGTGAAAATAACGCGTAACGTAGCACTGCAAAATGTAACGCATTCAAATGACGTCATCCGAAAATCAGTAGGTGGTTAAATGTGGTTTTGTGCCTCTGTGCAAAGTTCACGGACAGGTTTAACGTAAAGGAAGTCTTACTCAGTATCGTACAGATCATATACTTCTGTACATTTATTAAATTGCCGATACTGAGACACCATAGACACTAGCTATAACTAATCTACTACTAAAATTAATAGACCATTTGAATAGGATATATTTATTCATTCTTATTCGGTAAACAAACAATACAATGTTACAAAAATAATATAAACCAGTAAATTTTGCTATGCTATATATTAATTTGCAATAACTATTGCTAATAAGAAGCATTACACAACAATTATTCTTTTAATAGATGAAAAACCGGCTTCGCTCGGATAAAACAGCTACCGTACCCCAGCACAAGATTATTATTTTAAACACACTTTCTGAATGCACCCGTAAACGTCAAACATGGTTGCCCGTTGACATGTTATGTCATTGAATTTCATGGATTTAAAAGCGAAATATCTCGATTATACGAATGTTACGGCTATATGTTGTCGACTAAAAAATTATTATTTCTTATCTATTTATAATTGTGATTAAGTTTTCATCGGGTCTATCGTAGACCTGAACGAAATTATTAATATAGATATAATATATGTGGCGCGGAAAATGCCACCTGATGGTTGTTTAAAACGACCCATAGACATTAGCGCTGTAAGAAATACTAACCGCATCATCCCATATATAATATAGTTAAGAAGTTTTGTCCCTTAGCAGACAGGCTTGCTTCAGTTCGGGCCGAACTTTATTGGATTTTTCTTATCGAAAAATTCTCAGTAACAGTCCGGGTTCTGGAATTTGGAAGTTTGTACAATCCCGTGTCTCGAAAAGCGCGTAAAGCGCGCCTGAACTCTCTCCGGTTGTGAGTATTTACCGTCTCATCGCATTATGAGGCAACTGCGTTTGCGCACCCATTCATGCACTATAGTACTATGACCTGCGTTAAAAGCCACATAGAAAATAATTATTTTCAATTATATTATTCAAATCAAATCAAAATATACTTTATTCAAGTAGGCTTTTACAAACACTTTTGAATCGTCATTTAACAAACTATTTAAAGTAAAGTTACCACCGGTTCGGAATGTAGATTCTACCGAGAAGAACCGGCAAGAAACTAAACTAAAAATACAGTCAATATTATATATTATATATAATATATTTTTAAAGAATGTGCCCTTATAAGAATGTTTTAAGTTAACAATGCGGTTGTATTAAAAATATTTTCCTACAACATATGTCGTAAGAAAATATTTTACATTACATGTCATATCCCAATTTTGTTTCATTCAGTTGAAGTGACTTAAAAAAAAAACAATATTCTTGAATTTTAAAGTAAAACTTATCTGTCTTTGTAAATGCTTAACATGTTATAAGTTTCTTTGTAAACACTTTTTTAAATACGTAACAGTAGTTCGGCGCTTTCGTCTTCTAAGAAATAGAAGACATACATGTGCTTATAAAATGTAGAAATCATACTCAGTACTTTAATTTAATTAATTAATACATTAGTTTATGAACCCAAATTACTCTGCAAACATTAAGCAAAGAGCAGAATTCATAGCAGTAATGAGCAAATATTTAAATTAAAGTTAAAAGTAAAGTGCAGAATTATTAGCATTACAAGTTTTAGCTTATATAAATACAATTACATAGTTATATAAACAAATATACATAATGAAGCTTAATCGAATTATGCGCTAGATCTATTCAAGATCAAATTACAAAATCAATCTGCGTTGAGATGGTAGTGTAAATTGTATGAATAATCACAGACAGTGCTTACCACCTGTTCCCGCTACAGGTGCTCATTAAACTCTGCATTGTCTCCCTAACCTAGCAACCCCCTGCGTACACCACCCTAAGGGCGACGGCATAATGGATTTAATTTGAATAACAAACACTTAAAACTCACCTGATTTAATTATTATTAAATGCAATTAATATATTATTATAATCAATACCAATTTATGAACCTGAAAAGGTTTTATATTTGTTTGTTTCAATGCGATCTTCTCCTCGATCCTTAGGTTAGGTTGGATCTGCTGGATCTAATATATTGTGCGTAATATAGCCCATTAATTTAAAAAAAAACAAAAATTACTTATATGCCATAACGCTACGAGCACGGCTATAATCGTTTCTCTTATATGCCGTTAAATAAATTTGCATTTTTACTTAAAAAAAGTACCCTCCCCCAATTGCCCTGACGGCCCGGGTTTTGAAGAAGATCTGTATCACATATTAACAGAGTGTGTCCGAAGTGAGGTGCCAGACGGAACGTTGGGATTCGAGAACATCGTTTTGACTAATCCAACATCCGCAGCAGCAAAAAGGATGTATAAGATGATGCGCAATATTATGAATCATAGAATTAATCAGTTTTAAGTTAGTGATAGTTTAGTTTTTGTTTTATATAAACCTTACGAGAACTACATAGTCATCATATTGACTCAGTTCTTAAAATGAGAATAAAAAAAAATATGTTTTTCATGTCTGACTATCAACGTACAGCCTTCTGAGTCTACACAGCTGATATTTGAAAAATAAGTTATTTTATAACGCTAATTTTCGCTAATAAAAGATCAAAGAGCCACTTTATCATAAAAACCAGCTTTGTTTCCTGTTTTTTAAATAAATTTCGTTCCAATCGAACAAGGAGTAAAGATACACAGATCATAGATTTACATTTGCTCATTGCATACTATTTGCTTTTAGCTCTGATATATTATGTTCTACGGACAGTTCTTGATTAATATAAAATATTTAGATGTAATAAAACACTATTTGACTTCACTGTATATATCCACTTTAACTTTACTTCCAAAGTTGCGACATTAACTTCGCAATTTTTTTTGCGAATCTGTAATAATGTAATAGATTATTCAAAATCTCGTCCAATGTTGTCGCGCCGGTTCAATGTCAAAGTTATTTGTTTTGCTGCACTCCTCTTGGCGATGGAATATAGAAACTAGTTTCGCGAATTTAATAGTAATTTACTCTATTCTACATTTCCAGAAAGTATTTACATTATAATTTAATATAAATAATATTTAAAATATAAACTGAACTAAACAAGGGGTTTAGTCAAAAGCATTCAATTTGAATCGATTTCTATCATTAATATTCGTCTGTCTTTGATCACGTGACATATCTAATACTTGTTTCACTTCTGTACATTTCGATAGCTATGTTATTTGTCGTTCACGAATCTATTTCTGTCTCCTATAAGCTGTTCACGTATAATTATTACATAATACGATTCTAAAGCGTGGGAATGTTTTAATAGCAGCGGTCGACCGTATAAGCATTTACTTCTATAGAGATATACATCTCTATTTCTTGACTATAGTAGTATTTTCGAGATTAAAAGTAATATAACGTATGTTTTGTATTTATTTGTAAAGTAATTAAAACAGTTTTTCAATTAAATAGGTTTCAAGTCATCATCAACAATATACATAAATTATCAACAATCAATTTTCTCTTTTTATTTCTGATCAACAATATGGCCGCGTCCTACCCCCATTAGGAACGACCCCCTCGTTTGAGGATATTTCAATTATACGCCTTATGAAATAGTTGTCTCGGTAGATGTCGATTTCATGGATGCCCGCAATATTGGTGCGATGCGATAGGCGATCGGAATTCTCGTTTGACTTCGCACACATTAAAAGCGGAAGCGTTTTTACACCCTTAAAAATCTTCTGTAAATAATATTGTTAATTATATAGATATAAATAGCCCAAATAGTTATAAGACGACATGTAAGTAAAATTTCTAGGAGAGCATTGTTTCATCCTCAATATTAAAATGTTCAAATACACTACATACGTACTATTGTAGGTACTATTGTCGAAAGTTACCAACGATTTGAATCATGGACATTGAACTCATAGAAAACTCAGTTACTTGTGACAAAAATCACTGATTGAATAAACTTAATAAATTATTTTTACGTACTCTATTGCGAATGGCTATCGTATTCAATTAAATTTAATTATGATTAATAAATAAATCAAAATACTTGTACTGTAAATCTCTATATGTATTCGATTTTTTTGAGATTTGGAAATAAGTAGAATGGATGGGAATTTTTTTTCTATTCAATTAGCGCTAATATTCGTGCAATTTCGGATTTTCTAAATTTAAATAGTTTTAATTGCATTTCAAGCGTAGACGTACGAAATTTTATTAAAATGATCTATAAACATTTAAAAACGAAAACTTGAGCCGATTAAGTGCTTTGTTTTTATTGCTTGCCGCTACGGAAACCGCTCATCTAATCACCAAGGTACAATCCTAAAGTGCTTCACGCGCGTCGCGGTCGCGTCAAGAATGGCAGATATACCGAACGGAGCGTTTTTAAATTCCTCCCAAGGATCTTCATTGGAAGGACTTCATTTATTACATTTTTATACGCGTCTATTGCTTACCTGTTTTGGAGGACAATTTTTTTTTTAACGTTTCAAAAAATGCAAAGAAATTTATTGTTATATTATTAATACGTGTTATTATTATATATACATTTTAATATTTTGTCTCTTAAATACATTGTAAAAAAATATATAAATCCAAGTTATAGTATCAGTAATACCTTCTAATATTTAATCCTTAAAAATATCTGCATACTTAGGTATATAATATTGTACTTGCTCTTAAGTTAGAATAATATACAAAAAATATTTTTTTTAATGTTATTTTAGTGATTGAATTTGTGTATGTACTCTAGTTGTTAAGCCTTATTTAATACATATAATATAATCAATAACCATTTCTTTTGATAATCACAAGCATATAGCTGATAGCAGAAATATTGATTGTTTCATGTGATCATTGTATTAACTAAATATATATTAACTTATATTTAAAAAAAGTATAAAAAGTTGAATTATATGTGAATTTATTTTAAATAGCTCAATGTTTTTTTTAATAATTAAGCAAGTTCAAACATAATAATTGTTTCCACAGATAAATGAAAATAACGCAAGGCTTAAGATTCCTTAATTGCAAATTATATATCAAAAGCTTAATCTAGTCAGCTTTAACTATAGGTAATCTGTGGTAAATCCATTCTCATCTAACACTAATCTGTTCCCCAGCGAGCAACTAAGCTAATTACACAGCCATTAAAATTACCTCACCTGTTGATTACAGACACTAAATATCTATAACAAATTTATACCTACAACAACATAAATAAATATAATATTAATTTGAATAAAACAGTTACTTTATTTTGTTGTTAATAGATGGCGTTAATAGTTCTTTAAATAGTGCTATAATAAGTTATTATGTTATATTATTCATCATTCAAAATGACAATTGAGTTTCCTGGATCTATATTTTGTTTCATTTGTCATCTAACAGATATAGAACAGGAAAAAAATATTTAAGCGGCAACTCGACTATTTTTACATATCAATAAAAAAGTATTACACTGAACTAGTGTTATATTATAACAAAGATATATTACATAAACATAACATATATTAAAGATATATTAATCAATGACAAACTTGACAAATGACAAAACTATGTCAAATCAAAATTTTTGAATAATCATTACGTCTTACGCTGTTATATTTCTCCTTTACACATTTTTCGCAATTTATATCAATAAAGTTCATTGTTAATAATAACAAGGATTTTTTTCCAGGATTGTTTAAATTTTTGCGTTTTAATTTCAGCGTCACAACCAAATCTAAACACCATTCATTCGACCATATCATATTTATTGAAAAAAAAGTAACAGTTTTTGTAAAGTATGTATATTAATCAAGAAATATAAATTATTTATTATTAGTTAAGTTACAAAAATACGTTACTTCTTTAAATATTTGTAGAAAATGGGTAGAGACGTAAAATGTACTTTTGGGACTCGGATGGCGATAGATATTCATATGTTAAATGAGATGATATACAGAGAAGTGAAACACTTCCGTAACTATAAAATATACAGGCCCAATTTCGGATGTAAGTACATGACAGTTATCAATATACTTACACAAATTTTAAAATAACTGACACACTACGTACAGGTTAAACTGGAGGGCCTTTGCCAGTTCTTTTCGGTAGAAGCGGGTTTAGCTTCACGGTTAAATAATTTATACAATACAATACACAATACCTACTTGAATAAACTATGTTTGGATTTTGGATTTGATTATGAAATTTTGCATCGAAATTCCTTATGGAACGTAGATCATTAGACAGGATTTTTCAAAATTCATCTATATCCTATATATCACCCATTTGGGGGTGATATAGGATGACATTATTTATAAAAGTTCGTCGTTTTAGAAATATGGAATACGGTATTTAGTCTTCTGCTTAAGAGTACAAGACAGTTGTAATATCATTTTCGAAAATTCGTCTGATAACGTTCCAGTTCTTACAGGGTTAAATAATCGATTTTAACCCAGTTTAACTGTAGTACCGATTAAAAGATTTATAAGTAAATGAAATTCGGATGATAATACACATAATTTACAACGAAAGATATAACATGAAGGAGATTGAAAATGGATTCTTGGATTTCGGCTGATTAGCAAGAGTCTACACGATGAGAAAATTACTCAGCTTTTCATGACATTATATAACTATAATGATATATTTCCCTCCTCAGCAATTCCGGTAACTGGTAAATTTTATGCGGCCCATGACGAGTTAAAAGCAGAATCGAAGGAACAAACTGAGAAAGTTGATAACTACCATCATAACGTTGCTCAGACAAGGGCTAAGGGTCCGCATAGCAAGTACCCCTCGCCGGCCACCGAGAATCAAGTGTTCGTATATTGTGCATATCCTCCATTTTTAACCTACTATATATTTAGTCTGATGGATAACTTACACAGCTGAAGACAGTCATGATCTTGACCTCTCTTAAAAAAAATTGTATTTTTCCGTGCCTTCCAAAGCTAAATGTAGTCATTAACTAATCCATTTAAAAATCGAAATATATTTTACATAAGTATTTTTTTTTAAATAATTGTAAGCAGTAAATCTAAAAATTTTTTGGAATTTATTTTAGATATGGTTGGTACGATAAACCTCTAGTTCCAATGGATCGCAATGATCGACGATTCTATCATCCAAAGAGAGAAAGCTTACATACAAAGATAGAAATAATCATTCTCATGTCAAATCCTAAGAACAGAAATTAAATGATTTTGTAAAAACTTTAAAAAAAAGAAACCGCAGCATGAAGTAACATACACTGTCAACTAAGCCGTCTTTGAAATGATTGGATATTAGCAAGGTAGACATATTATGGCCATTGCTGATTGGTTGGTTGCTGTTGAAATTAATTACCGTTCGACCGCACCGATCAATCTCATTCGTGAAATATTCATCTGCATTTGGAACGGCACATCAAGATTAAATAGTGATATTAACCAAAATAATTACAACAGTATGTTTAATTGAAGATACGATTATCAAATTTTTAGGTTTATTTGTTGGATTTGTAATATAAAAACTATTGATCATTAATTATATTTTTATTAAATCACAATTATTCTTTTGAATCCGTGTCGTTGGTGGCGTATTGATTCCAACTCTTTTTAGCTTTTTTTGAGAAATCGCTTTTGTCCAGTGGCCGTAAATGAGCAGCGGCCACTCGATCCCTGAAAATGTGTTATAAAATGTATAAAACGTATATTATATATGATATAATAATTGGAACCTTAGAATGTAAGCGAAAAATAGCAATATAGAGTATGTCCTTGTCTGAGTTTCTTACCGGTTCTTCTCCGTAGCATCTGCATTCGAAACCGGTGGTAGCATCACTTAATATAGTTTGTTAAATGACGATTCAAAAGTACTTGTAAAAACCTACTTGTATAAAATATATTTTAATTTAGATTTTTGAGTATTCTTCATTCTGGTTTGAAGGCATAAAAGATGTCTATGGGCTGAGGTGAACACTCTGAATCAGGCCCATACTTGTCTGCCTACCTATTCTTAATAAAAACTGCTTCTACATCGTTACAAATTTAGTAATTGCCTTACGCAAATTCTTCATACGTCTTCGCTGTATGAATAGCGTCGCATTTGACATCGTTCACCCTCCAATAATGTCGATCCTTTTCCACGCTTTCCTTCAGCTGGTTCTCCATAGCTGCTATATCATCTTTACTAAGGGGTTTGTCCATTTTTATATAGTAATAAGCTGGTGTTTTAATGCTGGAAATGTAGCAATTGTATTGCTGTTGAATATTGTAAAGATTTAATAAACAACAGCGTTGCTATGGTAATTATTTATAAACGTCAAGTAAGAAATTATGTCGCATATTCAGAAATAGATTAACACGAAAAAAATGTATTTGAAAAACCCGGGAGTATCTTATATGCATACCAATTAAAGTTGGTATGCTGCAACGCCATCTAGTGGCGAGTTTTAACAAGTATGACAGTTCCGCCTAATGCATTAATACCTTGTAGCGTACTACGTACATTAAAAAAAAAAGCCCGCGATCGCCTGTCAAAGCGGCTTGGGTTTACTTTTTGGCGCGAAGTTAGGGTGCTTCGGACATGCTATTTTTGATTCATAGTAAGTAGTTTTAGTTGATTTTTACTAAATTTTTTTGAATCATTAAAAGTATTATTGTAATTATTGATTGTTATTATAACATCAAATAGTTTATTCTTTAATCTTTCGTGACGTACAGGGAACCTGTCATAGGCCTAAGGCAGCTATAGTCTGCCTTTGTTTATATTCCTAAATCATTTGACCAACATATCTCTATAAATTTCGCATTAGTACTGTTAAGCTATTATTTACTAAAACTGTCGTTCTCACGATCTATCAACGCAGCGTATACAGTTACTCTCGGCTATTATTTAAACTGTGAATAGGTATTTATTATTTTATATATTTACACTGCTTAATAATTTAAAATAATTATAAGTGAAATCGATTCCAATATTTCCTAATAAGTTATAGTACCTATTATAAGTATCATACCAATGTTAATTGCTGTTAGATACTTGTTTCATTTACGTAAATTAAACATGTTATGATGCCGAGATGGCCCAGTGGTTAGAACGCGTGCATCTTAACCGATGATTTCGGGTTCAAACCCAGGCAGGCACCACTGAATTTACAAGTGCTTAATTTGTTTATAATTCATCTCGGGCTCGGCGGTGAAGGAAAACATCGTGAGGAAACCTGCATGTGTCTAATTTCAACGAAATTCTGCCACGTGTATTCCACCAATCCGCATTGGAGCAGCGTGGTGGAATATGCTCCATACCTTCTCCTCAACGGGAGAGGAGGCCTTAGCCCAGCAGTGGGAAATTTACAGGCTGATTATGTTATGTATGTAAACATGTTAAGGTAAGATTTTAGATGTAAAGAAAATACAATACGAAGATATTCAGTTGTAAGATTTGGTGTTTTAATTGATCTCTTGTTCATGTTTGGAGGAAAACTTGCGCATACATCAGCACACACACCACACGTGACTCCTACTCGGTGGTAGGGCTTTGTGCAAACCCGTCTGGATAGGTACCACCCACTCATCAGATATTCTGCTGCTAAGCAGCAATACTTTGTATTGTTGTATTCCAGTTTGAAGTGTGAGTGAGTCAGTGTAACTACAGGCATAAGGGACATAACCTCTTAGTTCCTAAGGTTGGTAACGCATTGGCGAAGTAAGGGATGGTTAATATTTCTAACAGCGCCAATGTCTATGGGCGGTGGTGACCACTTAACATAAGGCGCCCGTCCACCTACTTATTTAAAAGTACGTTTTAGTACACTAAATGAATCACTAATCAAATCACATAGACAACCCAATCTTTTAAAAACAATTAATATCGTGAAAATTTTGATCTCAATGTTTGGAAGTACAAATTTGCGTTCAACCTAGTTTTTTTTTAAAGCAAAGCACGAAAATGTAATTAAAAACGAAATATAAATAAAAGAGCCGTTTGGCGCGCTAATTAACCTCTTATCATTAGTTAGACAAAGTCAAAGTCAAAACTTAAATACACAAGCGTTACATCTCCTTTTTGATTTAATCTATCAATGCAAGTCTTCAAAAGAAACTCAGTGACATTTATTTTTCGAACAAAATTTCGTTTCGTGCCGTGCTTGTACAGACACACAAAATTAATATGTATGTTAAATATATCAGATGACCAATTAATTTATCATCTTTTTATGTTATAATTAAGTAAACTGATACTATTATATACCCGTTAAACCTTTGAAACAAAACACCGGTCCAAATCATAAAAAAAATACTTTGAAGTTTACGTACGTGTATACGTATTAATTTCAATAATCTTTGTAATATAAAATATTTTATCAAAAAATAATTAAAAATATACCTTTATAAAAATTAATATAATATATTAGATACGTAGGTTAAAATTACTTGGAACCGCTGAATTACAAAAGTACATAATCACCAAGAGTTTATCAAGTTCTGAGCGATGTTGACTAAACTCTTATAAACTATTGCTACGTATAACGCAGCTCCTTGATACGTATCGCTCCAATCATATTTATTAGAAAAAAATTGTGTCATTATTTAAAAAAATAACGGATGTACTTATAAATGTCGATTAACAGGGATTTTTTTTTATGGTATGGTTGACGGACGAGCAAATGGGCCACCTGATGGTGAGTGGTTACCACCGCCCATAGACAATGGCGCTGTAAGAAATATTAACCATTCCTTACATCGCTAATGCGCCACCAACCTTGTGAACTAAGATGTTATGTTCCTTGTGCCTGTAGTAACACTGGCTCACTCACCCTTCAAACCGGTACTCAACAATACTGAGTACTGCTGTTTGTTGGTAGACAAACAAAGCCCTATCACTAGTTAAATACTGACATATCATTCCTTCATAAATGATTTCACATTCGAAAGAAGAATACAGGATTATTTATCTAAATAACATTTATAAGTAAAGCCGTTGAATATTATTTTGTAATTATAATAGATAAAACGGCATACAACAAAATGTGCATTGATTTGTCTCTTAGTGCTGACAGCTTGAACTGTAATGTAGTTCCTAACACATAAAAAATATAACTATTTAAGAATATTTTTTCTATTGGCACACGTAATACAAGTAGTCAAAGGTGCTAGATTTATTGTAACCATGTTATACCGCAAAGCGTGCCTCCTTTGATTCGCCACGGATTTCCACAAGACCGGCTAATGCTAACATCTCTACAGCTATGAAATTCAAATGCATTATGACCAGAGACAAAATATATACATGTGAGTTATTATTTATAGTTAGTTTATTAATATAATTTCAATCATAATTATTCGTGCATGTTCCCAATGAGAATTAGAAAAATAGTAGGTTCAAGTAATGTTATCTCGATATCCATAATGGCGCACGTTTTTATCTTCCTGGGTGAAGATCTCCACTAACGAACTAATATCCTAACGTGCAGGGCTGCGTCCACATGCCAGTGTAGATTTCTTAGAGGCCCCGCATCCGCTGGTTGCGCTTGCCATAATAAAAAAATAGGAAATAAAGTTTTAAAAGTCATTGTTAATGATATTGTTAAAGATAAATATTTCTCTTATTTGAAAATGATGATGGCATATCTTCGTAATATAGAAAAAATATCCTTATTACGAATAAAATTGATAAATACATGATATGGTTAATCCGGTCCTGCTAATGTCATCATCCTCCTACCCTTATCCGAATTTTATTTGAGGTCGGTGCAGCATGTCTTCCATATTTCTCTGCCTGACGTTATCTTACAAGTAACATTCTTTTTAGCCATATCGTCTTTCACAATCCTGCTAATGTGTAATAACTCTGGCTCACTTACTTACTCACTTACTTCTACCGTAATACAACAATAATAAATATTGCTGTTTGACGGTGGAATATCTCAAGAGGGTCTGGCAGCCCTTTGTTAGTATTGACTCAATTTCTTAGAATGTAAATTTTTCTATTATTATTATTGTTATTTTACTACAATAAGCACGTAATGAAATTCTCTGTTACTTGAATAAAGCCATAATAAAATCATTGTATAATTTTCATATCTGCTATTCGATAAAATCTCTGCCACGATATGGACATGAAATACCGACATAGTCATAGTCCTCGTACTAGTTTCACATTGTACGATAGCGTGTGAACAAGGTGTCCTAATTACATTATTTCAAGTGTGTGCGGAAATATAAGATTGTGTTTTAGTTTTTTAATATGAATGTACGTTACTATGTGATCAGTTACATTAGTAGTGTAGTTTTCTTAATGTTCGCTACCTAGCCTCCCACTCAAAAAATGATTTATTGACCACTAGGGGGTTTAGCTTTAGAAACGTTGCCCTATCGGAGCTGGTAGTGCTGGCGTTAGGAAGATGGCGCGATTGTTCGAGGACCTACGGCACCAAATTTGAGAGGACGCCGAGGTTAGGAGTCTCATGCCTCCCGTCCTACATACGTCAATACTCTACGCAAACCTTTAGTCCTCAACCAAACTGCAATTACGCTCGAAAGGTCTTTCCATGTTTTCTAAGAGCCGTCTTTAACCTTCCCAGGCCGACTATAAAAGGGCGTCGAATGTCAAATGTCCAGCCCGGAGCTCCTATATGGTTAAAGCCGGCCCTGGTAGCTGGTACTGTTCGGAATTAACTTTAAAATTAAATTTATCTCAATTTAAAACGTTGCAAATGAGCTACAAGTGAATATAAGTTTTATCATCTTAAGAATAATATAAAATGGTTTAACAGATCTGCTGATTATCTATTTTGAATTGAGACGTGGATATTGTTTCACCAACTATCAATTATTTCAAGGCTTCGACGTCGGTATTTATGATAGCACGGCTACAACAGACACAACAACGACAAATCGACAAAATGTTACGGAAATAAAATCCAGTCCAATTTTAAGTACAAGCTCGTTAAGTTTAACTACAAGTACAGTAAGTTATTGGATAATTGTGTGTATCGCATCTCATTATTTCAAATCTGTCACATGACATTCAACAATTTTTTTTTTAATTGCCTTTTTGGCACAACAAAAAGCCAAAAAAACATTTATTTCATGTCATTATTCATATTAAAAAAATCAAGAACTAATCCAGCGTATATATCAACTTCGATATATTCTCTTAAAAGTTAATCTGTCGTTTACCTCTTCAGGCTTAAACCGCTGTACCGATTATCTCCACAGACATACTCGTATTATCCGTGCCTTTAGTGTAGATATCTTTCATTTGTATTTTTTTATGTGCCTAATATTACATATTATTAAATAAGTGCTTAATATTAGTGAAAATACCAGTGCAAGATGAAGAGAAGTCGATCCTATTTACTTAGTGGCAAGTCAGTCACCTCAACACGATTCACTAAGCACTTGTCGATCACTAACCGTGTAAACAGCAAATGCTTAGTGACAAATTGAAACGGCAACACACAGCGCGCTATAAAGTATTCCTGATCGGATAAACGATCACTTACCAAGTGTCACTAGGCAGATTAGCACTAACGACATACACCAAGCTCGTATAAAACGTAGCATGTTGATGAATATTTGTCCGAACACGACAATGCGTAAACTCTAGGAGCTATTGATTATATTTGCGTCATTTGCACGACTATGACAAAGAACGCAAATAGCGAATACATTTTTCTATCCGTTTTTATTTTTACGTCTGAGGAGTCAATTAAGTTGCATTGCACCACGTTTGCGTTCATTACTTTGTGGAATAATGTTTCTAAATATTTGCTTAGACTTCGAATCATGTGTCACACACAAAGGCCGCGTGCGTGTGTCTAATATATGCGAACTCGCTTAACCAAATGCATGATAACTTTAGAGCATCATATATTTGCAGTGATCTAAACAAAGAATCGAAAAAAAACAGCTTTACCAACAATAGTGGTTTAATCTAGATTAATCTGGTTATATCTGCTTTTAAATGTAGCCAGTGAAAGTTCAACCTGCTTAAAAAATATTTTTATATTTATTTTTAGAGCGCACCAACTACATTAAAGTATTTACATACCACCAAGTCTGATAACAAAAAGAAACATATTTCGAATAAAACCTGCTTCGAAGAACAGCCTTCAAACATTGGTTCCTATGAAGTGCCAACGCAGAGAGATATTATCCTTTTTACCAAAGATCTCATACTGAACTTGTTCGAAACATATAAAAGAGATGCTATGTCACTTCTGCGAGACATTAAAGAGGTAATTGCGGAAATTATACAGTTGATTGAACTCGTGAGCGTTAATAGACTAAATATAATTTATTTAAATGTAACAATAACTATTAACTAGATTATCCGTTATTATTATCGGTTGGAGTGTCTAGGCTGAAAAATCTAAGGTCCTGGTTTAAAAACAGGACGAAGCCATAAAAAAGTATTTTAGGATCATGAAATTCTTAGTAACAAGCCGGAGTTAGACATTAGACATTGTTATGCAAACGAATCAAAGACAAAAAAACTGTTAGGCATTAAAAACAATTTTATACTATTTCTGTGGTTTGGTGGTCAAAAATGATTAACATTACTTTTGTTTAATCGGAATAGAAATAATGAATTGATCCATATAATATGTGCCTTTGTGCTTTATATTTTGGGTATTTGTAACATTAAGTCATGTCGTTTAAGCACTTTATTATTATACTATTCATTAAATAATAATTAAAAATAAGTTCATTATTTTGGAAATTCATTGGCTTCATTTTCAATCATTCAGATATAAATTTCATTCATTCAGAAGGTAAAGTTTACATTTTACTCTAGAATATATCTCGTTTTCTCACAGGTAACCAAAGGAACGACATCGATAGAGAAAAATTGTAAATACAACAAAACAGCTTACAAGCAATGTGTTAAACTTGTTAGTGTGCAAAGTGAAATAATCACTAAGAGCCTCGTCACATCGCTCGAAATGAAAACAGTTGACATAGAAGATCTTACAGAGGTAAAAACACTAGAGGCCATGAAACACTTAATTAATTTATTTTTGCATTGTTTATTTTGTACAAATTCTAATATATAAAATGTTTACATTTAAAAACATATAATTTAATACTGATATGAGATTCTCGTAAATATCGTATCTGGCGATTAATCTGATATTAAAAAACCTGGGTTTCCTTTGAACGGACTTTAAAAATCGCTGATCTCGAGGCCTGACATTTATTTTTAAACTAGTCCAGGTTCTCACGGTAGCACTAGACTAAAGTAGATAGACAGATACAGTAGTGTACAGAAATGTTTGATATATAATTTTCAACCCTACACTATTTTATATTACTTTATCAATTTAAGCAGCACATGCCTTGGCTCTCGAGAGACATGAGTTTTCAGAAACATAGCTATTTTACCAATAATTATTAATTTTGTACCTAAGCCTCGTAAATAAATCTACCTAATGCAGAAAAAAAATAAAAAATCTTAATAAGCACATACATACAGTCAGCGTGGCAGTACATTTTCTATGTAGTATTAAAGTTATATACTTAAAATATAAAATTAAATTGAGCCAATGGATTAAATATATCAAAATCTTAAACTATATTTTCAAACCTGAAATGTTTATTTTTTAGAACACTATATGCAATTTGTCTGAAATGAAGAAAGATCCAATACCGTTGATTAAACTGCTGGCACAAGAGACGACAATGTTAAAATTCGCTCTTCCAGGATTTTTGAGACTCTTAAACACATGTTCTACACATTGTGACAAGTATGATATGTATTTTCTTTAATCATAATCCTCCTTCTCCTTCGTAAATATTCATTTTAAAAATGTGATTAAATGTCCTTATATGTACCTAATACATTTATTCCGCTTAGATCTCAACGCACGGTGAATACAAAAAAACCGTTACGCCGTATGACGGATCAAGATCTCGTGGTAAAGTATTTTTTAACAAAAAAAGAATAATATTCAACTCATAAAAGATTCAAGACGCGCTGTCTAGCAAGAATTCAAATTGTTAAGCTGGGTGCGTTCATTCTAATCATGCTGGGCCTGTGAGTTGTGACTGATGTTTGCAACAAAACAATCGATCGAGCTTTCACGAGCTACACATACCGGCCGCTAGATGGAACTCTAGTCTGTGAACTTTTGACGTGAACTTGACTAAAACTTTTTAACAACTTAACCAAAATAATTGAGCTTTTCATAGTTTTTAAAGTGTATTACTCAAATAAAAATATTTTTAATATAGTTGAATGTTAATTAAACAGTTTAATTTTATTTTCATTATTCCCACGCGTCAAAGTGCCTCTGTGAAATTTGTGTACATACTTTCTACATAATTTAAGGAATTCGAGTGATTCAGGTAAGAAATATTTGTCATATAGACTTGTTCTATTTATTATCTGACGAGGTTTCGTAGTTTTTTAAATTACTTTACTTGCAAAATGTATACAAAACATTTTAACCACGTACTTTCTATTTACGTTACGTAGTGCTGGGTTAACAAATTGTTATTCACACTTTAAATTTTAAAACATATGTATGTCATTTATGATAATATAAACATATTAAATGATCTCCCGTGTCATTAATACAAAATTAAAAGCTGAATTTTGCAACTACATTAATCAATATTAAATTTTCTTAAACAAATTACTAGTAGAAAACAATTGAATATAGTTATTTAAGCTAGAATCACTAGTTAGTTAATAGAATTTATAAATTATTAACATTTAAACCACACTTATTTATTAATAAATGCTTTGAAGTTTGAGACTTTTGACTGGGTTAACTTTAAAAAAAAAAAAAAAACACCTGTAATCATTCTGGTATAAGCTTAATGGAAAAATACTAAACTTTTTTAGTAAACAAGATATTTATATGTATTTCTAGGTATTAAGTGATGCTATTTGATAATTTACTATGGGATGAAAAATAAAACACAATTGAAAAAATACAGATCAATTTATTCAAAGGCAATTCATTATTGAACACTTAAAACATATTGCTAAAACGTTGAAATCCTATTTTCATAGTCTAATCACTTTTTACTTTTTTTATGTGATTTTTTAGACTTTTTTGTTTTCTTCTTGTGTTTCCTCTTTTTTTTATCCGAATCACTGCTCTCTGAGGACGACGAGCTGCTACTTGATGAGGAAGTACTTGATGATCTATAAGAAAAAAAACTTTATTGTATACTAATACAATTCCAAAATTAAATTATCAACCTGCAGTACATCATTTAAGCGTTGGATATTTAGCAATTTGAACGTGTGCCAAGGCGACTTTATAGATATAACAGTCTGTTCTGGCAACTTTAGTATAGAAACTTAAATATATTAATTAAATAGTAGGTAGTGCATGTTTAGAAAATGTCTGAGTATCAACTCACAACAATAGTTAATTTTATATGGGGAGCAGGGCAAGCAGGAGGCAACTTAGCATATGCGTTAGGGTTATAAATGATATCTATTCTAAATTCCATCCAATTCTATTCAGTTGGCTGAAAGATTAAATAAGATCCATCAACCCTTTATACTTATATAGAAAATGTTGTGTACAGTATCCCTACATAAATGATTGTAAACATTAGTAATTGTTGCTAGGATTGTGTATTGAAAAAAAGAACAAAAAGTAGCAGACTGATAATGTCGCACTGCTGGGCTAAGATTGTGTATCCCTTTGAGGAGAAAGTTTGAAGCTTATTCCAGCACCCTTCTCTAATGCGGTTTGGTGAATAAACGTGGGAGAATTTTATTGAAATTAGACATATACAGGTTGTTTTCCCTCACCACCAAGCACATGATGAACTATAAACACAAATTAAGCACATGTAATTAGTGATGAATGAATTGAACTCAGTCATTGGTTCATGCACACATATTAACTTTTTTTATTCGGTGACCTTACATGTGCGGCAAGGGTTAAGGATACAAAACAAATGATACCTAGATCTCTTCCTTTTTTTACTCTTCTTTTTTTCTTTTGTCTTCTGTAACTTTTCTTGCAACTTCTGTCTTAATTCCGCTTCTCTTAATGTTTGCAGAGGAGTAGCGTACTCTTCCTCACTGTCGCTACTCGTACTACTTACATCTAAGACAATTTCTTTATTGGGATCCACCTGTGATACAAGTCATGTTAAATTACTTAATTATATCTTATATTAAACAAAAAAATACTTTGTTTGGAATATTGCTACCCAATATAATAAATAAAATAAAAAGATTAATACGACCCCATTGTTACGATGCAAAAGTCTGCCACAGGGCCTTAGCATTCAATTTAGCCTTTTTTCATCACATATTATAAAAGGTAATAAATGTTACGCAAGCCAGATATCTCAACTTCAGACTCAATTATAATATTAACATGTCAATCTTGCACATAGGATAACTATGATCGTGTAACATAGTATACCTAGTATTTGCATAAAATAATATAAGGTATTGAATTAAAAACTTTTAATACTTTTGCATAAATATGAATTAAAATGTTAAAAAAAAATATTTAATGTTACGTACGTAACATTACTTAAAAATGATTGTATAGTATTTTTTAATATTCTTAATCGGTTTATATTATTTTATTTGTATAAAAACTCTGTTAATTATTAAACACAAATTATAACGTATAATGATGATTTCGACAAAAATAATAATAAGTTAAAACGTCCATCGCATCTGTTATAAGTTTAAAATCGTATAGCATAAATTTATGATAAATAACAACTTCTAAAGTTTACCAACAACTTTGTTTGTAAATACTTACTTTGATAAAGTTTCTGCATTGAAACGTTAAGTGTCCTGCATAACCGCACTTCTTGCACGCTGCTCTAGAACTATCTTTGCCTATTTTACTTACTAAATCTGTATAATTGGACATTATGTATTAATATAATTATAGTGAAGTCACAAAAAAAGTGTAATTCAACCGCAAACAAGTACGAGTTGACCACTACTCACTAGGCTTTTTGACGTTTGCTAATTGCTGTCAAGTTGATGACGCGTCTGTCAATGTTAGATTACGGAAACGTTCAGTTGAATGCATTTAAATATTTGATTAATATAATATAATATATGTAAAAGTTTGTTAATTTTAAATCAAATTAAATATTTTAAAATATATTGAATAAAAACCTTTAATATAATAAAATAATTATGAGCTATATGTTAACCTAGAACAGTAATTTCTTATTGTTTTATTAGTATTATTGTTGTTTTACTTTTTGAAATAAATTTTATTATTGTAAACAAAAATATCAATTATTTTATCTCAAATATAGCAATTTTTAATTTATATTTAAAATTAATATAATTTTGTTTTGTACCAATAATTTATCGAAATTTGTTCTTAACAGTAATGCAAGATTTATCAAGATAATAGAAGACATGTTAGAAAATGGCAGAGTTTTTACCCCTATGCGACGTTTTGTTCAACGTGATATCCCTAGCCGGATACTTTTGCGACGTCGTGTTCGACCTAGTGATGGGCTATGCACTACTAGAACGAGGATATAAATGTACCTTTGCAGCAACTATATCGATAGTTGTCACCTCTCTATTAATATCACAGGTATGTGTACAAGAGTTAAAAAAAATCTGTTCGATTTTTCTTTAAAGTTTAAAGCATTGTTTACTTAATAAAATGTAGTATGTAGAAATATGATAAAATATCATCTATAACATATACTTAAACAATTACTCGGCTGAATTAAAAAATGTACTTACCTAGCTTAAAAATATCGCGCGTTTAAGAATTCAGATAAAATAACAGAGACCTCATTATTAAAAACCATCCAAACATTAAGATGTTTCTAAGAAATAAATCACACATACATACCTAAACAGATAACCGCCTGAAAAACAAAATCATCTTTGCTGTATCGTCAAGAAAAAATAATGAATACCATCTCTATTTTTAGGTTCTATCTCTCCGGTGGTACCTTCACGTATGGTGGGCAAGTGAAGGCCGGAAAGACCGGCCACCCTGGCTGCCAATTGTCCTGCATTGCTTACAAATGGGTGTGCTGTGGCGATACGCGCGACTACTCGTGCCAGTAGAATTAAGAAGTGTCAAACATCAAGTTCGCGACCTTTGTAAGTATTATCTATACAAATGGCTTATGGATACATCGTGAGCGTTAAATAGGGCTAGCTATGTTTTTTGTTTAGCTAGAATTAGCTAGAATTTTTTAGTCGAATGGCTTTGCGCAAGCACCAGTTATTCTACCAGCAAACAGCAAAAAAATAATATATTTTTGTATTCTGGTCCCAATTGTGAACCAATAATTACAGGCACATGATTAGAGGAGCGTCGACGAGTGCGATTGTGACCTTATCTACCCGTTAAGTGGTCTAGCAATGGTTTCGGCAAACGGCTTGTCTGCCTTCCTATCAAAGTGGTTTTTAAACACTTTAAAATTGTACCTATAAATTTTCACCCGAAACCACAAGAGTACCGAGTGTCACAGGACCATTGCCAGATTTAAAGAAATATAGTCATTTTTAGGTATGTTACGTCTAGTCCATGCGTTTTGCGAGGCGGCGCCGATGTTGCTATTGCAACTCCACATATTGCTTAAAGATGCAGACTTGCAGTCAACCAACGAGTTGGTTGGAATCACTCCTGAGCCAACAGTTGATGAGCCATCAGGTAGGCTTGCAGGTTTGTAACTTAGATCATAGTAATATCTTATAACTTGATTATTTGTTTGACTATATTATAAAAAAAAGTTTGTTTGAATGATTGCCCTTTAATCATGTAGAAAAATCAATGTTTTATATTATTAATTCACAAAAAAATATTTCAATTTTCAATATCTATCGGGTAGATTAACTCGTATGTATTAAGGAGTCGATATTAAATTTATTCCCCTACGCAAATGCGAAGTGAACCAGGGCCGGACCGTAAGTTTAGGGGGCCCTGGGCTAAAACTACTTACCTAAGACATATCAGAACGTAGACTTGAATTAAATTAATTGAATGGGTTTGATTAATTGCAAGACTCGCAGGGCTGCAAACCATACGATATGTTTAATTTAATCAAGTTATGGATTCTTTCGCATTATGGTCTATTTTTTACTTTGACTTGACTTAGCTGGGGCCCCCTTGAATCCACGGGGCCCTGGACTGAAGCCCAAAAAGCCATATGGTAGATCCGACCCTGATTATAACACAAATTTAATATTATCTACCATTAGTATTATGTATTTTCAATTCAACTCGATTGAATTATCACAAAATACTAAGTACGTAACGTTCACTTGTTAAAACCTATTCAAGCTTTTTAACATTCGATTAAAATATTCCACTTGTCTGCAGCGAATAAGGCATTCGCGGAACTTAACGTGATATCCGCTTCGCTTTCGCTGTTCTCCGTGTGCTGGGCGCTGGCCAGCTTCAGCAAGAACGTGCGCTTGCAGAACGTGCACCGCCTCGTACTCACCTGGCTTGGAGTTATCTTTCAAGTAAGAAAAAAAATCTCTGTTGACGAAATATCTAGCTGAAGTTCCTAAAGAGTTAAGGTTCTTTTTGAGACTCAAGTTTTTCGTATGTAATGTTTATAAAGCTAAAATGTTTCAAGTTTGTCTTGCGTACTGAATCGCAAATGCTGTAACTATTGAGTCTCTTGCTGATTCTTCTCACCCTCTCAGTAGAATCTACATTCAAACCTATAGTAGCTCTAATTTTAACACGGTTCCTTAAAATGATCGCTCAAAAGTGCTTGTAAAAGCCTACTTGAATAAAGTATATTTTGAATAAATTTAAATTTGTAGTTTATCATCATTTGGCGCGAATACAATAGAATAGAAATTCAATTAAAGATAATTCGAATGAGTTATTTGACGTAAAAACCGTTATTCTTCGTTTACATGTACTGAATTGCAAGTAATTTTATAATTTACTTTAATATTTCATCACCATTCACAATTAACTTCTAATAAAAACTTCGTTATACTGAATTGTCTTTGGTTGACTAATCGCGACAATTCTAATCTACTTTACTTTACTTTATACTTTTTTGTTCACCACACAGAGAAAATAAATACAACATAGATCCCTTAATAAATGACGCGTACAATTTTGGCGAATCTAAAATTTGTTAAGGATTAATGGTTGGATACCTTCATCATTTCTTTTTTTCAGTTTTTATGGCGTTTGGGAACTGTATCGGCTCGGATATGTGCTCTCAGCGTTTACGCTCTAGTCTATGAATATTGGGTGTTTTTAGTTATAGGTAAGTCCCCTTAACCTAACAAAAATCTTGATTTATTAAAAAATCCAACTTGCTTGTTAAAAAAGTCGTATCATATTGGTGGTGGGGAAAAATATGTGTATGTATTAATATATATATGTATTAAAGTGGATGTATTAATGAGCTACTGGTTAACAACCTATTCCGACTTAGTCGATACCGAACCTTAAACAGCAGTGATCTTACAAAATTACTCTCATCAGGTCTCCACTGGGTATCAATGTTCTTGTGGCTGATATCTCCAAAGAACGTGTTCCACGGCGAACGTATAAGTCGTCCGCGTAAAGCGTACCTCTCAGCTCTAATCGCCTTCGTGTACGTGTTCGCATATATCAACCTGCAGGAACACAATCATAGACAGAAAATGGTAAGAAAACTATTTACACACAGACACACAGACTTTTCAATACATACAGATTCGTCTTGTAACTAAGAGATGAGCATGAACGTAAAGGGTTGGAGAGGGAGAGGGACGGAATAAGACAGCTTAGATAGAGTGTGTGATATGGATGTGAAAGATCAGATGACGAATAGTAAAGGAGAATGGGAGGGAGAAGACATGCTGTGCTGACCCCAAATAGTTTGGGACATTGGCAGAGAAAAGAAGAAGAAACAAACAAACGATTCTTCTCACAATATAGATGTTCTTAATAATATCTGAGGTCGGTTTAATCTTTGCTAGTTCAGTGTTAATATAAAAATCTTAGTCTCCTTAATTTTATATGTTTTTTTTTTTTTGCTTAATTGATTGATGGTTCGACATACTGGAATGACTTTATGCTCATTCGAATTTGCTATTATAGCGGATTATGACAGTATTATAATATGTCATCGTATTTAAATTTAGATTAATGTTAAAATGTTTACTATATGGGTGTTCCACAAGGTACAATACTCAGTCAAATTTTCTTACTTTGATTTATTTCTCCTCGATAATGTGTATGAATACTTTATGTCTAAACTATGCTGGAAATAATCTAAATTTCTTGTCAATTCAAATTACAAGTAATATAAAATTCCGACGTTGAATTTTACGTAACTTTGATTTTAGTATTTCAAACTTCACCAGCTATACTATTGAACGTTTCCAAAAATCGTAAAATTCGTGCTCTTTGATTAGATCCAGTGAGATCTAAATAAAATATAAATTAATATTCTCAGCCGACTCCGGGTAAGCTAGTCCTCCGTAACTAAATAGGTCTTTTTGACCAGGTGGTGTTCTACTGCGTTATGTGCGTGGAGAACTGCGTGCTGGTGACGGCTTGGTGGTGGTCGTGGCGAGGTGCGCTGCGTCCCGCCGCCGCCGCAGCCGGAGCCGCCGCCGCCGCCGTAGCCGGCCTCGCCTTCATGATGCTCTACTACAGGTAATGCCGACGACTAATTTAAAATGCTATTTACCTAATATGTAATTATTTCGCATCGAGCAAGCCAATGAAAATCAACTTCCTAGAAACAGAACAATATTAAAATCTACTAAAAATATTGATAGATCCTATAATGACCAAAGTATTGAGAAAGAAAACAGATGTACGACGTACATAGATGTAGTTCGATATCGTACAAGCAAACCTTTTTTTAAAAGTATAATTATTTTTTGTAGATATTTTCACGTACGGAGACTTGGCTACATGCTAGGGGAGCACCAACAGGGAACGAATAGTACAAATGCTTCATCGCAAAACAAAAACGGTATGTAACATATCAGATGACACTCAAAGATTTTAATAAGTTCCATTTTCAAAAATTAAACCTTTTTAAAATAATTTGACGTTTTTTTTTTGTTTTAGGTAAACCCAGCCAGGCGGACAATGCTGCTATACCGGGTGTATTTAATTGTAGGTTCTCTAACCCAGTGAATAATAGGTAAGAATCGATTTGTCGTCGTAAATTATCGGGGATGTAAGGAGGATTGCGTTTTGATAACGGAGTATGCGTTACAGTGCAGCGGGGTGCCGCAAGAAGAAGAAACCGACGTCCTTCGTGCCGCCCCCCGCCGCGCCCCCTACTGCACCCCCCGCGGCGCCCCCCGCAGCCTTCTGGCGTCGACCGCTGCCTGCACATCACCATCACGTGAGATATTCGTTTTACTATATGAGAGCTTCATCGGGTCCGGCAATTGTTGTCCTTGAGTAACAGTCAAATTGTCTTAAAATATGAAAAATTCCAGCTCAGCCTTGAAAAGAATAGAATTTAAAAAAAATATCACTTGATTTATAAAACTTTAGGTTGTGACTTCCGATTTACGTTATACTAAATAAAAGTATACTTTTTAGGGTGGTTCATCAGAAAATGAAGGTTCGAGTGTAGGATCCCGTGTGAACATACAGCAAAAACTTCAAGAAAAGAAACAAAAGCAACTTGCCGAACTCAGGGTTATCGAAGAGGAAATAAAACAAGGGAAATTAGCCAAAACTACCCCTGTGGCCGCTGAAGAAATATACAGTAGTTTACAGAGACAGCCAATACCCAGGGCTAAAACGCACGCAGAACCACCCGCATGGCCCAGTATAGAAATGACACATTCCTACCAAAACTACCCCGTCTTACCCCACACGTGCAACCTTTACCCAACATACACGGAAATAAAACCAGAATACAACGTCCCGAACTTCCAAAACAACGAAAATACTAATGCTGATATAAAAATTCGCGTCCAAAGCATGTACAACCAAGATTCCAGAACATTCTACGAAAATCCTTCGAATCTTCGCAGCGAAGTAAACAGAGCTCCATTGAGATCTCCAAATTATTTAGCAATCAGCGAAAATAGGAAATACGATTCAAACGTTTGTCGGAGCCCCAGAAATGTTCTGAACAGTAGCCCAAGAACCTATCTACCGGATGTGAGCACGAATAATTACGAAACTACAGCTCAGAATAATACCAGACTACAAGCACAGAATCCTTCAAACATATATTCAGACGACAGACAAAACATTGCCGATTTTGCGGCATATTGCGAAGATAACGGCCAAAGTGTGTACAGAAAATTTGGTGAAAATAAAGAGGAATATGTATCAGCCTTACAGAGTTTGGCAAACGTTCAGGGTATGGAGAACATAAGGGGTATTTACAATGAGGTGGGAAGTTGTAACCAGTACAATCAAAACTGTGATAGGATGTTCCCTTATCCGGGTTTGGGGGGTAAGAAGATGGAACAGCTAAGAAAGATGCAGCGGTGCAGGACGCCGGAGATATTACTGGCGCCGCATTACTTAGAGGGCTGTACTAGACAAGTATGCTGCAATTGGGGTGGACCATATTCGTAAGTTACTCCCGATATTTGTTTTTCTATTCAGCATTTTATGAATTAATCTTATTGATCTTATTATAAAACACAAGAAGACAAACAATCTAAAGTTAGTCTTGCTTAATTTTATGGAGGATATATCAATTTATTTGTTTCTTATTCCTGTTAAGATTAATGGTAAAGAGTATCTCGTAATTTTTTCGGTTTCTGGTAATATCTACTCGCCGGACAATCTTTTACATTTATTTATTGAATATTAATATTTTGTGATAAAAAATGTTAGTTAGAAGGTTTTTTCAAAAAGGTGTGATTTTAATTTTAGGACTAAGGTTTTTAGATAAAAAGTAGGTCGGAACTATCGGTCGATAATAGTTCAACGAAATCGATTATATCTGTTATTTATTTGTTAACTCACCCATACTAATCCGAGCATGTGCCTGTGTCGCCGCAGCAACCGCAAGAAGGAGGAGAGCGCGCTGGGCGCGGGCGGCGCGGGCGGCGCGGGGAGCGCGGGGAGCGCGGGCGGCGCGGCGGGCGGCGGCGCGCCCAGCAGCGGCTCGGAGTCGGGCGAGCGCGCGCGCGACACGCCGCGCCCGCCCAGCGACATCGACAGCCAGGTCGGCGGCGACTCCTATTCTCGAAAGTTCCATTAGTGCGCACCCGACACCCCCTCCCTCGGCAGTTATTCCGTTCCGTTCCATCAATATATTTTTGTGTTCCGGGTGTATGACATGTACCATGTGCAACTAGAACGAGGTAAAACATCTTGAATCCCTGATTGGTAGCGCTTTGATAAGAAGCGGCGGCTTTTTATTTTAGTCTAGCTACCCGTCCCGGCTTCGCACGTTTGGAATGTCTACATAGAACATTTTTTTCATAAGTAATTGAAGCCTTTACCTTATTATTATTGTAGGCTTTACCTGCGCGTAATTTATAAAACTTTACGTATTGCACCTGTTTCTGTGCTATACGCAGTACTTTACCCTCTCAAGAGGTGAATTAACTATCTCCATGCCAAATTTCATGTAAATCGGTTGACCGGTTTAAACGTGAAGAGGCAACAGACAGAATTACTTCGTAACTAAAATTTCTGGGTGCACTAAACATATGCATCTAAATGTCCTATCATCCGAATTCACTAAAAAATATCGACAATAATATTTTATTAAATCTTTAATATTTTGTTTTTAACGTCTGGCACTTACATAAATATTATGTTTAATCTTCAGATATCTTTGCCGCGTTCGTACACGCTCCCGCGCGAATTCCGGTACTGGAGGCGGAGACCGCGACTGCGGGACGCGCACGTTCCTAGCAATAATAGCAGTGACGGTAATATATCTTTAATTATTCTAATATATCCACCTATGTATTAATTTCAGTTTTCAACAATCATAATATGTAACTTAACCAAATTTAATAGTGAATAATAATAGTTTTTTGGTTAAAAAATAATAATAAAAAAACACGAATTAAAAAGATAAAAAGTCAGCATCCTTAAAAAAATTCAAAATGTATTAGCATAAAGAATCTTAAAATTCACATAAAATTAATATCTCAATTCATATTATCCAGGTGACGTTGACAGCGCTGATAATGACAGCGATAATCGTTCCAACTGTTCAGCGTCCTCGCAAATACAGCCCCCGACGTACGGCGATGGGTTCCAGTACCGACCGGACATGAGACAGGACGAACGGTACAATGAAAACGTATACGCCTGCCCCGACAGAAGAAGGCGAGGCTTCAGGAAGCAGGGCCCTAAGCCTGAGACTAAACTATGATAGAGAAAAAAAATATATTGGCGCCAATTATAATGATTTTTTATCTGTATCATATAGAAAATATTTAACCACCGTGAAAATGCATTTATGATTCAAGTTGTTTAAATTAAACTCAAACATTTCTGAACAAATGGAAATTATTAATATTTTCAAATACGAGTAAATATAAGCCGTGTAAATTAAATGTAAACTGATCTTTAATAATAATCAATTAATTATTATCAATAAAAGTTATGGCAAAATTTTATTATTTTGCATTAATATTTATATAAGATTTATTTAGGTCTAATAATTTTATCCTAATACTAACAAACTTGGACTGTTTTTATATAATGTAAAGATTATTAGAAACACTCAAATAAAATTTAGTTTTAACGGGAAGAGATTCTCAAATGTACAATTCTGTTTTAAATTAAATATAGTATAGTATGATTAAAACTGAAGTCATTTAGGTGTTAATTTTATATGTCTATATTAACTTAAACATAAAATTGTACTTACTAATATTTTAATATAATTTTAGCCTTAGTTAAAATATTCTAGATTCATTTTTAATGGGAATCAGTTTACTCTCTAAAGTTTACTAAATAAAACTAATGAGTATTAAAACGGTAACATTGTACGTACTATTGTATGATACTTGTATATTTATGTACCTATATATGTAGAGAGAAGATGAAAAGACAGAAACATTAAACAAGACATTTCAAACATTTATTTGATTTATTATCTATATTCAAATTGCAATGAAATTCTCCCAGAACCAATTCCTTCCATACAGATACCGGGGAACAGGTAAAATATAGTTTAGTATAACTTGAAGTTTCAAAATATCTTTTAATATCTTATGCGCGAATGTAGGGCTCGCGTAGTTATGTGTAGTATTTCGAGAAAGTCATCATTAGTACTACTTACTGGCTTTCTTAGTTATCTTTTTATTTTCAATCGAGCAAGAGGCTCACCTGATGCAAAGTGACTAACACCTCCCCATGAACATGGATGGATGCAACCGGGGGGCTCATAGGTGCGTTGCCAGCTTTTTAGAAATGTGAACGCTTTTTTTCTTGAAGGTTCCCAATTCGTATCGGTTCGAAAAAATCGGCATCGAAACTGGTCCCAGAGTAGTTGTGGGAGGCAGCAAATGCCTTAGAAATCGCATTGTTGTGATTTTCGGACTGCACTCTAGCACTCACTCACTCTAGGTGGTATGTAGTGAAACTTGGAATTTTGACGAAAGATGAGAATTCAGCAGCCAAGATTAATCCAAACAAATCTTCGGAACATTACCCTTTAAAATTGCGAAAGAAGATGCAGAGTAATCAAACATCTCGATACAAAGCCATAGAATCAAGCAGGTCGCAGAGGGCTTGGTCGTCGATAATTCGAGCCGGACGGCGTTGAAAACGGCTTTGACCGTTTTCAACGCCGGAAGAAAGCTGGTACTGGAGAGCAACTGGCCAGATGTGAGAGCAATAATACATCTTTTATAAAACTCAACAAGTCATACGATCTACGAAAAGAATTATGATTTTATTTATTTATTAAAAAAAAATCAAAAATATATAGTCAAGAAATAAAAAATCTATTTGAAACTACTCGTAGTCAAATTTAAAAAACTCTGGATTATAATTGGCATTCATAAATTAAATGTCACTTGTACCTTTATTAAAATTGAGAAATTGGGAAAGAGAAAAGAAAAAATACAGACATTTCAAACTTTTATTTGCTTTATTATCTATATTCCAATTGTAAAAGGGGGAACCAGTCACTCTATCACTCCGTGTCACTACGTCTCTACTGATCTCAGCCATTTACACAATATAAAGAAACAACCAAAAATAAGGTTAAAATTCACAAATACACATTTAATGTTGATTAAAACTATCTTATAATTAATCGGTTTGAACGCACCGAGAGTTTTATGTGGAGCGAACAAAACATAACCAATCAATAATAATTCTATTAGAATAAACTAATAGCAGTGATATACGACGTAAACGAGCAACGCGTTGCTGTAGAGACTACGAACAGACTTACGCAGTCTCCGTACGGGAAGGCGTTGCATTGAAGTCTAGATGCGTTCAGACCATTTAAACCTAGAATGTTAGCTCACCCACGGACTTAGCGACAGTTCGGCCACAAGTTACACATAGAGAAAATATATCAAATGCTATTTAAGCACCTTAAATTAAACAAAATAATATGAAAATTTTACAAATCGAAAAGTATAAAATTATACTTTGATAAGCTCGGATGCGCTGTGTACATTTTTTATATATTTAATAGAAGTTGATTAACATTATTGCACAAATCGTTAATTAAATTATTTCATTATACAATTATAGCTGCGTTATATAATTTAGGGAACATTTTATATCAAAAAAATTAAAAAAAAAAAGTGCTCAGAACGTATAAAAAAAATCTAAAGTTCCGCTTCAACCCGGGGCTAGACCAAAAAGTTTTGTATAAGAATAATTTTTACTTTATCATAACCCTAATCCGATGTTAGCGAAGCGCGGTTCCCAAACGGTGCAGTCCTGTGTATTTACACATCTTAAAAGTACACTTAACCAAACCTTACATAAGTTTTGCGATAGTGCTTCGACTGCAAATAATATAGTTTACAGCCTACATTAGAAAAATAATCTTACAATCCACACCATTAAAACCAATTAACAACATTTTCTTTTTAATATACACAGACATACAATTACATTATGATGATACGATACTAGGCGAATAATTACGTAGTCGTATGTCTGTTGAAGCCGAATCGAATTTGCTGAATTTGTACAATATTCGATGCTTAAAAATATGAAAATTACAGTTAAATAGCTCTAGAAACGAAACAGTGGTCCCGACGCGGTACTCATCCGTTAAACAATACTATATAAAGTACAAACCATATATTATAAGTCGAGCTTCATTAACAAAGTATACAAAAATAGTTCACAAAACAACAGTGGATTAAATAAAAAAGAAACGAGTTGGCTTCTCGCGGATTATCCTTAGTCTATGTTTATATTTTAATATAACTTGTTTGAAAATGTAAACAAACTTCTCAGAATGCAATATTTTTAAGTCTTGGCGACATTCATACGTGAAATCTCCTTCAGTCGTAACTGCAATAAGCATCTACGTGTGGTTAGTTATAATAATTTTAATATTAATTGTTTACATTCACTACAAGTTTTATCAAAATAAATTACAACACAAATATGAGACGGACCGCGCCGCGAGCTCAGCGGGACTCAGCGGGACTCAGCGGGACGCGGGTCACAATTAGTCTAACTTAACGTGGTGTAGCTTACTTTGCTAAATATTTGCGGCCGAGGTCACCGCTCACGATGATATGAGCTGAAAGCAAATGTACCATTCACATAATATTAATTATTTCAACGTTATTAGAAATACAAGGAAACTAAATGAGGCAAGACAACTATTATTTTATTATTATCCACACAAATAATAAAACAAAAGTAAAGTATCCCTAACTACAAAAGTTTTTTTTTTTTTTTTGCTTAAATAAATTAATAAGTATTTGTTGGCAACCCTAATTATGTGGGACATTACGATTAGCACGATCAAAATCGCATTGTTTACAAACTGTATTGTTCTATATTAACCCACCACTGACACGAGATTTCAACTAACTGCAATCTGTGTTTTGGGGTATATGATAGCAACATATAGGTAAGCTGTTTGTTTTTTATGGGGGAAACGTACCACGATTTACCAAACGAATATCTTGGTACGGAGGTGCATCTCGTTTATTTTGTAGCGTAAATATTAAAAAAAAGTTTATATGAGCAAAGGTTACTTGCAACAACTTCACACAATAATGAAATCAAAAATATTCAGCATCCATCTGTTGCTGAATATTTAAAAAGTCGACGGAAACAAAGCAGATAGATTCATAGTTATGTGTTTATCAAGCTTTTTAGTATCAATATTGGTTCATATCTAAGATAAGTTTAAATAATGGTCTTCGGTTTGGTGTTTTTAGTAAATTATGCAAATACTTGATATCAAGGATGTGGTTTAAATTTATTAATTAATAACGTTAATTACAAAACAAAACCTTTGCTCTTATAATTTTAGATAAATAAAAAAAAAACATCAAAATATATTTAAAAATAATAATCGTGCATAAATAAGCATAAAATCTCTACCTTGAAAAGAAAAGCGGGAGTTTATCCATTCCACTTCATTTCAGATAATAATTTTTTTTCATAATATATTATTATTGTAATAATATATAACTATGTCCGTTTATAAACTATAGGTATGCTACGTAGACATCTACACTCCGCCCTTAACTCCTAAACATCTTAAATACACTGCAACAAACAAAAAGAAAAACAAATAAAAATAAACGAATTAAAAAAAAATAAGACATGCAACGATTTTATTTCCAAATATCATTTTCGCAAATCATATTATTTTCTTATTAATATAAATAAAAAACAGAATTTGTATATAATAAAATTTTCGCTATTCATTTTCATATAATAATTTTTCAACTTCGCGTCAATAAGAAAAAAGAAAATAAACTTTGTATTGTTTTAGTATTAATAAAAAATATATGTTTACAAAATGATAGAAAAAGTAATAGCTACCTGTTCATTTTATAGTTAAATATGTTAATTGAATTCCAATAAAAGTCAAATGAAATATACTTATTGACAGAAATACGTATATCTTTTTTTTTAAATCAGAACAAGTACAATGACAATTTCAATGACAATGACATAAAAATCGATATAACAGTCACCGACGTATTAAATGACTAACTTATTTAGGGACTGCTAAAATAGGAGAGTATTTAATTCAGGAAAAGAAGTTATATAAGATGCCATTGCTGCAGCAAAATTAGCAAAATTTTAAAGATCGAACCAAAAAGCTGTTGCTGGATAAAATTAAACAGAAAAAATACTACTTTCTATCAATCCACGATGACAAGTCATGTCTGGTCGATTTTTTTAATATTCATAACTTCCTTTGATAAATACTTCATCTAATGGGTAATATCTAAATGAATTACAAGGATTGTTCACCAATGTTATACTGAGAGTACCCAAATTAAGAGTACCCATAATAATACTTCGTAATATAAAAAATAGTATACAAAACTCAACGCGGGTCAACTTGGAGTTGTATTGACCCTGACTTATATAAATCACATAATGATAAACTTTTCTCAACATTACATTCCCAATTAACTTAAAAGCTAAATTCGGTAACTAATATATGTCACTTTTACATATTTAATTTTGTTAAATGAACAGGAAACTAATGATCATATTTAGTAAAAAATAAAATATATATAAATCAAAAATCCTTTATGTACATATTATATAAAAGTTTTGAGATTATATTATATACGTCGCAGGGTGATAGCTGTGATATTATTAGTGACATTACAATTTTACGAAATGCCACAATTTCGTAAATATAACGGGCAAATATTAATAACACTGTACTGAACACGTCACAGACATGATGCGATTTTTTACTCTGTGGATTGTTTACTAACCGATTTGACTGTTGCCTTGATAAAGTCCTTCTTGTGCGCGAGATCGAAGTCCGGGTAGTGGCTGTACACCTGCTTGCACACCGTCTTCATCGTGATCTGCTCGAGGTTTGCTCCCTCGAGGATCTGCTTCACGTACTTCTTAATCTCCTCGTCCTAAATATTTTTAGTCTTAGATAACGGTATGTATTGGTTTATAGAAATCATAAGGCCATGTAAATACATATATTACGAGAAAGTAAAGTAACTTAAGTGCTCACAGTAGGCGGCCGTTTAGCCTTCTTGTCCGCTGGCGTATCAGACTCCTCTCCGCTCTCCTCCTCCTCACTACCCTCCTCCTCCTCTTCTTCCTCACTGCCCTCTCCGGATTCTTCAGACGACGCCTTCTTACCCTTCTTGGCCGGTCGACCCACTGGCTTGGCACCACCCTTCTTTTTACCTATGACATTTAAATAGCCCTTTATAAGTCTTTATCCCATGACCCCAGCATTTATATAGAAACACTATCAGACCTGCCCACGCATGGCTGTAGCTATGTTAGAAGTTTAATAATATTGTATAATACTGTTCAGCCAAAAATTGTTTAAGAAACACGCTGAATATAAATATGTATATGGAACAAATTTCATGTCAAAATATTCAGCAGTTCTGGCGTGATGCGCGTTTAAAAAAAATAACGATGTTTATATAGACAAGATGAGAGTAAAAACTTGAATCTAGGCAGATAGTTAAAAAAACAAGTACAACAAATGAACTAAATGTAAGTGGCGTCACCTGGCGGCGTGGGAGCTTTCCGCTTGGCGGGCGTGGCCTTGGCGCTGGCTTTGGCCACGGCGCCCTTGCGGCCCTTGCCCACCGCGCCCGCCGGTCGCCCGCGCTTCGACTTCGGCTCCTGCTAAAACATTAATCGTTAATTATTTCATATATAGAACTGACATAAGTATATCCATTATGTCTAATAATATGGTGGATTTCTACCGTATATTTGTTCTAGTACGTAGCTACCAAATAGTCGTAGTCCGGAATTAAAAATGAGAATTTGTTACAACTATGCACCTCAAGAACCAGACAATATAATGTAATTAAAATTACATTATACGTAATAAATAAACTTACATCGGATTCTTCCGCGTCACTGCCGGACTCTCCCTCGCTTTCACTCTCAGACTTGTCGCTTTCATCGTCACTCTCCGACTTTGCCTTCCGACCGCGACCTCTGCTTGCTCCCTAGTGTAACAATACAGTATATCAGATTATTTAAAAAAAATATTGAATATTTTATCAAACGATTTATACGTGTTTTGGAGTGTGTTAAGAAATTATATTCTCTGAAATAAGTCTAAACTGTTGTAGAATTAAGTGTTAGTAAATGGTGGCATAATGTCATAGTTTGTGTAAGATATAATTATGTATGTGTATTCAATATGTGTAGATGTAAAAAATATCGACATGTGGTGTGTTGTGCTGTGTGGAGTGTCTCACCTTTACCTTCCTGCCTTTGCCCTTCCTTCCCCGCTTGCCGGGCTTGCCGGCGGAGCGACGTCGTCCGGAGCTCTTACGCTTGCGGCCCGGCCCGCTGGCGCCCTCGCCGGCTTCCGGGTCAAAGTCGGAGTCCGCCTCCGAGCCGCTCGGGTTGAAGGAGCCCTGCTTATATCATAGGTCATGTCCGAGATACCATTGAAAGTTCTTTGAATGACTCATGGAAATGTAATTATATTTAAAGCATAGTGAAGGACGTTCTTAATATTAACCTATCATGCGCTAGCAATTGACAATCATTGCAATGGACTGTGTATAATAAAAAACACTCGAACTCGTTTGTAACCATAAAAAACATCAGATTCACTCAAGCGGACAGGAGATGACATGGATCGCAATGGGAAAAATTAGTGACACTTACATCGGAATCCTCCGAGCCATCCTTCGCCGGCTTCGGCCCCTTGACCTTCGTCTCTGGATCGGTTTCGTACTCCTCGTCCGAGTAACCTAGGGACGAAACGGTATCATAGTAGACATAGAGTGGACGAAGATACGTAGTCGGTGGCGTGTGGGGGGGTGGCGCGTACCTCTATTGTGTATCTTGACGGCGGCGGAGCGGCGCGGGCGGCCGCCGGGCGCGGAGGTGGGCTGCGCCGCCACGGGCGCGCGCGCCACGCCCCGCGCGTGCGGCGAGTTGGCGGTGGGCTGCTGCAGGAAGCCCACCAGGCGCGCTGCCAGCTCGCTCGCGCCGCCTGCCAAACCATAGGAATATGTAAATTAGTACATACTTTTAAACCTTTTTTTTCCCTTTAATCGAACCTAGCGTACATATAAAAATAACGATTACTTATGATGGGAATAATTAAACGACATGGACGATCGATAAATAGCTGACTAAGGCGAACCTTTTTTGTCTAAGTCGAGCATTTCACACATTGTCCTGAGTTGCTTGAGCTCCATCTTAGCCGTCTCCTCGAGCTTAGCCTTGTATTCCGTGGAGCCGATGGCCCACTCGTAACCTTTGAACTTCTTTATGTTGCGTTTCACGTTGCGGTCCAAACAGAGTTGCTGTAATAAATTACACATTTTTATTTATTACATTAGTAATTTATATTACTAATAAGTTTTCTCATATCAATAATTGCTCAATATAATAAATTTCTTACATTTAAAAAATTAAAATGATGAGTAGAAATAGATTCAATTGTTTCCATAGATTAAATAGTAATAAAACATAAAATAAGCAAAATGCATTATGAACCCTACTATAAACAACAATATTATATACATTAATGATATTAATAAGACCCTACGTTAATATATCATGTATACAACTTTTACTATTTTAATTAATTCAAGATACACATTAACTTTACAAATAAAACTCCTTTGAACAAAAACGTAAATATTTGTTTAAATTTTCCTTTAGTTTAATGTTTAATTCACATAATGTATTTAACATTTATCATAAAACTCACCCCATAGAGATACTGGTGAAGTATTTTCTGATCTTGAGTTTTGAACCGAGACAGTGAAACTTCGACATTGCTGATGTGTCCAAGAGGTATGCCCTTACCGGCTGGCAGAGGAACGGGAGGTTCTGTTGGCTAAATAAATAAATAAAAAAAAAAAATATATATATATACATTACAATTTTATGCAAATACACAGAAATTCACTAACTGATTAAGCATGACGCATTATGTATGACGAAATAAAGAAATACGAAATATAAAATTTCTAAATAAAGAAAATATTTAGAAACTATTTACCCCTCTAAGTTTGGCACGAATAGATGAAGGGTTTACAATAAAACCGTTTATATCGTAATGCAACTACATTGGTTTCCGCGGTGCAAACCAGTAAAAACCCCCAGTCAGCATATTTTTTTCTGATATCTTCAACAGTTATCATCTTTTAGCCAAATCACATAAAACTATATTTACTACTAAAGCTACCTTGTAAATCCCTCCAGCCGTGAAATGCGTTTGAAAATATGTGAGGTCGTTTTTGAATTTATCGCGTTAAGACGTACATACAGATGTTTTTAATTGCTATAAATTAATTAGTAACTGTACACGTATTAATTATGTAATTAAATTAATTTATGGAGGTTTTGATATTTTTTAAACTACAAAACTACGTAATGTTTATTTTAAATAATTATTCAAATTCAAATTGACTTCAGTTCATGATTTTATAGTAACCGGACAGTGTACTAGGGATTGTAAAGTCAAAAATAGTTATTAATTAAGATATGGTATTATACCTCTCTCTTAGGTTTGGGCTTAGGTGCCTCCTCCTCTTCTTCTTCCTCTTCCTCCTCCTCTTCGCCCTCCTCTTCTCCCTCCTCCTCGTCATCGCCTTCATCGTCGCCTTCTTTAACCTTCTTTACTGGTTTCTTTACTCTATAAATATACTTTAATTTATAATACAATAAAATAGATTCTCAATACGTTAACGATTTTGGATTCAACAGAAAATGTATATAAATACATAACCACTATGTATTTATAAATTTAATTTTACTTTACAGCCATATATCGTGTACTTTAATAATTATTTGTTTGCAAATAAGGTTCTGATTACTAAGCATAACCCTTTAATATTATGTACTTAAAACCAATACATAATATTAGCAAAAAAATCTACATTAAACATTAATCGCTTAAACACAATTCACTTACTTGTCTTTAGGTTTTTTCTCTTCTTCTTCGTCAACCTCCTCCCCCTCCTCATCCTCCTCCTCTTCTTCCTCTTCTTCGTCCTCTTCTTCTTCCTCAGTATCCTATATAAAAACAAAAACAATTACACTAATTTTGTTTAACACCCGTAACCTCCTAGCCTTTTATGTTACCTTCTTCTCTTTCCAAAGGATGTCTTGGAAGAGTCACTAGTAAAATCAGAGAAAGGATAGTCTTTTTTATTTATATTGTATCGTAACATTTTACAAAAAAAAGTTATACCGTTTTCATTTTACATCCTACTGATTATTTCATACGAGATTATTGAATTAAATTATTATTTATTTATTACGAGAATATAATTTTTAACTGCAGTAAAATTTTCTATAGATGACGGAATTAAAATCAAACCTGTCTTAAGCGCGTAATGTTTTAAATTGCAATATAAAAAATAATTATATAATCTAGAAAAATGAAAATTATGTTTACATTTTTTAATATCAAAGAAATAAGAAGATATATCTTCTTCGACGCGGATAACCTGCCTGGCTACGTAGTGCCTGCCTACGTATTAATCGGAATTGTTGAAAATCAGGTCAAATATTTATTTTATTTCAATTAAATCTGTGACCTGTGACTGTGATAAATTAAATCGGTGATAAATAGGCCCATATATATGTAACTCTTATTTTAGATTAACATAATACAAATAAAAATACACAGATATTATTTTCTTTATATTCTTTTTGGGAAATATCGTTGGTACGTTATAATATAATAATAAATTTTACTCAAAAATATACTTTGGCGCTTTTAGAATCAGGCCACAGAAATATAAACTACATACATACACATATGACATTTCTTTTGAAACATGCAAGTATTCCTTTGATGTCGTCCTCCAACACAGAGCACGAGACGAATTGTAACAAAAAAAACGCTCAAATATCTAATTTAAAAAGTTCATCAATAAAAGTCCTTCAAATTAATTCTAATGAACACAAAAAAATTACATATAATTATCCTTACCTCTTTCTTGGGTTTCTTTTTCGGAACTACTTTCTTAGCTGCTTTATCGTTTTCTTTTAAATCTTCTTTCTCATTCTCCTCATGAGTTTCACCATTTTCTTCCTAAAGTAACGTTTTCATTGTTTAAATATAACAGATTTATTTTAAAATTGCATTCCAGTGTTTAACAAAAATATATTGTTAATTTTTTAATTTGGAAAAATATCAAGATAACAACAATTCTCATAATAAGGACATGAAAATATGTCTTTATAGGTTCGTCTAAACTTTTCATTAACTTTCAGCCACAGCCAGCTTTAATGAAACTATAAATAGTAGATATGTTTATCTACTTACCAGTTAACAACTTACATATACTTTTGTCTATTGTGGGGCAAGATTAAAATAAAATATTTTAAAAGTGTAGACAATATTTAACTTTACTCCAGACATCTTCGACGTCCAGATGTATTTTTGTTGATTATTAAGTTTTAAAATTCTCAGTGATTTGGATTTCACGATGATTATACACAAATTCAAGTGTCATAATTAAGAACGTTCGTACGATTACGTTCAATCGACTCGTGCTGACGACGGCGACGAGCAACGACTCGACATTTGTTTACATACTGATACGTAGCAACATGACTATTTTTGTTGAATTATCTATAGTATATTTAAATAGATTCCTCTTTTTCGATTTTCACATCCCTAGTTTATAAGTACATCACTAGATGTCCTTTGTAATTTTTGAATTAGCTCTTTTATCTGGTGGTCGAACTCATATTATCATCATAATTACGTTAATTTCATTAAAACAATATTTTTATTACGAAAGATGCATGATATACTTGAATAGATAAATTTACTAGTTATACTTTATACGAATCAGGGACAGTAATAATTAATTGAAATAATATGTTATTACGCGAAGTTAAGAAGCTATAAACTCTGATATTGGCTCGGTAGACTTGGTAGGTACTAGATCTCTAATAACGTGATATTTTTATTTGAATTTTCTTGTTATCGTGGCACACCGCACAACCATATCGTAGTGTGTGTTAACCAAGAAGTTCACCCTATTGCGAATCACACGCGCGAACTGAAATATCATTTCTCCGCTGTCAGTAAATGAACGCACATCGAGGGTATTCTGTGACAACAAAGCTTATACGAGTGGCAACATTTTGTTATTCAGTTAAAAGAGTTGACTTCGCCCGAGTCGATTGTGATCGGCTGAATTTTGAAACTGAACAAAGACAGACTAGCTACTGTACACGAGTTAAAAGATATATTCTACTGGAAATACCAAATTATTTAATTTTTTTCCTGATATTTCAATATATGCAGTAAACGTTAAATATACATTGGGATAAAATGAAAGCAAGTACTTCGTCAATTGCTAGAATATTCGTATATACCCTATTCCAATGGGAATAGGAGAAAAGATAAATAAACAGCTTTGACCTTGAATTGACATGACATTTTAGTTATACTAGTGAGGAGAAAATTATTGAGTGAATGGGTAAAGAATGCTGAGAAACGATATATTTTATTAGTTTTACGTAATTTTTTAAATAAATTTTATATAAATTGCAAGGTACATATTCAAATTTTTAGATAACAGCATTTTTAGGCTTAAATAAAAATTAGGTCGTTAATTTTGATTTGGATCGTGGTTTTTCGCAAATAGCCTTATTAACTTATAAAGAGGTAGTTATTTTCAGTGATAAATCATAGAAACACACTCACAATTTCATTTATATGAATAGATTTCTACTCCATCATTAATAAAAAGAAACATAACATAAAAACACACAAGTTTCAATAATGAACTGGCATTTTCAAGACATATGACGTATTGTATAATACAAATTTATAGGTTTTAAATAAATAAAATTTTATGTATCTTTCAAAGAAACTCTTACTTTATCTTATATCTAAAACGACTTTGACCTTGAAGTATATTTCTTAGCATTAAATTTTTTGAAAAAAAAAAATCTAAAATGTAATTAAAAATAACATCTTATCTTAATCTTCAAACCGAAAAAGTAATGTTCAATCAGCGTAGGCCGTGTTGATGGCAAATCAAAAGTCAGTACGCAAAAGCAAAAGGTCGTAAATACTAAATCGGTTACAATTACAGTTCGTTTAAACAAAGCCAGGTCGTAAGAAAAAATCTTTTGATAATTCCGAATAATATCTTGCTTTTGTATTATTTTCAAAACTACAAATTAAGTGTTGCTTTGCATAAAACTGATCTATATTTTAAGATTTTTTTATTATAAAATGAATTAATTTTTTTGTCTATACCTTACTATATAAAATAATTACATTTTCAATATGTAACTTTCTATATTATATATAATATTTCTATATTATATTATAATCCATATTATAACCAATTAAATAAATATATATTTAAAAAAAAAAATCTAAACTTTATATTAAAACTAAAATAATATTTTTTTTATCCATATAAATTTATTCATTCTCCATTCGTTTAGCGAACATCCTTAGTGAGGCCTCAATTTTAATTGTTCGTTCATCGAAAAATTTCGTTTTGAATGTCGGCAAGAATGTTATCGTTACTTTGGAAGTCAAATTAAAGTGAATTTACGTAGTTAAGTGAAATATTGTTGTATTAAAAATGAAGATATATTAATCAAGTTTAAGTAAGTTAAGTACGGTTTGTTTTGGTTCTTTCCTATTCCCATTGGAATAGAGTATACAACTAAATGTGGCCATCAAGTTTCTATCGCGACGACGCAGCAAGATAATGTAGCCCGATACTATAGCCGTGATATTAAGTACAAATAATAAGGAGCAAGGGTGCGTTGCAGTGGAGGGCCGGCCGGTTGCCTCTGTGGCGGTTGATAATTTTTTATACAATACTTGTGCTCACGAATAATATTTTTTTTTAAATATTTATCGACAAAATTTAACTAATAATCATATTTCACAACAATATATGTTATTCTCTTCTGACAGGCATGGGCCTGTGCGGTAATTTCTTTGCTTCACTTTTATAAACAGTATTTATCATTCGAGAATTAAAATACATTTTTTCAATTCCATAAGTTTAATTATTTCAGAACACAACATGCGTGAAATGGAATTAATCGAACGTCACTGTATATATTCCATTTGAAAATGATTACAGCAATAACTTTTATAAATTAACCTATTTTTACGTAGCATTTTGACTATTAGTATGGAATAAAAAATACTTCACAAACATTTTATTTATAGTGTAATGTTATCAATTTTAGTGACATTTTTAAAATTACTACTGTAAAATGTCATATCAACTATCAGTCTTACTGTATGGGTCACGTATAATTTCATTAGCATACGAATCTATCTATACATACCGTTATTGAAATCTTCACGTATAAAGATTACTGACGAAAACGCGCAATAAAATTTCTACAACATAATTAATGTACCAATTAAAAAATTTATACGGGAGATATATGTTATTAATTATATTACATATAATTTATCATTATTTATACGTTATAAGGTTTATAAATCAAGCTATATGGTATGACGTTTATACAAAATACGGTTTACGGTGTGACGGTAAACGGAATGACGCTGTCTTATGCCGTCATGCCCCACTCCACCGCCGCTCTCTACTCCTTTGGTTGTGCGTGGCGCGTATACTATCACGTAGTTTCCATTACTATATTTTATTATTAAAATCATATAAACATATATATTTTATTCCCGATGTTGAACGAAACTATGTTTTTATTTATTTGACTCAAAATGGATTTAATACTTTTCTTTAACGATGTTTCACAATTAAAGAAATGAAAATGATTTTTAATTAAAAAAAAAAATAATAACATATTCAACACAAGGTATTTTTAGTCGTGGCAGGAAGGCAGATCAAACACAAGGATCCATTCGATGGTAATCTATCACTTCGAACGAGACAATCACCTCCACGCAGGCTTACTTTGTAAAAACACTCAGTAGACCGAACCATAAGATGTATGTACTCTATTCCAACCATAACAGGAAAAATGCCAATAGACAACATTTGACAGCAAATGAAGAAGTTTACATAAATTTTTTTTTGATACATTATAAAAATTTAGATAAAATAAAACAAACACGTGAAAGAATCGATAAAATATCTTAAGAAATAAGAAAGTTATGGGACTTTGAAGTTGGGGTTTTAAGAATAATTTTGTTATACGTGGCGTTCGGTCGTGTGACGTCATTTGATCTAGACGACACATCGGGTGTTCGCCGAGTACGTACGAAATACGAATGTATTGTTGTGTAGTTGCTCACGCCATTCGATTCGTATTTTGTTTATTACCCGATGGCAGAAGTTAAAAAAAATGCTTACAAATATTATATTGTTCCTATGTGTCAAAGCACAACATTTAAAAATCCCAATAAAATATTTTTTCGTGTACCAAATAATATAACAATAAGGAAAAAATGGTGCAAAGTAATGAAGCGTGATTTAATTGGCCCTAAAAGCACCAAATATGTGTGTGAAGATCATTTTGATGTAAGTAACTATTAATATATCTTTTGAGTCGTGAGTAAGTTTGGAATAACTGATTCAGTAAAAATAACTATATATTTTATGTAAATTTATTTAAGTGCTGTGAAAATATAATTTATTTACAGGTTGAAAATGACACAGAAAATTTAGTAAAACATCGACTGGTTGGGGGAACATTAAAGTTAAAACCCGAAATATATTCTCATAAATTTGACTGTCAAAAGGCAGCGAAACCTCAAAAAGAACGAGGAGCATATGAAAAAAGATGTCGGATTGAATTTTATGAAAGTCTTAACAAAAGAAGCACCGTCGACTTCAAGTCAATCGTCTTCTATTCAATGTTTCGAAATTATTGAGTGTGATGTCATGGAGTCAGATGAAACAGAGGATCCGCTACCAGAGAACATTACATTTCCAGAATCAATCGATTCGAATCATCCAAATAAAAAGAGAAACAAAAGAGTTCAAGTAAACAACCAACAACCAGTACTAAACTAGAATCTGTTTTTTTACTTATAATTAGGTTTTTTATTTATAAATCATATTTGTAAGTTAGACCATGTGGTTGGTTAAATAAACTTAAAAGGATGTACTTACTTAAAAAGTTTAACTCCTTTTATTTCAGCACTAACATAAAACGGATTTGAAGAAAAAAAGTCCATCACTGTGTATATATAAATATTAGGCAAATTATCACTTTGTCCTTTGACAAAACCTTCTTCCATTATAGTAAAATAAAAACTAAACACTAATAAATAAAAAATAATAAAACGACTTTACGTTAAAAAACACGAAAAATACTTGAATGATTCGTTTCGTGGTGCGGTGATACCGAACAGGTCAAATGACGTCACAGGCGAATCGTAAACTATAGACGTTCCGTACTAAAATACGTAAACTTTAATAATCTATTTCTAAGTCATTTATTGATGGATTTCAAAAATTCTTTCAGTGATGGATTAGTTTTGATCTATATTTTAATACCATTACGTTGAATATAATATTAACAACATCATGAAACTTCCTCATTGACGCGATATCATATCAAAATGACGTTTTGAACGTCGACGAAATTGTTATCGGTATTTTGGTAGTAAATTCAAATGGAAATAAGTAGTTAAGTGTAAGTGTTGTATTATAAATAATGATATATTAATCATAAACTCTTAGTATTGCACAATATAGCTGAGTTATTAGCAAATCGCATGAAATACGTAAATCTAAGGTTTGTTTATCTTTTTTCCTACTTCCATTGGAATAGGCTATAATGTCTTACATTATGAATCTCTTTACACTGGCCCACTGACATAAAACCTTACCACGAATATACAAAGCAGTTATGTTAAACAATTAACATAAATGATAAATTTGATCGGTATCTCCACAATGGACATGAACAAACCACCAGTGATTTCTATATAAATAAATCTTCTGTACGTGTGTATTTACGTAACTGAACTAATACTAAACGGTTGGACCGATGTCGATGTTTTTTTTGCGTAGTTCAGGGTCCCTAGATGGTTTAGAATGGACCAGTAGGTGGCACTGCGATTGGGAAGTATAATTTGTTATTTGGGATGATATTCACGATGTTGTAAAATACACAGGCCTAACATCGTCCAGGTTTAGTTAGTATTATATAGTTTCAGATAGTATACAAAAAATAAACAGAAAGCAGTGTTATCATGTAACATTTCAAGGTCAAAATAAAATATCGTATATTTTACGAAGAACGCATCCAACTCTAGATATAGTATATATGCATTTCTGTCCCTTGTCTTTACTGAAGGTGCTATTAATTTTATTGAAATTGCGCTATATGAATATCACTTACTTGGTGGCAGGGCTTTGTGCAAGCCTGGCTAGGTACCACCAACTCATATATTCTACCGCCAAGCAGCAATACTTTTCATTATATCATAGACATTAAAACTTAAAAAAATTTGATTGCTCGACTAATTGCTCCAGATACATCCATAAGTGTTGCCGAGCAATAATTAATCAACAAAAATTCCGTGAGGTACACCTTAATAAAATTCAAAGAGGGTAGAAACGGTCGCGCCATAGAATATCGAATATTTTAAGAATTGTGCTTCTTACGGTACAAAATATATTGGATAAGTGCATGGACGGTTTGAACGAATTGATTGTTATATATGTTAACATATGTTATGTATAATGTTACTGACCATTGAGATAGCAAAAACCGTTACTTAAAAAAGAAAGTATAATTAAATGTCACGAATGTCTGGGAACGCGTCCTGACCTTTTTATTAAATAATTATAACCACTATAACCATATCGTGTGAGGTCGAAATTCGACAGCTGTTTTGGGCGATTTTTTATTGAAATTTATGATAGCAATGAAAACCTAAACCTTGTCTGAGATCACTTCACTTCAACTACCTTCTCTCAGAAAACTCCGCCTTATTAATCTTTTTAATATTGCTAAACCTAATACCAAAATAAGATATAACTCATATCTCCGACGAGATTCGATTCCGGGTCTGTCTATCAAAATTAACTAACCTTTTTAAAGTCTCCGTCGGTTTTTTCATCCTTTTCATCCTTAGAGTCATCAGCGGGCCCGTCGTCTTCTTTGCCATTTGCTGTCGTTGACTTTGCGTCACCTGTGTTTTCATAAAAAAAAGGAATTATAGCACGGACATAAGAACCTTTATTATTTAGAAGTATTTATTAGAAGTCCTTCGATTGATTCTTGAATTGAGGTTCAGTATCATTGTCAAAACGACCATTATTAACTAAATAATGAGTACCTAGTACCACAGAGCAGATAATCCATGTATTATTTTAAATATATCTATCCTAACAAAAACTGTATGCACGCGAAAATACACCAAAACTCTACACCCAACTTTCCAAAAAAATTACATTCAAAATTCGACTTTTTCATTTAAATCTAATATATTAAAACAATTTGCCTTAGTTAATGACTAAGTGCCTTAGTCTCCTTTGATCTAGAATCCAGGATTCTTTGTAATCGCTGATAGGGTTTTTTGCACAACACAAGGAAAATAACACGTTAATTCTCGAGGTTGTAAGGAATGGTTATATGTTACAATGCCAAAATCTTGGGGATGGTGGTGACCACATCATAGGGTGGTTAAATTGCCAGATAAAACCATTTTATGTGTTTTTTTTCTATAGTTGGTTGTACAAGGTTTGTTAACAGATACTTATTAGTGGCGCTGTCAACCAACTATTACATTAATTATATCGCTAAGACCGTGAAACGCGAGGCTGTTCGTGTGGTCAGACTCTTCTGTCATTTGATAGAAAACGAATGAAATACTTCCGTTTTACAAACAAGTTTAAGGAAAATTGTAATCATTACGCAAACTTCTGGTTCTTTAAATAACAATTCATCAGGCAAATTATCGTTTCATTGAGTATAATTTGACAAATTAATGTTTTATATTAGTTACGTTGGAACATATTAACTTGAGAACATATTCAAAGTCTTTGCTAACTGAGTGTTTGTCAAGTGATCTCATATATATATATATTATGATATAGGTAGGTTAACGAACAAATAGGCCGATGATGTTAAGTCCGTCCGTGTATAGACATTGTCGCTGGTAAGAAATACTAACCATTCCTTACATCGCCATTGCGACACGAGCCTTGGACGGTATGATGTTATGTCCCATGTGCCTGTAAGTAGACTGGTTCAGACCGGAACACAAGAATATTAAGTGTTGCTAATTGGCGGTAGAGTATATGATGAGTGCATGGTACCTACACAGAGGGGATTGCACATAACCCTAACCACCAACTACGTTAGTAATCTCTCAAAGGGTTTTGTAAAATTATAATTCATCATACGTTTTTTTAACAAACTTTAGGAAGCCTTATGTATTTGTTCGTCTTTCAAAACGCTAAACAGATATGAAAATTACTAGTTGTCATGGACTTCGTGTTAATTGCTTTTTGTGATTAAGGATCGTACTAAGTTACTATTTTCACATTATAACTGCGAAAAGTAATAAATATAACGAGGAAAACTCGAGTAAGTACGTATTTTATAAATAAACTGTTCCGACTAATTTAAAAAATGTATTACGTAACACGGTAAGTACACAACAAACCGGTTCACGAAATACTGGTTAAACGTATAATTCTTACGTAAGGATAAAAATATACCTTTTATCTAAACCAATGTTTATAATCAAGTCATTATACAAATAAATTGCTTATAACCAAATCGATACACGTTTTGAATTATAATTTTACGGAATATATTTTCTTTTAATTTCGTTCAGAAATTTAAGAGTACAAGTGTGTTTTCATCGCGACACATTTGTCTTAAACAAATATAGACAGAAGTATAAAAGTTTATCTAAAGGGTATACAACATACATCCTCACGTTTATTTAGCTTTGTACGAGTTGTTTGGATACAATTAAAAATTGAGAAGGCACATCTCCCTTTAAAATCATAATCGCACTAAGCCCTTGTAATTTAGACTAAACATCTTATAGGTTAAGCTGTGCTTCGATAATAATGAGCGAGTTAAGACGTTGCCTTTTATATTTAAAGATAACAAGTTCAAATCTTTCAATTTATTTCTAATCTTATTAAGCGTTTTCAACGATGAACCAAAACATACAAAGATTAAGTGGTGCAATTGAAAAAGATGCAAGTTAAAACAAGCGAAATGAAAAAGCACATTGAAAGGAAAAAAAAAAAAAAATTTTTTTTTAACGTATCCGTTATATATATTATCCGATAGAGTTAAACCTGTCTTTTGAGACTTGAATGAAATCATTTAGTTTTTGTTTTATCGATTCTATCTTACCCAATATGTGGATAAAGGAAGTCTATAGTTATTTTAAAAAAAAAGAGTGAGATTATGCAGATTATTTTATACAAAAAAAACATACATATAGTGCGAAATATTGCTATCTCTTTCTGATATACGGAGTTAATAATAACAAGTATTGGATGTATTTGATATGTAACATTTTGTAAAAATACTAACTTTATGTCATAAATGAAGGTGTTGACATAAAATTAAATTTTCAATTATAAACACAAGTTGTACATTAACACTCAGTCGCGCATACCCCGGTTGGTATCAATCCGGACACACCTAGTACCAAACATTTGCGAATTAATTGTACTGTGTATTAATTTTCTGGCGTGGAAACAAGTTTGTGACGAAAATACTTTTCTACTTAACTAGGTATCCGCAAAACAACACCTTCAAAGGGTGAAAAATATATAGCTATGTCCGTCCTTGGGGTTGAAGCTTCATAATAAATTTCATCAAAATCGATTCAGTCGTGCAGCCGTGAAAGCGTAATAACCAGAGATACAGAGTTACTTTCGCATTTATAATATTAAAAAAGTACAGATTATATTATAAGTACTGCGGTGGGATTCAGTAACAACTTCACTTCGTATCTCACTAATGACATGTTGACAACCGACGCTGATACGCCATTCTGATACAATGTATCCAACAAAAATTAACAATTATTGTAATTAATGTCGCATATCACACTCTGACATTCCACGCTCGTGTTGATTAGTTTCGAGTTTATTCTCATAGAATATATCTACAGGTAAATGAAAAAAGTGTTTACAGCATTCGGAGTTTAATTTTTTTTTTATACGCCTTATTTATTTATTACGCAATCTACTTATTAACCATAAGCCCTCATCTCTACTGCAAATTTAATCCAAATCGCTCCAGCGATTTTGCGAACATAAAAACTTAGTAGAATTATCCGATCCGTTTATGAACTTACATCAAACTAAACATACATACAATTCTGCTCATATTAAGAGAAAGTTATAATTTGTAAATAATTATGTTTTCTATTCAATATTAAAAACATTATTTTGTGAATAACAGATCCGTTGCATTTACGTACGTGAAAGTTAAGGATAAATGAAATTATTTGAAATACAAACATGAATATCACGTTGCCGGAGAAGATTGTGCTAACTCCACTTATCACCCGACTATAGTGAAAGGCCAGTAATGCGTATACACCAGAGTTTATTTGCCTCCAATCCTTACGTCATTTTATATATTCATAATAAAACAAAACAATATATAAATAACTAAAAATAAGTCGTTATTGTGATTGATCTGTTTTCACTTATATTTAGATGGTGTTTCAAATTTTAATTATAATTTGGTCTATTTTAACTCGTTATAAGTTGATTTGTTGTTACCTATAATCAGGAATTTTATAAAGTAACCGATACAAATAAATATTAATAACAATTTTGTTTTTATTGTCATACTTAAAGACAGAAGCTAATTGAATTTTAAAGATTTTAGTTTTTACCTAAAACTAAAATTTTCTACAATTTCTTAAATCCGTATTCTTATATCCATAACGGGAACTATCCCAAATAATTTCATATATGTAATCCATATCCAGATCCGAAACTATATATATTTTGTATATCCCTAACATCCCTGCGTTTACACTCGCGTGTGAGCAAACCTTTCTTGGTAACTTTAGTGTAAGGTAAATATAGCTACACATTTAAAGATAGCTCTCGCTTCGCTTTCCTCCAGTGTACGCAATCCTTTACTATAAATCTTGTCATGTTTTATCGATTACCTGGCGTGCTTCTATGAATATAATCGCATAAGGACTTTAAACGCTGCTAATTGACGGTTTGAAATTCATAACATAATAGTTCAAATTACTCTTTATAACATTGAAAATTAATTTCTTTAAAAATAAATCGACATTAATAGTTTCTAAAAACAGATAAATACAGGACGTTTCTTTGTATTTCCTAACTGAATAAAATGACTAAACCAATATACAAAAAAACTTGTCCTAGATAATACAGAGTGTTGCGGAAAAAGTTTTTTTTGTGTGGTATACTTATATTATTAAAGTAGAATGATGCGTTTCAGACAATTCGTGTGACAGTCGTGAAATTCATGTTCTTGAACAATATGATTGTTTAGTTCAAAGTTATTTTTCTTCATATAACATTAGATATTATATATATATCTACAAAGATAACAAATCTTTGGGACTCATATATATTACTTTTGTAATATTTAAATTACTCAAATATTTAAACTCACTTTGTATTTCATGTTATAATTGAATACGAATTATTTAGTCTGTTATGAGTCTGTTATGTTAATTCTCCTATGTATGTATATACCTAAACATAAAAAGATCGTTGATAAGCGCGCAACAACAATAACTTGACCGATAAGGCGGAGATCAAATATTGTAAGCGTTTATAACACGACCGATTTAATTATACAATTTTTATAATGAGGCATCGCATTCGAACTGTTGAGCTAATCTCCAATAACAAACTCGAAAATCGATGTAAAACTGGATCGTGTGTTGACTGATTTCTTATCGAATTTGAACTTAAGATATTGATTTTTTTTTTTGAATTACGAATTTATTGAGTTTTAGTTTAAAACCCATAGCATTAGACAACATATCCCTAGGGGAAGGCTAAGAACCATTCCACAGGGTCATCATAAACACAATCGATGTGCAAACACGACCATTCAGCGGTTGGGTATAAAATCACACCACACACCACCACACCATCGGATTCATGACCGCAAGACAATTTTATTCGCTATCTTTTTTTTACGTCATACGAGAGAAAGAGGTAGCAATAATATTTCAGTTCTATTAAATTAAAGTCGTTTTCGAAATTTTTTAAAACACATTCGGTCTAATATTTCGTAAAAATATTTGATTGTTTCGTTATAAAAAATACAATTATATAATTAGTTTGTCAGTTTGAAACATGCCTTACACGGAAAATAAACATTAGCGGCCTTATTTATAGACGTGGTTTAGCTGTGTTTAGTAAAACAAATATCTGTAACACTATCTCTCGTTCTGTCATCACTGATTGACATTCGAAAGAAGAAGATAAAAACAAATATTAGTTAAAATCTCTCATTTAAAAATATATCAAAATTGACCTTTTTTGAGATACTTCATTTAATTTTATTCGGTTTGTAACTTTATGTGACTGAACTTTCTAAACAGTTGGACCGATTTGGATTTTTGTATGTATTTGTATCCTCGGATGTTTTCGAATGGACCCGGTAGGTGGCGCTGCGACCGAATACAATTAAATTTATCATTTCATCAGGACGAAGTCGCGTGTAATAAGAATATAATATCAAATTGTATATTTATTCAATAGTCTAAATTTAAATCGAGTGTGTGAAGTGTGAGTGAGTTATTTAGTAAAATCTTTTCCGAAAGCGCTGCCTTGTATTAGTTTTTTTTGTATATTATTCATTTAGTTCAAAATCGGTTAGGTATATTAGTAGACATTTTTTACTTCGTGTAGTTTCCAGTAAATAAAAATAATTAAATATGTCAACGTTTTTTTAATGATATATTAATAACAAGTAAAATTGTTTTTTTGTTATGGCAATTAGAAGATGAATGAAAATGTTTTTTTTTTTTAATAATAAACTTTTCTTTTTTAAATGCTAATGATATGTTATGTAGTTATAACATGTACTTGATGATAAAGAAATTAAGACAAAATTAATGATGATGTAATTTTTTATAGTGTATTTGACTAATTATGCAAAAACATATAACAAAAAAATAGAAACTATATGTTATATTTCAAAAAACATACATAAACTATATGTGTGATATACAAAATATATAAACACTGACATATAATACAGGAGACAACAGTCACTCCAACTAATCATAGATTTGTTTTAAGTAATAATCAACATTGCATGAAGATTATTTACATATATAATAAAGTCAAATATCCTATATAATAATTGTATTTTTACAACTGGCAACACATGAGTCAAGCCCCAGGTTAGTGACGATGTAGATGACAATACAAACATGGCTGACCTTGCTGCTTGTCCTCGTGATCTACATCGGTGTTACCTTGGACCTCCGGCTCTTGGCAGTCAGCGATTGTCAGCGACTCACCCTTAGAATCCTGTGAGGACTCATCTTCTGTTGTCTGGCCATCGCCTGCACCAGATTTCTTGTCTTCATCCTGTGTTAGAAATTTTAAACAAATATTAATTTACGTTAATCATCATTAAAGTATCATAAGATTGTGATTGCAAATTTAAATTGTGTACTTTAGCATTAAATAAATACAATTATTGTTATTATTAAATTTTTCAATATAATACTACAAAACTTTAACGACATACAGATTGATTTAATTATTTATACGATAAGTTATTTGTATAATTAAACATGTATAGTATATGTATAGATGTATACAAATATGTCAATACATAATAAGTTATAATTTGATATATATTCTATTTTTCTTTGAGTACTTGATTACGTGGAACATTACAAGTATATTTAATATATATTTTTTGAATACTTGGGTACAGAAAGATAACATTTTAAAGTTTTCAACTGACAATAATTACCATTAAAACTATCATAAGTGTATGTGCATGTAGTGCATGATGATTTTGTATGAAAAAATATATTAATAAACACTAAGTATAAACCTAATTAACAGGCAACTTTTTTTATGATTTTTTTTTTAATGTAATCACATAAAGATTGATTTTATTCTGACATCAATTCTATGTTAAAAATATGATTTGATATTCAAAATTAAATTATATTCCATGTTTTTCAAAATATCACGAAATATAGAAAATGTACAGAAAATTTACCTCGCAATCAATTCGAGATGTACACCATATTCCTACTTGCGTCAAGTCTTTAACGCGTCAAGCAATTATACACTTTAAGTTGTTACACTTAAGGCACATAGTTCAATACACAAATACTTACTACCGTATTGTCTATGTCGTATACATAGAGCCGTGTACATAACAACTATGCACCGATATTGCCCAAAATATTAATATAATTTTAAGGTCAAATCATTTTGTAAAGTCAAAAATGTACGAAAATGATACGATATTTCACATTTGCGCACATGAAAAATTACAAGTCGCAAAAAAAATCGACTAGAAAAACTAAGGAGGTCACCAATAAAGGCCCCAGACTGGGTTCTTTGGTTTTATTTACATCGCCCGTCGCGTTCGCAGCGTAAATAAGTAGGCGCGAAGCGACGGTTCAGTGGAATAACATCATATTACGATACATTTGAATAGAAATTTCGCAAGAAACAAAATATCAAGGTCATGCGGATTTCCTATCAATGTCATATTATATCGTGCACATTTAACAAAGGCCCTGCAATGAAATGCAAAGGGGCGGGGGTGCGAAATATGCGAAATATTGAAAATTATCCCATTAGAATCAGTTTCGATAACTGATTAAGACCGCATTCACAGTTTTAAATGCGATATATTGACTAATATCACAACCCTCCGTGGCGTAGTTCCCGCGTTTAGCGGGAAGCGAACGTTCTGTCAGCCATGTTGAGACGCAGGCAAACATTAGTGATATAACACGGAAATAACATCACTTCACAGCTCAATTAGTCCTTATTAGATGCACATTAATATAAAGAAAATTAATATAAATACATTTTTCACAACTATACCTGATTGTCACTGATTTTTGCTTTATCGGTATCACCCGACATTTTTCCTATGAAGAAATTGAAAGCGAATTCCAAGCGTCTTCAAACACCGGACAACACAAATGCACGCACCCACAACATAGAAAAAAAAGTTTGCGTTTTGTTACGTTCAATGTAAATATATATTTTTAACTTTTATTACATAATATTTATGAATTCCACTAAAATTAAGATGATTTTATTCTATTATGTATATAAATAAAATTTACTTTTCGAAATGTAATCCTTTAAAGACTTAAAAATATATTTTAAAATTTAAAAAAATTAATATCAATTGTCACTCTATTTTTTTTAACATTTATATTTTACCAAGATATTATTTATATTATTAAAATAATACATAATTTAATTTATAAGAGTTTTGTTCAACGTTTTCGAAAATGTACAATCAAAACGCTGCCTACCATAGACAATATTAAAATGATTTTTTATAACGTCACACTACATGTAAGCTTTCTCTTTTAATTAAAAGCTATTAAGATTTTGAAATGAAAATCTTGTGAAGTTAGGTAAAGACTATTTATCTAATAAATTAGATATAGTTTTGCAAATAATATAGTGTACGATTTTTTAATAAGACGCTTATAGCGCTCAACCAATAGCATTCCATAGTTATGTTTGTGCTGTAACAGGATTGGTCAATTGTATATTATAATTTGTAAATGACATTTTTGACAACATCTATAAAATACTTCTTTTGTTTATGGTCCGCGTCTTCTCTCCTAGTTTGTGAGACAACAGTGATATATTTTTTGGATCTTTTGATCCGTTTTAATGGCTGCCTCATTGCGCGGTTGAATGGTTGCTTTAATTTAAACATGAGTGATTATTCTTCTATGGCTACGCTTCAAAACAATAGCAAACCGGTGGGATTTGCGGCTGCTGTACAACGTGCTAGATTGGTGAGCGGATATCCATTATCTGCATAATCGTTATACTTTGACACTATGCTTTTATTACTCGTTAATATTTTTAATTTACCTCCGTAAAACAGAATAAAGTACCGCATAATCTACCCCCTTTTTGATAATTTGTACTTGTTAAACATTATAATTCCTTGCAGTGCTAACCTACTTTTTAGGCGTTGCGTACGTTTTATTAACTGTACCATGAAGTGATTGTTAAGTTATAAAGGACATTCTCATACGTATTTAACCACTATTTGTAGGTTGCAGCTAAAATTGAAGGTAGCGGCAGTAAAAGATCATTGGAAGAAGGACCAGAGCCAATTCCAAAAAAACAAGCGTCAATTGAGCCTTCATATCCAATTCAACAACAGCAACCACAACCGCCACAGCAAATGAGGTATATTTTAATCAAATTGTGTTTATTATTTAATAAAATTAGATTCCCGCGCATTTTGTAATAATTCATAAATGCATTATAAATTATCCAAAAACAAACAGCTATTTATAAAAAAAATAAAAATATATAATATAACAGAACAACCTTAGCTATGTAAACTTTACATGTTTGTAACATGTTATTGATATAATAATATTAGCAATTTATATTACAACAAGATTTGCGCTTATGATTACTATATAACCTTAAAAAAATAACTGAATTATCTATATTAACATTTTTATTAAGAAATTGTTTAATTAGACACCTCTTGTTGTACAATTGACATGTTCCATTATACAATACATCATAAAAAATGATCTTTTATCATGTTGAAAAAAAAAGTATTATATAATATATTTAACGCCAAATTATATCAGACATTTGATATAAGGACTGACTATCAATATGTTGTTATTTTATGTATATGATAATATGCATATATTGAGTAGAAACGTGGAATGTAAATGAACACATTCCACAACTTGTAACTTATTATAGCTTTGTGCAAGCCTATCTGGATAGTTACATATACAAACTATCATAATATATTTTACTGCCAAAGAGCAATACTTTGTATTTTCGTATTTCATTTTATAAGGTGAGTGAGCGAGTGTAAATGCACAAGCCCATAATAAGTTATATAGTAAGTTTAAAAGGTTGGTGGAGCAGTAAACTGTTTAATATCTAAATTAATTTCGATGTTTTGAACTTAAATACAATTATAGGTATATACAATAGGAATATATTTGAACAGTTTTATTAAACAGTAGGCTTTAACATAATGTGGTTATGGATTGTGACACTTGTATAAATCAAATATTATATTTAAAAATAATAATATTACATTTTTTAATAAATTGAAAAAACCTGATATAATCACAAATATTTAGTTGGGTGGATTTGGTTTTTTTATTAATGAAGTTTTATTAAGAAAATATAACATTACAAAAGAGTTCATTGTCATACTTGAAACCAACTGCTTCATTTAAAAATAATGTATTGTACTCACTGACAATTAAAATATTTGCTAATATCTGGTACTGAAATCATATACTCGTTGAATGCACTATTTGAGAAACCATCTATAACAACAATGCATAGTTCGAAAAAATGTACCATGATGAGTTAACACATAAATGAAAATTACATTAAGCTATATGTTCAACAGCTATGCAGACATAATGATATTGAATAGATTGTATATGAAATTTTGCTTTCTAATTGGTCCGTAAAGTACACAACTTGATCTATTTAAATTTGTTGCATTACGGAATATGTGTAAAGTATTTAATTTCAAAATTAAACTATAAGTGTTCTTCGGAGGTATTGTGAAATAATAAGAAAATTGATATGTATTTTCTACTTATACAAATTGTTAAGATTGTTGGTCCCTCTCAGTGTTAGGAGTGGGGGAACCATAGTCAAGTCGAAGTAGTGGTTTTTACATTTGGTGGTGTTTAATCTGTTGAACTATTAAAGTGTTGAGTTGAGCTATACTTTTGTGTATAGTTTTAGGAATAAGTCATATTGAAGAAAACCAGATGTTGTCAAGCTGTTTTAGAGCAACGAACCAATCAGATTAAACTATTCAGTTTACCTTATGTGAGTGAATATCTTAGAGATCTTGAGTCTGTATAAATTTATATCTGTTTTGTTTTGGTAGTGTAACGGCGACAGCGGTTGCGACACGCATCGCGAACGTGTCAGCGACACCCGCACCGCCCTCTGGCCCTCCAAACATGATGCCTGATCAGACCATTAATGAGTACATCAGGGTTCCGGATAAAATGGTCGGATTGAGTAAGTACATATGATAAATAATTAATCCTTAGGTAATGTGACTAAAGCAGTGAGTTGGTAAACTCTAATTAGATCTCCTCAATCCAGCTGGTTTATCAGCGAATTTATCTTGGTGCAAATAAAAATAAGAGTTCTTATAATTTCTTATATATTGGGAATAATATCATACCTCCAAACTGATAGTGTTAATACCAAAATCCATATAAAATCCGTCAAAAATCAGATGTCCTTGTAAAAGTGAATAAAAATATATAAAAAAACAGTACGTTAATTTATTTTTCATACACTTTGTTATTATTTCGTTCTGACTTTCGTGTTTGGTTCCTTTTGTCCTGTTAAAAAGTCCAGTGTTAATAATTTGGTACTAAAATGTAAATAATTCTATCATAAGAATTCAGTTTAAAGTAAAAATAATTGTATCCACAACTTATCAAATAACATACTTTAGTATGTTATATATATATATATATACATATACATATAAGTTTAAACAACATACTAACTCTAAAACATCAAGCTTATACTTAAAAGTCCATATAAAATTTTCATGGTTTTAATGACCTCGTTACTTTTAGGTTATGTAGGTTGAACATTTATAGGTTATATTTTATGGGGTAAATATTTCCTTTAAAGTCGTGAACTTTATATTGATCGTTATGCTACGTTTGAAGTGTAACATAGTCAATACTGGAAGTCCTTTAGTTATTTACTCGTATTAATAAAAAAAAAATGTAAATTGTAAATTGTAATCTGACCTTCAGAGCCGACTACGTTAATTATTTATGTTCAGGCCATTAAGAATTGATGATTATATCAGCGGTAATTCTCAAAAGATATTAGCCAACTGTGCGGAATTTGTGTTCGTGCACAAGTATTATAGGTATGTGTACTATCATATATCTCCAATTCTTTGTCGGATGGGTGTGTAAACAGAGTTTGCAGAGTTGCAAACTTCAGGCTGTTACTAAGAATTTATTATAACAGCACAGATAAGCGAAGCTATTAAACTAACGAAGCAGTTCATTCGACACGTACCTGTGCCTAAACAATAAATATTAAGGTGTGAAATCATCACACGAGAAATTGCAATTTCAAAGACAGTTTTAATTGAACAGCGAAATTCTGCCATATCTTGCGTTGGCTATAATATAAAACATGTAACACCAACTCCGAAATGGGAGAATGTACCAGCGACACAAGTGGCAACATTCAAGATTTTATTTTAATGATAAATTATTTGACAGTCATAGGACGTGGGGGAGAGCAGATAACTCGTTTACAAGCTGAGTCGGGCTGCAAGATACAGATGGCCCCAGACTCAGGCGGACAGCCCGATCGACTGTGTACGCTCACGGGCTCCCGGGAAGCCATCACGAGGGCTAAGTATGGATAGTTTTAATACTAACATGAAAATGTTTCGTTCATATATCATTTATTAAAATTACACTTTAAATAGATATTTAAGTGAACGATTCATATTTTAAAATGTGTACTGCCATAATAAACAAATAAAATCCTAACCATTTTACTTAACATTAATTAACTTTATCTAAAACAACATTTATACTATTATTTTTAAAAACATAAAGGGAAAGTTAATAGGCTTTATATTATTTATAATATAATATAAAGCCTATTAACTTATTTGTAAAAAAAAGAAATAATTAAAATTGTATAATAATTTTTAATTGTAAAAAATTCTTGTCGAAAGAAAATGAGGTTTCAGTCGATCAGGGGGACATGACAACACTTTCTTAATTTCTATCATATTAACTTACAAATAATACATGCATTCTCATAAACTATTAATTAACAATTTATAATAAAAATGAGAAACTGGCCTCAGTTTCGAAACGTTTTACTGTTGTAATGAAGTTTAAACTTTCCACACAGGGAACTAGTTAACCAGATCGTAAATCACCGTGGTCGTGAGAACGCTCCACAGCATCAAGACAATCCAGGTGGTGGAATGCCACCCATGAACAGGGGAGGTGGTGGTGGTGGTGGTGGTCTTGCAGTCACGGTCAGTACATAAAATAATTTCAAGTTTATATTTCATTTCTGTTACAAGAAAATCTTCCAAAAGATAAGAAAAACTCAATCAAGTGTACCTTTATTTTTAATTAATTGGTTAAATTAAAATTAATTGTAAGTTGAAGAAGTATTAGATCCTTTGGATAAATATATACAATTACGAATTGAATATCTCAAATACTATACAAGGGTATGACTCACATCAATTCTATGAAAGGCACAAAATCTGTAATTACTTATAAGTAATTAATAAACTAAACTTAACCTAAATATCAATTTTCATTACTAAAATGTATAATGTTCTCATTTGATAACAATGACAATAAAAAATAAATATGCAGTTAACATTGAATGATTTTCATTAAAATTTTTACCAACAACTTAATTTTATTTTATACTAGTTGTCATGTTTTGTTTTTTTTTTTACGATTCAGTGGTTTAACTATGAAAGAACAATAGACAGACAGACAGAGTTACTTTGGCGTTTTAATATTAGTATAGATTAATACCATGTTACTCATCAACAGGAAGAAATAATGCTGCCCGGCCCTAAAGTTGGTTTGATCATTGGCAAGAATGGTAAGACCATAAAGCAACTGCAGGAGCAGTCTGGTGCCAAGATGGTGGTCATACAAGACGGACCTAATACTGAATATGTGAGTTGGTTAAACAAATGTCGTTTCGAGGGTGCTAAGATTACACCGCAAAGAACAATGTTGTTGTCCTTTTCTATCAAATGTAAAATCAATTATGAAAGGAAGAGAGTAATAGTTTACCTAAACAACTGCTGGACAATGTTTATACATAAGGCCATATAATACTAAAGGCTTATCTATTTTGATGAAATAGACATGTTAAATTGTTATATTAATGAGAATTTTAGTTTTGATATATATTGCTGAATATTTTTTTTGAATAATATTGATACAAATTCTGTTTTAGGAGAAACCCCTTCGTATATCCGGAGATCCGTCGAAGGTGGAGCACGCGAAGCAGCTTGTGTTTGAGCTGCTGGCGGACAAAGACATGCAGCAGGGCGGCGGTGGCGGGCCACGATCTTACGACGACGGAGGCTACCAGCAGGAGCAGGGCAACGGACTTGCTACCAATTCCACTGAGGCATGTCTCTATTAACTCCCAAATGTTATATTCGAAGATATGTTATAGACAGACTTATACATTTTAAAAATATTATATAAAATAAAGTTGTCTTAAGGGTATGGCTACATTCATAGAACAAGATCATGGGAAATAAATATATATATACTATAAATACTACACATACATACAGAAGATTTGTATTGTATACATATAAAGATAGGAAAAATAATATATTTAATGTCAATATACAAGAGAAATATCTTATTATTCATAATAGTAATGATAAATTATTGTTTAATTAGGTCTTAGTACCAAAAGTGGCGGTGGGTGTGGTGATCGGAAGAGGTGGTGATATGATTAAGAAAATTCAGGCGGAAACCGGCTGCAGGGTTCAGTTTCACCAAGAGAGAGATGATGGACCTGGAGATAAGAGGTAAAGGATTGAGTATTCAAGTAAAATTATGTCTTTTAAGCCTTTATCTAACTCACTTTACTTTTCTACTTCATAATAATGCATTAAACTTTAAATCATTTCAAAATAATTCCTATTTAGTTTACAAAATTAAACCCATAATTGTTTAATCACTTAATGACAACTCAATATAGGAAATGGTTAATCTTTTAGCCACTTTTTGTATTATTTGTACTTTCCAAATTAAATTGCCTTTAAATGTCATCACAATGATACTATCAATAAAAAGTATTATAAAACTGTATTATAATATTACCTGTAATAATAAATAAAATATAAAAAAGTTATTTTTTTTAAATAATTTATTTTTAACTGATAAACTTTATTTAAACTTACTAACATATTTATTTTAACAAAACAGGTGCTACTTACAAGGCAAACCTCATCAAGTGGAACAGGCAAGACAGATGATTGAAGATTTAATTGCAAGTGTAAATGTAAGTATCACATATCAATTGTGGGATATTTGGGAAGGATTTTTAAGCTTCTAATCGGAATTCCTTTATACAAATTATTTCACTAGAAATGTATTATAAATTAAGTAATTATGTGGTTATGTAGCATAGTTAGCAGCCATTATGTTTTGTTCTATATTTAAAGCTTTTAGTGGTGTATTCCTAATGGCTTACTTGATGGATTTTGAATAATTTCTGTGTAAAGTGAAAGAATGTCTGTTTTTCCTAATGAACTAAACACTGCTATAAATCTCCTAAGTTATTATATAAGTCTTTTTTCTTTAAATTTTCTTATCTTTTAAATGATTATTCGAAATGTATTCATCATGATAATGCGTTTTGAGTTTTCTTATCAGTTAGATCTATTTTATTTAATGTTTTATTTTACAAAAAAATTTAATTAATCTAATTTTTATAGAATTTTATTTTATTTGATGACGCTATTATGTATCAATCAACCGGTCAATCAGTGACCAAATTTAAATTCACTCATCAAAAACTGAGATCAGAAGTCCTATAAAATTTCGAAGATAGTTACAAATTGTACTTAAGATTGTTCATAAGTCAAAAAACTTATATATACCGAGAAAATCATCGAGTTATTATTGTAAGGATAGTATGCATAACATAAAAATTACAATTCTCGTAAAAATTCACAATGAAATGTCCTTATCATTCAATGGGTTTTTTTGCACGCTAGATTAGAAAATTGTAGTAAAATAGTTGTCAATCTTGTCATATTTACTGAATAAAGACCGTCGTTCGAATCGGCGTCTCGAGTCGTCTCACCACTTACGTGGAGTGACGGACCCCGTTCCACCACCCCACGTAAGTGGTCGGTAACAATGCGAGTTGTGAAGCGACATAATCGATGGCAAGTTACGGTCATCCTAGCTGCCTCCGCAGTTGGCGATCCGGTCGGGGCGCGGGCGCGGTGGCGCTCAGCGCAACGGCGGCGAGCGGGACTTCCAGCAGTGGCCCGAGCAGGGCCAGGAGATCCGCGTCACCTTCACCGTCTCCAACATCAAGTGCGGCCTCATCATCGGACGCGGTAACTAGCGCTCCCGGGACTATGTGTTAGGCTAAAGAAATTGATGAATATATGTTTATTCATACGACACTATTCTTAGCTTAGCTACTTATATCCACTGTAATTTTATTTCCGAAGTTTCGATAACAGTTTATAATCTAATCAAATTAATCAACCAATCATATTGCGTCAATTCGATATCCTATGTTCTTTTTTGGCTTTTGTTTCCTTGTGGTTGTAATGGTCAGTAGTAATTAACATATATTTTTTGAAGTATAACCAAATTCTTTTTTTTTTTTAAGTAGGCTGTAATGTTATATCGTTTAATTATCATTTTAAAATGTTTATGACCCCCGTGTAGGTGGCGATGTTATTAAACAAATCAACGCTCAGTCTGGCGCGCACTGCGAGCTGGATCGTCGGACGCAGAACAACGACCGTAACAATCGCACTTTCTACATACGCGGACACCCGGAGGCGGTCGAGCATTGTAAGCGGATCATCATGGAGAAAGTTGGGACGGTGAGGATTAATTAATTATATATTTTTTATTTTATTTAAATTTGTACAAACCTGTAAATATTTAATATAGTCTATATTCTATTCGTGAAACATACCACCATGAATAAATTCTTCCCATTTTTCTCATCTTAACCATGGTTATATTAATTTCAAATTAATAAATTAACCTTACTGATAACAGCCGGTCAATTTTATGCCCGATAACGGGAACGGCGGTAACGGTGGCGGCAATGGTAACAACGGTAACGGCGGAGATTACTACGGAGCTGCGCCTGCTCCTGGCCCACCTGCCTGGGGATACAACCCGCACTGGCACCACCAACAACAGCACCAACCACAGGTAACATCAACAATTACATCTGGCACAGATTATAAAGAATATTGAAATATCTTGTTCAAGTTAATTTAACTTGTTTTTGATGTTTTTCACGAGATTGATATCCATTTCAGCATCTTAATTATCTAATTGTGATATTAGTTGCATATTGCATGGTTATATATATTTTCTTTATCTTTAGTGATGGTTAATATATCTTAGTGCCTATGTCAATGAGCACTGACCACTTACCATTGAGTGACCTCCTTCTATGTCTTTCAAACTACAACTGTTATATTTTTATTTGTAATTGTGCAGCAACAAGTCCAAATCAATCCCGCTACTGGTCAACCAGACTACTCCCAACAATGGATAGACTACTACCGTTCACTAGGACTCATGCGCGAGGCTGAAGCGGTGGAACAGCAGACTAAACAACAACAGCAAGGTAAGTTTTGTGAAGCTTAACAACAATGTATCATGACTTATGTCAAACTATTAGACTCAATACAAGCTGTTATAGACAAATAATTGTAATTAAAATTATATACAAAATGTTCAGAGGTGCTATAATAAATAATTACACCATTGAAAACATTTCGGAAAATATAATTAAATGTTAATTAATAGTTATAGTATTATCAGTGTATGTATAATAAAAATGACACATACTTTTTTATATGTTCCACAAGTCATAATTTTTTAGATTAATTACAAATTTCAACTAACAGGGTCCGGTGGTGGAGGCGCGCCCACAACGCCCACGTCAGCGCCGGCCAGTGCGCAGCCCGCCTCACCCGCGCCCGCCGCTGACTACAGCGCGCAATGGGCAGAGTACTACCGCGGCATCGGCAAGATAAAGGAGGCCGAAGCTATCGAGGCACAGATCAAGATTAAGGTACATCCCGAAGTAAACTTGTTTATGCGCAATTACAGTAAATAAAAATGACGCTACACTGAAGCTGACTAGCTTATGAGACCTTGAATCCCTATTCATGGGTTAAATTCCTGGTTGGACCGATAAATCTCTCGAGGTTTACTCCACACTAACCCGGAGGAATAAAAATAGCGTACTTCTCACGCTCAAATACGTGATCACGTACCACACCGTGCGCGACCCCGGTCAAAGTATCCAATGGTGTCCGCAGTCGCAGCCGGGCAGCGCGCCGACGCAGGCCGCCCCGCAGGCCACGCCGCCCAACCCCACGCCGCCGTCGTCCAGCGCGGGCGGCGTGGTGTCGCAGTACGGCCAGTACGGCGTGTACCCGCCCGTGTACCCCGGGTACCCCTACCCCTACCCCGGCGTGCCGCCCGCGCCCGAGCACGCGCCGCACCAGCACCAGTAGACGAGTGAGTACGATCGGATACCACACCCGTCCCGGCAGCGGTCGAACTCCAGGCCTCGGTTATGCTCTGTAGAATCTTAACGAGAATCCGTCCTAATCAGCTTATCTTTTAATTTTTTTGTGTTTTATTTCTTAATATTTAAAAATGGTTATAGTTCGACACTTGCTGGGACGCTATTATTACGTATAATTTGTGCCGAGTGCTTGGAAGGAGTTGTTGAGTTGGAGTTGGGTGCGAGAGAGCCAATGTTTTTCAAATGATGCTTGTAGTTGTTGTATAGTATCATATAGTGATTATTTGATTTATGTACTTTTATTTAATACCTTTCTTAATGTACGTGTGAATACAGTTTAATTACAATTTTTTTTTGGTGCAAATTCTATGTCCCGAAATATGTTACTCTTTTCATTCTCCCATATTCGTTTATAACAAAAATGACTAATAGTTACTGTATGAACTTCTATTTGTGTGTGACAGATCCTAAGTTATATTTCATACATTTATGTTTTTTGTAAAACACTTTCAAATATCTTTTTTTCACAGTGTGTGGCATGTCATAAATGTAAATTATAATATGTACACATATTATATTGTAAAATATGCTTTTTTGAGACATAATAACAATATCTTTTTTTTATTTAAAGAAATGATTTTATTATCGTTAGGTTAAAAAGTGTGTATAAGAAATTAGAATATACTTACTAAATATATACGATTTAATGATACTAATGATCTCAGTTTTGCCTGCATATTTTCATTATAACAATGTATAAAACTGAAGTATATTGTTATATACAATTCTCAAAATAATTATTTATAATATATTCATTTAAACTATTCATATTTGAGATACATGAATGATGATGCCTTTTTTATTTTGTAGTATCTTTTATACTCTTTTGTAGAATCATATATACATACATATATATAAGAATTGACTTATTGCAAGAACTAAGTACGTATATAATTTTTTATCAGGTACTAACTAAATAAGTTATGCTACTAAAACAATTCAGAAAAAGGCACAGGATTGCCTTCATCAAATATTATCAGGGTTATATGTATGGCCAATTAATAAAACTGTTAATCCAATCCTTTTCCACGACAAAGTATGATAATCTTCCTGTAATACTATGTATCAACGAACATATTAAATCAACCTTCTAATAATTAAACTCTATGCATAGATAATTGCCGCTATTATGACGCACTGGTGAGTGTTGACATACCGATTTCCTCCTTATCAAAATGGCCGCCTCAATACCATAGACGCGATGCTCTGCCAGTAACAAGACTTTTCATAAACACGTCGTCATAATATTATTTCTCAAAATAACTAATACATCACGTACAGGAAAATAGGTGTGCTTGATTTGATTACGGAATGATCAAGTAATATCGCTTTATTTACTTCAATTAATAAATATTTATTTAAAGTAAATTGTAATCCTTTGCGTTTTAACTTTTATTAAAACAATTTTATATGAAAATGTGACTAATTATTTATGTTAAATTCACTATGGTTTTTTTCCGTGTCCAATATGAATGAATTATTTATTATAACAATAATGTAACCAACATTTTATTTTTCGTGATGTCTTGTTTGTTAATAAGATACAAATCCTTCGCCAATGTGTTATTCCTGGTTTGATATGTACAGAAAATATTATATAATAATAGTTTTCGCTTTGACAATAATGTCCTACATCAATAATGGCTTTCTATGCAAATCACTCGTATTTTATAATATATAGCCTATTCCAATAGAAGTAGGAAAAAAGATAAACAAACCTTAGATTTACTTATTTCATGGGATTTGCTAATAACTCAGCTATATTATGCAATACTAAGAGTTTATGATTAATATATCTTTATTTATAATACAAAACTTTTACAAATCGACGTTCTAAACGCTATTTTTTCGCAAATCCATAGTGAATATCATAGATTAATCAAGCTCTCGACCAATTATATCGCGTCAATTTGCTGTCAAATGTTGTTTATTTCGCTTTTCTCCTCTTGTGGTTGGAATAGAGTATACATATATTGTAGATGCTATCTTTAGTAATAATAAGAATTATTTTGTTCCGTATTTCGAGTAGTCTCCATTCGGTTCGAATCCCCAGACATAGTTCTGATAATAAAATAAACTTAGTCGAATTCTTATTGTTCTTGTATTAGTAATATATTTTTGTATTTAATAATATGCTTTCTTATGTATTTGCAGCCACACTAGATATTACTATGATCTAATTCCACACAGTATATAAGTGTTAAAATATTACAGGGATTTTTGGTAATATATTATGAAAATGCATGATTAAATTTAATTCTCTTTCAGTTTGCATGATATATAAAGATGTTTATTATGTTCGTAATCATATTATATTCGTATATTTGAATTTTGAAATCATATGAAAAGTTATTGTCATGTGTGTGTGAGAGATAAGTCAGTATTTTAAACGAATACGATTTGTAGTGTGTGTAGTGTTGCAGATGTATTTAGGCTCGCCAGTGCCGGGGTGCCGCTCGACGCTATACAGCGTTACTGTATTACCTGTGATTTTGCCATGTTCGTTTGTTTGTCTGATTGCAGAGCCCCGCCGGACCGCCCGATACGGAACCGAGAAGATACCTCTCCATTGTAGATTATAAAACTATATTATAAGCGGCGTATATCGTATCACCCACAATAAATAATTTGACTATTCGATATTTAATCAAATGTTAATTTGCACACGAACATGTTATGTATGTTTATTTCTTGTGGGTACTTCAATAAATATTGTCAAATTTAAATAGACTATGAGATTATTTTACGTCAAACAGCTTCCATATATTATGATACAAATTCACGGCCGTGTGGTAATTTCTTGATTTTCTTATTGCACCTGCGTATACACTCGTATCGTTAAACGTTGAATATTTTTGTATAATTCTTTCTGTGCCGATATTGATCATTGACGTGCCAGTTTGTCCAGGTTTAAACTTTAGAATGCCACACTGCCTAAAACGATGTAACAGAGAGATCCGACGGAGCAATAGAATGAGACAGAAAGAGAAAAATGAAAGCGTAATGAAAGAGACATTGCTTCGCCGCAGCGAGGACTCGAGGTAAATGCACTGTATCGAGTGACTAGCTTATCACAATTCACGATGTTATCCACTGGGTATTATGACTTGTGTAATCTCAAACTTCGAATGCGGAGGTACAGGTGTTTACGCTCGATAAAATGATCTTGATACTTTAATTCAATTATAGTTTATATGTAAGCGTAAAAATTAATAATAAACTCCACATTCGACGTCTGTCGTACGATAAACTATGTCTATTTATAAGTTAGGTATCACTGGTTAGGGTGTCGTCGTGACCTCTCTCGACAGCTCATTAGGTAACTTTAATTCGTCTTACAGAAATATAGAATCATAATTTAGAATATGTATTTTTAATTAATAAAATTAGCTTTGGTAATAAAATTAAATAAGGTATGAAGGGAAGTATCGGAACTCGATGAAGTTGAACGCGATGTGGAGCGACATTCCCGACAGAATTGTTTTTAACAATAGAATCGGTCATGATGGAACAATCGTTCACTACGGGGCGTCCCGATTAATTGTATTAATATTAAGATATAAAGTGTATGTTTATTGATGTGTTCATTTTATTTATAATCATTACTTCTCTCCACAGACCCCTGAGGTAAGTGTCCCTAATTGACGATTATTTAAAATGAAACGATCTTTTGTCATGTTTTTTTTTTCTGCTTCGTTTTATGATTTGTTTGTGTATTTTAGCTCTAGAGTGGGCCATTTCATTAATTATTTATTTCGTATACGCAAATGATAAACCGATGAAAAATATTTATTATTGTCTCCCATTTTACGATGTGTCTGAATTGAAGTGTCGTTGTAGATGTTTTATTTTCGTGCTTCGATGTGAATTATTCTCGTTTGATTGATGATAAAATGCTGTTATATTTATTTGATGATATTTGACTGTTTTCGCTTTTCATAATGAATTGATTGAACAAAAGTTCAATGATGTTTCTAAATGTTCATCGAAAAACACGCCCATTCATATTTATCTTATGCGAGGTTTTTGTGTGATTATCAAATATATTTGGTGTTTTTTTATATTTGCATTACGTATATTTTCATCTGATATGTCACTGTCTCCACTGTTATCGATCTGTTGAAGGTGACAAGCTGATATATTATAAAACGTGTTATAAAGGAGTTTGATCTTACTTGGAATGGCGATTGGGAAATTCAATGTCGAAATTTAGGTAAGTATTTGATGGCGATGGCTGTGCGTTGTTTTGGTAAGTTCTATATGAAAAACAAATCCTGAATTATATTATAAAGAGCAAAAAAACAAAACTATAAAGATCGTTGAAACTAAAAAATATTTAACTCTTGAATTTTGTCAGTTTTGTTAAATATATTGATTTAATCTACATAATCCTTAGTTACCATGACTAGCAAATAACAGTTACTATAATAGCAATAACATTAATCAAAGATAATAATATAAATAACTAATTATATGCATAATAAGTACATTTTTCTGCAAACATAGTTACAAAACTAGATAGTACCTAGGTAAGGTTTTGTATGCAAGAAATTGATTTAAAAAAATGACGGTATAATTTTTTTTTTTTAAATACAAATAGTTAAAAATATAATTAATAAAACCTCATATGTACATACATCTTTCACTAAATAATATTACAAAAAGATATAATTTGCGCCATTTATTACACAGATACAATATAATAATTCTTGTGTATAATTATGCGTACAATAATTAAAAAGTTTCTAGTTTTATTTAATGAATATTTCTATAACTATAGTATGTACGTTTTATATGTGTATATTTCACTTTTAAAATAATTTTACGTAATATTTTTCCTAATACGTCATAATTTGTAGGGATTTTAAGCATATTATTTGAATAACCATTACAAGTGATACATTTTCTAACTTATTTCTTGACATCAAAGGAAAGAAGAAATTGGCAATAAAATATATTAATCAAAGAGTTGTTTTATTTTATATTAAATAATTTTTGTTATATACAAACGTTTGAGGTACACTGTACGTGAATAGTTTTGATTTAACATTAAATCTATTCAAAGATAAATAATTTATTTTTAACTTAAAGCTATAATGCTAGGAAATTAACAAATTAGTACTTTTCTGTCGAACTTTCTCCGGGTGAACGAGTTTCCATCGACAAAGAAGAACTACTCGAGCGTATCATACGCGAAATCTTCGACAGAGAAGCTGTCGCCCACGGCTCCAACGGACTGCCTGTGTCAAACACCGGAGACACTCTGAAAATAAATATTCCCTTATAGTAATTTTAACATAACCTAAAATACCATTGATTATAAAGAAAAAATAGATCATACTAGAAATACTTGTGTGTGTTAAGTTGGTTCTTATTTATTTTTTTGGCTTAACTTAGCAATGAGGCATGGTGTTTGGTGTGATAAATAGAAAAGACATACCATAAACTACGCTGCTTTTCATATTAAAAAGTTCCTATATTCTTTTTACTATTTTTGTCGACAAGCGCTGGTCACACCGATGATACGTTCGATTTTGTATTCGATTATTGCGTTAAGAATATTTTTTATACCAAACAAACTTATTTGAATACTGACAATTATATCTTTTATATGAAGCTCGACTCGTTTCTTCGAATTCAATCGTTTTCCGTTTTTGAATCTTGTTTTCTCGTGAGTCAATCTTTGCGGTATGCAGATATACTACACAAATGATCGAAATCTATGTAACGAACCTATTACATCGAGGGCGAGCTGTTTTTGGACGTTTTTTCTTAGGATCTGTAACTTTACGAATTGGAGCAGCGCTTTCTACTTCAGCTCCACTACCTGGATCTGAAATTGAACGAATAAAATAAATCTGAACATATTATAAACGACGTGTTTAACGTCCTATAGAGTTGAAATATAACCAAAGGATGTATTAAGTATTACATAAACGAATAATGAAAAACGTTTGTAATCTGTAAAGTATTGCTAATAGAATTTAAAAAGATGATTCTCCTATATTTAGTTGGAATTAATTATATAGATAGTTGGTAGATTTTTACCGATAACATATAACGAATACTCGTCTGAGGCCTGTCCTGTAGCATACTGTATGCATAACGGCCTCGCCGCTTTCATTCGATGATCGCGCTTTGTTCCCATCGCACTAAAATTCAATTTCATTAACTATGAATATTGTACTATTTATGCCTTACAAAGAGAGCAATATGAAAAGCAATTACTAAGAAGTTATTAGAAATTTTAAAGGTGTTTTTTATAAAAGTTATTAATTCATAATATTATAGTCCATCCCTAGAGTTGAAGTATTGGTCAATGCGCGCGGTTAGCGAAACTAGATGAATCCAGCATGTAAGACAATTCTAAGAAAGATTGGGGTACTGAATTTTCACGGTAGCATGCGACTGCGATCGCGTGGCGCCCGCCGAAGAGACGGAGAGAGTACTCTGTTTTTTTTGTTGGGTATTCCGGTGTTCTGGGCAGTTTACAAAAAGGAGCAAGCGCGTTAACAACAATTTCCTTTGAGAGCTTATTTCGTGGAATAGACGGTAACTATCTTGTTTACAATTTAAAAACAAAGTGACTAAGATAAAAACTAGTCCCTTTTCTAAATTAAAGTTTAAATGTCAATTGTTTAAAAATGAGAATCGCATCAGTCAAGAGCTATTGAAATTGAGATAAAGCTGCTAGTGCTGGAATATCAAATTTCAAGGAACACCGTAATTCCGTTTTAGACTTAGAGAGAGAAAGATTTTAACTTTCTAGATGCTAATTTATTTATTTAACTACTGCAACGCCATTGTGGTAATTTATGGATCCCTTATTTCATATTAATATGTTCCTTATGGTCTAGTCACTAGTGAAGATCTATATCATGGGACATCTTACCGCTACAACACAGATTAAAGTTAATAGTAAATATGTAAATAATTGTATGAATATTTATTCGGACATTTTTTTTTAAATATTATCACGTTAAAATTAAACGTAACAATGATTAGGAGTAAATATGATTTAAATGTCTCACGAGTTATTTCCAGAACTGAGCTGATCCTCAATAGGTACGTCACTTTCAACGGCACTACTCTCCGATGCCACCAAATACATAGATCTGAAAAAAATTAATAAAATTGAAGACTCAACATATCCGAATACAAAGCGTTTATATATATTTAATGACAAGGATTATTATTCATAAAATTAACAACTAAATGACAAGTGGAACCCTCTGGGCTTTTGATATAATTGACAACTCAATAATCTATTAAGTTTTTCGCCAATTCTTTTGGAGCATCTTAATATAAAAAGTTTTTCGTCTTCACCTTAATTATGTATTCCCTATGTTTTAAATTAAATATTTATTTCGTGATTTTCTGATAGTCTGTAATCATAGTGCCTTCTTATTTACTTATAATAATAGTATATATATATTTCCGAATTTTATTCCATGATGAATGTTAAATTTTTATTTTCCTATGGTATTCAGATTTGTAGAAAAATCGCTAAAATATTTCCCGTTATTTTTATTTCAATTGTCTCAAATGGGATGAGTTCGCATTGCCATTGTCTATTTGGTTCGCGCCTAAAATCGTTTCCGGTTCCCATGTAGCGTCAAGGTTACGATTGACGAACTAATTGATAAAAATTTAGGGAAATGCTTAGTCCAGCTGTTGCCTTGGAGCCTTGGAGTTCGCGTGCATAATATAGATTTTAAAATAGGAAGAAACCCAATTAATACAATTATGTCTTAAAACAATAATTTGGTAAATGTTGCCAAGATTAATATTCCCGATGATTAGCATATTATATTTATTTTAGTTATGAAATAAAATAATTGTTTTATAATACCTGGCTGGCACATAGAGGTGTGGAGGTGGCGGCAGAGCTCGGCGTGAAGCCGACCGCGCCCGACGAGCTCGTGCAGCGCGACCAAGCACAATAGAGTCTAGAAAGTAGGTTGGGCATATGCTTTTGAATTATTTAAAATAAAAGCCCGTAATTATACCGAAAGGTGTGGTAATCAGTATAAAAACAGAGAGCCTTTGCTGACAGCTAATTTAAAAGTTATTAATAAGTTAACTCTTTACTATACTTCATGGTATCACGGGAGAGTATAACATTGTATTGGCACATTTTCGATATAAGGACATGGCAATATTTTTTGCAGCGCCAATGTCTATCGGCGGTTTTAACCCTTACCATCAAGTGGCCTATTTACCTATCCGTCTACCTCTATATAAAAAAATAGTACCCGGTACGGGATCACTGTCAGTGTGTTCCTGACGATCACGTCTCCAACCAGAATCTGGAGGAGGTATGTCAGCCGCTACCCCAAATAATCCAGATACTGCGCCTGCTACCACCAGACGAGCTGATTTAACTGCAGTCTAGGAAAATGAATAAAAGCCGTAATTAAGATATTTTAAAATGGTGTGCATGTTGTATTCTATAACACATATTTAAAAAATAAAATACTCACAGACATATTTATATCAATTTCCGGAACGTTAATGAGATCAGCGGCTTTTGCTGCTAACAATTTTAGTTCTTCATTATTAGGATCAACTTTCTGTTCCAATGCCATTAATTCACGTAGGTAATCTCTGTATATCTCTTCGCTTACAAAAACTAAAAATAATATATCTCGAGTTAATTAAAATATTAATTAAGAACCATTGCATATTTGACTTTCCACTTGGTAAACACGGTGTCTATAATAGAAATATGTATGCCATCTACTTGATCATGATGACCAGATGGATCTAAAGATGTAATTTTCGGCTTAAACCAAAAATGTTCAGGGTCTGATTAATTATGCAATTTTTTATCTTTTGAAAGAGAAAAATCAGTGTCTCCGTAAGTAGGTACTTGTAGTAGGATTATGTGCAAACTTTTTTGGATAAGTAGCGACCACACATATGTTTTACAGTCAATAAGCAATATTTTGTTCCAGTTTGAAGGGTGAGTCGGTGAACTCTTGGTAAAAGGATATAAGCGATGGTTAATATTTCTTACAGAGTTTATTTTCATGGGCTATAGTGACCGAATAGATATAACAGAAGTAAAAATGCTAAAAAACCGTTTAAAAGTTAGCCCGTTTGTAATTGGCCGGTTCGGTGTATGGAATCGTTTTATTTTATTGTTCAAAACAATTATTACATTAGGTTTATGTATCTTAATTACCTGGTGGTTTTACAATTTGTATCTTCTGAAGATCTTGCGAAGTCAAATCAACTTTTAGAACATCGATTTCCTTTGGCATTTGAGGTTGAGGCATTTGTAAATTAGGAGGTAATCTGATTTCTAGGTCCGTTTTTATTTGCGACTGGTTTGTCGATACTGTTAATAGGTTCTGTGAACTTATCTGGTTGGTTGTGATCGGATCTTGCGATGGAGGAAATGCTTTTGGAATTTGTCCATTAACTAAAAGATCAGGTGCTGGTTGCTTTTGATTTTCTGGAACTGGAACAGTATTTTTTAGAATAACAATCCTAATAAATTAATTTAGTACCTGTATTTAAATACATGTATACTTTAATATATGTTAATTATTTTGTTTTCTTAAGCCATTTGCCAAATTACTGTAATCTTTAAATTGACAAAAAAATAACAGCTTAATTTATATTGCCTCTGCTAACGCTCTAAAATAAATGACGACTTTTGCTTTAAATGTGATTTTTGGTCTGAGATGCTTTGAAGATTGGACCCTAAAATAACTAATACAATCTAATTTCTATTACGATACATCTACCTTTGAAGTAGTAAGTGAAAATACATACTTGTATTAGTAAGATCTAGATCATGTGTGAATGCCATAACATTAAGGGCTGATGAGAGCGCTGGCCCAACTCCGGTTCCAGGACCTTCTGCTGCACCGACTAACTCTGGGGGTGGCACACACCTGTAGCAATAAATAAAATACATTAAATCTTAAATTTAACTAGTTGAAATATATTTTCTATTAAATTTGCTTATCTAATAGGACGCCATGATATGAGCAACTCCTTAAAATGTCTGTGGTTAATTATTTGTCATAAAATATGATTTCAATAATACTCACGCTAAAGGAGCTTTAGTGGGGGTCGATATTGAGACTCTGCCCCACATGAGACGTCGTAATTCTTCACCGCTGATTCCTCTTCTGCGCAATTCTGCGATAGTCACCTTTCCAACTCTCTGCGGAAAACGAAATTTAGCTATCATACGCTTACAAATACATTATTATAATACCACAAAGATATACCTTCCAATTAGCTAATGCGCCTTTTCGTTGCTTAGCTCGGGTTTTCGCTTTACTTTTGATGACCATAACTCCGCGCTGTTCGTAACGTGGATCATCTGATGGACCCAAACCTATGGAATATTCTTGAAGATACCGATGTGCGTCCTCTTGGGAAACTGACCGTTCTAGTGACACTACTATTTTCGCCCACTAAAAAAAGATTATAAAATAAAAAAATAAGAATCATGATTTCAGGAGTTTTTCCACGTCTAATTCAAAAGCAAAGTATTTTGTCGTTACCTGCTTCACCCACTCCTTTTCAGACTGCTCGATGACGTGTGCATATGTATTGCCCATCATAGCTATGAGCATGTTTAGCAACAATATTGGCACGAATACCATGAAAACAGCGAACACTGTTTTAGCGAGATTTGGGTATGTCGTTAGACCGAGATCAGAGTACTGTATGGGATAGAAAAAAATTATGCATTTAATTCCAACAAAAAAACATTTCATTTCAGTTCAAACATAGTACTTCGTATTTATTCATTTATATAATTTCATATGGACATTGGGACGGATTATCCATGGAGTCATATTTCCTGACGTTACGAAATGTTTTATATTGCAGAAAATACATGAACGCAAGTTATAAAAAATGGTAAAACTCACACTGTAATCGCCCAATGTTATTTGAAACAGAGCCATCCACGTACTGGGATAACTTGAAAATAAAGTTGACTGTACATTAGGAAAACCTGCAAGAAATAAAGAAAAATGCTTTGAAGACTATACGATTGTTATTGGTAGTAGAGTTTTAGGTTATCCTGGAGAAAAGATCCACTGATCAGTTAATTTATGGACAAAAACAAACATCTTATTCTGATGTGATTCAGTTTGAAAGATAATTTAGCCAGTGTTATTGGAACATGTAAGATACTAACTCAACTCATAGTTAGCGGCGCATTGACGGTTTATAAAATGGCATAAGGTCCTATCATAAGGACAGTATCAATATTGGTGATGATGCGCTATCATGAAATAATTATTTTGAGGCGGATAATTTTTCAGCTGTTCAACAGCTATAAGTTATAGAAAAATATTATAATTTATAGACTAAACTAGAATACCTAGATACCTCTGTACAAAAAATAGAAGGACTGTGAGAATCCAAATAGTACAATGCAGTAGATGATGCCGAAAGTGAACATGTCACCAGTTATCATACTGTAGATCATAGTAACGAATGGACCAGTTAATTTCACTGCTCTGAAAAGAAAAGTTGCTTAATTTTGTAAAGAGCAATTTATACAGTCATATTTTGTATTGAATTAAGCGAGATTACGTTAAAATTTGACTTTTCAAAATCTAAATCGAAATGGATTTATAACAAAAACCATAGCATTATCAAAATAAGAATGTGCAGAAACAGTAGAAATAGGTGATAGGCGTAAGATCGACTTCTTTAATTTCTTAAGAACTCATGTATATTTAACGTACCTAGCTCACGTAATAAAATCTAATAGTAATAAAAACAAATGATTTCAAATGACTAATATTGAAATAAGTTACCCAGCAAAAAACATAAGTAGAAACCAAGATCCAGGTAATACGAAAATAAGTATCGCTTCTTCGAGTGTCGTTCGTCTACTTAACCTTGCTGGAATACAAGCCAATAGGAGCAAATTCGATGCCAGAAATATAAATTTTGCCGGTTCATGAATCTGAAATAACACATATTTCGTGAATAATATATTGATGATCATCTATATCAAAAATTTATTCTACCGTTATAACAATCTTACCAACTGCTTGAAATAAGCAATAAGACCTTGATTCTTAATTTCATCCCCCTGTTGCAGAATAATATAACATAATGTACTAATAATAGTACCCAACTCCGTCGCAAGCCGTATCCCACTTCTAGCGTCGTTCGCTTCGAGTCCCCAGTCGGGATAAGCATCGGCTTCTAGACTACTGTGTCTGAGATACACGGAGATTGAGAGTAAAAGAAGATGCAGCATTAAAATGAGAAGACGCTTGAGAAATTTCGTCTGAAACAAGGTAAGTTTTGATAATATGTAAAAAGTTCCTACATTGTTGTAACGATAAATAGGCATTGTTTCCAAAATATAAGGATTATGTATTTAATTGAGAGTTTTTAACCAAAAAACATAGCTCGGTTAACTCTATTCCACCACTTTCTCTACACGATAAAATGGTCTTGGAACTAACTTGTCGTGTAACAACGAACAAACAGCAAAGCAAGATGTCAACCGATATCATCCTCATTATGACTTAGTATATATAGTAGATAAATCAGTAGCTTGAGAAGAAAATGATAACAGTTAAAGACGAAAAAGTCCAAAGACAACAAACACGCAACTCATAGAAACAAAGTTTTATGATTATTAAAACCATTTACCCTTGCAAATGTTTTCCATTTTTCTTCTAAAAGTCTTTGAATTATTCCTCCATCGAGCATATTTAGATGTTCTTGTTTTGTACCGTTAAGGATAATGAAGAGAGCGGAGTTCCAGTCTGTATAGAATAACCGTTAAAATAATAATTCTTCTCTCAATATTCAAAGAAGTTACAAATGTTTTCGTTAAACTAAATCATATAATATCTAAAATCACTAAATTGGCGAATCAATAAAGCCAAACATATTACAAAACATAACATATTAAATAAAATTATAATTTATTTACTAGTTCGTCCATCCGGTAAAAGCGTATCCAATGCATTTAGAGGATAAGCAGAACACGTAATGTTAGAATATCTCCAAAACTCTCTAGAAGAAAGTTCTAACATCTCCCTAAAGACAGAAGCTCTACCCAACTGGCAAGCCAATGTTAACGGTGTAAAACCAGCTTTATTTAATCTGCCGTTACTTGCTGGAAGTTTTGGATGACGGAGCGCATAGCCAAACATGTCCTAAAAAGATAAATTTGTAAATGTCTCGGGAACTATTAATCAGTTGGTGTTACTAAGGAATAGTGCGTTGGACATATTGCATCATAATCTTGGAAATAAAACAATAAGACACTGTAAACCTTAATTTGTATAAGTCTACTGTCATACTAAATTTTTAATAATATTATCATCATATAATCATTGTAACTCTTGTTTATATATCGAAATTAAGGAATATTAATCTGTTTTTATAGCTTAGATAAAATGATTTATAGTCATTTTGATCTATCTTTATACTACAGCCCAAAGACAATTTTTTGTTCGATAAACGAAAATTGTCCTTAGACTAATTTGAGCAACATACCAATTTATCACAAACTACAACCATATGAAGTATCATGTTTCCAAAAGAATCTTGCGAATCAGGATCAGCTCCAGAGTCCAAAAGAAGGTTGTATACTGCTTCATTAGCGCAACATGCAGCCCAGGCAAGTGGATACTCTCCCAGATATGCTAGACCTTCGTAATTTGTCTGACGAGCTGGAGGAACACGCTGTTGGTCCCGTGGCAGAAAAAAGCTACCTAAAACAAATATGTTCCGTTAGAGTGCTAAAATTGTCTGTTTTGGATCAACTTGTATGGTTTTCAATATTTTACCAATAGCTTTTTGATTGACGTCTGCTCCAGCTTCCACTAAATCTTGTACTAATTCATTATTGCTATACGCTATGGCTAAATGCAAGGAACTAGCACCTGAAATAATCTATATATTAATGCCTGAAGAGAAATTAGGTATTCTTTTTTGAGCATATTTCGCGTGAGGAGGACTGTGAGATTTAGCATTGTTAAAGTTTAAAAAGTTAAAATTTATTTATAAAATGTGTAACGGACGATTTTCGACAAATGGACTAGCACTAAACAAACACATCAAATAACTAGTGTTAAGCACTACTCTAAACACTAGACTCACCCAAATACTCTTCACCTTCAACAACGTCCAATGACAATTTAGGGAAACATTTTACGAGTGTTCGCGCTAAGCGCGTGTGTATCTGAAAATTTGTCCCATAAGATGTGATTATTTTAGAAGAATATTTATTTTGATTATTTTGAATGACTGGATGGTGTAACAAAATAAAAATAACACTTTTTGTTTGTTGAACTAGTAGCTAAATTAAAAGGCTGTAGATCCCGAAATTGAATACAAATTTGATGTCGAGCTAAAAACGTATTCGGGTTTTCTATCAACGAATTATCAGTAGTAACTCTGAGTTTGGAAGTTCTCCTCTAAAAGCATGTAAAGCCGTTGGTCCTGCGTCTGAACTTACTCCAGTCTTTACAAATTGTTTTACCATTGGTTTACGAAAAAGAAAGAGTGCACCATTATATCTCCTGCTAGTTAGCTGGTCTCCGTAGAGGCTGGCCCCGTGGTTAAAATCGGTCAGGATTACAGAAAACAACAACTAATAAATACCAATTATTCGTATGTAATCCGGATAATATGTTTTTTCTACATTTTTTATCTAGATGACAATATATTTAAAGTATGTGGACAAACCTTGGTGTCGCATATAATGAGAACATGTAAAAGGGACTCCCCGAGCGCTCCACGATAACTCATCTGCCAACAAGCGGTGTGATCTTCCCATTGTGCGAGCGGATCGTGAGGAGAGAGTGAGGCTTCTATTGGCAATACCACCTATGGATTCAAATAGGTTAACTCCCATTTGTTGATTCTAACTTATATGAAAACTCAGGTAATTTGCATTACTTGTTCCTGATCCCTAAATTTCCACCGTAAATATTCTGCCCTGTTGATAACCCTTCCTCTTCCCCCCGCGTACATGTATGCCGAGAACTCTTCACGTATTAATCTTTCTGCCGCCATCATACCACCTTTTGTGTAGGTCTCTAACAGAAGTCCACCTAAGTAGAAAATGAATGATTCCTAAATTTGAATTTGCTCATAATCGAGTATTTGCTTATAATTATTTTGTTCTTATTTTGTTATATAATACTTTTAACTATTGAGAAGTAGGTTCTTACTTAATTTTATTTATGTAATATTATTTTTTTTGGTATTTTCGTGAATACCTTTTTTATAATCAGCAAGTTTGTATAGAACAGTGTGGTCTTCGCTACTAGGTTGTGAAATTACTCTGTCAAGAACAGATCCAACTGCTTGTACACTTGAAGCTGAACAGAGCTTGCCCAAGGCGGCTCCCATTTCACTGAACTATCTTAAAAATAAAAAATATATAGCTGATAGACGCAGTACTTATAAAATATTGGAAATTTATAAATATTGACTTCAATTATAAAGAAAAAACTTACAAGTATTTAATTTTTGTAGAATCTTAAAAAAATGTTAATTATTATCATAAAATCTTCACAGACATCATTTCCTAATTATTATTAATTTTTTTTTCGATATCGTGGTGTGGCGTCATACATCTGATTTACTGTGAAAAGGAAAATAGTTTGATAATGTGACAGTGACAGCAAAGTCAAAATAATTATTTTGTTTATTTGCGTTTATTGAAGTGTATTGATAGTTTCAAGTATCTCATATTTTAAATTAAATAAAACTTTGGAATTAGAAAGGAATTTAAAAAAATATATACTTAGTTATTAACAAATTATTTTCATTATATCATATAGGCACATGATGAATGTTTCTTGCAAATTTTTATCTTAAAATGTGTATGGATAGATGGAGAACACCTCTAGGAAATGTAGTATACAATAATGTAACACACATGATAGTAAGCAAGTACAATAACTTACAATAATTGGAATAATTTTTTCAGTATGGTCCTAATTAGCAATACACAAATAAAAAAAAATATAGAAATATTTTAGAGTGAATCTCAAAATCAAATCTAGTCTTAAGAATTTTTTAACGACGATTAAGACATGCTACTAATAAAAACACTAAACTACAAGCTTTACTCCATATATTTCGTAATTGTATATTCAAACTGAGATTTAATCTTCTACCCAAAGTATTTGGGTTTGAGTTCCAGCACTAATTTGATCATAGGTATGTCAAAGATATGCATAAAAAACGGTGGGATTCAGTCTCAAATGGGTAAATTTGGATCACATACAACTTTAGTCTGTATACACATTTGTCACATACTTGCATTTTGTTTATACCTTGTCATGTCAAAGTATCATATCAAATACACAATATTACTTAACTTACCTGCTAAGACTTCAGTGTCATGTAAACTCTAGTGTAAATAACACTAATACACATTAACACAGTACCTAAAATACCTATTGACAATCACAATATCTTAAGAACATTTTTTATTAAGACAATTGATGTTAAGCAATGCATAATTATTTATAAAATAGGTCACTCTTGTTACAACTATAATTAAGAATATATCTCAATAAATATAACAAAATTTAGATGTAATAATGAACACAATTTTACTTAAGTATTTGTATTTTCCACACACTAGACACTTAAATAATACGAAAATATAACTAATGTTTGTATTCACTACAAATTACTGCTGTAGATTAATAATAACTATAAACAAAATGGTTGCCATGACAACAAATTACATGTGTAAATGGAGCAGTCAGCAGTTACTTAACAAGTTGATAAATGTGTTGAAAAGTTAATGAAAAGTTATTAGTGATAGAAACATGGTAAATAAGTTTTTTTATTATCATTAAATACTCAAAACTTGCTTTAAGAAATCATCCCAATTCTAATATTTTCTTTCAGCAATCATCATACTTTTCAAATAATTCTCTATGCTAGGTAACTCTAAAAAGTGCAGAAATTAGAGATTGATGTGAATATAAATATAAACAAAGACATCTTATTCTCAAATAACAACATAGAAATATAAGCATGTTTAGATAAAATAAAATCACATGATATAATGTGAAATAATTTTAACATTAATAAAGTAAAAATAAATAATACATATTCTTGTAAAAATCTTGAATTTTTATAAACAATGTTTAAAAAAACCCTTTCTTCATAGGAAAGTGAACATGAAGAAAAATGTACTGAAGAATTAAAGAATACAATAAAATTATGTAACCAGGAAATTCAGTTTGAAAGAATGCCGACCCTAGAAGAACTAGCAAATCATATAAAAAAAGAAGTGGATGATGAATTGATTGAAAAATATAACAAAACAAATAATGCAGTTGATTCTATATGTAAGATCGAAGGGAAAAGAAAACAGGCAGTACCTGACACAACTTCTGATTTACATAGTCCAATAATGAAAAGAAGCAAACCAAATGATCATGGTTAGTATTTTGATGTTAACCGGGGTGTGTTTATTACATTAGTGTCGAGATTGCCGCTCCTTATTGTAAGTATGTAGATAATATCTTTGCAAAGTGCAAGTTATTGAAAATTGTTGTGAGAGAAAAATGAAGGCATTCCTTCTAAAAAAATAGTCTAATCACTGCTTGCTGTTTTGTAGCTCTAGGTAAGGGCTTATTCCACCTGTAGGACCATAGATTCTGCCCCTGGACGTTAATTAGTTTATCACTATTATCAGTCATTTATTTTGTAAGAGAAAAAACTCATTCTCTAATCAGGCAAGTGAAAGCTAACAACCTTTTTGGCCCTTGGCTTACTCTGTTAATAATATTTTAAATATTTATGACAAAGCAAAGCCAAGCGAATGTAGTAAACAGTTGAATAATATTACAATAGCAACATGTCTATTATTCAATTGTTGTATACTTTTACTGCATCTTTACGATTGTATGTAAATCAACTTGAATCAAAAATAAATACATCATGAATATATTGCAAATATTGTGTTCACTTGGTAGAGCTATGTGCAAGCCTGTCTGGTTAGGTACCATCCACTCATTTGATATTCGGCCGCCAAGCAGCAATTCTTGGTATGGTTGTGTTTCGGTTTGAAGGTTGAGTGAGCCAGTGTAACTACAGGCAAGGGTCATATTGGTGGCGCATTGACGAAGTAAGGGATGGTTAATATTTCTAACAGCGCCAATGTCTATGGGCGATGATGACCACATAACATCAAGTGGCCCATTGGCTGGTCCGACTACCAATTACTTTTAAAAAAAAAAATGTATATATAAAAACTTTTGAATTGCGTTTTTTTTGTAGATTCACCAGTTAAAGAAGCTACTGAACTAAAACCATATAACTCTGAATTATTTATATTTACAAAAAGATTAGATGACATGTATATTTTTAAAAATGATTTAAATAGACTTAACCGGTCACATATATGGGAAGAGATATCAAGAGAAAGTAAGCCAATCTTATCACAGTACAAACACAACGTCACTACCCAAACAGTACTTAAATATAAAAACTTACATAAATTGTATAATGATTTAAAAATAATCAATGATAAAAACACTTTCAAAGTATTTGATGATAAAAATGTATGTCATACTAAAGCAGAGAATAACGAAATGACTGATTTTAGTACAAATACAAATAATGATAAAGAAATAGAAGAAGAAACTGTTTTATTAAATGATTACAAAATAAATGTTAATGAAACAAGACTAACAGATAATATTGAGGATATCTTGAATAAATCAAAAAATCAAATCACAGCACCCGAAATTTCGGTAACTTTGTTACAACCAAAAATGATTTCCAATTCAGAGCGAGAAACTCTTAGTCCTAAAATAATAAATTTAGATGAATGCGAGGAGCCAACTAAAGGTTTATTCGAAAGAAGAAAAACCGATATTCAAGGTTTGTATTTATATGTAATGGTATAAATTATGTAGAAATAAAACAATTAGTTTCTTGTCAGTTCTTCTCTGTAGAATCTAATTTCGAACTGGTGGTAGGTTTACATTTAATACTCATCAAAATATTCTTTATTCAAAAGTGCTTTTATGAGCCTATTTGAATAAAGAATATTTCGATGACTTTTTTATTAAAAAATTGTAATATTGTCTATATCTAAGTTTCAATTTATTTGATTAGTTGCATAGCTAGCTATATAATTAGTAGGTAGTCTTTAATTTATACATATCTCAGATTATAAAAGACACATAGAGAGCACGGAACAAAATAGCGAAGCAATGAAAGCGAATACAAAATCAAAAGCAAATTTCAATCTTTCAGTGGTGTGTAAAGTAACAATTTTGTTAATACGTCAAAGTATATTAACTAAAGTTACTTAAGCACTTATGACGTTTTAAAAAAAATACTCGTCGTTTCGCTCTAGAACATTCAAATCCAACACTTTCCTTCAATTCGCCATGTTTTATTATTTCCCAGAATTCGAATCTTATTAGCGTGTATTAAATTGTGATTTTCATTTGCTTTAAAAATCTATCGATTCTATTCCTGACGAAGAATATTGAATTATCAAAAATGAAATGGCGCCGTTTTAGTTTGACCAAAATCAGGGTCCAGATTCCTTATAGATTTTGTTGCTATTTTTCTTTGTTTCTTCGTGGCTATCCGCGCCCAATTGAAAAATTTACCCGCATGCTCATTTTCGAGGGTATTTTGTTTTTCAAATTGTGTTTAAGTCTATTCGAACTACGGGATGAGTAAGAAGCAAAATAAACAATAGTGTCAAAGATTGACTTGATATCATTGGTCGAGATCTTGAATAATGTCGATGATACAGATAATTATAAATCAACGAAATAACGATGTTTTGCATGTCGGCGATGTTTTATCGGAATTTTGAATGTAAAATTCAAGTGGATATCAGTAGTGAAGTGGAAAAGTTTTGTATTAATATATCTCGAAATAAATTATTAATCAAGAACTTTAGTGTATAACTAGCGACCCGCCCCGACTTCGCACGAGTGCAATGATGATACTAAATATACTACTGGTTACATGTTACGAATGTCCTCAACGTTCAGAGTTTTTCAGTCATTAGACAATACAAACCGATATGTTCCTGCTTTTTAAATCTGTAATATCTTCGAAAATTTTCATTTAAATTACATGCAGCAAAGGGCCATATTGATCTATTTTAAATGCACAATGTACTTAATTGGATAAGAATTAATGCTGTATTGCTTAAAATCGCTTCGAAAATAAGTCATTATTTCGCGTAAAAAGTAAAGGATAAAAACTGATTATTGTGGGTTATCCATAAAAGACAGAAATTCATACCATCGCGTACTTTTTTGAAAAATATACTACGATGTAATCGCAAAAAATGTGTTTATTTACGACATCACTTTAGAAACCTCTAAAATTATCAGTGTATCTCTACCTAAGTGTAAACCTTCCTCTTGAATTAATCTATCTATTAAAATAACCGCATCAAAATCCGTTGTGTAATTTGAAAGATCTAAGCATACATAGGGTCAGACAGCGGTAAGCGGTAAGCGGTACTTTATCTTGAGCTGTACTTTTAGAAAATCACATGAGTATGTAAATCTATGGTTTGGTTTGTCAATTGATTTCATAATATCGTTCGCAAGTAATAAATTGCTTTTGTTAAAAAATAAAATCGAGATTTTCCTACTGCTGATAAAGTTATGACCTCAGTGTTCCTGGATAAAATAGATAAAATAAAATAAAATATTCTTGTCACTAATTTAAAGACGATTAAGCGGTTATGTCTGACATAGATTAACTCAATAATTTAACTCAATCGAATTTAAATTGTGTGTTAAAACACAACCAATTAAAAAATATATATAAGTAATGAGCGCTTGTAATTCAATCCACGTGATTGAAGTTAAACTTTGAGCTCAAGTGTTGACTTTAAATTTGACTTTATAAGATTCTCTCTGTTCCCAAAGAAGAATTGGTTCAAATACCAATTATTTACATCAAATTTTATCAAACGCCTCATAAAATTTCTTCCATACAATGAATTATTCTGTAAAAATATATTAGTCTAACTATATTGTTGCAGATCCAAAAGCATTATTGAGAAGTTTGTGTTGTTCAATAGTTTACACAACGAGACTGGAGGATATATGTATATTGCGAAGTACAATCAAATATCTAGATGGTAAATATGTACTGAAAGAAATATTACGAGAAAGTAAACCAAATGTTATATTTAAACAAAAGACATCACCATCGTCTATAAATAAGAATAATTTTAAACGATTAAAAGTTGAATTAAAAATACTCAACAATAAAAATAAGCTTAAACGTGCAGACATTCGTTCACCGACATATGTTAATTTTAAATTGATACCTTCAGATATTTTTATTCAAATTACAAATCAATCTGCTTATACTAAAATACTCGTAGATCCAAAAATATCTACGGACACTCAAGACGATCTTTACAGTACTGCGTTCAATGATGTTTTCATTTATAACCCAAAAATTAGATCTATAGAAAAAGTTGAAGCTAACCAAAATATTTCATTACTGATTCATAATAAGTTCCGTGACATGACAGAAGTTTTCGTTACGGATAATAACGGAAATGTAACAGAACTTCGTAGATTCAAATCTCAAAATTCAGTCGAATTGAATGAATTTATAAACAATATCGACTCTAATAAACGAAGATTGAAACTGACAACTTGCTGTTGGTTCCATAGAAATATGAATATCGATAAAGTTTGGTCGAATACAATCGCTCGATTCGTCAAATCGATGCATCCTTGTCAACCAGGGAGTTGTGAATGTTGCTGCAAACCACACCTGGGTCGCCACTCGTTTAATACAACACGTAATATTAGTAGTAGTTGTACTGAAGTAGATAACGCATCCATCGTTAAACTTGATAAGAATAGTTTAATAGGAAGAGCGCTTGATTTCCGTAAACCAATTAAAGAAATTAAAAATATTAAACATGATACAAAAATACGTCCATTGATTATAGAATTTAATAAAACCGAAAGGATAGAACATTACGCTATCGATTCCAAAGGATGTATAGATTGGCAAATTACAGTACGACCACATAATAACCACCCATTAGATAATACGATTGAACTATTAAAAAACAGATCAAAACATATACCTTCACTCAAAGAAACTATAAACAGTACACACGAACATGATATTTTTATTAATAAACTTAAAGTACGAAATGTACCCGTCAATGTTATAAATTATCTGAAGTGTATAGTTTTGGAAAATAGTAACGTAAAAATCATAGCTGCGACACCAAAGCTGAAATTAACTAAGGAAATATATAATATAGAACATACAAGAACATACACACTACCATCATTAATAAAAATAGGACAAATCTTGAAATCTAAATCTATGTTAAAAGGGAAACCAATATTTGATCATGTCAACAAAATAGGCAAAAGAGTTCCTGGAAACAAGATGGATCTCGTACCATCTAAATCTGGATCAAATTCTCCTGTGGATAAGATAATTTCAGGTACAGTATTTAATATTTTTCAAATTATCACATATTGAGTTTTAAGTTTACAGCTTAGTTAATTTTTTTTTAATATATATGGGCAATTTGTTGTATCATTTTGGATCAATTATAATGTGGAATATTTGTAGTTTTAATATACTGATTCCATATCTACTGCTAATTTGTATGATCGCATATCTTAAGGTCCTGGGCCAATAAAAAAAAGAATTTTCTGTCGAGTATTCTCAGTAAAACCAAATTAGTGTATACACTTGCGTACCCTGAAAAGATAAAGATGTTTGAGCTTGAACCTCTCCGATCGTGTTGAAATTATGAGAATTAGGAAATATATAGTTCACTGTTTTTCCGCACATAATTGTTTACTACAAATTTAAAAGATAAAATCATGATGACAAAGACAAAGCACGGACATGAAAGATTTCATTTAATCTCCAAGAATGAATATTCAATGCAATATCACTTTTAAGTTTAAATATAGTAATCCTTTATTTTGTCACAGGAATTGTCTTCAAAGTGGAGCCAGATCACCAGCAAGGGAAAACAAATGATTCCTTCTCACCCTATAGACTTAGACCTCTACAATGGCCACCGTCCATACAAATTTATAACCCTACCACAAGCAGGAGTATCAAAAGAGAAGTTGATATTCAAGATGGCGATGACACCAACAATATTTTCAATAATAAATCGTTCGAGTCTTTTATTAAAATAGAAAATAATAACACAGATATAGCTATGCCAGTTATTACCAACGTTTTTTCTCTTAACAATAATAAATTAACGAATTAATTAATTGGTTAAAACAGTTTTTCACCTGTTAGTTAAGTAAGTGTGAATTCTGGGACGAAAATTGGTTCCAAAGTTGGTCGAGCATTGGTTTAAAAAAATTATAACGCCAAGTCCATTGGTGGTGAGTACCAACAATCGTGTGGTCTATTTACCAGCCTGTCTATCTATTACAAATAAAAAAACAGAATTAGGTAGATATAATATTGAATTTACAAAGTTATATTAGCATACCCAATAATATGTATAGGCAATCGAAGAAAGATTAAAGATAATACTTAGTTTTATGTATTCCATGTAATGTAAAGCTCAGCTATTTTAGTCTACTAACAGTTCTTGATTGATATATCTTTATTTATAATATGAATTCCACTTCACTACTAAGGGAGCCGAAACCGCGATGCGATGCAATACGATTTCGTCCAGCAAAGCATTGGTTCGGGTCACCATATCTTCAACGACAGTCAGCCGTTTTTGACGTATTTTTAGGAAAAGTGACAAGGATCGCAAAAAGATTGTTGCGCTATTGTTTTTGTTAAAAATATATAGAAGAAAAAGAATATTTTGGGTTCATCCACTCATTAGGATTATGAACGTCAGCGGGAACTGTTTTATTCGAAAATACTATGCATTGAGAATAGAAGAAGATTATTTTAGAATGAGCAATTCGTCATTTGAAAATCGCCGGCATCTATCCCTACGCTGTCTCAGAGCGGACTAACGTAGCAATTTCTGATAACAGCTTCGTCGACATTCAAATCGCCGCTTTTTCGTAAATTTAATTCATGATCTCGACCAATAGTATCGCGTTAACTCGATGTCATGTGTTATTTATTTGTCTTATGTCCTCTTGTGATTGATGATTGCCAAACATTATTTCAAAGTATGCACTTTTTAATAATGAAAATATGTAATTCCTCTTATTTTTACTGTGTCTGTTGTCTGATGTAGATATTGTGTACTTAACTAAACTTAATAACAATATAAGCGCACAAGTGTGTAACCATTTATTTTAACAACTAAGTATATTAGTGTTATTATTGATGATTGTCATACCTATAATAATCGATGGAAACAAAATAAAATCTATTTAATGCTTAATGGTTTATTTGCTTTTATATCACGGTTTAGTTTTATCCGGCCATCTTCTATTCAGTACAGTTTTTTTCATTTTTTTCGACGTGCATCGGTATGTGTCAATGACGCTCGTACTTACAACGTATTTTAGTACGTGTGATGAGTTAGATTAAAGTCGGCAAAAAAAAACAAATGAGATTTTATTTGGTAAGATTGTTTTATTAAAAAAATCTCATAGATCTATTAATATTTATTATAGGCGTAGAAAATAGGCATACTGTAAATTTATGACCAAACTGAAATCTGTGTCGAATTATTATTAATTATTTCAAATATAATGTTTTAATGTCTTGTAGAAGTTCTTCAATAAATATCGATCGTGATATTGACTCAATTATAAAATTAGTTGAAGAGATTGTGGTAATAGTTAGTATACTAACTTTTTTTTTATGATGTAGGTAGGCGGACGAGAAAATAGGCCACCTGATGTAAATTGGTCACCACCGCCCATAGATAATGTGGTACCTACCTACCCCGACGGGCTAGCACAAAGCCCTGCCCCCAAGTAAAACTACCACTGACCAGTTGTTAAACAAGATAATAACCAAATAAGATAATGTCCGAGGGACATCCGGTTGGAACGAAGTTGCTTTTGCTATATTTTGTACATTAAACAATAAAATACATTTAAAACGCTTGAGAAATGACAAGAAACAAAATTATTATTAAAAATATCATATGAATTAAAACAATAACAAAAAACGTAGTTTCAATAATGTTTATATAATAGAAAAAGAAAAATTCAAGATTTTTTTTGTTTGCTTAATAAAATGTAGTTATAATTCGACTACAGAAAGTTCATAAATACATGAAATCATTGCTTGATGCATTAAAATGTTTTGTAACTGAAATCCGACTCTACATTTTTTTAATAGTAATTCACTATATCTCATTAAACAATATTAATTGCTTAAATATTTCAACCTGATCTAACCTTTTTAATTAACTTTGTCACACTATTTAAAGTCTAAACAAATACAATTTTGGGAGTTTATACAAATTTATAAATTTACTAAGACGACTACATCGCGACGAGTGCGAGAAGTCAGTAGCGTAGACAGAATCGGTTCACTTTACCACGCTCTAAAAATAGAATGTTTTCGAGCCCCTACCATTGAATCATTACTCTCCGACTCTATAACTCAAATTCTTTCTTGATAATCTACGACTCCCTGTTATAATGTTATGACGATAATTATATTTTTATTTAAAGAAATAAAAATGTTTGCATCAAGCTATCACACTGATTTTTATTGATAAATAAAGTGAATCTAATTGAGGAAATAATATTATAATATCTTTCAAGAAATAAAAAATCAATACTTAAAATATACTTAAATCAATCGAAGCATTAAATTTATTAATTACTTAAAATATAAAATTAAGAATCAGCGCGATTCGTGTGACTGTTAATGAAATTAAAATTTTATGTATTTTATTACAATATTTAGGTCGAAAACAATGAGTAAATGTACGTTACATAAATATTGAAGGTTTATTATAATATAGGGTTTTAAAAGACCCATTTGAAACGTTCGGTAGGGTACAATAATATATATAGTTTTGTGTTAATATTAAGCGACAAAATACCTACCCACGCTCATATAAAAATATTTAAATCGCTTAAAAACATTGTATTAAACTTTTCTAAATCAAATAACTTCGATGTAATACTTTACGTAAGCAAAACAGAAAAACGAATGCAGTTTTAGCACTAGACGTCTACTCCTCTCAACATTTTGCTCAAAAATGATTAGAAATCAATAGGACGTCACAGTGTCCCTTTCTTTTCCCCCACATTGCTCTGTCCTTCACATAAATGCCACAGGTACGAATGAAATAGAAATAGCGGATCTCGCATTTACGCCTAGCGGTTATTTCTTTACTACGCTTCGGCAGCAGACGAAATGTTTAACATCGCCATTTTGTTTTCAAACGTCACCGTGAACGCGGCTCCGAATGTTCATTCTATACCAAACAATATTTTGTCTTGGCGTGTGAAAAGTAGTGATATTAACTATTTGGTGTGTTTAAATGTGCTAATATGAGGAATATATTTATTGCTGTGTGCAGCTGCTATAGGTAATTAACATTAATATGGAGTTTGCCTCTCGTTACTGGGTCGATGTTATTTTCACAGGAGCGCTCATTGTGTTAAGACGTGTCGCGTGGCGCAATGTCACTTGCTATTTTATTTTATGTCGAATTATTTTCTTGGATTAATTCAACTATTGTTAAAATTTTAAATTACTCTCAAAATATTAATCTTCTTCGTGTCAACGTAAATGAGTCGAAATAGCTTAATTTAATATTTTTAATACTTGATCAAGAAAAGCGTGCGTCTGTTGCAATGCTTTAACTCGTTCTGTTCATTTTACCGATTGCACAAAGAAGGATTCGCTTAACAAATAATGAAAATCGTGTTTAATATATTTATTAATAAAGTACACTTGTATTTTTACTAATATTTTTTTAAAAATAGGGCTCTAAGTTTAAAAAAAAAACATTTTCGTATATTGAAATAAGAATTTACATTTAAAAAAAAAGTGCTTAATAATTTTTACAAGAAAGTACCTTTTTATTATGAATATTTATAATTGACAGTTTTTGTCTATATACATACAAAAACAAAGAATATATATAGAATTTGTAAACAATAATATATAATAATATTTTTTCATAGTTTCTTGATTCTCTATATATATATATATATATAATATTTAAATATCAATAACTACGTTTCTTAAAAAATATAATAGAATATATTTTGAAAGTAAAACAATTAATTATTACAGATATTTCTCATGGTTCAAAAAAAGGAAATAAATTATGATATTAGATTACAATTTATATTCATAAATATTGATTTTTTAATGATATATTAAATAAAGGGAATAAAATACATATGAACAGTTTAAATATAATATTATATAATATACCTACTAAATTACGTAATAAGTTAATATGAGTTATTTCAAATCGACAGATCAATAAATCGCTTGGATCCAATATCAGTGGTGTCAGAGTTGCCATATGCATAATTTATTTATCTATTAAAGAAATGTTATGCTTAATTAATTATAAGTAGTTAAATTTTGTTTAACTTATTTTTTCAGTCAATAAACTTTGTCGAAAAGAAATATTAAAAATTTTATTAAATTTTTAAATTATTCAACATTTTTTTTTTATAAAAATTATCATACTTTATCACAATATAGTGTGTTTTTTTTGTATTCGCGCAATAACTACCTAACCGGTTTCGACAGAACTTTTGCTATACAATATTTTTTATTTAATATTTTTCTCATATACATACAGTAATAATTATACAAAAAAACTTCGATATTTAGTTAAATTAGTTTAATCACTGTTATCTTCATTATAGTTATAGATTGGGGTAGGATTTATTAATACAATCGATTTTCTTTTAAATATAGTTTTTAAACAAAAAAAATAAATGTATTTCGGTCCGTATTTGTGTGCTAATTACGTTTATTGGAAGGATCACCCTTATGACGAATGCGTTTTTTAAATTGTAACTTTTATAATGCCTAAACCAAATATTTATATTAAACCGCCTAGACTGAAAACGTGAAAACTAATGTTTATTTATTCTCTTATTTTTTATACAGGTTTCATGAGTTTTATTTACAGTTATTTTTTTTTTTTTAACGTTCGTTCCTTTGTGACCCTTCATCATAGAATCGATCTATTATCACGGATTTTTACACGTTGTCACACTCAACCTCAAACGCAGGCAAAGCCGCGTCCGAAAGTATTTGTTTATATTTACAAATAATGTGTATTTAGTTGGTGATTCAAATAAATAAATTAATTGTCAATTAAAATAAAAAGTATAAATATAAGTCGCATTGCAGCTGTAAATATTTATTAGATCTACAAACATTTAATGTAAAGTTTTAATATGACTATTTGAGACGCAACACTGTCATATCATAACGGATATAGGCGGAACCGGCTGCAATAATTGAGGCCCGCGTAATTTAGAAGGTAAACGCTGGGATTTTGGGAAATAAAAAAAAAAGTTAATTTAAAAATAATTATATACAAAATAACAATATACATATAGAAATATAACTGTACTATTTATTTATTAAATAATTTCACTGATTATATAGATTATACAATATAATATATAATTAAAGAATAATTAACATTAAATAATATTTATGTTTTAATTTAATTTTGATTTCAATTATATTTTAAAACAATTTATATTTGGGTTTGGTCCTCACAAGTTTGTTTACCTAATACAAAATATGTGGTGTTAGTTTTGTCCGACAACATTCTGCCTTGACATAATTACCTATCTCACAAATATTACATATTAAAATGAAGTAATACTTAACATTATTAAATAATTTGATTTATCATAGCTTTAAGTTAGGCTTTATCGTAAAATAGTGTAAGCAAGTAAGAATATAAAAGAAATGTAACATAGAACAGAAGGATGAAGGCTGTATATTTATACATTCTATGGTTTCCGACACACATTATACGGTACATAGACTATATAAAGTAATAAATACAATTTGTTAAATAATTGTATTATTTTAAACATCATTAGTGTTTACTAAATACAATCTATTTAGCCTACGCATAAGATTAAGGCACATAATCTTAATATTTTATTTACCGGAAACCGCCTTCCCCTTAATTCAACAATTTTAAACTTTTGATAAAATCACACACACAAACCTACGGTGCAAACAGAGTCATTCCTTTTGAATATCGTTTAAAAACAATAACATAATTTTACAGTTCAATAAATGCATGCTTCGGAAATATTTATTTCATGATTGATGATTTAATCTTGTCTAGAGAATTTGCAATTGATATATTAATTCGTAGTAATAATCAGGTGTTGTTTAAGGCTGATAAATAAACGATGCCGTCTTTTTCTTTCGAATGACAAATAAATGATGTAAGAAAGAGATAAATAAGTTCAACTCAACACCTTTAAACAACGTTTATTTATGTCGCGTATACGTAACGCCGAATTTGTCAAAAAAAAAATTGTCGATAAAATTGATTACGTACGGTACAAATGTAATTTCATGAAAATTATGAAAATGTACTAGTGATAGCACTAGTGATAACACGAATTAGTTTAATTATCTCAATATTGTTATTAAATAGTGTTTTTAAATGAATTATTATTGTATTATACAACGATTTTTATCGGTCAACGTAGCTTATTACTTTTGAACAATTTACATATTTGTAACTTTGTAATTTGAACTTAATGTGAAATTATATCGATATTTATTTATATATTCTAGTGTTCAAATTTTTTTATAATTTTGCAAAATATTTAATTTTCTCTGTGATTGCTTTAACACACTTAAATTTACAAAATGTTTTTAGTTATACAAAAATAATGTTTGTGTTATCATAATTCTTGTTATTATGTGACAATTATTGTACCTCAAAAACTATTTTTTTTATAAACTATTTTAAAAATAAATGTATGATTCGAGGTTTCGAATATTCCTTATGTTATGTTCGATAAATCAGCAGATTTGTCGAATATTCAATTTTTATTTACTTTCTACGATACATTGAAATTAAAGTATTTTTTATAATAGTATCAGATTACAGCTCTGAATATTACACAACAATAATTTGTTGTTTTATTAAATATTTACTTGTACTTTGATTATGTAAATTATTTGTAAAAAGTTTTAAAGTAATTTAAATGACGCGAAACAACATAAATGAGCAACAGGTTAAATATTTATGTAACGCACCTACTCGATGACATTAAAACTTACGATCATTGAAACCCAAAGTTGCAGTTAGCTGTATGATGATTCGAAGACAATTTACCGATGTTCGGAGCATACCACTAACTCATAATATTCAATACATAAATATTATGTTAATTTTTCCAGTTTGAATGGTACGTAATCCAGTATAAGACAAGGCGTCGAAGATATTATTCTAACAGAGATAAGCTCAATAATACCGAATATCTAACGTTTTATAATGAGCTATTATAGTGGTATAAATTTTATATATATTATACCATACTATTTACGGTAAATTTAAGGTGTTTAATGATTATTTTTTATGGTTAATATCAGTATTTTTATTTCTCAAAGTGTATTTTATTATTCGTGTATTGTATTATAATTCAATTAGTAATTACAGTACATGCATAAATATATAGTTACTAAAGTTTACGATGTTTCGATATTTTCAAAGTCGTTAAACACGTGACATCTTAGAGTCAAATATCCAGCAATATCGATCGAAATCTAGGATTTAGGAATACGAGTCGAATTGCTTTTATGTTTATATTTCATCGTATTAACTTTCGATATTGTTTAATGGTGTACAATGCGCGTTTAAAAACCTATCCGCATTAATTCTTTCAATTAAAATGTAATGTCAAATAATATTATGATTTTTAAACTTAATACTGACGAATCGCTAACAATTCTCGAAAGCATATGCGATTATGTCCACGTAATTTCTATAATTGATCGTGTTATTGGAATGGATATTGTAATATTATATTGAGATTAAATACTTACTAATAAAAATAGTGTGAAATGCATGCCGTATTTGATATCCGAATATAATTACGTGTTAATGTCGCGATTGTTACCATGAATATTTATAATGTTTTTTTATAAATATTTTGTTCCTTTTGTTTCCAAGGAGCTCTTTTAATCGCCTCATTGATTTATTGACTAGCTTGTTCAGTTGCAGATTATAGGGCCTCGGATTACGGATACAGTTTTTTTTTTCGTATCGTATACCCTATATTACTCTGAAAAATCTCAGGTGGAGAGCGAAAACGAGTTCCGGCGTTAAGTGTTATAGTTTTACGTAAAGCCGTAGTATTTCCGGTGTTGACGAATTCCCGGCCCACACGACGTGATTGAAACGATTAAATTTTTTCTTAATATGAAAAACACAATCGCCGTATTCACAAAATCTATAAACTCGAAGAATTTATTTGAACGCGCTAATCTCAAGGCTCTGTGTCATGTGTCGGTCATCTTTATTTTTTATCACTTTTCATAATCGAATAGAACACTAATAAATAAATAAGGACGGAATAATATTCACCTTGTTCAACGTACGTTCTGTAAATTGAGCGCGTCATTATATAAAGCCTATTTCAATCGAAGTAGTAAAAATGTTAAACAAAATCTAGATTTACGTATTTCATACGATTTGCTAATAACTCTGCTATATTGTGCACTAGTAAGAGTTTAGGATTAATATATATTTATTTATTAATTACAACACTATTACGTTTAACTACTTATATACATACATATACATACATATCCACATTGATTTTACTTCCAGAATTCCGATAACAGTTTCGAGAAAACAACTTTTTTTTTTTTTGCAAATCCTTTATAAATATCATAGAGTAATCAAGCTTTCGACCAATGTCGCGTCAATTTGTTGTCAAATATTGTTTATTTTGCTTTTCTCCACTTATGGTTGGATTAGAGCATACGTACGGCCAAATATTTGCCGAAAATGTCAAACAGTGTTGAATGAAAGTAATTCCTTAAAAAAAGTTGACTTCATGCTTGTCTGATGAACCCGATGAACCTCATTGTAAGAAATTTTAATGCAAATATATTTAGTTAGTTATTTTATAATTATTTCTGTTGAGTTTAAGAGGGAGAGAAATAAATTACTATTACACACAAAATACATAATTTATTAGATTTTGGGTGTACAGAAGCGGTTTTATTGCTATAAGCAATGTATTACAGATAACCTCTTACAAATGAAAATATTGGTAAGGTATAACGCAAATGGTAAGGTATATATGCAGTACCTAAAATTAAATTGATGCTCGTAAATAATTATGACACGTGACAACATCACAACAGTTTAAAAGATAGTCCTAAATATATTCAGCTTCAGGTGTTTTGAAAAATTAAAGACGAAGTTTGCAGGACGCTACTGTCGCGCGAGATTATGCACAATCTTAATTCATATATTGACGTAACGAAAAAATATCTAGCTGTTTGACGTGGTTTTTTAACTTTTTCATACACTAGTATTATAATGGGCCCGAAGTATTCAGTTCAGTAATCAAAAGAGTCGACACTTTAGTGCGCTCTACATTAGTTTTTGATTATTAATTTTTGATTGATATAAAATAAATTAAAATGATACCGAATTATCAGTTGGCTCATTTTATTACTGAAAATTTAAACGAAAATTCTTATTCGGATCAACCCATATTCAGTCCATCAATGGCATTGATATAAAACTTTTCTTGTAGGTATAATAATAATACTATTAAGTCTGTTTTCTAAAATATAAATGATTAGTGAGAGGGAATCGGAATTTCAATTCAACCGGAAAATGCTGCAAAGTGTTACTACTTTTTATGTTTGAATATATGTATTTTCGTAAATCTTCAATACAAATAATTCTTAAGTAACAACGCTTCGTATAAATTAAAAAAACTCACATTAATAATAATTATACAGACATAAATATCAGAAAAATAATATACTTTGAAGTAAGGGTAATTTTACTAGTCAGTAAAACTAGTTTGAATAAAAATGTTATGATAATTGAGAAAATTATTTATTTATTTCCATAGTTGCGGAGGAAACGGCTCTCGTTAGTGAAAATGGACGACCAATTATTGTAGACCAAGAAAACCTTACTTACTTGAAAATATTACTGGACTCAAGAAAAGTGTAAATACTAATTCCTATTTCAATAAACGTGTAAATGAAACTATGGAGTGTAAAGTCTACGAAGTTCCCATCGAACAAACGCCTTCTTCTTCAGAATACGATTTTCAACAAAGAAAATTAACAACCGAAAGTGTCAACCAAAACAAAAGTCCAGTCACCGCAGAAAGTCTACATCCAGAACAGATAGATGACGTAACAAGTATGGATGTAACTGGTGATGATCAACAGCCGAGGGTTAATGAATTAGATAAATTCAAGAGGCGAATGATTAGAGCGATAGCGAGATTGATGGTAGAAGAGAAGAAACCTGAAGCTGAGATATGGAACGTACTTAGAAAGGAAACGTCCTGTGATTGTAAATTACTTTGGTAAGGAAGTACCCTATTTTTTTTTTAATAATATAGGTAGGCGGACGTGTAAATGGGCCACCTGATGGCGATTGGTCACCACCGCCCATAGACAAGGGCGCCGTAAGAAATATTAACCATTCCTTACACCGCCAATGTGCCACCAACCTTGGGATTGGGAACTAAGATGTTGTCCTTTGTGCCTGTAGTTACAATGCCTCACTCAACCTTCCAACCGGAACACAACAATACTGAGTACTGGTGTTTGGCGGTAGATTATCTGATGAGTGGGTGGTACTTACCTAGACGGATTTGCACAAAGTCCTACCCCTCAGTAAAATAAAAACAAGTAGATATTTGATTACGATTAAAGGCTGTTATGTTTTGGCATGGTTAAAAATATATGTATTTTGAATAGTAATTGCAAAATATAATAGTTCGACAATTGTGTTTACGACGTTACCTCAAATTGTTTTGCTCAATCGACTGTTTGATCGTATTTCAGTTAATTTATTTATTTCCTGGGTCAAAGTCGGTGACGTAATTTTATATGATTTTAAAATCTACAGATATCCTTCATATATATTAACGTTAACTGTTACGCCATTACTTATAAACTTTATTAAGCGATGTTTGGTGATCCGCTAACCAATGTCTGTGTCTTTTACGTTCAAATGTCTAATGAATAATGACCGAAAAACAGAAATAAGCAACATTTATAATACCTTCTTCTCAGGACGCGCATGCGCGCACTTACAATAAAGAAATTGAAGAGGCTATACGACGCCAATGATCGTAATGAAAATGTAACAAAAATCGCTCGGCTGTCTGTGACCGACTGGTTATTGTTTGATCTGACATTAGTGCATGAAGATGTCGACGTCATTGGACAGGTAATGGAGACTAGTAAATAGTCTTGGTATTTCATCATTCATTATAATAATTAATACAATACATGGAACACCTTTATACGCTATACTAAACGATGTTGTTCGAATCCGGTTAATGAATATTCACAGCGTCAATTCACTTATCGCTGTTTTATGAAAAAAAAAAATAAACAACTAATTGTAACATTATTTATTTGCTATGTACCTGCTTTTTGTTTCTTTTATATTTTATTTTTTTATTATTGTATAGTTTTAAGTCTATAAGTGTTGACAGCGAATACCGATGTACGGATAAATCCAATAGGGTTTTTGTTACATCGTTTTTAATACAGTACAATATAAATAAAATGTATATTCACTTAAAATAAATAAAATAAAAATAAATTTGATGTATGAATAGGAACGATTGAATAGCTGCTAGCGTATGTAGGAGATTTTTTTATATACAATTTACAAACATTAATTATGTTTAGCTATTTTACCCCCAAATGCATGCGGATATATCCAAGATTTCATTTTTATCTACTTGACAATGAGAGGCCTCAGCCCAGTAGTTGAGCATTTATGAACTGTTACTTTACAGTGCAATAAAATTGATGAAAATGTCATAATATAAATATAAAAATAATCAATTTCTCCATGCTTAGAAATATAACGATTTCATATTTCTTCAAGGAAAATGAAAAGATTAAAAAGGAACCGCAGATTCTAGAAGATCTTTTCAAATTAGTTATGAAGTATAAGATTGAGTATTTGTTCGGGGACCCGCTAACAAGAGCCTGGAATGATTTAACCACTGAATATAATAGTCGGTGAGTTGCTATTTTTTCGATAGATTCCTTATAGCCTTTTCCAATCGAAGAAAATTTACATAGTCATGCGATTTGTTAATTGCCGGTGATGCTCAAGTCCTAGACCATCGGTACCCCCCGATTTCTATTAATATTCTTAGAATGACCATTAAAATTGAAATAAACTAGAAGAAATAATATTTTTTTTTTTTTTCTGAATACTTTGCTTGTTGTGTTTAAGATGGGGCTGACATTATGAACTCGAAACAGTTCTTCAATAATATATTTCTATTTATAATACAACAACATTCCACTAAACTACTTTTTCCTTAATCCATAAAAATATTATATATTATTCTTTAATAATCTATGATCATTGGTCGAGATAAGGATCTCTATATGATATATGAATCATTATCATATATCGCATTAATTCAAGGACAAAATAGTTTATTTGTGACCTCTACTTTTGATCGGAATAGGCTATATATATATATATATAGAAGTCACTTTTGGATGTGTATCAATTTTAACTATTCCCGTGACGATTATATAATTCATTTAATATGTATCATTGATTTCTAGAGGGCGCAAATGTTCCCAAATGTTACTACAGCGTCGCTGGTATCAGTTGAAGCAGCATGTCCGATCCAAGTTTTACAAATTTTGGTTTGAATATCGTGGTGCTATAAAAAATTTGGAACAAGCCGAGAAATATAAACCAACTAATTTGGATGTGGAAATCGTTAAAGCGTAAGTTCTTTTAAGCCATTTTCATAGGTGATAATTAAGTGACGTGGTCGTTAACTCTTTCAATCTTATCTTTATTAAGCGTTGTTTCGGGGATAAATACTTAAACAATGTTGTGTCTCCTTGTTTCCAATAAGCGAGAAGCAGAGACATCAGTGTTAAACTTAACACAGTCTGAACGCCATCTTTAAATAAAGTTGTTAGTAATATTTAGTTACATAGAGTGGCAGCGACGCCATGACTTTAAATGAAACGACGATTAATATAAGGCTGATAAAATTATAGAAAAAACAAATAGACGAATAAAATTAAAAAATGGACTTTTCGAACAAAATAATTCACATCGAAATTAATTCAAAGTGAAAAACCTTTTGCAAAATTAGTTCAATAACCTGTAAAAACGACAACGCCGCGCGACAGAGACAGAGCGTTGGAATTACTCGGCCCCCGCTCCCCGAACAATCCCCTTCGATTTCCGCCGGCATTACTTTAGGATAATGGACTAATTTTGGCCGTAAGTTACTGTTCCGCTAGTATTTATGTAACAATATCTGTTACGTAATGTTGTAAATTAATAAAATGAAAAATAGGTCCCGTGGCTAAGGTAATGAATATCTTTGACTGTCTTTTTTTGTCTTCGGTGGTAAAACGTCATATTATTGCGTATATAATTTAATGGGTTGACGTCACATGCAAGTTGTACTAATAATTATGTTCAGAAGTATTTAGTGACGCAAAATATAACTTGAAGTTCGATTTAGCTCTGTAAAGCTATTTACATTATGAGAGGGCTTTATAAGTAAACTTAATGATTCAGTGAAGTGTTTTTTTTTATTTAAATTATTATTGGTCGAATAAAATATTGTTTTTATTGATAACAACACACGTACGCCAAGACGACAAAGTAATTGATAAATATTCTTCCTATTTTGCAAACAAATAAAGTTATAAGGCTATATATATATATATAAATTAATAATATTTTTATTTTAGATACATGTCGATTGTTACGGATCCATTTCCAACTTGGCAGCAGTTAATAGAAAATAAAAGAGTTTCCTTACTAAAGGATTTTGTAAGTAATTGGTCTTATAATAGAGATATAATTAGTTTGCATTTTAAAATCTAATAATTCATTCCGTATTTCAGGAACGTCTCCGAATGACTAAGAAAAAAATCGCACAGTTTGCTGGTAAGAAATTCATATCCAATCTGATTTATTTATTTAGTAGTATTAAAGTATAAATATACATGTATTAATTTCAGATGATGAACCAGATGTTTTACTAATAGAACCTCATGTTGAAACAATTGACTTAGGCCTTGATTCTGATGAAGACACGAGAGATTCAAATGGATCAGTTAAAGATGATGTTAATTTAAATAATGAGCAGACTGCAGATAGTAATGATGAAAATGAGAGTTTGACTGCAGTCAAAACCGAATCAATATATGATATATGTGATGAAGATGAAGTTAGTAAACTTGAATCAATGCATATACCACTAGAGTCAAAGGCAAATTTAGTAATAAATCAGTGCGATGAAGAAATAAAAGCAACAAATTTGGAAAAAACTAATGTTTCGACTAATCAAATTCAAGTCAGTCATCATTGTGTAGAAGATGAAGTTGATCTGATTGTTAATGATGATGATATAGTTAATACTCAACAAGCTCAAGAGAATGATTTCGAAATCGTTATGCCAAAGATTACAAGTATAACAAGTACAGCGAATATACTAGAAATCAATCTTGAAAATGATAACACTACTAACGGAATTAACAATACGTTAGATAATATCACTGATAGAGTTCCCGAAACTAATTCCGATGCTGTCACTGTAACTGAAGAAAAATCTAAAAACAAAGAAGAAGTTACGATAGATGGTAAAAAGATAAAAGAACCGAGTTTGTACAACGAGGACGTCTCACATGATATGCATTTGATTGATGGCATCGAACTAGAAGATGATGGAATTGAGTATATCGACGAAGACGAACATACGATAGGTATGCGTTTTTTAAGCTCTTTAAATTTTATTCATATTTGCTTCGACTTAATATTCCATCTATATTATATTAGTTATATTTTTTTATCAGTTCGTAATTTTGTTTTAACCCTTTACTTGATAAATGGCCAAGGCGACGATGATTACTAATGATTATTTTATTTCAGAACCAAAGGAAGAAATAAAACTTGAAGCGGATGATCATATTTCGACAAAGGATGACGATGATGACACTCCTAAAATCGACTTAAAACTTTTACTTAATCCGGTAGTTTATACAAAGAAACTTGAAGATATGGATGTTTTTCGATTTATTGATTTTATGACGGTAAAAGATAGACGTGTTTTAGAAAATGCTGCGATTGAAAGCAAACCAGTCGATAAGAAATCCGTTAAAATTGATACAATTTCGAAAGAATGCTGTGACGCACCAGAAACCAATGTAAATAGTGACGAAGCATCAGAGTGTAGTACTGAAAATGAATATGAAACGATAAAATCTACAAGTTGGTTGTTTCGAAAACCAAGAACTGCAACGTATAATCCAATACAGCTATGCAAAAATCCGGACTTTAATACTCGATTGAAAAGACTGACTGCCGGTTTTTTTACTTCGCAACGTAATAGACAGTTACTCAATAGTTGTAAGCCTTTAACTATAGATGTTCATAAGGCATTTGAGGTGAAGCTTGTTAATAATTCTTTATTTTTAGAAAAAAGTTTTGTCTTAGAATCCCAGGTTTCAGAAACAACAAGCACCATCGAAAAAACTGTTCTACCATCAGAATTACCAGGACAAAGTTTAAATTATAATGTGCAAAATGCAACATCTATTCCGTCAACGTCAATATTAAACCGAGTACCAAATGATGAAGTTATTTGTGAAGCGTGTCCTGTAAAAGGAAATAAAGTTATAAATCTCCCTGATTTAGATCAAATTCGTCGTAAAAATGAAGGATTACTTATAGCAGAGGTGACACCACTTCAAGCTGTAAACGTAAATAGCAAACCACCAGTTTCAATAGTTCAGAAAAACATGTGTCAAGAAAACGTCTTAAATATCAATAAAGTTGAGAACAGTGACATCGCTAAAGATTTAAATAATATACATGAAAGTACAACTGCTGTTAGTACGGCAGAATTAAAAAATAAGAATTTTAGTAGTAGCGACACTCCCGTTGAAGAAACAGAAATCTTATGTAATGATTATAGAAGTGATTTCAATCATGTAAAACAAAGTAATAATCAAGCTATAAAATTTAGTAATAAACCAAGGAGAGCTGCTGTTAAATACAAAGTAGGAAATGTCGCCGTGACGTGGAATTCGAGAAGAAACTCCACCTTTCATGCTAATAAACAGGATGACCGTTTGTTAGCACCAGACACTGTCCAAAGAATAATAAGCGTGTGTAACGGAATACATCAACATTTCACAAAAAAACAGAATATAGCAAACAGAAAGAAGTATTATAGATCAGGACCAGGATCTTCTTTAATAAAAAAAACTGTTTGCGATGAATTCAACTTAAGTAGTCAAAAACCACAACCAGAAACTAATGGAAGTCAACTTAAAGATATACATTCACATAACACAGAGATAAAAGAAGACCAAGAAAAACAACAGCCAGCAACAATTCAAAAAGAAACTATCCACCAAAGTGAAATTGAAACAGAAACGATAGAAAATTGCATAACGAGGAAGAATAACTATGATGGTCAAACCGTGAAAAATTATGGAGTAAAAAATAAGAGAATCGGTAAAAAAAGAAAAAACAGTTTATGCTGCTGGGCGCGCGAAAAAATATTATTTTGGAACAATCAAATCCAACGCGTAAGACGTCATTTGTGCCCACGACAAAAATGTACTTGCTGTTGTAACATTATCTACATCACACAATTAAGGCAAAGGCGACAAAAAAGATATACAAAAGTGTCTTCAATCTGTAACTTGGTTTCAGACGACGATAGTGATCATAATACAGAAAACTTAAACGACCCTCAAAAAATGCTTAAGGAGACAAAAGAAACTTCAGAAAAAATAACGAAAAGAATAGCCAAACAATTTAATAAAACATCCAATAAAGTTAGTGTTGGTACTAATACAGATTTTGATAAAGATTTTGAAGCAAGTTATGCAGCGAATGTTAATATTTCAAGTGTTATGAATTCTGTTCATAAAACTCAGCCTGTTATTACTGATGTACTCTGCTTAGATAAGAAAGGAAGTAGCAGTAATTCAACACAGACATTCACATATACAAAAAATGAATCTGTTTCATCGTTAAAATTCGCGCTAATGTCTGACATTATTGGAAAAGAAAAATCACATCTTAATAATGATGTCGAAAGTGTTGCATTAAATAATGTTTTGGAAAAAGTGATTATAAAAAAAGATAAACCAACAAAATATGGACCGAAGTGCAAGACGATCGTTCGTGCAGCTACAAATTACATACAAACAGCGTCAAGCCTGTCAAACACAAATAAAGACAGTTTACTATGTGAAAATGCCAACAACGTTCATGCAGCTTCAAATTATATACTAAGAGCGCCAATCCTGTCAAAACCAGATGAAGAAGGATTACCAACTGAACATCCTAATAAAGTAATTGTTTTACAAAAAAACGTAAAAACAAATTTGTCTCAAAAACCTATATGTTTAGGCAAAAACAAAATATTACTTTGCTCATTACAGCCATTAAGTAAAACCAGTATGATTGATGTTACTCATTTAGTTGAAAATATTAAGCCACAAATGATTAACTACGGAATAAATACATATATACCAACTCTAATACCAAATGGTGTACACTTAGTTTTACTGCCTAACCAAGAGTTGGTACTCTCTATAGATCCTGGGGTTGAATTAAATCCAACTCAAATAAATCATTTACCTATTATTTTAAATTTAGTACAACAGCAACTTTACGCTCTAGGTGCAATTAATAAATTGCCAGAGGCGAATATACTTACATCAGATGATGTTATTCAACTCTCTGACGAAGAAACAGAAAATATAAACGCAGATAAAACTCATAATGATAATTCAAGTTTAGAAAATATAAAAGAAGTTCGGCATACGCCGGATTCGAAATTAAGCGATGTAGAAAATGACATCTCTCTCAACAAACCAGATAAATATATACACGATGATAGCTCTTCGAATATTGCTTCTAGTGATACTCTTCCCGTGGCACTTATTAATGAATTTGAAAATGAAAATGAAAATAAACCTAAAGTTGATGGGGCAAGTGAATCTGAATCTGGAAAAGATTTAAGTGAAGTGGATAAACAACAAAATACGTTCACCGACGACTCAACTTTTACCGTAGATGCAGTTTTAGATGACGACAAAAAAGAAGATTTAAATGAAACTACAAAAACGTCTAAAAAAACTATAATATCAGATCTTATGGAAATGTCTGGTATATCGTTAGAAGATACTGTTGTTACAAATACTGAAAATCCTATAAATCCAATTCCACCACCACAGCCAATTTCCATCATCCAAGAACCAATTAAAGAACCTAATAATTTATACGGTAACAAAGAAGTAGAAGCGAATACTAATAATATATTTAACAATCCTTTCGTTCAAGCAGCATTGACGAAATGTCCGGAATTGTACATTGTATGTTCTTTTGAGGATTTAAAATATGCTTATAAAAATAATGGCCAATTTTATAAAATGGACATTGAAAATGGGATCATAGTACCCATAAGCGTATCTATAAAAAAACAAATGGTCAGCAAGAATTTAAAATTAGATAAAACACTAAAATCAGTAATTGATTTAACTGAAGAAGAAAATACCGATAACAATACATTTAGTGCAGAATTAAAGTCTGAAGAAAGTAATATTGATACTTTCATAGAAAAAGGTTTTTCATCGAGTGGTGTGAAACCGATTAAATTGTTTAAATCCGTTCACCCATCAATATTAAGACACAATTTTAAAACGTTATCAATGCGACAAAATAGTGCGGATTTTAATTCGAAAAAAGTCATTAAGGTTATAAAACATAAAAGAAAACAAGTTCTTAAAACGCGAGAACCGAAAACCAAAAATTTGAAGAAGTTGGTACATGAAGTAGAAGAAAATAATATAGATTCAGAATCAGATGATGAGCCCTTAGCATTAAAAGCCAAGCGTATTAGAAGAAAATCAGTCGAAATATCAAAAAATATTGATGAAGTAAATAGCCATAACGAAAATAGCCAGTTAGAAGTTCAGCCACTTTATGAACAAGGGGTTAATTGCGATGAGGCAACTTCACACCGTGGGCCTATGTCAGTAGAAAATCAGGGAGAAGTCATTGGTTCCAGTCATTTGCCAATTATATTTCAATCCAACGATGATGAATCTTCGGAAGAAGACTGTATTCTAGGTGTATAAAAAGCTCTTAATTTTCTAAGAAGTAATTGTCTTATCTTTTGTAAAGAATGCCGAGCATTCTCGTGTAAATAATAAAATAATGAAAAAATAGTAGAACTTATATTCTTGCGCTTTATTAGTTATTTAAATTCCTTGAAACTGTGATATTATTTTTAGGGTTCATTAGTCCAACAATTTTCTAATTACTGTTTGTGAATCTGTTGTAACTTTAATTGTTTAGATTACTTACGATAAATTTGAAATGTTTGACTTTAGAACTCAATATTTATAGTAATTTACTTAAGGTGGTGAGAGAAGTTGAATTTTGATGTAATAAAGAGGTATTTAAGGTAATCTATGTTTGTGTGGTTTATCCGATCTCATATTCTTATCGAAGTCATAAAAATTATCTCAAACTAAACGTATAATATTATCAGCTAAGGGTGATTGAAACGTTGCGTAATTAGTAATTTAACAATTCTGAACACTGGTCCTGAACCATTAATCTTCTAATATGTAAGTTTGTATAAAGATTTTTATTATGCTTGCAGTATTTAATACAACGTCATATTTTTTGTAGTCTGTTTTCAAACAGCAGGGTTGATAGATAATGTTATATACATAAAAATATACCTAAGTAATGTATATGTTGTAATTATTCTTACTATTTACTACTATTATTAAAGTAACTGAATTTATTAGTTTTACTCGTTACGTTTGTAAATAAGTAAATTGACGGATTAAAGTTTTGTTACAACTATGGTACTTTTTTTGCGTGACCTTTATTTTTTTAAATTCTGTCAGGTGAAGTAAAACAATACCATACCTAGTAGATTAGACCACGCCTATACAGCATCGTGAGAAAACGGGGTATTTAACTTCTAGTAAGGTACTACTACTGGGTTCTTCTACTATTGAGTCGTTAGAGAGATACCTTAGAAACTTGATGAAGGAGGGGAATTCCAGGTAAAGTGAGTACCTTAAGTTATCGAAAGCTTTATCACAAAAATATAAGTAATAAAAATAAATATCTCAAATCGTTAGTCATTGGTTTTTTTAATGCATAATTATTTAAAAATATAAGAATTTGTAACTAATAAAAAAATCAAAAAGCCGTGATCGAATTCAAAATTAGAGCAGTTGGGTTAAAATTTTAGACTACTAGCTACAGGAGCATTACTCAGGGTTACAAAATAAAAAATAAATAAAAATAAAGTGGAAATGTGTAGAAACGGGAAGTGAAAACGCATCACAGGATATATATATTTTTTTCAAATGGTCATGATTTTTAAAATACGTGACATAGATTTTTTTTTAGATTTCTATGATAAGTATAATAAGTAACCCAAATCTGGTTTAAGTTATAAAAAAAAACCATTTTTCACGGAATATTCCAATAGTATTTATTGATTCAAAAATTAGTATTGGTAACTTATTTATGACTTCGTTTGACTAGAGGTAGGTTGTATTGTAATTATTAAATATATTTTCATTTTAATGGCTCCTATAATACAACTATAATATCTATTTTAGACAGAAAAAACAAAACTCCTGAATGTTGAGAAAATTCTACAATTGTAATATTTTTTCGTAATAAAAACCTTTGTTGTTTATATTAACTATTATTTATTAACAAATTTATCTAACAACAATATTAAATGCTTTGGTGGCTGCATCTTCGATTTCTTTGTGAATTTTGTTAACTTCTGCCTGTGTAAGTGTCCGCTCTAAATGCCTGTACACTATGCTGTAACAAAGGCTATGTTTCTTTGTCTTTGGATGAATAAATTTATCCTTTAACTTCACCTGAAAAAAAAAAGTACATATAATTAAATAATTCTCGCTACTTTATCAAATTTGCTTTTGAGGTATGCTATGAGGTAGCTAACAATTATTAAAAAACTTTTAGAAATAAAAAAAAATTCAGTCCATTTGTTTTTTAAGAATTTTCGTTGATAAACAATTTAAATAAATAATATAAAAAACATATTACGGCATTACACATTCATACCTGTTCAATAATATCTCCACCTATATCCCTGACTAGATCATAAAAATCATTATTTGTAAATGTATCTATAGTAGTTGTTGGTGGTAGCCAGAAAGATAAGTCATTTGTACATTGTGGATAGATGGATACTGGCTTATAAACAATATTTGCATTGGCATTCTTATTTTGAAATTGTGCCAAAAATCCTGAATCTGTACTCCACACCAATCTTATATCTGGTATTTTATATAAAGCCATTGCAAGTCTCTCTAACCCTATCCCAAATGCATAGGCTATGGTGTTATTTGGACCTGCATTTGCGAGAATTTCATTCCTAACAATACCGCAGCCTAGAGTTTCCATCCAGTTTTTTTCGTAATAAATTTCCAGCTCCCATGACGGATGGGTGAATGGAAAGTAGGCATCAACCCATCTATATTTAATGTCTTCACCAAACAAAACGCGAACCATACCAATTAAATGGTTTTTCAACTGAGCTTCCATTAGCTTTGTTGCTTCTAAAGTGTGGCAGCTCTGTTTAATAGGGTTTGATATTGAGTTTGTATAAGCATGTGGATTTGTTCGGTCAAAGGATGGTTCAAAAATGTCTAGATCTGGATGATTCTCAAAAAGCTGTTCTTTTCTCTGAGATCTCACAGCATCTATCTGTAATATTATCATTATTACATATTTATGAATAATTTAAATAAAATGAGTTTTATTATATTGTTTGGTGGTAAATGTTATCAAACACATGTTATGAATTTAAATTAGACATAATAAAATATTAGGAAAGGAAATTATGGCATTATTCATTTAGGGTGGGTAATACTTACTTGATGAAACACAGGAAAATGTGTAGAGTCTATTTCATCTCGTCTATATACATCTCCAATCATTAAGAAATTATCAAGTCCGGCTCTCAATAACTCACTCTGATGAGCAGTCATATGAGCACGTAAGAGTGTTGTACTGTTTATATAATAACAGTCAGACTTGGCTCGACTCGGATGGTCTTCTGGTATTAATAAATCATCGAAGTTTTGCTTTGTGGATACAACAGGGGATACGTTATCATACACGCTAAATATGGGATTTCCTCCGTGTGTAAAGGACGAATAAAAGTAATTTACAATTCGTTGACGCACTAAAGACAGAGGGTTATCTTTTTTTAAATGCAAATTACGATTTAAATAAGACAATATCTTAGGTGTTATGTTAGTGTATTCATCTGTACGATATTCTTTTTCGCCTATACGCAATGTAGCTAAGTATTTCGGCGCCGTACTATAGTTATTTTTGTTGAATGATAAAAACAGTATTCTTCTGTTCTTAAATAGGATTTTCATGATTCTCATTTATAATTATTATACTTATATTAAAGGGACATAAGTAAGTTTTTTGTTATTTAATTTATATTTTTGAGCACTTCTGTTCCTATTTCCTAATTAGAATCGTAATTTATCAATTATAAGATGACAGCCGACAGGTGTTTTGTGTTTTGACATCTTGAAAGGGACACAGATAAAACTATATTTTTATTTAGTTGAAAAATAATATTTACAAATATTATTTTTATTTTCTCACAAATATTTAAAAATGGAGTACACATTTCTGAAAAAGCTTACACAAAATATCTAGTAACCAAATGTTAATTTTATAACGATTCAGTCAGTAAGCACTAAGTCAGAAGATAAACAAAAACAATTGACAATCTGATATTTGACAGTTTAAATTAAAGTTATCTAATATACTTATAAATAATAAAAAAAAGATATATAAATTATATGCAATGTTTTCAAAGCGAATATTACACATCGCTCAACTCGGTGCGGTCGGTGTAGCGGGATATTATATAGGTTGTAAGGATAAAATTAATAGTTTAAATGACACAGTGGTTATCGATGGCAAAACTTTAAAAAGCATGCCAGGTCTGCCAATATTTGGCACAGTATCTGCAGCAACACCATATACAGAGAGCGGTTCTCCTCAAGATAGGGTAAGTTTAAGTAACAAAATCATATTTAATGAACAGTAGATTTATCTTAACCACATAGTACGAAAGTATAAATTATATTAATTGATTAAAAATAAAAAAAATAGTTAAAAATTAAACGCGCTACCGCACTAAGTAATAAAAAATATTTACAACAATCAACATATTAATTATTTATTTTTTAATTATATTTTCAGATATCTCAAATTATGAAATACGGCTTTCCCAGTTTGGATAATGTGCGTTCCTACGATGACTACGTTTTATCTTACGATCGTCGAAACAGGGTGCCTAATTGGGTGTTTGAACATATTACGAAGGGGCATGTCATGAAAAATGATGCTGTAGACAGAAGCAAGTGTGACTTTAAACCTGATGAAAGTATTCATCCATTCTTTAGGTAATAATTGCCCTTTTTTGTCCTTAAACAATAAATTATAATAATTATTGTAGTAGTCAATGTACAATACATTCCATATTCATTATTGTATACTGTCCACACGCTTTGTGAGTGCTCAACTATTTTGTCAATCAATAATGTAAACATTTGCTATTTTATGCAATATCTTCTATAAATAAGAATATTGGAAATTGACATAGGATTTTTTATTTAGAATAGGAGGGAAATAAATGTTATTAAAGACATTAATTTAATTAAAAACAGGTAATTATCATAAAGTTACTATAGTTCTACATAACAGAATTATTTTTTTATTTTGTTAATTCCATTGCAGATCTCAAAATAGTGATTACAAAGGATCAGGGTTTGATAGAGGTCACATGGCAGCAGCAGGGAACCATCGCCTTGCTCAGAAACATGTGGATCAAACCTTCTTCCTAACAAATATGGCTCCTCAGGTAACAATAACAATAAAACACAAAAATCAACAGATTTCCTTGATCATAACAGTAAAAGCACACAAAAATATTGTTGAACTCTTTATATAGTGTTAAAACATACGTAAATATATATTTTATAATGCTGCACTTACTCAGTTTCTGGGGTATTATCCTAATAAAAAGTTATTATACAGTTGACAGGTCTTACACACCTGTGCCCTGGGAAGCATGTATAGTGTCTGGGCCTGTGGCTGAATTCTTTCTTGTCATATAAGGTTACTATGCCATCAAATTATAAGAGGCCTATATAGCAGGCTAGTCAGAATGGCCATGACCATTGTCTTATTTGGTTCATCATGGATCTTCTTTCAGAATTACATTGTCATATTTGATTGGAAAGAAATTATCTACATTTATAATTATACTGAAACAATATGTTTTAATAACCAGGTTGGCGAAGGATTTAACAGACATGCTTGGAATCGCTTAGAGAAACATGTTAGGAAACTAACCAAGGTTTATGACAATGTCTATTGTTGTACGGGTCCTCTTTACCTTCCTAGGTAAATATTAATCTCTTTAAATTTAATACTCTTACATTATATTCTCAATAAAGTAAACTTAATATATATTTGGCTGTTAAAAGTAATTCAAAACTAAAAGAAAACTAGCTTATTAATTATTGTTGATTTACTCATCATATATAAAATTCGAATCAATACAATCTCCTTTGAAGAAATTAGCTTTTGATTTTCTTTGTTGTAAAAGTATTTGCCTGAATTTCCTTATTATTTAAAGATATATATATTTTAAGTATTTATTTTTGTAATTCGTATTATCAAATAGCAATTAAAAAATGAATTGGTACTAAAATATCTGGTACCGGAGTACCTATGTTGTTACCAAAATGCATACCTACAATGTATAAAGCGGCTTGATAGTTCTATTATCGCCAGAAACTTTATATGGGCGGACAGGGCCAATAACAATGGCTACACAATTATTTAATAAGATTTGTTTGATTAAATTAGTATTTCCAATAGTTGTACATGAATACTTACAGTTAAAAAGAAAACCTGCGAGTATTTTGGACATTATATAGTACAATATGGACTTCTCTATTATATGAGAAAATAATGTGCTTTACATAAGATTCTAAAAGGGTAACAATGTTTCAGTGAATATTAGGACTAAATTGAGTAAAATACTTAAAAACTATTAACTAGAAAAACGAACTTCTCGAAAGAAGACAAGATCAAAGTCAAGCCATGGCACATTTACATTTTTTTATTTCATGTAATAACATGTTCGAATTAATGAAAATTTCAGAAAAGAAGTAGATGGTAAATCATACATTAAGTACCAAGTGATAGGTGCCAACACAGTGGCAGTGCCCACTCACTTCTACAAGGTAGTAGTTGCCGAGTCCCCTGATGGCTCGTTGGACATGGAGGCATATGTCATGCCCAATCAGAAGATACCGGATGAAACGCCTGTCTCTTCTTACATGGTAAATTTAACGTTTTTAATTGTAGACCTTTGATTTTTTTCAGATTGTATTATTGTTTAGTTATTTTGCTATTGCTTTTAAAAATGAAGGGTATAGATTTTCCTTGAGTCTATTAAACTAATTGACTATTTGTATTTAACCCCTACGAATATTATAAATTAGGAAAGAGAGATTGTTTAAATTTTGCATATATGTACGTTGTCATGGGTGCAGAAAAGGATATGGGGTACCTTGACACCCCCCCCCCCCCCTTACAAACAGGCGAGGCTGCGGCTGGAAACTATAAATAAATAATAAGTGATAAAATTTACTTGTTCGCATTTTATAATCAATTGTTTTTTTCTTTTCAAGGTGCCGCCAGAAACGATCGAGAGAGCAGCTGGTTTACTATTCTTCGATAAAATACAAAGAAGTAAGCTCAGCAGAATAAATGGAAAGAAAGTGTAAATCAAAGAACTCTCAAATATATTTTATTAGTTCAATTATGTTCATTATGTTTTTAATGTATGTGTAAATAATGTAAATGACATAGTAAATATTTTTAACCTTAAATAAAAGACGTTAAATTAAAATAAGTCAGTTTCATTTGTTCAATAATCTTTACTAATATTATAAATGAGAAAGTAACTCTGTTACCTCTTCACGCTTAAATAGCTAAAACGATTTTGATTCAATGGTTTTGAGATAGTTTGAGTCACAGGGATAGACTACCACTTTTATAATACAGCCCCGAGGGGGTAAAATGAGGTTTAACGGTTTGTACGCTATAGGTAAAGTTTTATAAATTCCGCGCGGCTATGTAAATGTGACAGTATTATAGAAGTAAAATCTGTACAGTATACATATATAAATCTCACAAACACCCCAGGAAAATTCGTACAAAGGGGCGGGGTTTATAAATTATAATTATATCGCTGTCGAGTTTAATTCAATTGTAGGCATTCATGTGCGAATTATTGTAACTGGAAAAATTGATTCGTGTCTTTCAATATATATTTTTTATTAAGAGGACAGTCCTTGCGGAACGCCAAAATAGCGCTTACTGTTTTTAAAATATCTTAAAACTGGAGCATTGATTATGGATAAAAAAATACATTCAGTATCTCAATAGATATATCTCAAGTTTCACCGCATGATATTTATAAAATTTGTATCAATAACCTGGTAAATTAATCGTCAACATCACTCCAAACACTGAAATCGACCTTTTCTATTAACATTTTTTAAGCTATTTAGCGACTAGTTTATACATGTATTTTTGGTTAAATGGGGACACAGAAGTGTAAATAATAAGTTCACCGTGTTCAATTTCTATTATATCTCACAATATTATAGTAATTTTTATTTAAATATTGCTTACTTTTTGGCATTAGTCGTCCATACATTTTAGTATGGAGAAAATAATTTGACGGTTTTGACTTATTATTCGACATCGCTGTCAATAAATTTTCAGTCCCTCCCCAGAGCCCAAAGTGAGAGCACGTCAATTTTTATTTCGAGCCGACTCTTATAATTTCGCAAAATGTCTACGCACACATAGACAAGTTAGCATAAGGGTGGGGCGCGAGTGTCGTGGGACACAATTGTTAATTTTTATGCTGCGGAGCTGAGTCTTCCTGTCAGGGACGATAAATGAGGACTCCACTGAAGTTTGGAATCCAATGCTATTCCCAAAAAAAAACCGTGGTATTGGCTACATCAAGACGGCCACCATTTAAAGATATATTATAATTTTGCTTTCTAACATTGGGTAGGGTAAAAACTACACATTTCGTTTTTGAGTATTCAAAACTAAATTATTTACTGTAAACCAATCGTGTATCTGTGATAATGCACCGTTCACATCGTCATAGTCAGTTTTTTCCTCTCATTTTTTTTTATTATTTTTTTTTCGTCTCGTGTTCTACACAATCAAATGCTTTAGACAAATCACAGAATACTCCAATAGCATTCTGTGATTTTTGTCAAGCATCGTAAATATGTTTAAGAAGTGCTATTCTCGCATCAGTTGTCGAGCGACCTCTTGTAAAACCGAATTGCTCACTATGAAAAATAGTATTTGTACCGAAATGGACGAGAAGTTGATTTAAAATATTTTTTTCGAATATTTTACTTAAAAATAGAGTATTGAAAAAAATTATATTTAACTTCGTTATTTATATTTATAAAATTTAAGAAGTGATTATTTAATGTGTCTTTACTTTAATTTAATTCGGTATATCTACCAACCTTAAAATATCAAGAAAATAATTATTATTATTTAGTTAGACGAAAGCAGTTGAAACAATAAAAATCATAATGAATATTTGGCATCTTATTGCACTCTGACCGCACCCTATGCTAACAAATAATTTATAATTGCGTTTGCGAGTGACAACCTTATAGCTAATACATTACTCGTACTTAAATGTATTTTTATAAATCCTACGTTATGAACGTGCAGTGAAAATTTAATTTATTCGTTGCACCGAAAACAAGCAACTAATTATCTCCGGGGATGCGTACGATACACTGCACAATGCATCTGTATTATTGAAAAGTTCCTATGTGTGTGTTCTAAAATTAATTCCCACGCTGACAAACTACGCTCTTAAGCATAATATTTGTATGATGCTTTGCTGACACGTATAAGTACAGTTAGAAAAATAAATAAGAATATATTTTTTTCTTATTTTTATCTTTTGATATAAACGTTTTATGCACTGTGACCCCTTTTCGACTCATGTGAAGCCGGGGCGAGTAGCTAGTTATATGTATAATATATTCATACATTGAAATTAGAAAAAAATATAACTGCCAATGTTAAATAAAACGACAAGTGTTGTATAAAAGGGTTGTATATATATTTATATTGAAGTCATATAGTACAATACGATCAGTTATCGTCGTCTTCGTCGGAGGCGCCGTTCTGTTGCGGTTCTTCATCCATACCGGCGTCACCCATACCTGATAATACAAGAAACGATAAATTAAATAATATAATACATTTAATTGCATATAGGTTATGTATTTCACTCAGGAAAAAGAGTAACTACTGAGTTCCTTGACAGCAGGGTTGCTAGATGACATAGTTGGACACAAAATGTGTATAATTTAGTCATCTCGTGTATCCAGTGTATTATAGATTGAGTTGTATAATTTGATACAAAAAAAAAAACAAACTACGAGATATAAAACTAAACATTTCCGAACGTTGCTAAACAACATTTGTGATGTCAAGCGAATTTCATGTTAAGGAAATTATTTATATCTATTAATATTACTAAATAAGTCGAAGTGACGAAACATTCGTATTCGGAAGATTAGAATTACGCTAAAAGAAGGTCGTCTGAAAATGTTTACGGCAACACTAGGTTTGAAAATTCCGATAACAGTTTCGTCAACGTTTAAAAAGGCATTTTTTCGCAAATCCATAGTGAATAACATAGATTAATCAAACTCTCGACCAATGATATTGCGTCAATTTGCTGTCAAATGTTGTTATTTGGCTTTTTTCCTGTTATGGTTGGAATAGAGTATACATAATCTGTGGTCATTTAAATACTGGATCATGAATTAGGAAAATGAAATGATGTATGCTGTTTAAAATAAGAATATTCTATAACCTTGGTCTTCGTTCTCCTCGGCAGAGTCTCCGGCCACTTCAGCGTTCTCAGCCTCAGCGCGCTCCATTTGTCTCGCCAGCTCGGCCTCGTCCGTGGCGGTCACCACCTTCGGCTGTTTGAACAATTACATATTACAGTAAATTATTAATTGTCTTAAATATTATTGAGAAATACCAAAATCTAGTAAGAAATAATGATAAAGTAATTTACACAAATTTATATTAAATCAAATATTAACTAAATAAAAAAACAACGATATTTAAAAAAAAAAATCCCATTTAAAACTTTAACTAAGTCCAGATTTTACTTATTTTTTTTTATACATAATTCGAAAGGTTTTGACCTAAATTACTGCCATTTCAAAGTTTCGTATAGTACCCAGTAATAGTTAATGTATTGTGATAAGTTTTTGAGCATTCAAGGTTATCACATAGTGACTGCTAGGTATTACATATAAATACAAATTTATAATCTAAAAAGGTGATATCCTGATGGCACAGAACATACACAATGCACAAGTATAATCAGGTAGATTGATTTCTATGAACCAAATTGAGACTGGGCTCAATATTAATTTATTAGAGCTTGATATAAAGTAAAGTACAAAGTAACACCTATAAGTGCCCGTTACTGGGATAAGGCATCTCCTATTTTTATAATATAAATAGTATGAGATTTATAATACTTACAGCCATTTGCACGTTGAACACACCACCGGCCGTGGTGATTGTATCCTGTATTTTATCAATGGCATCTTGCAATGCTTTGAGACCGTCTGTTTTTTCTGGTGTGGAAGTTGTCATTACTGAAAATTAAACAAAAAATAATAATATTATTTAAGCAAACCATTATAACTTTAATAATAAATCTATAATAGTAGAATTATTTCAATTTGTATAGTTAATTAATTATCATAACTGTAAGTTTTCATTTATGTTTCGAATTTTATATCATCTCGTTATTTTGATATGCTGTTGAAAATCTTATAGCTTACACACAAATTATTTACTATGTATTTAATTAAATACTAAAAAAATGAGGATGTGTATTGCCCTGTACTCAAAGTATTATAAAACAATATCTTCTTGCTGCATCTGTCGCTCTGAATGGATAAACTCAAAAACTACCTAACAGATTTAAATACAATACACCAAAAATACTATAGGTCTATAGACTTAATATCTAGTATAATTAAGATTTGTGTATAATAAAGCCGAGAGAGGTAGTAAATTATATATCAAAACTTACCATACAAAGGTGGAGCAATAAGATTAATCTTAATTGGCATCTCGGCTGTGGATAGAGCAAGTCCAGATTTTAATGCAGCTTTAACAGCATCAATTCCTTCATATCCATAACAAGCACATTCAATATCAGCACGGATTTTAACAGCTTGTGAGGTGAGTTTCCTCTTAATGTTTGCTAATAATACTTCCTTTGTTTTCTCATCAAGACCACACTCGTTAAGGACTGAAGGGTCACTGAAAATTTTAAAATTTAATAAAATAATTATATCATACAGATTACAGAGGTGGTAGTGCTTTGTGGAAGCCTGTCTCAGTAAGTAGCACTCATTACCACCAAGTAGTAATACTTTGTAGATTGTGTTTCCATTTGAAGGGTGAGTGCTAGTGTAACTACAGGCACCAAGGGACATAACATCTCAGTTTCCAAAGTATCAAAGAGCAATGGTGACATTAGACCGTATGCCTACAAGTAAAAACGCCACCTATGCTGTAAATATACACAAACAATAGGATCACTCTGTAAACTATTCATACTAGACTTGCACTGATCTCAATTAACCACTCATCTTCATTTTTTATTTAAATTAGTGATGTTTACAACTGAACATTTTATTGACTACTCTGTAATACTTTATTTACTAAAGAGGTTTGTCATAATTTAAATGTTAGAAACTCACACTGCAGCCTGTTTGAAGAAATCATAAGCAGATGCCTTTTTCTTATATTTCTCTTCAAAGAGCCATGCCGTCTGCTTGTATAGCTCCTCTAGCTGTTCTGAGCTCTGGTAATGAAGAAGTTCAGCGACATGTCGAAGGATTGAGTTGACAGCTTTAGCCTTAGCATATCTCTCTGTGCATTTGTCTATGTCTTCTGCAGATACACGACGCTTTGATAAATCTATGTAACCTGTAAATGTTAATTGTATTATTATTATTAGTATTAGTAACTAGCTGTCACTATGTAACCACAAATAAAATTTAAAAAGGCATATACTCAGGTACATTACTTTTAAGATAAAAATTTAAAAAAAAAATTCAAATAAAATGCTGGTGACTTTATATAATAACATAATAATTAGAATTGTCACAAAATATCAATGACTAAATGCAAATATATTTAAAATATATTTTTTCGTCCACAAGCAAGGTTATTAATTTATAATTTCTTAGGTTTTACATGTCTAACAGATTTTACTAAAATTTAAAATCAACATTCATAAACAGTATTTTATGGAGAACTAGGGCAGATTATGACTGACCAAAAATAATGAAAAATAAATTTATATATTTTTTTGAGAACAAATATAAATTAATTTACAATAATATAGCAAAGGTTTTATTGAAAAGTTTAAACTGGAATATGTAAGTTCAAGTGTCTCTTACCCTTTTCTTTATCTACTCTGATAACCACGACCGGTTCTGTCTTTCCTACACGAATTAACTTGTTGATAGATCTTATACGCCTTCTCGACAGCTCAGAGAGCAATATCATACCCTCTATATTATTATATTCAAGTAAATGTACATAGGCACCCATTTCGGCGATTGACCTTACGTTTACCATCACTACATCTTCCACTTCAGGATATTTTTCTTGATAAAATCGACAGGACAACGGCATCTGAAGTTAAAAAATCATAACCTATATGTAGCAAAAAATTTTGACTTAATAACAAAATTTATGTTGAACACAATTAAAATATTAACTTTTACGTATGGCCTGCACTTTTTTTAATAGAATTATAAGAGTTTTTTCTAAAAAAATGATGCAATTTTATTTGTTCACGTTGAACCTCAACAAAGTCAAATTGAGTTGACAAATTGACAAGTTAGCACTAAGCAATAGACAAAGCACAGATAAAATTCACAATAGATTATACAAGCATTTCGTGATACGAAATATTTCGTGATACGATAATAAACTTTACATAAAAAATATATTTATTCACGATATTCAAATGTTCATTATTTTAGTTAAGTCAATATTTTTACTAAATATCATAGTAAAATAATATATCTCCTATCTCATATTAAATTTCATAATAAGACGCGAAAAGTAAGAACATTGCTAAAAAAGTTTGGTTGAACGTCATAATAATTTTTTTATAGTCATATCAAAAAATTTAAATTTTAATAATACGTAAGTCAGGTTTTTCCAATATTTCATATAGATTATATAATTATGCAGCAGTTAGACATTAAAAAGTCTTATTCAATATGAAATAATTAAATTATAGGGATGGATGTGGCATGTTTATAGTTATGAACGATAAGACAAGACAAGAATGTATGTTTAATTAACGTTTGTTTATTGCCTTTATCTAGACCAGTAATTGAATTCTTTTGAAGTATGCGCTGTTCTGTTTGTACTTCATAAAATAATATTTCCGGAAGACAATACATCGTTTACATGAATTAAAACCAATTTGTAATGTTTGTATTATTATTATAAATGTCTTTCTTGATTTTTCTGAGAAATGTAATTTAGAAAACCACTATGTGTTTACATTTTTCATGCGAATTATTAACAATATTTTATTTATCTTCTTCAATTATTCTATGTAAACGTATATTTGAATAGAACAAAATTAGTTGTGTTGAATTTTTCTTATATTTTTTTATATTCTAAAAATAAATGTTTGTACATAATTATATAGTTTTAATTATGTGTAGTTTAACTACATTTGTAGTAATTTCCTGTTCTTCTTTTTTATTTCAAATATGTAAGCGTACTGAAAAATGGACCGCTGATAAAAGTGGTTATCACTACTCCATGTGCATTAGAAATTTGCACTATAAGAAGTAACCTACCTTACAACGTCAATGAGCAATGAAAAATGGATGAATTGTGTGCGGGATGATATGCAAATATTATTCAAGACGACCGTGCTGACTACAATTAACATTGAATAAATCTATACTAATATTATAGATGCGAAAATAACTCTGTCTGTTACGCTTTCACGGCTAAGTCACTGAATCGAATTTGATGATATTTGGTATACCGTAAGCTTAAAAAGTGTTTAAAAGTTTTTCCTTGGGAAAGTACATAGGCTTTTTACTTTTTTATACTTAACGCCTGACGACCCTAAAAGTTTTAGCGAGCGACAACTATAATAATATAAAATAAATCTGACGAACACAACGTAATACTAACAAAATATTAAAAAAAAAGTGGTATCACATTTTTTTTCTTCAAATTTAAATGGGGCCAATCGAAAGGTATCCCAAAAAAAAATAATTTCGGTTAATAAATAAGAGAGTTCTGAGTTAATAAAATTAAAAAAAAAAAACGAACTAATAACTTATTTTTTTAAAAGTCGGTTGAATATAGTAGGAAACAAGTGAAAGAAATGTAAACCTTGTTCCCATCGTTAATGTACGTTAACATACAGAGCAGATCATCTGTTGTACAAATAATACGTCCAGAAGTCGTTATATCAGCAGTTATATTCCGCAAGAATTCACTTCGACCACAATCTCACTCGCGAAATGCTAAAAACCGACTTACCGTTACGTTGTTCTGATGCGTTTTTTTTTTTAAATTATAGTCAATGTAGCATATTCAGGGCAGGAATTTGGGGAGGGCAACCGGGCAACTGCCCTGACTTCATTTCTGTTTGAATTATTGCAATATTATACAATATTGCAATAGTTCAAACAGAAATGAAAATGTTTAAATTAATTTGTAAAATAATAATTAGCGGCACTACTCCTCTGTTGCTCCGGGGCCTCCACTCCTGTGTTGCCCCAGGACCAGGTGCTCTGCGCTTATCACTTTTTGATATTACACTATCGTGTTCTGCAGTGAGTTTCGAGTATCCTTACAGAATAGTTCTATAGATGTTTATAAACACATGCCATGGTAATTTAAAGTGTAATTAAATCCTTTTGTATGGATCAAGATTACAGTCACTTGTGATGCGTTATATCATTTCCGTCACATATTCTAAGAATACTAATTTCTCTGTGTTGTTTAGATTAAGGCCTAGTTACTATTTCAAGTAACGATTTGTTTGCTTACGGATGGTGGAACTGTCTACGCGGCGTAATATAATAATATCGAGATAAAAACGTTTTATAAGTTTCGAAGTCCTATGTCTATACTACTTGTATAAAGTCTATACTACTTTAAATCTTAATTAAAAATTGATCCATTGATGTACAATAACGAATCGTTAAATAAATACAACTGGGCATAAATTAGCAAAAGTAATATTTGACATGGAAAAGGATTTGACTCTATTTTTATTTATAAAACAATTCACTTTTTGAAAATAAATTCCATAACGTTCAGGAGCTTAAATATTTGTATGGACGCGAGGGAGCATTTAAATATGTAGCGTGCGAGTGGGACGCATATACCATTTATGATGATGCGCTTAAACTCCAGTGGAAATATAAGCATTAAAAAGCCTGTCAGAAAAATTAATTGATATATATCATTCTGCGTCAACAAATCTCAGTTTGTTGATTAGCCTGCGTCTATTGAACATACCAGTACTCGTCGTGGCCTATAGTAGTGATGCCATATACTAAAATGTGTTCTTAATTCCCTACATATTCAAATTTTGTTCATTAATTCTAGTATTATGGATATTTTTAGGTAAGTTTTTCGCATAGTCATTTAAAAAAATTGTAACTTAGCTTTAGCAATTGGTGCTTTTGTTGCCAAATTGAATCGCCAAATATTCGGTTAATTGGTTCAATAACCGTTCAAATTGTAAAATTGTAATTAAAAACGTGTAAAACGAAACCAAAGAGATGACTTCAGCATTTTAAAATGTGTTGTAATAACTAAAATCTTAATAATACCTAATTATTATAAATATTTAAAATGTTGTTTTTCTGTAATTTAGTTTTTTTGTGTTTATTTAATGTAATGGACTTATATAAAAAATCTTTACCTGAATGCGATATTTCTCATTTTTTTTTTAATTAATTCATTCTTATAAATATAACAATTAAAGAAATGTTATCATAATCAATTATTCATTTTGAAGCATTACAGATTTGAAACGTTAAAATAAGAAGGTTGTAAAAATGTAATGAGTATCATTTTAATTTTAATTATGTTAAAATTATTTTAAAAAAATCGATGAAGCAAGATTCTATGTAAACAACTAATGTAATTGTTTATATAATTTATTGACTATAGTGTCTTATTTGATTATTAACACCGTCTGCAAATATATAAGGTGCCTGTTGATTGAAAATCCATTAGCAATATACCGTAGGTAGGTATATTTTGCATCTTTATAAGTAGTAAGGTGATTCTTAAATTTCTGTAAGTTAGTTCATCTCTAAATCCGTGATAATACTTAAGTCATAACCTAGTTTCATAAACGGATGCACGTAAATTCGTGATATTATGTTTAAGCATACAGTTTTGCATAAAATATTTATCTCACACAGAGATGATGATTTTTTATATTACAAAAACATTTTTAATTATATTATATTTATCGAATTGACGTAGTATATTTTTATAAATACTTTAATTTTCTTTTCCGTGTTATGTTGCATTTTTTTATTTGAATTAAGAGAACTACTTAAAGTACAATCATTTATTCGAAACTTATGTCTTTTCGGAAGCTAATGAGATCAAATTTAAATGTAACATAGACTGATTAAGACTCATCTTTGACAGGTGATAAAAAAAAACAAACTTATTTCTGATCAGAAATCTCAGTCCAATTTTAGTCCTAGATTTGAACCTGGTTCTGGTCTATAGAAGTAGGACAAATTTAATGGTTTCTTGAAGGTCAATTAATTGTTAACCCCACGGTATCGAGATTTGATGACCTGTTTAATCGAGCCGCGAGGTCGCATTGATTCGGTTTGATTGGCTGTAACATATTGATTAGAACGATAGAACATTTATTGTTTTTCAACAACCTTAACGAGTTGTGCAAAATTTTTTTTTTACAGTTTCTAAATTTAAATCTAAATCTGTATCAGAAATGTCGTTAAGAAATCTGTGTGTTATATAATATTATTACCAAATATGTGTAATTTACTAATATTTTATGAATAGTTTAGAAGTCGAGGTGGCCCTATGGATAAAACACATCTTAATCTAAGGTTCAAATTTGGATAAACATTATTTACTATAAGTCATCTTGTACTCGGTGGTCAAGGTTAAATATTATAATCTAACAAGCTTGTATCAGATGGTACACCCCATGTATGCATCAATCCACTTTGGAGCATGGCGCAACAGACGTACTAGCAAACCATCTTGGATTCGCAGAAGACAGACATATACAAAGAATTTAATTTGTTTTTGGGGCCATAGCCTTCGCTGGTTTTCGCAGAACAACCAAAGTTTAATTACAATCGGATGAATGAATTACAATTAAGAAACGTACAGAGTAAAAACAAACAAACTTCAATTTTTATTCATATGGAGATTATAGAAATTTCACATTATACTTAGAAAAAATAATAATATCATTTTTATGATACAGTTATGCGTTCATTGGGCCATTAAGGTCGGTTCAATTTAAAACAGCCACTTGACCAATACTAGAGACATCATTAGCTTAGATGGATACAATCTTACATTTTAAATTATTATAACATCTTTATTGTTTATAATAATATTATAAATACGTAAGTAATTATGTCTGTCTCTTATGCTTTCACAACCAAAGCCCTAAACCGAATTTGTTGATTTACCGAACAACTAGTACAATTATATTTTATAAACGTCTTGACAAATGTTTTGTGTTTCTTCGAGAAAGTATATTTATATAGTCAAAAGTAATACTAAAAATACATGTAATATATATTATATACAATAAATAGAATTACACACGCAAATCTGCAGAAATAATTCTGAAATTGAACGGATCATCATCATATTTCATATCGGAATTCAGTTCCATATATTAAAAAAAAAACAAGCATTATAAATGTACAAATAACTCAAATTAATCTAAATTAATCCTAACTTGTATGACTCTGTATATATATTGTTTTAGTGTGATTGTCTTGGTGTGTAAATGTTAACCAGTAAACTATTTAAATGTTGTTCTTTCGCCGATAATAAGCATAATACTCTCATCTTTATTCATACTAAACGGTAACTGCTATTGGATCCATGATTGTCGTTTGGGTGTGGGAGTGTTCTTTATACCGCTTCTTTCCACCCTCAAACCCCAACCTCGTTTCGCCACTGATGTTGCTCGGAAATGTCCCACTTCTAAACAAAATTCTCCTCGACTATTAAGGAGAAGGTTTAAACCTTATTCTAGAACGGTAAACAATGCGGGTACAGCGTATTTGTAGATTTTTTATTTAACTTGCAATGTACTTTTTTTTTATGATATCGGTAGGCGGACTAGCAAATAGGTCACCTGATGGTAAGTGGTCACTACCGCCCATAGACAATGGCGCTGTAAGAAATGTTGGACAACATAAATAAATATTGGACAACATCACATACATTACTCTGATCCCAATGTAAGTAGCTAAAGCACTTGTGTTATGGAAAATCAGAAGTAACGACGGTACCACAAACACCCAGACCCAAGACAACATAGAAACTCATGAACTTTTTTCTACATTGACTCGGCCGGGAATCGAACCCGGGACCTCGGAGTGGCGTACCCATGAAAACCGGTGTACACACTACTCGACCACGGAGGTCGTCGAACGAAATGTTAACCTTATTATTTTTATTATTAAAATGTTAACCTTATTATATGAAGGGTGAGTGCGTAAGTGCCACTACAGGCACAAGAGACATAACAACTTAGTTCCCAAGGTTGATGGCGCATTGGCGATGTAAGTAAAGATTAATATTTCTTACTGCCATTGTCTGAAGTCGGTTGTGATCACTTAACATCAGGTGACCCAGTTGCTCGCCCGCCAACCTATATCATAAAAAAACCCTAATTGGCTCCAGACGAAGTTGCGTTTCAGCTTAACAGTATGAACACATAACACGATATAGCTTGGCTCGGCATTTCATCAACAAAATTTAATAAACAATTATTTAAAAATTTCAGATATTATTGCATCGTATTTTTAATTTACACTACACGACTGAAGACGACTAATGCAATAGGTAAGACTATATACAAATGAATGGTAAATATACATCTGGGTACCACTCCCTATTCAAGAAAGAGTATCCGGAAAGATCCAGCCGAAACAAATTAATGTTTAATCCTAATTTCTATTTTAAATTCGAAAGTTAGGTTGTTTATTTGTAACGTTTTCTTTTTACTAATCAATCGAAGGTCACGAAATTGGATACACTTCGTCAGGTTACCGGGTTTAACCCTTTAACAGAAGAAAATGCAGATAGAAACTAGTTTAGTTTAATTAAAACCGAACAAAAAATTTAAATTAATTGAAATTACATCTATACTGATGTTATTGGTGAAATAGTAACTCTTTCTGTCTGTTGTTCTGCTATGCCCAAGCAACTGAAGTTGATTTGAAACAACCTTTAACTATAAAGTAAGGTTTCAGGTTTTTTTATGCCCAACACCGACCAACCCCAAAACGCATATATCAATATGATTTATTTAACCTACCTACCTACTAAACCTATTAAAAATTGCATGAAGGAACGTTATGATTTAAAAGTGACAAAAAGTTTTATCGTTAAGATAGAAAAAAACGTCCTCCACCAGACAATCTTCGGAAGGATTTCAATTTGACCAAAGCATAAGGTGTTCAAATTGTAATATAGTTCATTGAATTCCCAGATAATGTAACATCAGTATCACCACTAGCGTCGTGTTCCTCGATCGGCGGTATTGATGTTGACTTTCAAACGGTAGACTTGATAGCAGTTTATCGACTGGACAGATCCAATACAACCGGTGTGACACTCGTCCAAGGTTCGCAAGATTTGCAAAGGGCATACAGAATTGGGGACGGAGCGAACCTTACTTTGCCTTTGCGGTATGTACACGTGCCTTGATAACATAATTTATATGTGGAAACAAACCACAATGTTAGTATTTCTTATACTAACATCGTGGTTTGTTTCCTTAGAATGTTTTAAATAAATCGTGACGTATACTGTATCAATATAAGTAACAATGATAGAATTCTTATCTACATAGGGTTAGTAAATATGTTGTAGGACAAAACTTATATAACAAGATCCCAGAGAAATTAAATAATATATATTAAATTTATGTTTGCTTGAGAATGGTAATTTTTAAAATAGTGTATTGTTAAATAATAAGCTCACCTTGGAAAAGAAACGATCATTCAAAATTTTGTCAACAATTATTGGTGACACGAAAAATTTGAGTAAGTTTCTTACACCGGTTTTTATCGATTCTGTGATATTTTTCCGAACCGGTGATAGATTGTCGACATTCAATAAACAAGTGCGCTATAGAATAAATGTTCACAATTGAAAACAAATTCGTTGATACAAGAAAAAGAAATTGTGCAGCTTGCAGTAATCCAATCCCTTGGGATTGGATTATTAATTCGATAAAGCTCTTCGGAGAACAACACTCATTTCAATAGGCCTTTTTATCTTGCTACATATACGATAAGATGTACGAAACAAATATAATAATAAGCGTTTTTGAAATGGAACGTACGTTCTTGGTATACGTTACTAATATAATCCCCAATTGTTAAAGCAAAAGTAAGCTGGAAGAATATATTGAAATGAAATTATATTTATGCATAATTTCAAGCAACAAAGAAATATCTAGAATGTTTTAAATGTCAGTATTTAATATAAAAATGCAAATGTAAAACAAAGAATAATGTAGGGAATTGGAACGATGAACTTTACTGACAAAGATCTTTACGTTTTAGAAGGAAAAAAACGTCTTCATCATTCGTTTCGTGTCGTATCTCTTTTGTTCGTTTATAAAATAAAATTTAGACCAGGAAGCGTAGATTAAATTAGCAATGTTAAATTGCCTGAAGGTCTCTAGTTTCGTTTCTTAGTTTAGCACAAGCCTAGATAACCTCCATTCATGAGTTATCATTAAGTCAACTATACAACGTATCGCCTAGGCAAAGTATTCCTGTGTTCCGGGTTGAAGCTAGAGTGATCCATTTGGTTAAATGTCATGCAGGGCGGACTAGCAACTGGTGACTGTTCACCTTTACCCATAGATTTTTTGTTTAAAAAAGAAGAGAGGGAAAGGTCGCCTAAAGGGGGAATGATGCTTTTTCTTTACGTGAAGATTTTTACCAATTCACACTACTGTAGCCGCGTAAAAGAACTTATTTCGTTCTTATAAATCTTCTTTTTGGGTTGGGGACCGTCGCAGACATACGTTAACAACTCATCTATTACAACAATCGGACTAATGGCTTAAAATGCATAGAGGACAAACTAATATACATCAATTTTTATTTTTACAGTGCCAATATCCCTGGGAGTATCTGCTTATCATCTAGAGCATGGGATTTCTATTTGAATATATTGTAATAATTTTTCAGACACGTCTTTCCCAATGGTCTGCCGGAATACTTTAGTGTCATAGGGACATTCAATGCTCATAATCACCGACGGCCTTGGAGCCTGATTCGCGCTAGATCACAAACGCTTCAGTTCTCAATAACATTACTGCCGAATCTGAGGAAATTTGCTGTTTTTGTGCAGCATTCTCGAGTGGTCTTTTCTTCACCTGAGGTAAGACGTTTATTGTTAAAATTTGGTTATAAAAGTAAAAACTTCTCAGAGAGAAACTAGGAAAGTATTATTTTTACGTCGTCCTGTGAAAATAAGTTGTCGCATATAAAGTAGATGATTCGTAAAGTTCAGTTCAATCTGTTGGCATTCAAGTAGAGAAGTTTAAAGTTAGAATTTAAATAATGATAGTTGTTACGCGTGGTTTCTAGTATATTTTTCCTGGATAGAGGTAACTTTTATATATTAATAAATTATGTTGATCCGCTTCTTAGTCAATGGATGAATTGATGAATACTCGCGAATCCATGAATATAATGGTTTATTTAAGCTCTCGAACAACGTTATCGCGTCAATTAGATGTCACATTTTGTTTGTTTGTATTCCTTGTGGAATAGATTATAATATTTTTGTATTTGTATGTAACAATACATTTATATACTTTCTATTGAACTGGTGTTTATTAAATATACATCTGTTGGTATTCATTATAACCAAATAAATAAGTTTATTACTCATCGAAAGTTACTCGTACAATATCTTATCCAAAAAGACTAATTTCGTTTCGAATTATTGGCACTCATAAATGAATCTGAGACCTGCATATCAAATGAAGTCTTCGAAAAGTTGAACTGGAAATTGTTCGTTGCATTTAAATTTAATCCGAGTATAAGTTAACTGTAAACCATTGCATAGACACATACACAAAATAAACACACATGACATTGTAACAAAAAGCATATTGCAATGCTTGGTGCTGTTCAGCTATATCCGTCCTAGTTGATACTCTTTAAAAGAGTATCATTTAGAGAATATTTTTAATCCTATTTCTAAGTATTTGTCTATATCTAAAAATTTTCATTGAATGTTCATGGTGCTATTTTTAAATGTTATTAACAAGATGTTATGTGTTGTTGAAGAGCCGAGATGGCCCAGTGGTTAGAACGCGTACATCTTAACCGATGATTTCGGGTTCAAACCCAGGCAGGCACCACTGAATTTTCATGTGCTTAATTTGTGTTTATAATTCATCTCGTGCTCGGCGGTGAAGGAAAACATCGTGAGGAAACCTGCATGTGTCTTATTTCAACGAAATTCTGCCACATGTATATTCCACCAACGCGCATTGGAGCAGCGCAGTGGAATATGCTACCAAACCTTCTCCTCAAAGGGACAGGAGGCCTTAGGCCAGCAGTGGGAAATTTACAGGCTGTTAATGTATGTTAATGTAACAAAATGTTTTAGCTATTCAGACCAGGGTGGCATAAACTACACGTGGCTATTACGAACGACACCGTTTACGGCGCTGTAGACTGTATTGAGGTAAAAACTAGATTTTTTTTAGTATGTTAATACATTATTAGTATTTTATTACACAACAAAAAATATATTATACAAACGACGGACTATTTGCTACAAGCATCATCACAAACCACCTCAGGAAGCTCAATACGTTTAAAGGTTACCAAAAGAGAAGTATATCATATAAAAGAAAAATAATTTATTCATATTCACACATACATACAATAACTAATCGAAATCGATACATGTATCAAAATATAATATATAATTGATATAAAAATATATTATTTATATTAGTTTCAATGTAGAATTCCACTAGAGTAAGCTCAATTAACTATTTATCGCGGCGAAACGAGAATCCAGACGGAGCTCAGTGATGGTTAATTTTGGCTTTAAATTATAATGTATTTTCACACAATAGAGAATAAACACAATACGTCTTCAAATAAAATTTTCGTTGAGACATGCTTCAATATCTGAACCTTTCTCCACATATTTCGTTCGTTCATTGTTCGTTAACACAAACATAAGAAAACAAAAGAATCGCAAATGAAACTGACATCATAAAAATCTATTTTATAGTCTTTATATGAGAATTCCCAAAAAAACTGAACAATATGTGTAATAATTACCTTGGTGGTAGGGTTTTGTGCTAGTCTGGGTAGGTACCATCCACTCATCAGATATTCTACCGCTAAGCAGCGGTACCCAGTATTGTTGTGTTCCGGTTTGAAGGGTCAGTGAGCCAGTGTAACTACAGGCACACGGGACATGGCATCTTACTTCCCAAGGTTTTCTTATAGAGCCATTGTCAATGAGCGTTGATGACCACTTAACATCAGGTGGCCTATTTGCGCGTACGTCTACCTTTATCATAAAAAAAAATGAAAATAAACTAAAACATGCTTATTTCAAAGATTGCTAGTAGACGAAAAGATACGAGTTTCCAGATTATTCTTTGATTAGTTTTTAAACTCAATGTTCCAGTTAGAACCGGAGAATATAAGTCCGCACGACTTCAGTAACGCGACGTCGATCACCATCATCAGTAACGACGATGGAACTCCAGCTCCGGTAAGAAATTACAGTAAAATTGAACTAATTTTGACGACGATCACAGTCTTGACATTCTCCATTAATAATATTTCCTTGAAAAGCCCTTATTCGTACACAATCAAATCAGGCTAAAAGTTTTTGAAGAAGGTTTTATTTAATCCAAAATGAATCAATTAATTGATATTCTAATTATTGTAAAACAGCTCCACCAATGTCTGTCCAAAATTTCAGCTAAACTCGAAACTGGTAAAAAAATTAGTTGCACTATTGAATCTTTACATAGACTGGTAAGTAAAGCTTTAAAATACTGATAAAACATCTTCATAATATTTTTTAAATGTTATAAATACAAAAAGGTCTATCCGTCTAGTAAAGAAGTACTCTAATTACTAATCTAATTAATTAAGGGCATTTACACAGTGACTAAGGCAGTCCAACTTTTTCTTTTAAATGAGATGTCTATTGTATTACGTAAAATGGCTGAAATTTCAAATAGCTGTACAAATTTTGTTATTGCCTAAAATTGTAATGTTGTTCCCTAAAATTTAGATTATTTAATTATTACTGAGTAATTTATTATTGTAAAATTATTTATGAATTAATTCGATGAGGACAATCCTGATATAGATTTAACCCAAACGATGCCGCAGGGAATAATTTGTAAGTTGCCTTTTCAGATTGATCTCCAATGGTTATCGTTGAGCTGCAACCGCTACAACCTGACTGACGAAAGTTGTGAAGAAATTGTAAGATTTTTGATTTATTTTAGTTATTATTAATTTCATTCCATTGTTACCTAGTTGTCTACTGAGGCTTTGCTCGAGTTTTGGGGGTTAGGCATAAAAATAGCTTTTGTCCTAGTTTAAGTTTGCTTAATACCGAATTTCATAAAATAAGGTTGAATTGGTTTGACCGTGAAAGAACAACAGACACACAGACAAACAGACAGAGCTACTATCGCATTTATAATATTAGTATAGAGTGGTTTTTGCCATGGCTTCGCTCACTTGTGTGGTAATAAAGGTCAGGTATACTTTCCATACCTTTAAAAAAATGTATGCTAAATTCCATGGTGATCAAGATACTTAAGGTGTTGGAGCGTTACAAGCAAACAAACACACATTCACATTTATAATATTAGTTAGGGTTTGACCTTTAATTTGAAGTTAGCTTTGACCTTTGTTTGTAAAAAAAAAAACAAGTTTATTATCCAGTTTAGAATATGCTCTAAACCTCCTCCTCGAGACTTTTGCCCAGAAGTGCGACTGTTAATTGTTATGTCAATATTAGTGAATAAGATCGGATTATCAGGTTCAATTTTTTTTTTATTTTAAATTAATTTTTGTTTTACATAAGTTGTTTGTTTTCAGGAAATACCCGAATTTTTGATTGCCACTATACCTCCAGTAAGTACATTCACAATTTACTACGGGGGACGGGATTTTTGGGTGGTCGTAGTAGATATTTGAGTAGTTTTTCTATCGATTACATCTGGCAACATAATTGATTGACAAAATGTTTTGACAGTTTAATGAAATTTATTGACGCGTTCCAATTTTGAATTTAATGACGCCACCAAAAATAAAATATGGCGTAGGAAACGGTTGGATAGTAATAAACATAATAGTTGAAGATATTCTCTGGCCGATATAATACATTGTCACTATGATTCGTAGGCGTAAATTTTATTGTAAGATCATCTCCATAACTCAGGGATCCGATATGGCTTATGCGAACATAAGCTCTGAGGCCGTATTTGTGACGTCACACTATTGTTATTTGTTATGTTTAAGTAACTTGTACAATTTAAATTATTTTATTTTCATTCATTTTCATAATGTTTCCAAATAAAAGCATATTCATGTAACTTCATATTTCAAATTTCTATTCAATATACATATGGGCCTATATAAATGGGTCGTCTAGTAATTTAAGATCGATCATGCCTAAAGGCATCGAAACTGTAGGAAGTATAAACTGCTCCAAACCGGTGTTATCGGCAGACAGATATTCTACAGCCAAACAGCGCCAATGACTATGGCGACTTATCACTAGACCATTTGACCGGCCGCTTAACTAAAACTAAACTATTTCGATTTATTTCTAATGCCGGACTCCTACGTTTGACGAGTGTTCATTGCAATTTCGAAACTTACAAAACATTTTGAATTACGTCTTCTAGGTAAAAGGAATACAAGCTACTTAGTTAATAAACTGATACTATTTTTTTTCAGTTTCCTGTCGTGCCGCCAAATATTGACCCTTATTTGGAACAAACATGTAACCAAACATGTCCTCCGGTATGTTAAGACTTCACCACATAGAATAAAATGCATGTAGTTCTCATGTATATATATATTTGCTTTAATGACTTAACTTTAACCTTCAAGGGTCCTGAAGGGCCCCCAGGGGCAAAAGGGGAAGATGGTATTAGAGGCTACACAGGATTGCCGGTAAGACTATGTTATATATCTGTTTTTTTCGTACGTTATGATTTATTACTTTAAAGTAATTACTTTATAAAAACTTGTAGGGAGTACGTGGCTTGCAAGGGCCCCCTGGTTTAGAGGGGTCTCCAGGGCCTAAAGGGGAGAAAGGAGAAAGAGGACCAGCGGGAAACGTTAATAATGTGTGTATTTTATTGAGTATTTGCAAGAGTATAATTAAATACATTGTATGTACAAAAAGACCGGCTACGGGGTCAATTTCAAAAGATGCAACTATGCAAAACTACATTATTAGTGCACAATCTGCTCGAACAGAGTAAGTTGTACTCTGTGTCGTGAACGTTCACTCTGTGTTCAGACTGTTCATTTTTCGTTCATTGGGAGTGGGAATGAAAGATGCCGAATGAACCGATCCAACGACGTTGGATCAGTTCACTAATGAATTAATTCGGCACTTTTGTTTCACTTTGTGTTTAGACGTGTCACTTTGAGTGAAAGATGCAAAATGAAATGTCTGATTCCACCTTTTGGAATATATCAAATTAGTAAAAACTTGTAAAATTGTCTATGTCTAAATAATATAAATAATAATAAGACAAAGAGATAATTTATTGAGAGAAAAAAATCAATAACATTACTGGTCCGATTCGAGATCTTAGGAGAAATATTCTGTAAGATTTATTTATCTTTTATTGTCACGATATTCTAGGTGACACTAGTTCCTGGACCTCCAGGAAAGGAAGGTCCACGTGGACCGAAAGGCGAAAAAGGAGTTCAAGGTTTTAAAGGTATAATATTATTACTGTATTATATATTTGCCATTTCATTGTTTGATGACTAAAAATTAACTGTCTTTACTTGTAGACAATTAATGGACATAATACAACATTAATGTTATTTCCTTCTGAACCCAAACATAAATATTCCATATTTTGTTTGTAGTTCGTCGTTGCGCCTGCAAAAGTCAATGTGTTTTTTTCTTATTTTTGGATTGTTATGCCGTTTTAATCGTTATTTCAATACGCACGTACTGTAAAAACAGTTTCGTGATAACTTCAATAATTTAAAAGTTTTAAAATTTAGCTGTGACGTACAGACATCGAAAGCTACATAAATTGAAATAACGATTAAAACGGCATAAGAATCTAAAAATAAAAAAAAACACGGTGACTTTTGCAGGCGCAACGACGATCTGTGACTTAGACTTCTCAAGCTACTGGTTAGCATACATTAATTCAGCTTTAAATGATTAATCAAAAGCATTTGGTGATAACTACCTCAGATATTATTTTTTTCACTATGTTCCGTACTGTTAAATTAGCAAGTAGAGTTATTTATAAATAAAAAAAGTAATAATTCAATTTATTTGTCTTCACGTATGGACAGCACAAAAATATCACTTAATTTATCGATATATCGATTTAATACAGTAAACCTTAGTAAGAGGTTAACGTCTTCGGAGGCAGTATACTGCTATCTTATTTTAAATCTAGCTTGGTCAAGATATTTGAGAACTCAACGATTATATATATTTATAGTTAGTTAATGTTCTGCAAAAAATTGAGTAAATCTCCACAATCGACCATTCCAGTTATAAAGCTGTAATAGTCAATTGGATTTGCAAATTTTCAACTCTACCAAATCAAGAAAACGTTTTTCGATCAAGTAAAGACTCATGTCAAATTAAATAGTAGAAAATTTGTAGTACTTTCATAGATATCCATTTGCCTCAGTTCTTCTGCCTATAACACGATTTATTATGTTGGTATTTTAGGTGATCCAGGCGAGGCTGGGTTAGTTGGCTTAGCTGGACTTCCTGGGGTAGACGGAAGAGACGTGAGCATACGAAATCAAAATATTTTTTATTCAAGTAGGCTCTTATGAGTTGAATCGTCGTTTGGACTGTACATAGATTCTACTATGAAGAATTAGCAAGGCACTCAATAGTTACTTTTTTTTCATATGAAGTACATAGTCCACTAAACATATATATATATTGCTATATAGCGGATACAAGTATATTAACAAACTTATGTCAAAATAATAAAAATGTTACTAAAATTTATTTATATGTACATCATATTCCTGACTTCTTCCATTGATTTAAAATCAAATAACTTTGTCAACAAAAACAAATTGTTATAAACAGGGTTCCCCGGGTCCTCCTGGACCTATGGGCCTTCGAGGAGAACCAGGCCCTGTAGGCCCCCCTGGACCAGCAACTAGCATTAATGTTCCATTAACTCATGGTAAAATAATTTAAATTATAGAATTATAGAAACTAGAAACTGCTTGCTATTTAAAAATTGAGGAAACCATAGAATATAGAACAGAGTTGTTTCAGTGGTTAAAACGCGTGCGTCTTAGCCGATGATTGCGGGTTCAAACCTAGATAAGCACCACTGAATTTTGATGTGCATAATTTGTTTATAATTCATCTAGTGCTCGGCGGTGAAGGAAAATATCGCGAGGAAACCTGCATGTGTCTAATTTTAATGAAATTCTGTCACATGTGTATTCACCAAATCGCGTTGGAGCAGCGTGGTGGAATAAGCTCCAAAATGAATTTGTCTTTGTGCATTTATATATATTGATCAAGTTATTCCACTATAAAGGTCAAAAGGGTGAGAGAGGTCTTCCTGGTAAGCCAGGGCTCGATGGAATTCCTGGGCCGATTGGACCACGGGGGCCATCCGGTGTCGCTGTCAGTATTTATTCTTAAATAATTTGTCTATTATTGTTTATAAAATTTAACCATTAATTATATTATTTTTATATATCTTAATAAATCAATGAGGCGACGTGTTGTTATGTTTTGTATAAATGGCTGTATTTTGCTGTTTCACTCGCTTTCAATTTAGACAATTGAAGTCTACGCACAATAAGATCTTGTAGGTACTTGTGAGTACCACTCAAACGAATGCACGCCGATTACATAACGTGGAAGGGCTTCTGTAAGACATCAATTCGTATCTCACTCGTAATATTGACAACCGACTTAAAGTGATACGGCATTTTGATACGTGTATCCTATAAATTTTATAGTCATGTTTGTCAATGTCGTATATCATATCACATTTGACATTTCGATGTTCGCTGGTGTTCTGCGGTGAGTTTGAGTTTCATGTTACAGAATAGCCTAAACGATTTCTATTCCTCAGTTGAGATGTAATTGTATGTCATTATTTCGATAAAATAAAAAATGCTTGGTAGATGAATTAACAATTTTTTATAGAGAATTTCAAAGTTATTTATTATTTGTTGTTAGGGTATACCAGGTATTCAAGGTCCACCAGGTGTACCTGGTATACCAGGGGGAAGAGGGTTACCGGGCGTACAGGGATCTCCAGGCGAAAGGGGCCCCGAAGGACCGCAAGTGAGTTGATTTTTTTTACACCTAACAATAAAGATACAATACAATCATTAACTCGTAGCATGGAATTTCCAAGTCGTCGGCTAGCTTATAAGACCGCATATCTCGAGCAGTGGCGTGGCTAGGTGGGTGCAGAGAAAAAAATCCGGCCTTCAGCATCTCTTTAACTTATATTGCTCTTCAAAATTATAGATAGGAATAAGAATAGAATACAAGATACAGTGAGTTGAACTTATCATTAGTAGGTTAAATACATACGTCATCTCTCTTCAAGGCTCTTCAAAGCTTAGGTAACAGGGCCCCTGAGCTACTTAGACACCTAGCCTTACGATAACAATGCCACTGATCTCGATGTTCTGGGTGTATACCCCGGGTCGCGCTAATAAGATTATTGGCTTTTCTGGCAGGAATGTCTTGGTATCAGTCAGGTAGAGGGCAGTGTTTATACCCTCATGCTTGGTTAAGCACGAAATTTAATGGCTTTTATGTGCTTTTTGGACCAATGTCCTGCGCCTGAATTCTCTTCGGCACTATTGTCCCTCGGATTATGAAAGTGAGCCATTAAAATAAGGCCTTGTGATCTCGCTCGTCCAAGTCCATCGTATGGATGTTAGTCCAACGTCCAATAAGGACGCAGGATTGTGAAAGAATTGATAACAATATAATTAAATGACACAGAAAAAGTGCGTAGTAAACAAACCTCAAAAATGCACAAGCACGATTTATTTTTAGAGACTATCCTATGTTCCTAGGGTCCTGAAGGGCAGAGAGGATTACCGGGAGTCCCTGGTCCACCTGGAATAACCGCATCACCTTCCGTTAGTTTACTTGGCTCACCTGGGCCTCAAGGGGATAAGGGACAGGTAACCAAAAAATTAGATTTCAAGATATTTTCAATTGGCTTGGTAATATTCTGATAATGGTTGTTATATTTACGTTTTTTTCTTGAAATTTTAAAAACACAAACAATAATTTGGCATGAATGTTATTTTAGGAAGAGTTAATTAATTGTAATTCAAATATAATATATGTAGCTTTATATTGTAAAACTTTTTGGGGTAGAAAGGAGAAAGCGGTCTTCCAGGATTTCCAGGACGAAATGGAATAGATGGTGTTCCAGGCGTCCCTGGACAGCGGGGATTACCGGGTTTGCCAGCACCAAGTAGTATCATTACTCAGGTAATAAAAACGACAATTAAGTTAAGCGCAGCGTTCGTATCACATTGAGGATTCATAAGGTATGAGAAGTAAATACCTTATGAATCCTCTTAATAATACTCTATAAATAATAATTAATAGTCGTAGAAATTGAAATTTGAGTTTGGTGGTAAAAAATCGATTTTAATTACGCTTTTGCCAATTTCCTCAGTGTCGTGCTGAATAATTTTAGTATTTTTGTTCTAGCTCCCGTCAATATCAGAGAATGAAGTTAGAAATATCTGCGAAGATCTGATTAAAGGTAAAAAGGAACTGTATTTATAAAAAAAAACATATATATATTGTGTAAGATTACCCCGTTGATCTCGTGGCTAGATTATAAGGCAGAAGATTTCAAAATCTTGGACAAAAAGTTGTTGATTTTTCCGTCAAGAAATTCTCCGTAGAAGTTTTGAACTTGGGACTCAGCTGTGCCTCACACATAAGTTATTAGTCCTGCGTCTGAACCTTCTCAGGACATGTCCAATCGGATTATGTGAGATAATAAGATCAACTGTTTATTATAAGAGTGAATACAGGAGAGCACCGGTTTTGCGCACACTTGAGTTTGCCCTCAATATTATACAATTTTTCCTGGACTGTCTCTTGGATCATCGGGTTATTAGAGTGAGGTCATAGGGAGGTCATCTGTTTGTTATCTCTTACATATTTAGCTATTCTCCGTTGAAATGGCTGCTGTGAATGAAATCGGTTAGGAGTCCATTACACATCGCGTTACACTAATTAACAACTACCTTCTTTTTAAAGTTTGTTAAAATATTAAAGTTTAGTCATTTGTTTAATTATTTTATATATTTTTTTCAATGATAAATAGAGCGGTTCAAAGAGCTGGCAGCATCACTCGTAGTACCAAATATAGTTCCAACTGAAGGTAAAAGAGGACCTCCAGGCAGACCAGGGCCTCCCGGTAATCCAGGTATGTCTTTAGAAGTAACTTATCCTTCACAATCCAGTAAGATTTTAATTTGTATTTTATGCGTTGTTAGCAATATAATTTATTAACATCTTAAATTACTTTTCGAGGGTAATCATTGGTGAGGAAGGTGTGTTTTAATAATAACATATTTATTAATAGCCTTTTTTATATATGGTTCTAATAAAGACTATGATTAGCTAAAATTTACGTCTGTAAAAACGAGTTTGAGTCCTCCTTGAGGAAGCAGGAAAGAAGAAGCAGAAGTAGGAATTTAGGTCTTTATAACTGAAATGAGCTTAGCTTCCTGTAGTTACTTTATTTTTAATCATTTTTTTAATATATTTTATTAAACCAAAATATGAATCAAAATTTTCTTACTTTCTTCTAGGATCACCTGGTGATTCAGGGCCAATGGGGCCACGTGGTTATCCTGGAGAGACGGGAGAGCCGGGAAGACCCGGTGGCCAAGGTCTGAGAGGAGACAAGGGTGATAAAGGAGAGAGAGGTGCAGATGGTATTGGACTACCAGGACCTGAAGGCCCAGGTGGATTACCAGGTGCGTTTTATTATTTTTAGGGAGTTTATTCATATAGGATAAGATCACGGGTGACCATGTTCCGCTCGGCTCTAATAATTAGATATAAGAATGTCGGTATAATCTATTTTTTTTTCAGGAAATTATTAGACATTCATATGATTGCACACATATATTTTTATATACTGGCTTCTGCAAATCAACCTAAAAATCTATAAATGTTCAGGTTTAGACAATGTTATAATATTCGTATCTTCATTCGGGCTGCGTGATTAGTACTGAGATTCTTGAAACGTAATTAAAATTTTGAAAACGTCCTGACATTTTTTATCTTCCTATTCTATTATGTATGTAGTCAATGTCGCATACCAGTTACCGTTGTTTCATGATCGAGCTCTACGTCTAGTTTCAAGTTTGTTGTTAATAATAGCAACAATTGCTTTGTGTTTTTAAAAAAAATCACATTATTTTGGTCCAGGACCGATGGGACCACCTGGACTGGAAGGCAGATCTGGTCAACGTGGTGACCCTGGCAGAGAAGGTTAGTTATTAGATTAATAGTATATTTAAATTTAAATGCAATATTTTTCGATAATATCCACAGATTTTGATAATGTTGTCCTTTGAAACAGTACTTATAGACATAATATAATTTTGATTGAACGCTTACAACAAAATAGCATTGGTGTATGTTACTAAATGGTGTCCTCCATCTCGCTCTGGAGCAGCGTTGTAAAATAAGCTCCAAACCTTCTTAAGAGAAAAGGGCCTCGTCTTTGGCCAATTGTGGGACATTTTCCGGCTGTTGGCTGTCTGCAATATTACTTTTACTCGAGAGTGAGTGAAAGAGAAATCCCAGCACCGCAATATCTTAGTTTTATTCAGGTACAAAGTCTGGGTGGGGTTTTCTTGTCATAGGACATTGCGGACAGGCAAAAAGGCTTATATTAAATGGTCAGCTTCACTTATAGACCAAAGTGCTGATAGAAATATGAACTATTATTTTAATTATATATCCAAACATGGGAGAAAGTCACGTCCCTTGTGCCGAAGACAATTAAATATGGCAGTATGGGTGGCACCAACACAGACGGGCTTACACAACACCCTGACTCTTAATAACCTTCAATATATGTACATATGTATATATTATATATGCTTATCAAATTACAGGAGCAATAGGTCCGAGAGGAATTCCAGGTCCAAGAGGAACCTGTGATTGTCCCAGTGTCGGGTACTACGCCTATTCACCCCTTGGAAATAATAAGGGGCCATAATTATGTGTTCATAGTTTAATCTAAGTTAGTTTTATTGTTTTTGCTCCAATAATTTAGATTATTGACTGTTTCCTTGCTTTATATTTGTAGACAAATGTACTTAAGTTTATTTGAAGTATACGAAGTGAAATAAATAGCGTGACGTGGTGGTTTTTTTTTTTCTCTAAATGTAAATCGCTCTGTCTGTCGATACGTTTTACCGGTTAATTTACTGAACTGGTTTTGATTAAATTTAGTATGGAGTAAGTTTGAATTTCAACAAAGACTACTATTTTTAATAAACCTTTGATGGCCATTTCTGACGGATTTTGTACGTAACCGAAATCCACGCGGACGATGCCACGAGTACACCTAGTCCAGAAGTATAGTAATATTTTTTCTTAGTAGGACTTTTTCATCTTAGACCATCAGGTATGACTGAAGTCAAGCATCAGCCTATCCTGTACATGAAATTTGTAAAACATTAATGAACTTGCAGGACTATAATTACTAACATCATAAATATTTTTCTTCTATGATTTTTATTTAAAAAACTTAATACATTTAAAATAATAGACTTTCAAGTTTTTGTTGTACTCTCTGACAGTTTTAAGATCTGTATTTTGTAGTAAGTAGCTACGTAACGTCTTCCGCGTGCTGCAATTTGCAATAAAAATTCGGAGTAATTTATCTACGAGTTCCGCCTCCCCGGATCGAGTAATATTAGTAAGTACAAACACGTGTATAGCTAATTCTCATAGAAGAAATAGTAAAGATAATACGCACGACAAACAGCGCTCGATTAAAATATATTTATTATAATACATAACTATTTCAATTACCTACTCATATCCACTGTAAATCTACTTCCAAAGTATGCACTCTAAGTCATCACACGCACACATCTTCAAATTATTGATGTCACTCACTCACACTAATGCACGCCAATAATATTTAACGTGGAGGAGCGCAACTTCATAATAGTCTCTGGTTTGAGAAAACTTTTTAAACGATAGTAAGATTTGCAAAAATAAAACAAAAATTCATTTCAATATATATTGATGACTTTATAAAATAAAAAATTACGTCGTAATAAAATAAATAACATTTAAAAAAAAAAACTCTTCATAAAACATAATTGTCTATGGATCGTCTGTCTTCAAAAGATTCTTCAATACTCATCTAAATTAGGCGGTAACAGGCTCAATTTCTCGAACAGTATCGATTTCAGCTTTACAAAAGAAACACTGCTTACTGTTAAGGAGATGTTGCATTATGCATGCCCTGAAACAACGTAAGTGCTAAGCGAACTACTGCGAAATGAAAATACGAAAATTTCCACTCGAGACCGTTCTCTGTACATTTACTGAAGTTATACGAATTCGTTACATTTCAATAAACGTTCTACATTTAATTCCAATCTGATAGATATCTAAAGAATGTTTATTCTGTCTATGGGAAAATTAAGTATTTTCATATAAACACAAATTCATCATTATTTAGTTGCACTTAAATTGAACAAACTCAACTTTTTAATATATAAACTCAACACAAAAATATCAGGACAGCAGAATACAATAAAACAGTGCAATTTGTCTACAATCGCGCGTAGTACTTTATAGTTCACAGATAATTAAAAAAACTGTTTCATGACTAAATTGAAATATAGAACATTTTTATACACGGGACCATGCCCACCGCATTTTGCTATTAAAAATAATAAAAAGTTTAAAATACCTGCAAGAGTGATGTCCGCAAGGCATAAATGCAGTATCCGCAGGTCTGGCATAGCAGATCGTACAGAGTAGGTCTGACTGTGTCCCACTAGAGCCCGGCGACTTTGTCGTCATTTGGGCATCACGAGCCGCTCGTAATCTCTCGACTAACTTTTCCAGGGAATTTAGCTCTTGTGCGCTCACATCGTCTGGGACTGTGATTAACAAAGGTACCTATATTTAATAAACGAGAAGACCAAGAAGTCAATACTTGTATCAGAAGATGTAGCGCGTTCCGGTTAAGGTTTTATTATAAAACATTGCAAACAACGTCCGTCGACGGATAATCTCTTTGTAAATTATAACTACATATATAAAAGTCTGTTAAACCTTTAATATATATGTATGTATAATGTTATTGCATTTGGTAGAACAAAAAAATACTTAGAAGAACCGATGTGAGAAACCAAGGTTTTGTTATTTGTCTTATTTATAACTAGCGACCCGCCCCGGCTTCGCACGGGTGCAATGCTGATACTAAATATACGACAGTATGTCTTTATATACAACGTTCACAGTTTTTTAGTCATTAGGCAATACAACCCGCTATGTCCCTGCGTTTTAAATCTGTAATATCTTCGAAAATATTCATTTAAATTACATACTGTAAACGGCCATATTGATCTATATTAAATTCACAATGTATTTAAGGTACTTAATTCGATAAGGATTAACGTTGTATTGCTTAAAATCGAATATAAGCCATTATTTCTCGTAAAAAGTGAAGAACTGGTTATTGTGGTTTATCCCTAAGAGATAGACATAAACCATCGCGCTTTTTAAGGTGACAATACTGTAAGCGCAAAAAATTGTGTTTATTTACGACATCACTTTAAAACACTCTAAAATTATCAATGTTTCTACTATATTGTGCATGTATTATACATATAAACAATTGAATCAATCTATTTATTAAAAAAAAACAGCAAAATCCGTTGTGTAATTTTAAAGGTCAAAGCATACACAGGGACAGACAGACAGCGTTAAGCGTCTTTATTTTATACTATGTAATGATAGCACTGTATAATATTTGTGGGCGATTTTTGTATAGTATTAATTTTGGAGGCGATTGTGAAGGACACATAGTGTATACGCAACCATAAGAGCTCTTAATATGTATATTGCAGTGGGAAAGAGTTAAGTCGCAAGTCATATTCATATTCACGTGCTTCCTGAGTCACGGGGCTCTAAACACAAACTAAAAAACTTACAACCTCTTTTGCCAGACTTGCGAGTAGAGATTTGACTCCAGATCTTTAGGATCACTAACATTATAGCAAGTACTCTAACGTATGTATGTATTTATTAAAAAAAAACAATTCAATCACAATTTTATTGAAGTCGTTCTTTTATTATGTGACGATATCACAAAAATATTGGAAAATTAAAATGGGTTGGAACATGCCCTTCGACTAAACTTGACCTAATTGGGCACTTCGCGTCTACCTATAACTGACCTACAGCATCGTCATAAATTAACTGTTTTAACATTATGTTAGCTGATAAAATGAGTCACTATACATTATCATTGGGTATATTAATAAAATATATTTATAATAATTTGCAAGCGATACTGGCTTGGTCGTTAAGTCCAATCAAGCAGAAATTAGCCCTAATGTTAAATATATATATTAGTAAATAATTCTTTTCGTCGTCTTTTTAATTATAAGTAACATATTGGCATCGACAAAAATATTAAAAGTACTAAAATATAGGCAAAGTTAAATTAAACTATAACTAAATATAAACAATTAAAAAAGGTTTAATAAGACTTTTATAATTTACAAAGAGATTATGACAGTGCATCTGTGTTAGAGCACATACTTGTGCATTATAATATCTATATAATATGATGGCGATCATCAGATCATATTGGCAGTTGGCTAGAATCTTTGGGAATTGGCCGACATTGGGCAGAATAATCATCGTATTAAACACTTTTATATAATAAAATTAGAGTGTCTGTTTGTAATATTAAAATAACCGCTTTTTACTACATGGATATGTATGTATACACGGTACATATTCCAAAATAACACTTTTTACAATTTTTGTGTCTGTCTGTTTGTTATATATATATATATATATGTGGAACGGCTGGACCAATTTTCACGGGACTATCACTGGCAGATAGCTGATGTAAAAAAAGTCATATGTTATGAAATGATGGACATCTATACCAATCAGCAGATTGCTGTATCTGCTCCTCCATCTGAGCGTGATTGAAGATTCATTCATACAAACATCCTTTTACATTAGGACCATTAGTAGGATTAAAAAAATAGTATATATTTATACGAACATTTGTAGAAGGAGAAATTTTTATTTTTATCTTTCTCCAACATAAACTCGAGCCCGTCCAAGCGGAACAGCGGCTCGGATACCAGTGAATTGGTAACTTTACTCAGGTGCTGAAAAGCGAAAAATATATTTTTAAATATTACTTAAAATACCAAATACTTTGCCTGAGTATACCTAAAAATATTCAGTTGTCTCCAAGTGGCGGCGTCGGTGAATACAATTGGTGTTGATTAAGTAATAATTGTATTAAAAGAAATAATAAGTAAATGATTTTACTGTCGTTGTTTTTAATAGTCTTCGAATATTGCTAAAAGAGGTTATCTTATGATTGGCTCACGACGGCATCTGGCCGAATTAAGCAGATGGGTCGCATTGACGTAGCCAAGGTTTTGTTCCCTTGGCAGGGCAATGCTCACCCCATGCTCCTATCTAGCTACGCCAATGCTTAGTCGCTTGCCTAGATTTTAACGATTGTGTTAATACAAGTGCTATGGATAGACACTTAATAAATAGTTAATTAAGGGTGTACAGTTTTAATTTAGTAGCCTAGTGCTAGTGCGCTAAGTGATAACTCAATTAGTGTCAGAACTTAACCTTGCAATGAAGCAGATTATTTTCTACTTATGAGCAAATACTTCATCTCTTATTTAAGACTGAATTAGAAGCTTAATTAATTACGCGGTGTTCAAGGGGACCAAAAATATAAGTCAAAAATTTCACTTTATTTTTTTCGTATTAAGATTTAAAATTTTAAATACTTATGATGCAGGTTAAATAGAAATGACAGATATCATATCACCAAAATGAAAATATCCTGATAAATTTAGAAGAGTATTTTTTGGACCTGAGACATGAGACTTGCTTTATTAATCCACCCATTAACTATAACGATTAACTAAACTTTCTAGCTATATATGAAACATACTTATATCCAAAATTCAGGAAATAAAAACTTACATCCTGTGGCAACTTTGGGTCTAATATTCTAATCAGACACCCGGCCACTGGTGCTAACGCGACGTAATAGTGCACTCGATCCGTATCTGGTAGACCTCGAGCCACGAGTCTTCTGAAGCCAGCAGCACCACCACCTCGAACGCAAATCCGAGATACAACCGCCATTAGAATCTATAAATGGAACAACTTCTTAGAGTGAGGCCACACGAGTACGTTGCAAAGTTTGAGCGTTTAGTTTCCGGTTTATTCATAAAAATATCCATGGCATGCGTCATCAGAGAATTCATGTAACTAAGTAAGGTGATCAGGGATAAGCGGAGCGGGTGGAGGCGTAACGCAAGAGTGACTTATACTGTTAAAATGATTTACTACATAACACGTTTATTTAACTATATTGACACACACGCTGAATGTTGTGACGTTCGTAGTAGCGGCGGCATTTTGTTGCGACTTTTGTGATCCTGTGGCACTCCATACGTTGTAATTAGAGCGTTGCGACAACGCAGAAAACTGGCAACGTCCGTGTGGCGTCACTCATAGTTTGTCAATAGTACTTTTAAATCGACATTTTATAAAATTAATGAATCGCAAAGCTTGTATTGCTTGCTTAATCTACGACAGATTCCACTGTAAAGACCCAATCAGAAACTCGGTAGTTACTTAGCTGTGCCGTTATTATAAATTAGTAATAAATTATAAATCAAAATTATATTTAGCATGAAAATATAACAAATCCTAATTTTACTCTTTTTTATTATCTCGGCATTATATTTTATCGAATAAATCGAAGTGTTATTCACGAAGCAATTTATTTTACTTATCAACCAAACTTATTTGCCAATTCTGCAAAATTCTGTAAAGTTTCATAAAATGATTGTTATTGTTTTTGATAAAAATCTAAACAGGTCAAACTGCGATGCGAATCTTTCCATTAACTCGAAGACGAATAAAAAGAACTTTTGCAATAAAAGAGAAAAAAACCTCAATAAAATTTTGGCTGCGACATTGTTTCCTCTGCCAAGAGAAGATTAGAGCGCGCGCGGGTCAGTAATTCGGCTGAGCTGTCGGATTTCAATGGCTCGTGAAAACGACCGGCCCCCGTCGGTAAACTAGCTCTTTGTTATCTGAATGTTGCTTTGTACAGCTTACTTTGTGATAATAAAATCGAGCCTTATTTTAGTATTATAAATAAAATAGTCCGAAAAGTTAGGAAGTTGTTCGTAAAAAGGATAAACTATTAATATTCGCTCGTAATTGAGATGATAATTGTAAAATTTATGCAAAGAACAAAAGAGGATCTACTGTCGATTTCAAGCCTGTCTTACCACCACTTATAAGGCCATCTAGCATCTTATTTATTGCCTTGTATTGCTGTTTGAAGATTGAGTGAGTCAATACAGTTACAGGCATTATGGATCAGCTATGCCTTAAACACAACAAAAGTGCCCGAGTGCAAGTAGTGTTCTGGCGATCTGATCTCTCCCTAAAAACATTTTGAAGTCTTTTTTGGGTGCCTTATCGAAGGTCTCAGACTTTATCATTGCCGGTGGCTAACCGAACGCGTGGCACCTGTACTTTTTGTATACAAAACATTCTATTACCCACGGGTAATGAGAATGTTTTATATTTTTTGTGATCATAAATCATCAAATAGCCCAAAAACTTCGTGAAACTAACTTCTAAAAAATCGTACCTGACACGTTCTTCCCAAAAGTAGTTCGTTTTGATTGTCACTGGATTCGGACTTCGTCAAAAGCTCCGGCGATAATGCAAGGGTCATCTCCAAGGCTCGAGCGAGCCCGTGGTAGAGATCGAAGCAAGTCGCGCACAACTTTATGTGACGTGGTTCTAAGTGAGCGTCTATTTGTACCCTATCCATCTGAAATGGATGTAATGTTCACATGTAAGGTCGATTTATCAATAAGATTAAATAGATATTATATTTAAATATCAGCTCGTGCACACACACCGACTTCAACGCGCGCCCATTTTTGTACCTATATTATTTTCCCGCGCTTTCGTGATGTCTGTCACTAATGTGCCAGTGACTGTGATGACAGTGTGCATAAATACACAGATAATATATATTTATATAAAATACAAGTAATTGCAGTAGATTTAAATAAAATACATATACAATTTTCCATATCAATTTCATAATATAATATAATTTTGAAATATCAAATATCCTTTTTTTGACCACTTTATATTTTATTTATTAGTTTATGCAAGTACGTCATAAATGAGAAATAGAATAATGAAAAATTGGGTATATTAATATTAGTCTACGACTTTAAAACTAAATCAAATTTGGATAATATTAAAGACTTCGTCAAAATTTTATTATTACCGTCAAATACCATTGGTTTCACAGCGAACTATTTTGTTCTTCAATTTAAATTTATCTAAAATAGTGTGTAATTTATAAGTAAAAAGTATCGAACGGCGGTTTTTCAATTTGCAATACCAAGTGACACGTCTTCGTGCGTACCTGCATGAGTACGTGCGAGCACGTGCGCTAATGTTTGTGTGAATCAACTTAAATGTTTCTTTCACTCAATATATCTCGAAGAAATTGATATCAGAAAAGTGATGTTAATTTTTGGTGAGGATACAATCAGCCACTATTTTTAATATTCATGAGAGACATAAACAATTTTAGTAAATTATCATTTAGTAATTTATTGCAAAAATAAAATCAATCTTACGTTTGTATATAATAATTCATAAAAAAAATCAAAAGTTCGACCAATTCATTAAAAGTAAATTTCCATCGAATCGTCCTCTCGTTGTGTTATTTTAAAGTTCGAACGGTGAAGAGGTTACGAGGCTAGACTACAAAGTTTGCGAGGCTTAAAGCGCTGACATAAGTAAATTAGACTAAATTGCAAACTAGTTGAGTATGCTCTCGAAACATCAGGCAATTGCATAGAAAATGATTTTATGTTTAATATTTTGTACATTACAGCTCAACGTTTTATTAACGTATTTCCGTAATAATAGTAAAATAACACACACTTGCTTAAAGACCATAAAACACACAGACACACACCGACACACGCATCCACACATGAGTTACGCAATATACTCCACGAAGATAGCTGACATCGATTTCGAACCAAACAATAATATGCATTTACCGGGAACGCTAAATTGAAATTTAGAAATAATCTTCCACCGAGTATATTGTACATTAAAGTTTAATTGTTAAATTAATTTTAATTAATTAAATTAACTTTTAATAGTTTTTTTTTGTTTCGGCCTTCCGGCTGTAGCTAAAGTAACTCACGCAAACACAAACTCGCAGTGTTGTTCTTTGTATAAAAGCATGTTGTTATACGAAGTGTATAAGTGTGTTAAAATGTTGTGTGTGTACGTATAAACAGCATTATACTAATATCCCTATTATACAGAGAGAACATTGGAGATAGGGAAATTAAGGTTGCTGTGGAACTGTGATAGTAACGTAAATTATTTACGTTTTAAAGAACGTTTCAAATTGTATTCGCATTTTCTAAGCAATATTAATCAAAGTCAACATCTATATTAAGTATGGAAGCGTTACACTTGCTTATTAGTTATCAAGAATATTTTCTCCAAGTCGGACTAAAGACGGACGGAAGATATTTCATTACCAAGAGACCCTATTTATTTCATATGATTATAATTCTCAATGACCTTCTTTGAGTAAAATATTCATAAAGTATACAATCATAAATAAACTGTTTCAAATAATTCTATGTAAAGAAAATGATGATTTCCTCCTGACCAATTTTGGTCACGATAATCATTTGACAACGGAGAATAATCTAGCTGACTATTCTCCGTTGAAAATGATTGTTGTGAGGAGGACATTTAAGAGTACAGGTACATATGTACGCTAATCTGCGGGATCAGTCAGTCATCAGGCAGTCCAATAATAAATATATTTCTAAAATATATAAGACACAATATAAATATGATGTAATTTTTTTCTTACTTCTTGCATCATAGTGAAAAACTCCGAGAAGGCCCAGTTCAGCTGACTGAGAAGCGAGTTTAAAAATTGCGCAGCCTCTTTCTGGTGATCGTTCAAGTAGTCCCTGATACGACCTTGTATTACTTCCGATGGACACGGACCTAAAAGTAAAATCAACTTAATAAAATGATGTGCTACTGAATCATATCTTTAAGGAGTTTGTAGTTTTATTTGTTTGGAATCACAATATGACAAATATCGTTAGAATAACATTACAGCTGTTGCCAAATTCACCATGCAATTTGCAAAGGCTGTATCGTTACACAAGAATTTGCAAAATCATGCAGTTGGCATTTGCCTACCTTATAAAAACACAGATAAGTGAAAATTTTAAAACTCAAGATTGGTTCTTCAGGACGCGAGAGAGGGCCGCATTTGTGCAGCAGTTCTTTGTTTATGGTACCCACTATTGGTGGTTTATGAGGAGAAGGTTTGGAGCATATTCTACAACGCAGCCCCAATGCGGGTTGGTGGATACACATGTGGCAGAATTTCGATGAAATTAGACACATGCAGGTTTTCTCACGATGTTTTCCATCACCGCCGAGCACGAGATGAATTATAAACATACATTAAGCACATGAAAATTCAGTGATGCTTGCCTGGGTTTGAACACGCAATCATCGGTTAAGATGCAAGCTTTCTAACCACTGGGCCATCTCTGCTCGTGACCGAGTGGTCTGGTCGGTTGCTACCTTGTAAAAATACAAAATTTAATGTTTGTTTATATTTGAATAGTTCACATCTTACCGAAACATTGGCTCATTAATCCGGCGTCGACTTTTGCCCCCAAATTGTTAACCGTTGGTTCTCTGTCACCGTACCTAAAATTATCATGAAATTTATTAAATTTTCACTTGAAAGTAGATATCATTATATCCCATTATGAAGAAAACCTGATTCATTTATTTATTGTTTGTTTCTGGAACCATAGACAACAAAGGTTTTATAGTTTCAATTTTTAGATGAAAAAACATTTTACTTCTTACAAAATAAATTGTTTCTGATTCAAAAGGAATTTTACTTCCGTGTTTCACTTCACCTCACAAAACAGTCAGACAATTATCTTAATCGAGGAATTTGATGTCAATTATGTTGAATTTTTTGTTAAATTATAACAATTCGTTATCGAAAGAGTAGATATATTTTTTTAATTTCAAAATAGTTAAGACTTCTCAGCGTAAATTAAAGTGGACCAAAATTTGACATTTTACAAAAGTTATGCTAAATGATATCTCACAATGCTGGTCAAAGAGGGAATCACGCTGCTCTAATAGGTTCGCGAAGACAATGTTTTCTTCGCCACTGAGCACAAGATGAATTAAAACAATTGAATTGACTTGGGGGCCTTGTGCGAGCCCGTCTGAGTAGGTACCTCTAGATATTCTACCGCCAAACATAATACTTAGTGTTGTTGTGTACCGGATTGAAGAGCCAGTAAGCCAGTGTAACTACATATGGACATAAAAATTTAGTTCCCGAGTTTGGAGGCGCATTAACCACTTAAGGAATGTTTAAAATTACTTACAGGTCTTATGTCTATGGGCAGTTGTGACTTTGTGTTGCTTACCTGTCCGCCTACCTATACAATAAAAAAGTACTTGCTCAGCTTTGAACCCGCAATCTTTTATCTACTGGCCTTATTGTAAAATCATATCACAAATATAACATTATGAAGGAATGTATTTGTAAAATGTCGATAAAGTATTTTTATGTAAGAAAGTTACCTGGCAGCCAAATGTGGCCATTGTCGATGTCGAAACCCGAACCCTGAACCGTGCCAGAAGCGAACCAGCACCCAATTCGATTGAGCCCAAGCACGATTTTGATACGGACGTACCAGTTCTTCGACCATGCACATTTGTCTGTGTTGATAGATATATTATATAAACAACTAACTACACGTCTCGGCTCCACTAGGCAACAATAAAGGTATATATAAAACTAATAGATTAAAGAACAAACCAAAAAAACAAAATCATTGCCGGTTAGAAAAGTTGAAATTCTCGGCTTTTCCCCACTATAATATATGGGTTATATAAAGATAAATAAAACACCTCCCTTTGATGTAAGATACGTTTTATTAGATAGTAATTTTGATAATCATTTTTTAAATACATTGAATTACTGTTATATATTTTTAATATATGTAATATATTGTCTATTGAGACAAAAATCAAAGCTGTTTATCTGTTAAGAGAAATTCATTTTTATCATAATCACAAATATTTTTTGCAAACACAGAGAAACAACATTAAAAGCTATTTGCTTCAAATATTATTTATTACAAACTGAATAAAAAATATTTCTTTTAAAGACCACGTTTTATTGTACCATTAGCATTACATTGTACTAAGCCATAGACAATATTCCTATTGATGGATTTCTAGAATGGACATAGAACAAAGTGCTGTCGAAATAGATAATATTTTGGCGTAACATCTCTAATGTAATCCACGGGCAAATTGAATTAAATGAAGAGTAAAAGAGCTTCATTTATATATACATTTATAAATGAAGCTCTTGCATAAAAGTTTTATCCAAAAACTGTCACGTACAAAATGCTAATTACAGCAACGAAAACTTTTTCAAAATGTTCAATTAGTAGCTAGTATTTATAACAAATTCCCTAAAGACACATCTGATTAAAATCTCGTCACTTATAATGAAAATAAATGAATTACACATTATAATTAAAATCCCTTTTACAAGCCTTTAGATCAATTACTATATAGTTATGAATTTACCCTAACATAAATAAAATACAACACTACATTTATAATTCAGATAGTATTTTTTATTACGACATTACAAATCAGTTGAACTTAAGTTATTGGTAAGAAACTGACAATTTGATTATACAGATTTAAAGTATTTTGATTTCCATAGAGATGGATTTTCAAAAACACTAATATATATATATTAAGAACAATAATGACCCATTTTGTTTAACTTCAAATTCCTAAGATAAACATCATTCATTCTAAATTTCATTCCTTAGTGATTAATTAAAAAAAAAACTTTAATCTACACTCACTCAATAAAAAGACCAAGATACCGATTAATATATTTCTAATATCAGATACGACGATTTTCCATACAAAACATCATTCCCTATTTAACCTCTGGTGAAGGTGAATTTTAAAAAATCCTTTGTTAGTGCAATCAACAATGAAGCTCGTTCAATAAAGAATTTCTCATACGGTTAGACCCACTTTCATATAAAATTTTATAAGGGGATTCGTAAAATACGTTTAGAAATCAAATTAATTTAACTTCAGGGTTTCTTTCCCTTTCTAATCTATTCCCTCACTAATCTTATAATCTGATAATCAGCAATAACTTTTCATTTAATTAATAAACTTAATTAGAGTGACTTGATAACCGCACATTGACGTTATCATCCTTGCATAATTGCACTGAACATCTGTTCTTTTATTAAATATCTTCTTAAAAAAAACGAATTTAAAAACATCAAATTGTTAATGAAATAGTTCACTCTCTAGCCCACTCTCAATCAAAATTAAAAATATACTTTATTCAAGCAGGCTTTTACAAGCACTTCTGAATCGTCATTTAACAAAGTATAAGTGAAGTACCACCGGCTCGGAATGTAGATTCTACCGAAAAGAACCGCCAAGAAACTCAGTAGTTACTCTTTTTCAACATGTAAAAATACAGTAATGTTAGTTAAATTCAATTATATATGTATGTAATATATCCTGCCTGGAAGTCAACAAGTATTAACTCCACGCTTTTTTATCATCTGTATACTCTTGTATTGAATAATATGCCTTCCTTACCAATGTATTTTTACGAATGATTTAAATTTATGAAACGGCAAGGTAAAAATGTCTTGGCCCACACCCGATGGGACGGCATATCCGACACGATCGGAAAGAGGCGCAGGACCAACGGCTTTACGTATTTTCCTTGGCACGGCAGTGTAAACACTTCCGACTTCCACACTCCGCGCAGTTACTGATAATCATAAGTCTCAATAAGTTTTTATCGGCCGGGGCTTTGAACTCATGACATCGAGATCTGCGTCCTTATTAGCCACAAGACAAACGAGGCAGTAATTATTTTAGGTTTTTATAATATGTATATAACAGCGATCAGAATTCGTTCATGTTCGAATATGAATTTCCACCAGTGTCTTTTGTGGTCATTTTATTTCGGTTGCTTTGAAATAAGTCCCTATAGTTGTTATACATTTTTGGAGAGCTAATAAAACGGTAACCTTTTTAAAATGATCTGCAGAACAACTATCATAACGATCTTTTTTTGTTTTTAAGGCATTCTTGTTGAAAAAAATAAAATAAAAATAATAACGTTTTTCGTCTCGCATTTTTAAATTTGGACCGATAAATATTGTTTTAATATCGATAATCAACCAGTGTTTAATCGTTTTTATAAATCACAAGAAAAAATTAGATTTTTTAAAATAAATATTTGAAGTTGCATTTTCGACTTATTTTGAAAAAAGCTAAAAAACGCGATAACTCAAAAATGGTTCACTTTTGTGCATATGGGGGTTAAAGTTATGGCAAATAGTAACCCCTATTACCACCTAACGGGAATACGTCAAATTACCAATGACTCTGTATATAGTTTATTGAAATTATGTATAATTAAAGAAAACCAGTAAATAAATTAAAAAAATAAAACATACATTCAACTATTTTATATAATATACAATAGATCGTGTATATTCAAGTCCATATTTATCTTAAAAGATTACAAATTATAATTAGAGAGAATAATTAACATTAGAAATTAATTATATTAAAAAATGTAAAAAAAAATGAATGCTAAAAAATATTTTTTTTTTATGATATCGGTAGGCGGACGAGCCAATGACGGCCACCTGATGGTAAGTGCTCACCACCGCCCATAGAAATTGTAAGAAATATTAACCATTCCTTACATCACCAATGCGCCACCAACCTTGGGAACTAAGATGTTATGTCCCTTGTGCCTGTGATTACACTGGGTCACACCCTTCAAACCGGAACATAACAATACTGAGTACTCCTGTTTGGCGGTAGAATACCTGATGAGTGGTTTATTTACAAACATTTCATTTTCAAATGTTTTATATTGCAATTGTATTGAATGTTGTAGTTATGAAAAAATTGTGTTCCAAGTTCCAACCTAACCGATATAATTATTTCTATTTACGGGAGATTCCAAATCATTTATACCTTGTGTTGATTTACTAATTAACGTGTTTATAAATAAATCATTTGTCAGATTAATTGCATTATTTATAGAAAAAGCAGTTTGAACATATAATCTGGCCATATGGAAGAAGAAATGAATATAAACAAACCTTCGATTTACGTAATCCATGCGTTTTTCTAATAGCACAGCTATATTGTACACAACTAACAGTTCTTGATTAATATATCTCTATTTCTAATACAACAATATCTCACTTAGGTTTAAAGTCCACTTTAATTTTACTTCCAAAGATAATAAAAGGCAATTTTATAAATATTTATATTTAGAATATCATAGATTGTTCAAACTCTGGAATTTATATAGCATATATTTTATGTCCAACCCAGCGACTGGGATCCATCACATAACACTACTGAGTTTCAACTAACTATTGAGTTTCTTGTCGGTTCTTTTTGGTGGAATCTATATTCTAAGATTCAAATATGCTTATAAAAGCCAAAATTTGAATAAAGTATATTTTGATTGATTGATATTCAACCACCGAATATTTACTTACTTATAATTAGTATTGTTGTGATCTTTCTTGACCTGTGAGTCATAATATTTTAGTTCCCAAGGTCGGTCGGTCGGGCAGAATGTAATGATCGTTAATACCTCTTACAGAAATGGACAATGGGAGATGGTAACAGCTTACCATCAAGTGTCCATTGCCAGCCTAAATAGGCAGATTATAAAAAAGAAAAAAATATTTTCCCTTTCATTTTGAATATAGAACGTATATTCTCGAACTCTGGAATAAACGATGTGATCTTATTCAAAAGAAAAGAAAAAAAAAAAGTTGAAACACGAAACCTATCCAATAATAAATGTAATAAAAGAGATTAATGTTGCAAATGAGATATTAATGAATTATCAAACGAAAATCGGTAATATTTTAATCAATTAACATTATCTCGACGAGTGTTGATTGAAATATTTATTTATTGAATTTGGAACAGTTCCGTTCAAAGATAACGACCATCTGACTTGACCTTATCGCTGTGATCATTGTGACGGTCCTTACGTCATAGGTTGCGAATTGATTCCCTGCTTAGGCTAAATTGTCAAGTACATATACATTATACTACTACTAATTACTATATACTTATTATATAAATATATTATATAACCTAATATTAAATAGCTTGATTGAAAAATAGGCCATTTGCTACTGTTTATAAGGTAAATCAAGTTTTTTATATATTAGCATGAAGGTTGACGTGCAAATGATAAATATAGAATTTTAACCTAATCCATTAGGGATTAGTGGTGGTGAGCGGTGCCTCGGTTAACACGAAAAGTATCACGTCTAAAATATTAGTAAATCAGATCAGGAAATTGTAAAAGCTAACGCTTTGACGCGTTGGTCTCAAAAGATTAAAAAAAAAATTCATTCATAAGAAAATACGTTACACGTACATTTACAAATTATATACATAACATACACAGAGATAGATCGTTCCACCCACAGGGTTAATTATCACAATTTTTAAATATCAGACCTATAACTTTAGACAATAACTTAGAAACTATTATAACATTTTTGGAACTATTTCGATTCTTCTTGGTGGTATTCTATGGTGGCTTTGTGCAAGCCCGTCTGGGTAGGTACCGCCCACTCATAAGATATTCTACCGCCAAACAGCAGTACTCAGTATTGTTGTGTTCCGGTTTGAAGGGTGAGTTAGCCAGTGTAACTACAGGCACAAGGGACGTAACATCGTAGTTCCCAAGGTTGGTGACGCATTGGTGATGTAAGGAATGGTTAATATTTCTTACAGCGCCATTTTCTGTGGGCGGTGGTGATCACGTACCATCAGGTGGCCCATTTGCTCGTCCGCCTACCGATATTATAAAAAATTTTTTTTTTTTTCGTGCGTATTTGAGGCCTAATCCAGAACGGCTTAGACTGGACCCGGTAAGTGGTACTGCGATTGGGAAGCAAATAAAACTCTTATTTTAACCGCACGAAGTCAAGACTGACAGCTTTTTATTATGAACTAAAATCTAATACTAAATTGAAGCCTAAAATTTCAAATCTGTTAAAATACGACATAGCGAAGATTTAATTTATATAATTAAGTATTTACTATTACTATTGTAAAATTACTTTATAGCTATATTTTGACGACGATTTTGGCTCTATGCTTTGCACGGTAGCAGAGTACAACCTGAGTGAAAAAAATAAAAAATGTTTTATTTAAAATCAAAGTACCACCCATTTTAATATATTGTCCTCAAGTCAATGTAAGTTTTATTAGTCAGTATTGGCTGAAGAACAAGGTGCTCGAATCTGTCGGAAATTCGATCAATACGATCTCACCCCAACGCACTGTAATAACCCTGCATATATCAAAAATGCATTACTCTCCACTGTAGACTATTGAAGTCAGATAAAATTACTTGTAAGTTGGGTGACTGTAGGTTCTAGCTAGCAGTCATGAAGATGATTGCTATGTTCTTCAATTAGTATTCAATCCTGAGAACAGCGGCGAGGGCATGAGTGTTGGTGACCTGGATAGCCGGTTACGTCTCATTAAAGTGGCGACTGATGCGACAGAGAAGAAATTGAAGAAGTTATACGAGGATGAAGTTTTGAATATCTTGAGAAGTGACATGGAAGCCACGAAGAGGAATCTTTATGTTGTGATATTTGATACTAGACATTCCGATAGCTTCTTAGCTTGTGCTAAGTTGAGACCGATGCAGCCAAAGACTACCAAGTAAGTGCGATTTTATATAAAATTATTCTAGCAATAGGACTGTTATCTAAAGATAACGATTACTATAAATTTGTTTGCATTTCAACGATCTTTGCATTTGTAAGAAAGGCTACAAAGATGCGAACCATTGTTGCCCTCGTATCCTGTGTTTTCCTGGCGTCAGCCGGCACTGTGCCGGAGTTTAAGGAGTTTAAAGCGGAGAATTTACGAACTGGTAAGCCAATAATACATTCATAATATTTCTTGACATATGATGAACCGCAGCTTCGTTCGCGAATGAGAGTGGGTTGCAGCGTGTGCTAGGTATCTTATGGCCTTTCCTGACAACATTTAAAGCCTGTAAATTTCCCACTGCTGGGCTAAGCCCTCCTTTCCCTTTAAGGAAATGGTTTGGGGCATATTCCACCACGCTGCTCCAATGCGCGTTGGTGGAATACACATGTGGCAGAATTTCGTTGAAATTAGATACATTATTTCCTCACGATGTATTTCTTCACCGCCGAGCAGGAGATGAATTATAAACACAAATTAAGCACAAGAAAATTCAGTGGTGCTTACCTGGGTTTGATACCGAAATCATCGGTTAAGATGCACGCGTTCGAACCACTGGGCCATTTCGGCTCATCCTGACAATGTTTATCCTAAATGAAATGCCGATCGATTGAGTAATTAAAACGCAACAAAACAATTAAACAAACTCATTTTTCATTAATAATATAAGTAGGATGGATACAGTGTTGATCAAATTATGGTAGTAAACTCATCCGTTGGTGATCAAGGGTCGATCATCCCATTGATTTCAATGTTTTGTTCAGATTTTGAATGTACTGATAATAAAACAGGCTTTGTCTATAAATATATTTAGAGTGTAATCATTGTGTCTTATACTGCCAAATTTCAAAGCACTCATGAAAGAAAGAGATGGATCAGTCCTTAACAAAATATGTATATGCTTGTTTAGCAGAAAGGCGTGATACTAATATTAATAATTCAGTTGCATAATATATAGTTTTACAGATGTTAAGTTTTATGACTAGGTAGATAGACAAGTAAATATATATTTTAAATGAAAATGAAATATTATACGTAGAATTACATATTTAAAAAGTCACAAAACAATGACGATCTAAATAATAATAAATGTATACTCAACTAAGTTACACTTTAAAACGACTTAATACTAAAATTAATGGCAATGAAGTTCTCGTTACTGATTTTTGTCGCGGTGAATTCCATGAAAACTATATATATGTACATACATTTGCGTCAAATTCAAGACAACATTCAGAATATGGCGTTTCGAGACGCCATGATGTCATAATTTCATAAAATATTGCCAAAATTGTAGGTTATTCGTATCTCTGTATAATATTTAAGACCGTAAATATAGACTTACTATCGGGCAATGACCTTCTCTTCTTTTAAGTAGAATATTTTAGCTTGGAACGTTGCTCCAGGTTGATAGATTCATATTCGGAACAACTTTATCCGGTAAAGGTTTCCTTGCAATGATTTCGAAACCGCTGACCACGAGTTTAGATCAACCTTCGTTTATAGTCCACGTGTACTATCCACTAAGCCGTCTCGGCGAAATAGCATTAGATGCACCAATAATTCATACCAATCTTTCAAATAAATCATTAAACCCATAACCATTTGAAAGACTGACATTAATGACTGATTTTGAAGCGTTTGTCTTTTATAAACAATTTATACAGTTTCAATTACACAAGATTACAGTTAATATTAATAGATTTAAAGGGAAATTAGATTTATAGTACTTTAACGAAAGAAAATAATTTCGATTAACGTTTGCGAATTGCAATTTCGTAACATAAGTAATGCCCAGCGGTGAGTTTCGACTTTCTTCTTACAGAAAATGTCTAATCACACAAAAATGTATACATAATACTCACATACATTTATATTAATGTAATTTATTTTTATGTCATATAATTGTATGTCAACAAATAAGTTCTAGAAAAATTGACTTATTAACACATTAACTCTCTCTCATTCAACTCCCTCTCGGAACTCGATTTTCGAAAACAATCAGAGTAGGTAAGATGTTTGTTGAGCTTTAATGTTAAAGACAAATATAAAAAGATAGATATCAGTATAGAGACGATTGAAAACATTGTGAGGAAACCTGCATGTGTCTAATTTCAACGAAATTCTGCCACATGTGTATTCCACCAACTTACATTGGAGCAGCGTGGTGGAATATACTCCAAAGCTTCTCCTCAAAGGGAGAGGAGGCCTTAGTCCAGCAGTGGGAATTTTACAGGCTGCTAATGTAATATGTAAAATGTCAATTAAATACAATAGAGTAAATACACCATAACAGAAGAAGAGGATCTTCACTTTTAAACAGTAATTCTAAGTATTTAATAAAAATATGCCTTTTGATTTTGGTGCATGAAATCAGATAGCATTTTGAAATTCTACAAAAGACTATTTTTTGTATCACTATAAAACAATAAACATATCAAAATAAATTGCATTGAACCGTTTTTAAGACAATTCTTACATATTTTTGTTCTTTAGACCAGCAATTCTGGAAAAACATAGCAAGAGATGAATTATACGAAGCCCTTAGAGTGAGACAGAACTATGGGAAGGCGAAGAATGTGATCCTGTTCATCGGTGACGGCATGGGACCTAACACGATCACGACAGCCAGGATCTACAAAGGAGGCGAGACTAATCGCTTGGCATTCGAGAGATTCCCTCATATGGGGCTCCTAAAAGTAAGATAACCATAAAAAAGTTAAATTACAGGGTACAAACGCTGCTCCAATTCAGTCATATGCAGACATGACATATGTAGGTTTCCTCACGACGCTTTTCTTCACCGTTGAGTACGAGATGAGTTATAAACACGAATTAAGCACATGAAAATTCAGTGGTGCTTTTCTGAATTTCACCAATGGGCCATCACAGCTTATCACAGCACATAGATTACCATAATGGTTACTAAACACTTTGCAATTAGTTTATTTGAAAGCAATGTTAACTAAGATTTAATAAATTTGAATTTGATTTTTATCATTTTTTTTTTGATAAATCTTGATAGCTTTAGATCCTCTAAAGTTGATTCTGTTTTTATAAGACGCATAATTTAAAACAAAATTCTATGAATATCGATTTTGAGACTGATTTGGTAGACTTACATTGACGTAATGTATAATTTCCGTGGTTGTGTTGTAAATTTACTATAAATGTATATATTTAAAAAAAAAACATATATGGATGCCTTCTCCTAAACGCCTTCCCTTTTTAGACATATTCAGCGGATCAGACAGTATCCGATTCCTCAAGTACCGCCACGGCTCTCTTATGTGGTGTCAAAGCAAACCGCGGAACATTTGGCGTTGACGCTTCGGTTGGATTCTGGGATTGTCCAGGCTCTTTGAGACCTGAAGCACGATTAGAATCACTAGCCTCAATAGCTCTTAAGGCTGGAAAGAGTGCAGGTATGTATAGTCAATTGTAATCAGTTTCTCATCGTGACAAAAAATAGGTAAAACATTGGTGGTATTTGTTCAAGCCCGTCTGGATAGGTGCCACCCATTTATAATAAATTCCTTCAGCAAATAGTACAAATAATTGTGAACCATTTTGAAGGGTGAATGAGCCAATTTAAGTTATTTAACTACAGGTAGGTACAAGTGATATAACATCTTTGTTCCCAAGGTTAGATTTTTTCATTTGTTGTCAATGTCTATAGATGGTGGTGACCACTTACCAACAAGTGGCCATTTGCCAGTCTGCCTCCTCATTTTAAATATTAAAATCGATTCGACAAATTGGCTTTATATATTATCAGCTACGACCGTAATATTCTGAGCATTTCACTTCAAATAATATCTTTTATAATAATAAGGTGTAACCATTTATCTGTATCGCAGGTTTAGTAACGAACATGCGTATCACACATTCTACTCCCGGCCCACTTTATGCACACAGCGCCCAACGCAATTGGGAGTGTGAAGCTAAAATGCCGGAATCTGTACGTGCTTGCAAAGACACCGCTAGACAACTTATTGAGGACTTTCCCGGCAGAGATCTTAATGTGAGTTAAACATACATATATCTCAAATTTTAATTATTAATTGAATTAAAAAAAAACTGATTATTTTCCCTACTATAATGGATAGCCAGTTGACTTCATAATGAAATAGAGATGTAAAATATTTTCGGCGAAAGTATTAACCAGCATCCGCAGGGACATCTTAGCTCATTCCATGGCTCTTGGGCACATGAGAATATGAGGCCCCGTTGGATAGTAAATAACCCAGTAAACAGTAGTCCCATTACTTCCTCATTTGTCTTTAAATAGTTGGGCCATATCAACCTAAGGTAGGAAAAAAATATGGTACAAGCCAATTTATCTGCCTTTAGAAGCCCCGGTAGGTATGATCGTATGTGCCTTATGGTGAAAATAGTACTTGGCATAGGTTTAGCTATAATGTAAGAACAAACTCGAAGCTCACCTAAAAATGCGAAAGCTAAATAACAGAAACTAGCTAAACTAATCAATACATACATACTGTAAATTAAAATTAAATAAAAATATTGTAAATTTAAAAAAAAAAGTTAAGTCAGCGTAGGCCACGTCATTCGAGGAGAACGGCGAGCTCCAACACCAGTGAAGATCTGCTGATGTTTACTTAATAAGAAAATAGCCGCCACAAACAAAAAAAAAACATTAAGTAAAAAAAGGCACGGCCAGCTGTGAGCCCATGGAAGTTATTAAATAAAAAAAATATCGTAAAGTGATATGCGACATCAATTATAATAATTATAATAGAAGAATTTTCAACATTTCGTAAGCGAGATACGAAATGAATTCTTGGATAATAGCACTGCTGTCAAATCAAAACGAATCAAAATATACTTTATTAAAGCACTTTTGAATTGTCATTTAACAAACTATACTCATTGAAGAGACCACCGGTTCGGAATGTAGATTCTACCGAGAAGAACCGGCAAGAAACTCAGTAGTTACTATTTTTCGACATCTAAAAATACAGTCATGTTAGTTAAATACAATTATATATGTATGTAATATATCCTGCCTGGAAGTCAACAAGCATTAACTCCACGCTTTTTTATCATCTATATAATCTTGTATCGAATAAAACGCCTTCTTTACCAATGTATTTTTTACAAATGTGCCTTTGATATTTGCTCTCGGCAGTCATGTATACTTCCGAATGCACCCAAATATAAATTCCCAAACCTAGTAATGAATTTACTATTTGTACCTAATCAGGTTCCCTGCCCAAATTGCCGACACAATTGTTAAACAATAGGAATAATATCTGTAACACAGGACAAGAAAAGTTAATTTATAACAACTTAAGTTCTAACCTTTTACTTTTTCTTTTTCCACGTGTTGTGTAACCAATTAACAAAACCCATGTTATATTTACACAAGAATATGTATTTACAATCTTTTGGTAAATGATGCCTTAAAACTCGAATAGTTCAAAATAATAAAGTTAGACAATTCGTATAATGGAGATATTTCGATATTAAATCCATGAAATTCAATGACATGACATTACATATCAACGGGCGACCATGTTTGACATTTTCGAGTGCGTTCAGAAAGATGAGTAAAGAATGATAATGATTAATTTTCACCACTTAAATAGAAAAAAAGATGTTGCGATCGCAACGTTTATGAAAAGTAAATGATAAACCGTATTTGTTTTATTTATTTCACCCGAGCGAAGTCGGGTTTACTTCTAGTGGCCAATAATTTCGACCTGTTAAAAGTAAGTCTGGAGGACGTATTTTATCGATGTTAAATAAAAATACGGCAATGTTTTGCGCGTATTATTCCGCTGTTCGCCAATGTTTGGTTTTCATCTGCTGTATACATACGTCTAATGCTGATGCATATTTGTTCTTCTCTAGCTGTTTACTTTATATGTGAAATTGGTTTACCGAATATCATGAGTGAATAATCTTACATAAACAAATTATTTTAGTTAAATTGTGTACAAATATTATTCGAAATAATGTTTCAAGCTCTTTGTTAGTTGAATCTCGTTAAACTAAAGTTTTTTTTAAATATCTGATAGGTAATTTTGGGCGGTGGTCGTCAAGCCTTCCTTACCGATGTCACCCAGACCCCAGAGGATCCTATCGATTCTTGGGGTTGCGTCAGAGAGGACGGAAGAAATCTCATCGAAGACTACAGGCTGGACAAACAGCGAAGAGGACTAAGAGCAGCTGTAGTTAATAACAATTTAGAACTGAACAGTTTGAACCTCAACAATACTGATTATCTTCTAGGTGAATGCAATTAACTACCATGTACTTGGCTTAGTTATTGAATAAATTATGCACACAGTTAACCAATTTAAAAAATACGCTCGGAACTTAATGTACAGTCTTTATACGACAGTATTATTTCATAACCCAACTTTTTTTTTAAAATAAACTCGTTTTAAAAAGTTCGTAGAACATTAAATAGAATATTTATAAATGAATTGATGAAGTCCTAATTTTTTTACAGGTCTCTTCGCAAACACTCATCTGAAATACGAGCACGAACGTGACACTGGTCCTAATGGAACTCCTTCTTTATCTCAACTAGTAGAAGCTGCTGTCACTGTACTAAGAAAAAATGAGAAAGGGTTCTTCTTAATGGTCAGTACCATTTAATATTACATTACATTAGCAGCCTGTAAATTTCCCACTGCTGGGCTAAGGCCTCCTCTCCCTTTGAGGAGAAGGTTAGGAGCATATTCCACCACGCTGCTCCAATGCGGGTTGGTAGTATACACATGTGGCAGAATTTCCTTGAAGTTAGACACATGCAGGACACTGAGCACGAGATCAATTATAAACACAACGACTCTGATACGGCCGGAGCGAGTTCAGGCAGAACGAACTGCTTTATGTGCTATCAGAGGCACACGAGTAAACACAGTATCAACTTTAAAACTCCGAGCTGTTATTGAGAATATCTTGACAAAAACCCCAAAAACGTTTTACGGGCCAAAGTCGTGTTTTAAACCTAGGACCTCGATATTTACAGCCTTATAATTAAAGATATTATTAATAATATTACTAATTGTTATTAAATATTGCTTGTTTGCTAGGTTGAAGGTGGAAACATCTCAATGGCCCACTTCAGAGGCCGTGCGAAGAAGGCCATCATGGAGACCTTAGCATTCGAACAGGCCGTAATGAAGGCTATGGAGATGACTAACGAAGAAGAAACACTCATCATTGTAACCAGTGATCATGCTTTCACTCTAAATATTAACGGTTACCAGAGGAGAGGACAAAGCATATTTGGTAAGGTTAATATTAGCTGAAACGATGATAAATAAACAAATCTGATAAAAAAATCCTGTGTCGTGTTTTCACACATAGTTACTAAAATATTAACAGATTAGATTGAATTATTTTGTTTGTCAATTGCCGAAATTTGATTCTATTCGAGTTTTTATAGTTCATTCATTTCTAAATTCATCAAAAAGATCACACGTCTATTAAATAATTGAATACCATTTGTTACATATCAACTATGTTTAAGCAATCAAATTAACTTTTATGACAGGTATCGCTATGACGTCCCCCCACGACCATCGCAATTACACAACACTATCATACAGTGTTGGTGGTCCGGGATCCTTCCACTATGACATCGAGACCGGAAATGATGGTACCCAGCAGATTGTGAGGAGAGATCCAAGCACTGACGATATCGAAGACGAGAACTACGAACAAATTGGTGCGATACCACTCGATGAAAGCGGCCACGGTGGCAACGACGTTACTGTTTATGCAAGAGGTAAGATATAATAAGACAAGAAATGTGATCATCTTAATAGTTCTAGTATAATTAAAAATTTTTAACATAGAAATATTACACTTACTCGTTGATAGTCAAAGTTGTGCCGTATATGCACATAGGTATTAAAGTAAACAATTGATAAAGCTGACATGTTCTATGACTAAAATGTTTCACATCTGTGTATCTCTTACTCTTTGATATCATGTATAAAAGTCGAAACATTGCATATGTAAAACAGTGCGTCACAGTCCGTATAATTGTACCGCCTTGTTAATAAATCGTGAACCAGTTAGTGACTTTCATTATCCTCAACATCAGCCCAGCAACTTCCAAAAGTTCGCAAAAGAAAATACCCAGACCTGGCAAGAATCGGACAGAGACTCAGCTAATGGTTTTAGGAGTTTTCTTGTCGCTTATTTATATTTATAAATAACTAAATTTTATTTATTTTCCAGGTCCATTCTCGCATTTATTCCACAACATTCACGACTCTCACTACGTCTACACTGCGGTGTCGTACGCAGCTGAAATCGGTGATTTCGTCAGACCACGGCGGAACAACTAACTGTTCGATCAATATAACCTTCCCATTTAGATGTTCTGTAGTAGATAACATTTTGAAAAAAAATCCTTATATTTACCAAAAAGTTACCAGGTTTTAGGTTAGGTTTACGTTTTTGTTTGAATCTTGGTTCAAATAATTATGTCAAATGAGAGGTTAATAGACTAAAAGTAGATCCTATCGCCATGTTTACGATGTCCTTTAATAAAGTTTCTTAAATATTGAATTGTTGTTTTCATTTTAATTCTATTTGAAAATAAATTTAGTGCAGTCTTTAGTGTCAGAAAATAATATTATAAGATATTATATGATCGCCCCATCATAAATTGTACTTAGTATAAAGTATTTTGTAAATTGGAAGTTTTCTATTAAATTTTAAGATAAAACTTGCACCGCTCTCCCAAACTATGTAATAATGTTCTTTAAAATATAAACCACGCGAGTGTGAGTCTGTTCTGCGAGAAAGGTCTTTTTACTTGGGGATAGGGTTTAGTGCAATTCAGTCTGGATAGGTACCATCCACTCATCAGATATTCTGCCGCCAAGCAACAATACTTAGTATTGTTGTGTTTCGGTTTGAAGGGTGAGTGAGTCAGTATAACTAAAGGCACAAGGGATATAACACCTTAGTTCCCAAGGTCGATGGCTCATTGGCTCTGTAAGGGATGGTTAATATTTCTTACAGCTTCAATGTCTATGAGCGGTGACTATTTAACATCCCTGTGGCCTATTTAACAAAAAAAAATAACATCATAGAAGAAAATAGAATCTCTGATGGCAAATATGATCTAAAATAAGTAGAGCTCCCCTGATAAAATATAGCAATTATATTATGAGGTACTCACTGTTTTAAAGGTACTCTTTCGATAGCTCGCATAGTAGCAGGTTGTGTAGCAAATGAGGCTAGTGTCTGAACGAGGGATTCACGAGTACTGGCCAGTACTATTCGAGGATCAGCAAACTCTGAGCACAGGAATGCTGCACACGACACGACCAGTTCCTCCCATTCTGGATTAGGAAAGATTAAATGAAGCTGAGAAGATTTGATTATATTATTCTTAGCTATTAAATCATTAGTAGGTATATTTTTTGTTATATCTAATATAGTACAATTCTGTCCTTCACAAACTTAGGGAAATATTTTTATTTAAAAATCATATTAAAACATTTTAAATTAACATGGTTATTTTTATTACTATCAGTATTTAAAACGGGATATTTACCATGTTTTTTATTTTTATTTGGTGGAGCTCTTGTTCACGAGACTGGTGTCTGTTGTTAAATACTGATTATATTAAAAGAGATTTAAATATTGATCTAGTTTATCTAGCCGAAAGTCCTGTGTCAATCAAACTGCCAATTATTTGAGGCGATTAAATTTTAAAAATATTTTCCTGTTCTGGAATTTCTCTCCGTTGTTATAGATCCCTCATTTCCATAACGTTTGTTAGCCAGAGGTAAAATAACTGTGAACGGACTATACTCGACCACGGAGTCGTCAAAGTCAAGTTGTCATTTATCTATTAACATTAATTTTGGTTTCATTACCTGACACTTGCTGGACTGGAACTGTCGGGTGCATGTACAGTCTTAACGTGTTACAAATTTCCAACATTGCGTCCACATGGTACTCCGGCACGAAGGCGAATAGCGATTCTGAGAATTCTGGACTGTTACTGGTTGCTGAAAATCAACTATAATTTAGTAAAACAATACACATTTGCGATGTTAGGTATTAATAGTTCTATCAGTGTCAGTTTTTAGCATTAAAAGTAACCATGTAGTATCAAGTATTTATAGCTTATCTAGTACTTATAGATGGACATTTATTTCGGCTTTTGTTTTCATTAGTTGCGAATGAAATCATGATTCCGTAATTCTATATTTAACTCGGATATTTATTAAATCAAGTTTAATGATACTAATCATTAATAAATCCGAGAAATAATAATAGAAGTTTCAATGTACATATTAATAAATAAGTTTGCGTTTCGGAACGCCCGACGGAAGTGATAACTTAAATTGTCCGAAATACGTCTAGCGCTTAGGGTTATAGTGAGAGAGGAGGAACCTGTCTACCGCTGCGGTATGCGTAAGAGAAAACGAAGCCAGACAGACAGGCGCCGTAACGCGTTACGTAACGAAACGGTTTACACTTATGGGATAAGAAGTTATCACTTCAATACATACTTACGGTTCATTTCAATTTGTGTATTCGAGCACGTGCGAGGTGAGGCTGCCCTCGAAGTAGGAGTTTGAGGACTGAGAATATATACAACTTTATTATAATAATTCAATTTGTACACTAATATATATAGTATTTCAAATACGTTCCAGAACAATCTCACACATACGCACACAATCAAAGCTTACATACAAGTTAGTAACTAAGAAACAATACAATATATCTGTCCTATCCTTCGTGTAGATCTTTTACGCGGCATACAGTAGAGTGAACTGGCAGAAATCGTCACGTTAGAAAAAAACCTTAAACCCTCTACAGGCGACCTTTTTCGTTATTGTTTTAATTCACACGCGATTTTTAATAAAAAAAAATGTTCTTATCGTTTAATTATTAAACGGCGTTAATTTATTTCATTGTATATAATATGTTTTTTAATACATAATAAATATCGTAAGCAACTTCGTTCTAACCAGGTCCCACGACACATCCCTTTTTTTTATTAATAACGGTTTTACAAAAAACGGTTATTTTATTATTACAAACAGACACACCAATTTTATTATAAGTATAGATAATTTATTTTATTTTTCAATTCTTTTATATAATAAATATAAAATCATACAATAATGAAAACATGAAAATTTGTTACAGGAAGCCTAATATAATGAGACAGTGTTTAGTAAGGCACTGACTTTCCTACGTTAAGTGTCACGGTACCGATGAAAAAAATTTTGCAAGGCTTGAATTATATTGTACTAATCAATATTTCTTGTATTCTATTCTTAAAGTTAATTTATGAATATTTTCACTCGGGATGAAGTAAGGATTCTTTCCATATCGCTTACATCTAAATATACATATATATATGTATATACTAATGTTAAATTATTTTATTTATATCTGGAAAATAAATGGTAATATTTTTTGTTGCCTTTATTGCCTGCACATATTAAAATGTATAGATAGATTTCTTAATTCATAACCTTAAGCCTTACATGTTTTTTTAGCAAAATCACATTATAACCGGCCAAATATTCTGGGATGATTAGATATTCTACCGCCAAACAGCTATAGTCAGTATTTTTAACACTTTGAACTGTGAGTGAATCAGTGTAACTACAGGCACAAGGGACGTAAAATCTTAGCTCCCAAGCTTGGTGGCGCATTGGCGATGTCAGGAATGGTTATTTTAGAGCTCCAATGCCTGTAGATGGCGGTGATCAATAATCATCTGGTATATCATTTGCACGTTCGCCATGAGTACGATAAAAAGAAAAAGAAATTAAAATGATTTTGACTACGTATTTACGATTTAACTTTTTGTTATCTTTAATGCGATAAATAAATCGTTAAAGACGTTAACGGTAAGCGATTGCACCTGGATGTTCTGTGGATTGTAAGCTTTAGTATATTTATCATTCAAATCTTATTTCCTGATATTTATTCAGAGTTCTTCTTGGTTTCTTAAAAAAAAAATGCTCACTTTATGAAATGAGGATCGGAATTTATTTACAGACATAATCTGGTTTAAAATTTTCTTGCTATAACAGGAGTGTGAGCTTATGACCTTTATATTTTTTGGTTGAATCTTTAAAATGAATGGATGATTAAAAATATCGGCTTTGGAAACGGTGTTGAGTTCTAGCTGAACCTGCGACTTTACTCGCGTTAAATTTATAAAACTTTACCTAAATGTCACCTCCAATTTTACCCCCTCGGGGCTGAATTGAAAAATAAAGCCTCCTTCCCTTTCTGGAGTCTTTCCGTGGGACTCAAATTATCTCAATATCAAATTTCATCTAAATCATTTAAGCGTGAAGAGGTAACATTTGAACGTCGACCAAGCTGTTATCGAAAGTTTGGAATTAAAATCAAAGTGGATATAAGTCGTTAATTGGAGAAGTGTGGTATTATAAATAAAGATATATTAATCAAGATATGTTAGTGTGTGCAATATAGTTGAGCTCTTAGCAAATCGGATGAAACACGTAAATCTAGGGTTTGTTTATCTTTATTCCGTCCTTGATTGGAATAGACTATATGTATATTGGTTTAGGAGTTAAGCATTACAAGGAAACCGTTTCCTTTAATAATTAATATTGATAGATTATTAATATTGGAGGCTGATTCCTTAACATTGTTCCACTATGAATTGGTGAATACGAATATTGTTCGAGTTTTCTTGATTTTCTTGTTTTTTTTTTTTTTTTTTTTTTTTTTATTATAGGCGGACGGGCAAATGTACAATGATAAGTGACCACTGCCACTCATAGGCAGAGGCAATGTCAGAAATATTAATCATTCCGTATATAACACCAATGCCACCAACCTTGGGAACTAAGATGTTATGTCTCTTGTGCGTGTAGTTACACTAACTCACTCACCCTCCAAACCAGAACACAATAATACTAAGTATTGCTGTTTGGCGTAATAATATCTGATGAGTGGGAAGTATCTACCCAAACGGCACATAGCCCTACCACCAAATAAATCATATCGTAATATTTTCATTTCAAACTAACGCTTGCCTAAATACAAAGTACGTTGATCCGTAATAAGCCTCAATATCGGTAACATAAATTTAATTATGTTACTGATGTCGAGTTATCATCATACAGAATACCTTTGATCTGAACTAGACGTATATTCCAACTGTAGCGAAGCGTAGCTCGCCCCACCTAATATTGAGCTCTTCCCGGGTAGTATTTCTTTACTTGTAGCCTGCGAAGATATATATATACCTAATACATAAATATTATTTTACACTATCTTGAAATGTTAATAAATGTTTGTATAAATGGAATGTTAAAAATATTTTTTGACGCGTAAACACAAATTAAATTTAGATTGGTGATTATATATATAATTAGATTAGAGTAATGATAGAAATTCAGAGCAGTGGTACCAGCTTGTAGATTTTAGGGAGAAGATCCGGCAAAATCTCTAAAGTTATTCTCTCTCATCAATGATATTGCATGCATGTAATCATATAAAATGTTATATGCAGTGCGAAGTACGGCAGAGGGGCCCGCGTAAGGGTCATGTCGAAACGATTCCGTAGATTCTCCGATTTATGACCTTCAAGCTATCCCTTGAATCTTATTGGCAAAGACTCCCCTGCCTAAAAAAAATCGTTTGAGCATTATACCTGAACATGAGCGGCATAATCAGGGTCTGAAGCGTAGCGTAACGAGTGAAGAGTACCAGTGAAGTGCTTTGCGAGCTCCTGCTGTCTCTGCTTAGTCCATATCGCTCCAATTACCCAAGCCATTTGAAGAGCGCTAGCTTCTAACTTCTCCTTTTGGGTAATATGATTTTAGAGTAATTATAATTAAATGTACTGCTCAATTAACAAGATTGATTTAATTTGTACATAATATTGAAAGCGTAAATTGAACAACGCGCCTAGCCGATATCAGCTATCAGAGTCATTAGTGGTTCTCTGGTATCTTGATTCTTTGTTTATTATTTGTAAACTATTATATTTTTTGGTCTGATCTATCTTACTTTTAAGAATCTTACGCTATTGTGAATATTTGGTTGGAATAAAGTTTGATTGGCAAAATGTTTTACTTGTTCATTGATAGGCATAAATCTACCACCGGTTCAAAAATAAACTTCTCCGGCAATAGAAACTTAACGGTTTTTAATGTGCTATAAAAAATATATTTTCGTTATGTGAAACAGCCTTGAGGCGAAAGTCTGGATGGTGTAAGTCCACCTTTTTGTACCATGCAATTGTTTGACATTAAGAAAATATCAATTGTAATTATTCGTTGTTTTTTATAATTGGTCAGCGACTAATGCACCTCTGATTTGTGCCAAAAGATATTAAAAGAATATTTCATTGCCAATTCCACCATGTTTCTGACATCGCCATCTCATCATTTGTGATACCTACCTAGGCACTAAGATCTACATGACCACCAAGTTAAGCAATAAAACATATTAAATTAACCTCGTAAACCGCTTTAGATCTTTCCAGTTCACTCAACATCTTCTCTGTAAGCAGTCTTCTTATTTTTTCTGATTCATTCATTTCAGTTTTAGTACCTAGAAACGTTTTTGAAGTGAAAACTACTCTAGATGTGTTGAGGAATTTTCGGAAAACATTATCATACGGTTAATAACTTTGATGTGTCAATTGGAACTTAGAAATAAAATTGTACAGTGTCGGTTGGAGCTTGTAAAAAGTAATGTTTTTTGGGTGTTGATTCTATTAACATATAAAATGATATAATAAATACAATAATAATTGGAAAAGAGAGGCATTATTAAAACACAAGTTGCAATTTATAGAACTTTTGTTCTTTTAAAAACAGTCATTGAAATTTTCCCAGTTAATATTGTAACAATGCTCAACTATTTTTATAATTCAAGCATAACCTTTACAAATGATTCAAGTCGTTTAAATTTCATAACAATATAAACACAAATCACCTTCAACGACTTGAAGTTCGTTCGAAACTGCAACAATTCGTTGTTCAATATCGTGAAGACAATCGGCCATGTCGAGTTGGTTATCACGAAGCTCACAAAGCTATAAATTATTAACAACTTTAAATAATAACGACGAATGTGATGGTTACTTGGTGGTAGGGCTTTGTGCAAGCCCGTCTGGGTAGGTACCACCCACTCATCGGAAATTCTACCGCCAAATAACAGTACACTGTATTGTTGTGTTCCGGTTAGAGGGGTGAGTGAGCCAGTGTAATCACAGGCACAAGGGACATAACATCTTAGTTCCCAAGGTTAGCGGCGCATAGGTGATGTAAGGAATGGTTAATATTTCTTACAGCGCCTTTGTCTATGGGCGGTGGTGACCACTTACCATCAGGTGGCCCATATGCTGGTCCGCCAACCAATGCCATAAAAAAAAATACAAACAATGATTGGATACCTAAAATAAAATTTGATTAATTTACAAGTTTATAGTTAAACAGTTTAAGTAAGTTTACAGCACTCGCGACTTCACACTTTCAAACTAAAACAACAAAACCATATACAAGTAGGATGTCGGCGCGACACGCCTGATCTGGATCCCAGTAAAGACTAAATTTATGAGTCTTGGAATGCTCAAAAAATAACTCTATACGTTTGGGAACCTACTACAACTTACATTAAATATATCGCAAGATTATTTTTTTCTCTATATTACGAAGTGATGTATACTTCATCACACTAATCATTTACTCTAAAAGGCAGTAATCCTCAACACTTGTCGCCTCACCCGCAAGTTCTTTACGACTTCATCCATCTCAGTTGCCTATACCATTACCTAGCTCCTACTAGTGCTCAGCTACGGCCCATGTGTGTAGGATTTAGTTACCTCATAAGAGAGAAAATATTAAAATAAGAATATAATAATAATAATAAATGTTATACCTTTTCCGCATGTTTGATAGCTATTCCATGGTACAATGCTAACAGTCCATCAATGAGTCTCAAGTAAGCCGTCCTAACATCAATACACCCAGCTCCGGGCATCGTCGACCTTGTCCCTTTAAGGGCCAATGCTGTTTCACCGGCGGGTCTGGAGTATAAGCTATGGACATTGAAATAGTTATAATTTTTTATTTGTTTATAATTATTATTGGGGTCATTACAAAATCTTTAACGATCGTTAAAGATTTTTAAATATCTTAAGGTTTCAATATCAATGACATTTAAAAGCTCTAATGACTCAATTTAATATTACTCTACTGTGTCAGACAGATACACCATCTTTATTTATTTAGATCGAGTTTAGGAGTTTTATTTCCAGGCAGCGTCACCATTAAAATCTCGGATTACAATTTTAATTGCTTTTTTGTTTTGTGCCAGTTAGATTGTGAATTTTAAGAGGTGTTTGAATGGTATTTGGCCAGTTTATCCATGACGGAGTCTTTATTTTTCGTTATTTTTAGGTTGTAGTTTAGAATTTTCAAGGTAAGCCTTCTTTTACAACTATTTAATGCTGCTACTAGATTAAAAATTACCTGTTTGCCATTGGAGGCATCGGAGGGTGCATAAATCGCGCCATTGATGATATAACTTGGGGTAACGTTGCCAAACCTGGAGAACCCGCTGCCATATCATTCACACCTAACCAACATTTTCCACAGAAGATTATAAAAAATAGATGAATGTGATTACAAGACTCTTAAACCATTAGACGTGTATATTTTACAATGTATTGGGGTTGAATATGACATTCGGCAGCATATACACCTAATATAATTGTGACTAGTGTTAATAGTACAATGATTTACGGACCACATACATACATGTGTAATTTGCAGATATAGTCCTCTTGATCTTGTGACACAAATATTATGCTATCTACTAGCAATGTTATTATTCTTTAAAATAGATTAGAAAAGTGTCAAGGCAATTTTACATTTTTGTCTTTTCTTATCTTAATTAAACTCACCGTTTAAAATATTTGATGATATATGTATATATAACATCGACAGACGTATATAAATATAAATTGGATAAACAGCTTCATAACGGCAAATTATTGAATGATTAGTATTTATAAATCAATCAAGTATAATCATTTATGGGCTTATATTATTTAAAAATGTTTGGACATTAGGAAAATGTGCACCTAAAACTGTTTCTCTGGATTTGTACTAGCCCGTTTGGATATCACCCACTCATCCTATATTATAGCGCCAAGCAGTAAGGCTTAGTTCTGTTGTGTTCACATTTAAAGGGTGAGTAAGCCAGTGTAACAGGGACAAGGGATATAACATCTCAGTTCCGAGGTTGGTGGCGTTTGTTGGCGCGTTGGTTAGTTCAGAAAATATTAAAAAATCAGAAGTGATGACCGCTTATCATCAAGTGGATTATTTGTCCGCCACCTACTGATGACATAAAAAAAGACAATTCAGGCATTCCACTACTTGATTCACGTTATAAATGGATTAAGGACGTGGGTGGTGACAATGTGAATATATAAATACCAGTATCGATTCCTCCAGCTCTATTGTAATTCGGTTCAAAACTTTGTATAAATGGATTCTCCTCACCGAGAACTTGAATTAAATCCTGCCTGCGGAAAAACATTTCAATTAATTTTAATTGCTCAAAACAACGTCTAGTATTACGCGTCTAATTTATCTTTTCTTAGAATATGATTGTTTGAATTATTTAAAAATTATATTTTATTAAAATTTATTAAAATATAATTTTAAAGTAAAGGTCCTAATATGACTCACTGTTGGACAAATTGACCATTTTTTTAATGATTTTGGAGCTTATTACGTTAAAGTTGTCCAACGTGAGACTGGTTTTTATGTGGTTCACACATGATTTTTTCCTACACCGCTAAGAGTTGAATTATAAACAAAAGGAAAAATCAAAATCTGCCTGTGCGACCTAATAGTCCATTTCGGCTGTAAAATGTATTTACATATTTTTTTTAGATACTTATTTTCATCAACCGATGACCAAAATTGTAATACTGTGTATGTTAAACTTTTTCCTTAATACTTCCACTTCCCTTAGTACTTCTGCGTCCGCCGAAGAGACGGAGAGGGTACCACCGGTTGTTTAGTGGGTATCCCTCAGTACTAGGGCGCTCTAGGCGTCATGGGCAAGTCCCACTTACACCTTCACGTAGGGGAAACGCGTAATGCGTTTTCTCAGCGAAAAAAAGCTACCGCAAGTTCATTCCATAGTATGAAAACCGAGCGTGTCATCTTTTTTTATACCTACGATGACGTCACCCCATCCAAGAACATAATGATAAATGATTTCAAAATGAATTACAACTGTTTGAGCAACAAAATTACTTATCAATGGTAGGTAAACCCTCCATTGATTTACTACCTTAGAAGAGTTTATCAGTTTATAACGACACAATTACAAGAACACAGATTAAATTTGTAGCATGTCAAAGTTCGGGCACGCTTGATCTGACAGGTTTTCGGTATCTAGCTTCTTCTAATTCTGTGACTTAAGCCTTCTAAACTAAACTATGAAATAACTCCAGGAAAATCAGGAAAATTCTATGCTTCCTTTAAAACTTTTTCTGCCAATGAGCCAACTTATTTACTAATATTACAAAAGTAAAAATTAATAGTTTTTTAAGAGAACTAATCATCGTTAAATGTTGCTATATGGATATTATTACTAGCATAAAAATCATTGATGAACAAGGAAATAATAGGTAATAAAGTTTTACGTTTTACGGCGGAAGCGAGGATTTAGTGAATGAGAATAACAAAGTCAATAAAATCTCGCCGTACAGACCGTAAAGTCCTAACCAAGAACGGTAGGACTCCTCCCAGACGATCGACGTTGTAAAAATCGAGTTCACCGTCTATAAATGTTCTCGCTGGTATGTGAGGTGGTAAGTGCCTTAAAAATGTCAAATTCGATAATCAGAACACAATTAACTATTAAGGGTCTAGTATAAAATACCATACACCATTTTTTTTTTGTTTGGGAATACGTTGAAGCAATTATTTAATCCTTGGTAGATTACAATAACATTACATTACATACATCAACAGCCTGGAAATTTCCGACTGCTGGACTAAAGGCCTCCTCTCCCTTTGAGGAGGTTTGGAGCGTATTCTCATTCATATTCTTGGTAGATGGTTACTAAAAAACATTGGCATTTGAGGAATGTAAACCACTTATTATTAATTAAACAATAAATGCGGCTACCATGGGACGTTAGATGTTACGAATCTTGTGCCTTCGATACTTCCCATTTATGTATATAAAAGCTAAATACCAATCACGAAATCTCAGAAACTATAACACCAAAAAACCTGAAATATGGCAGGTAGGTTCCTTATAGGGTGTAGACATCCTCTAAGAACAGATTTTACGAAACTCCATCTCTAAGGTTGTAAATTTGGGGGTGGAATTTTATGTTTTATAAACTTCGTGCGGGTTCAACTACAGTTCCTACACCGATTTAAGTAACCACAGGATCAATAAGCTTCAAAGTGGCTGACATGTATTTCGTTCTTGACATTCCATTTATATAAATAAATAAATAAATAAATATACTTGTGTATATAACATACAATCGCAATAGAACTATTATTTAATAAGACACATCTATCTAAACTTATCTTTCTCTTTTTTAATTAATAAACTTTGTCCTAGGTCTTTTAGTGGGTTTTAAATCTGTTTGGACGTGATCTAATTAATTTGGGTAAGAGAATACTGTTGTTTCCCCCACTCACGGCTAGTGTCTGAAAGGCTAACAAAATTACTGTACATTTGAGACAACTGCAATTTATCAATAGTTAACTTTGATTGAGTTACAGATACGTTTATTAACATAGAATTATATATCTAATTTGTCTTTGGTAATGTTTTCAACTATCGGTAATCATATGATTAGCAACTATTAATTGTGAGGTTATTGACCTTAATACAAAATAAAACTAATAAAATTACTGATATATTACTAAATTAATTATAAGTAATCATAATCGTAATCATCCCTTTTACATTTTGTCGGAAGCTATAGTCTGCTATGTTTCTTGTGCTAAGTTTTATGTAGATCTATTATACAATATACTTAGTGGTAGGGGTTTATCCATCTGGGTAGATACCACCAGCATATCTGATACTCTATCGCCAAATAGCAATACTTAGTATAGTTATGTTTTGGTTTGAAGGGTGAGTGAGCCAGTGTAACAACGGCCATAAGGGACATCATCTTAGTTCTAAAGATTGTCGGCGCATTGTTGATGGAAGGAATGGGTAATTTTTCCTTACAGCGCCAATGTCTATGGATGGTGGTTACCACTTACCATGGGGTCCACGTCCACCTTAAACTAATTATTTTTTAACAATATACTAGTTGTCGCCCGCGACTTCGCTCTCGTTTTAGGGTTTGGTCATCAGATCTAAGCCATAAATATAGCCTAGTCTATTCCGTGGAGTTCACTTTACTTTGACTAATAATACTAAATAAATAACTGTAAATCTTCTTTTTTGAAAGGAAATTGAATTCGAAACTTAAATTCCTTGACGAATTCTTCTTAAAAAGGTACGTTTTGTTTATTTTTTTCTGGTATTGCCCAAAAGCTAAAATTATATGAACTAGCACTACTTTTTGTATTATTATTATATTATAAACTTTAAATTTCGGATACAATGTAGTAGATATGATTCCATAGAAAAACGGAATAATCATTTATTTTTAATTAATCAGTAACTAACTTCGTACGGAACTTTCTCGAACCTTCCCGAATAAATCTCTCTTAAATACGTTTGCGTTAATACAAGTCGTTAACTAGACTTTAATCTAAAGCTTTGCTCTGCAAGAATCTCAGGGTAAGATCTTAATGGAGTATCGTTGTTGTTCCAACGTGATCGTAATACGGAGAAGGTCCGCATAGTGTTTGTGGGGTCTTTGAGAGTAGTCGATTGTAATAGGAAGGTTCTTTTTAATTCATTTAGATTGTCTTTTTATTAAGAACGATGTTTGTTTTTTTTTCAAAACAATTTTGTTAGTTATGGTTCATGAGTTCATGTATGTATATACAGCTTTAAAATGCCTGAAGTTATTTTAATATGTGGGGTACTGTTAGAATATATAATACCAACATAGTCCATATAGATACTGTAAGAAATATTACATTCTTACATTAACAGCCTGTAAATTTCCCACTGCTGGGTTAAGGCCTCCTCTCCCTTAGAGGAGAAGGTTTGAAGCATATTCCACCACGCTGCTCCAATGCGGGTTGGTGGTGGTGTAGGTTTCCTCACGATGTTTTCTTTCACCGCCGAGCACGAGATGAATTATAATACACAAATTAAAAACATGAAAATTCAGTGGTGCTTGCCTGGGTTTGAACCCGCAATCATTGGTTAAGATGCAAGCGTTCTAATCACTGGGACATCTCGGCTGTGAGAAATATTAACCGTAAATAACCATCATCACAAATACGCCAATAGGTATACACGAATTTTTTATTTGTGCAACAATCACGTAAGAACAACTGAACGCATCCATATGAGACTACGAACGACGCGGAATCATCCGTAGATGGTTAAAGGATATTAATTTTTCGAATACCATTGATCCTTCTTCCTTCCTTTATTTAATGTCCAGCAAAGTGGACAGGTAACAGCTAGCAATGTATAGTAATAAAACTTACGGATTATTCAGAGGATTTTCATTCCATAGTCGCAACACAGCAGTGAGAAGGCGAGCATGACAGCACCAGGAAATAGCTGGTGAGTTTCTGGACACATTAAATAATCTCTGAAAAAAAATATGAGCTTAAGTATCGAATACTTCAAGCAAAATATTCTAAAGATGAAGTGAGGAGAAAAAAAATGGTCGTAAGTGTTGAAAGTGGCTTCACGTAACATTATATGTGCCATAATAGTTAAAATTTGCTACAGATAATAAAATATTAGCTTAATAAATACTGAAGTCAAAATACTTTAAAACCAACTTATGGTTATTTCAATAGTTAAGGTTATCTGATAGCTAAAGTCGCTGATGGAATGCTTTATTATCGGGGGCCATTTGTTTAATTATTATAATTTGCATTGCATTAGTTACCATATCCAAGATACAATTATCCATTATGTATCTCCTGAACTTTTCCAAGAAGATTTTCCTTGTAGATGGTACCATGGTTGTACCATCTGTGTTATCCAATAACATAAGCAGAAACTCCAACTAATGGATGAAATAAATGTCTAAATAACTTAATTATTATATTCAAGAGTTTAAGGTATCAAAGAGTTCTAGTATGAGTGTTAAGGTAAAAAGGCCTCCTAAACACTGATAAAAGATAATCATCCTGCTGTTCCTTTCTGACCTGTTCTACTCAGATCTGAGGTGTTTCTTTCCAAATCCGCGGTAAAATTTTGACAATCAATAAGAAAGATATTTGAATTTAGAACATCGATAATTGATCATATTAAAGGTGAGTGAGCGAATTTTGCTACGGGCACAAGGGACATATCACCTTAGTTTCAGTTATGGGTATGGGGTATGGTTAATATTTCTTACAGTGTCAATGGCTGGGTGGTGATTGTGGTAGTGTACCATTTTTTTTGCATTACATTAGCAGCCTGTAAATTTACCACTGCTGGGCTAAGGCCTCCTCTCCCTTTGAGGAGAAGGTTAGGAGCATATTCCACCACGCTGCTCCAATGCCGGTTGGTGGAATACACATGTGGCAGAATTTCGTTGAAATTAGCCACATGCAGGTTTCCTCACGATGTTTTCCTTCACCGCCTAGCACGAGATGAATTATAATCACAAATTAAGCACACGAAAATTCAGTGGTGCCTGCCTGGGTTTGAACCCAAAATCATCGGTTAAGATGCACGCGTTCCAACCACAAGGCCATCTCGGCTCTAGTTTACCATTAGGTGGCAAATATTCTAGTTCGCCTACCTATTTAAAATAAATTAAAACACAATTTTACATGATCAAATAATTACGTTTTTGTTATTTATGGACACGTGTCAAATGTCGATAAATGAAAAATATAAACTTGTAGCTTTGTGATAGAACTGTGGATAGTTGTGACCATTCAAAGTCTATTGTTATGATTTTATTAGTGTAAGCAATACTTAGTAAATTAGTAGTTTTATTGCTTCAATAATATTTACTGTAAACGGTAAATATGTTTTCTACGTCAAAACTAAATAGCGCTTAAGCGCTTAATGTACTTAATCGGAAGCTGCAAGGAATAGACTAAAATGTTTAAAGGAATATTCAGATGCTAGCTTTTCATTTGTGCTTAAAATTTAGCATAATGTCAAAAAAATTGAATTCCCTTACAATTTCTAAATATGAATGAGTTTGTTTGAAATGGGAAATTTTCTTTAGTTTGTCATTTAAAATGAGTCCAGAATTTGATCCTTATTACTGATACTATCGAATGGTCTATTAATATACGATTTTAGAAATACTCGAATTCGTGGGATTGAAAAATCGATTCATTAAAAATATTTAAATAATACAATTTTAGTTTACTAATAAACTGTTTTTTTTTCGCTACAGAATTCACTATCCCTTTCGTGTCATTTGTTTACCACGTCCACTTAAAAAGTTCACCTGCTTACATATTACGCAAATTGCGATATCGGCAATGAGGTTCTAAGAAAATATGAATAATTTTAATAATTTCACCTAATAATAAACAATATAAGCCACGATGAACTTTATGCAAATTGTTCTGAATACATTTACCTGTATACGCTCTAAAGGAGCGATGGCCTTTGTAATTTTATCACAATCGTCTTTATACTGAGTCTCTAAGGTTGAATCATCTGGAGACGATGGGGGTGGCTTGGATATTTTATCTGCATTTTAAATAAGAAAACGTTATTCATTGATAATAAAAAAATAATTCGTACTTACTACACTTTGAACCAGTCTTGAATGGTTTGAACTATTCAAGTACATAACAATTATTGTATTTTACAATTGCTTAAAGGTATTTTTAGTTTTTGACTAATACAAAGTAGGTTTATTCGATACGTCATGGTAGCATGTGAAAGTGATCCCGCCGCCAAAGAGACGGATAGGGTACCGCTGGGTTTTCAGTGGGTATCCCACAATACTAGGGCACGCTAGGTCTCATGGGCGAGACGCCAATACACCCCATTTCACACGGGGGAAACGCGTAACGCATTTTTCCAGAAAGAAATAACTTATGATACAGTCAAATTCAACCATTACGTAAACCGTAATTTTACTCGAATCATTATACATCGTATAATCGGATTGGTGGGATCCCTGGTGAATGACGCTCAACCAACAAATGTAGGTTTTTCCACGATGTTTTCAGATGAATTACAATTATAAACACAAATCACATGTAAAAATTCAGTGATGCTTGCCCGAGTTCGAACCTACAATCTGTATTCAAGATTGTCAGTACACTTGGTCTAATTATATTTCGAAAAACAAGTTTTAAAAGTATCCTTATTTTATATAAAGTTCAGATAAATATTTGGAAAAAGGATCACAAAATTTTGTTTTCATCCTTAGCGCTTAAAATTTAGCCTATATTTCAATGATCTCTACGACATTAATGTTCATCCAATTTACGAGAAATACCTGTCCCAGTTGGTGCGAATGTGGAACGTGTCATGCCCTTCTCCGCTATTTCTACAAGGATAAAAATTTCTGTTATATAAGTTGGAAATGTTTTGAAGTTTTGAAGACCACCTGCTCTTCCAAAAAATGATCTCGTTTAGACGATGATAAACTGGATACTATTACTTTTATATATTCCATAATTCTATATTATGTCTGACTCATTATTTTTTTATTTTGTTTCTTTATTAGCAAAAGAAATACCAATATTTGCCAATTTTAACACAAATAAGAGCACTGGAATTTATAAAATCCACAGAGTCCTTACTGTTAATTTGGCTCAAATATACACTAAAATAACCTCGTTTGATTATGAATTTGTAACAGTATCTAATAAAAAATATATTTCTTTGGTGTCGAATATGTACAAAAGAACAGTTCTTGAAAACACCATTATTTTAATCTTTACTCTTCTCACTTGTACGTTATTTTAACATCCTCTGCCATTTTAAATTAATTAATCTGATTCCATTGCACCTCTCATAAATCGCACTCACTTACATAATCACTCCGTTTCCATAATTCCAAAAAAAATTATGTTAAATAATTTTGTATTAATTTATCATTTAAATTGTCTGAATGATAATCAGCAAAAATTGTTTTAAAATAAATAATTTATAATCAGATATAAATAGCAAATAGCACTCTACGAATCTATATTCACTTAAAATAATTGATCTAGTATGTTGTTTTTCTACCTTTGCATTTTATTGATGTTTATTTATGAAAACATCGTAATCCACGTGTATCAATCGATCCATTTAAAGAATACTGAAGAAAACACTTACGTATATCTGACAACATTGTAAATACATTTTATTTAGGTTATGTTACAACTTTTTGAAGAAATTATTTTGAATCAGATAAGTGTTCTCAAGTACCAGCGTATAGTAACGTTCTAGATTTAAACTCTCTTTGACATTCTGTAAGTCAAAACCTACCCGGTGACTGGACTAAGAATAGTAACCCATATTTGAATCAATAACTTCACGGGCCATTGGATAAAATACACGTGTTCAAGCTACTATGACATCTTGGCTCTTATCAATTCAAATTAATTAGAATTATTTATCATTATCATCTTTCATTGTACTTCAGACAGTTTACAATGGAATTAATAACATACCAGCTATTTGGGGATCAGTTTCTCCTTGTACCGATGTAGGACGTTGCCACCAAGGCTTTCGGATGATCGATCGTAGTACGGTCTCGTCTGGACATTTTATGTTTAGGAAATTATCGAACCTTAGAAAAAAAAAAAAACTTAATTCAATTCGAACTCGATGAATATTTACGATGAGTATAATAAAAAATGTGTCCAAAAGATGGTGTAAAAATTCGTGCATCAACGATTTTAAGAGTTATAATTTTCGTTTTAATGAAATAAATTTTGGTGCAATCGTTTAAGCAAATTTTAACAATCTTATTTTTAAACTACTTCGACCTCACGTCGCTTTAAAAGCGCTTTGAAAGCAAGTTCAATCTTATATTATATTATTGCAGAATTCGCAGCACAACTTTGTTACTCAGGTAGAGGGCAATGTCATTAGTTTATTCTTGGAACAGAAAAGTTGTCCTGATTTACTCAATATCTTCTCAATTTAAGAACACGAAGTTTACGTTTATTAGTATTTTTTTTACAATAAACAAAGGTAAATATTATTGACTTCGAAACTCTCGAAAACTAAACGATAAATCAGTCAAGTTATTAAAATCTTAATTGGGATTATAAATCTTTGTTTCATATCTATATTAATATTATAAATGCTTAAGTAATTCTGCCTGTTTGTTAGTTGTTCTTTCACGGCTAACAACTGTACTGAATTTGATTTAATTTTGTATGCAGTAAGCTTGAACTCCAAATACTATGATATTCTTTCTTTTTATTCCAAATACCTGACGACTAACCTCTAAAACGCGACCGAAGCCGCATAACTTTTATTGTATCTTTATACACAGATTTTTGCGTCCCTGCCTTATTGTATTAAAATTTCCTTATTGTATTATACATTCTTATTTACTAATTACATGATTACATATATTATTTCATAATAATAATATCTTCAAGAGTTTACGTCTACGTGATACAGCCGTCAATTTCGCCAACGATGTTTGGGGAGCTAATTAATTGATGCTTAAGCTCTTCGAACAACGAGGTTTCTGTTTTTATAGCCATTGTTGTCATATACCCAATAAAACTTTTACTTCTTAATTTATTCGAGAAAAGAAAATTTACAATGAATAGTACTAACGTTATTTTATTGAAGAAAACATATTTGACGAGATGATGTCTCGTATCTCGATGTTGCATCAGACCACAGAGTACATACAGACCTTCTAACTGTTGTGTAAAGTTCATGTCCTATAAAAAGTAATTGGATGAGTAGGGCCGGAGTGGATGAGAAAGGCCAAAGATCTGGCTCAATGGCGCGCCTTGGGGGTTGGCCTATGTCCAACAGTGGACTAATACAGGCTGATATGATGATATGATGATATGATGAATAAGTAATTGAAGTGCTTTAAACTTGGTAGAATCCTTAAGCTATCCATAACCACGACCATCCATAATTATGACGTCACACTTTTAAATAGAGAATGTGAAATCCGTTTCATTTTCGATAAATTTGTATCCTTCGATCCAAAAATGGACCGACTTCAATGATTGTTTTTTGTTTTAAAATGTTAATTTTTGAAATGGTAGTGTCAACAGTAACTAGCCAGGAGAAATTGATAAATTAATGAAGCTATCATAGAATAAATAGTAACCTACCGGCGACACAAGGTCGTATAGCAGACACTCCCTTACGACACAATGTTCCAACACATCACACAGTGCTGCTTCCTCGAGAAACGTCCAGAGTAAATCCAAAAGAGTACAAAGACGGGGCTGAGGCTGAGCTAAGAACTTTTGGGAGAGTCCGTTCTAAAAATAAAATCATAATGGCCATCATCATTGCCAAACATCAATACGTCTTATTATTACCAGCTTAAAAGTCAAGTTAGTTTAATTATAGGCACAAGAGATCTTACATCGCCGGGGTGAGTCATTAGTGAAATAAAGAAATCGAAGAAAAAATTCAGATAAACAAACCTTAGATTAACGTACTCCTTGTGATTTGATAATAGCTCATCTATATTGTAAACTACTAACAGTTCTTGACGAATATATCTTTATTTATAATACAACAGTTTTCCACTTAACTAATTATATCCACTTTAATTTTAATTACAGCAATCAGCAAACATTACAACGTCATCGACGTTCAAAACGCCATTTTTTTGCAAATCAAAAATGAATATCATAAATCATTTTACTTGGTGGTAGGGCTTTCTGCAAGCTCGTCTGGGTAGGTACCACCCACTCATCAGATATTCTACCCCCAAACAACGGTACTCAGTTTTGTTGTGTTCCGGTTAGAAGGGTGAGTGAGCCAGTGTAACTATATATACAAGGGACATAGCATCTTAGTTCCCAAGGTTGGTGGCGCATTGGCGATGTAAGGAATAGTTAATATTTCTAACAGCGCCTTTGTCTCTGGGCGGTGGTGACCACTTACCATCAGGTGGTCTATATGCTCGTCCGCCAATAATTCACGTTCTAGATCAATGATATCGCGTCAATTCGACATCAACTGTTGTTTATTTGGCTTTTGTCGTTTTGTATTTGGAATAGACTACAGGTTCAAATATATACATAAATGTTCTTACAAATTTATCTTCCTTCGCCTTAAGATAAAATTCAACAGCACTTTGGTCGACACCTAATCCTCGGTTCTTCAGACCAAGTGTCCCTCTGAACCTCGGTAGCAGTTCTGACACAACCACATATGTCACGCGTAGTACCGTCCCCATTTCAGCCACTACGAGACGTGCAAGTGACATTAAAAACGCCTGTTTTGCACAAAGATAGATTTTATAGATTTGAGAAATAATCGTTTAGTATTTTAGTAGATGGTTATTCCAACGATTTTTAGATATTTGTTAGTAAAATCATAATTGTATGACAAAATTTACTTTATACTAGTCCAATTAGTGATTACGCGTGCAATGTTAAATTTTATCGATGACCTGCGTGGTCGTGAACCAGTTTTCATGGGTACGCCACTCCGAGATCCCGGGATCGATTCCCGGCCGAGTCGATGTAGATAAAGTTCATTAGTTTTCTGTGTTGTCTTGGGTCTGGGTGTTTGTGGTACGTCGTTACTTCTGATTTTCCAAAACACAAGTGCTTTAGCTACTAACATTGGGATCAGAGTAATGTAAAATATCATTTGATTGGTTAATTTTGAGATGTCATTGACGTTTAAGGCATTGAAAACTATCTAAATCTTTGGTCTTTAAATACTTTGTTATTGGTTATAAGATAATGTTTGTAATTAAAATGATTGTTTATTCAAAGCGATACGTTATAAAAAAACACAAGCAGAATAGGTACAATTAATTTGTTATTAAATATAAAAAGTCCCACTTGATCTACCAAAATAAATTTAACCATTTTCGTATGAACGTAATACTTATTGTTTAAATTTAGGGAACTATCTTAACTCTTTTCGACATCTTCTTGACTTCTGTGCTCTGTGCATCTACCATACTGTGCGGTGAGGCTCGAGGGCTGTATATAGAGTTTGAGCTATGGATACGAAGAGCCACTTCCACTTCAGCCTTCGAAGAGTCAGATTTGGCCTGCATCACAATTATTAAAACATCACTTCAAACTCTATGAGGTTTTTAATATTTAAAAGTAAACTTTAAATTGTATGTCTTTTGATTAAATAAACATAAATTTAGTAATAATATATTAATTATTTAACAGTAAAATTTATAAAATTTAGATTAATTTATCGTGTAGATAGACTGTCAAAGCTGAGAATGCGTCGAAAAAGATAATGGTTAACTTTTAGCCACCAAGTACACGCACACTAGAAAAATATAATGAAATTTCGCGAGTGTCAGGCGTAGTAACACGCATACATAGCTAATCAATTTGGCCCGTTTTTTTTAGTTCTTTTGAGCGCGACACCCTGTCTAGACATATCAATAGGAAGCTATAGGTGAAAGGTAATATTAGACGTTGATCTTGTATCTTCTCTAGAATATAAAAAGGAAATGACGGAGCATACAAATTAATTTACTATTGATTATAGTAGCGGCACGCTATGATGGCCGTTTTGACGTTTGCCCACTCATGAAGTTTCGTATTTAAAAAATAATTACATCAAAGGAGCAAATTGTTGTTCTTTATTGTCAATAGTGACGTGCAGTTAGTCATAAAATTTATCGAATGTGATTTCTAAACTACAAATATTAGGGTACCGCGAAGATAACTTTTTTATTTATTTTTTTGCGTAAACGTGTACGTCACACTCTCACACTCGACCTCGTAGTCGGTGTTATATTTGTGTTGACAGTAAATATTTTATATTTTATTTTTTATATTTTGATAGTAAATGTTTTTGGTTTCTTTTTTTGTATCAATTTATTTCTTGTATGTAATGTGTTTATAAAGTTATTCATTCTAATTCCAATTTTTGATTTAAATTGATTTCGTTCGAATATATTACTTAAACTTATTTTATATATTTTTTTATTAAACCTTTTTAATCAGATACTACTTGCAACAAAAACTTGAATTAAATTACTTGCAAAAAACAAAGATTTGAATATATTATATCGATAATAAATTTACATTTCACATCACTTTTTTAATGTGTCAAAACGGCCATCGTATCTTGCCGCTAGAATAATATATAATAATTATTATAAATTAATATTATGTATAAATGTATCCTTACTTTACTAATCTTAGCTGTTACTGGTGGCTTGAGACCGGCAAGCCTATTAAGTTCGTCTATTAAACCTTCGAGTGATTTAAATAACAGAGTTGCGCGTATGCACTCTCGAATTGGAGGAGCTTGAAGTGGAGCGAATCCTTCAATCGGGAAGCTGTTTAGGAGAAAAATGCTATTGAAAAGATTGAAATTATGTAACTTCCTAATTAATATTACAAATGGAAAGTAAGTTTGTTTGTTACGTTTTCACATCTTTTTTACTCAATGATCATCATGAAACTTAGTATACATTGTCAGGGATACAGAAAGGCTACCTAAAATCTATTCCCACCATAGGCGGGTGAAACTAGCCATTAACTAAAATCATGATCATATACATTTGATTAAATATTGTAACATGACGATCAAATGTGCTCTTGTGAGCCTATTTAAATAAAGAATATTTTTATTAAGATTTTTGATTAATAATGACTAACTGAGCCAGCGCTGCTTCGTTTTTGTGTGTTTAACTTGTGTTTATAATTAATCTCGCGTTCGGCATCAAACAGAAATTGTCGGGAAATCTGTAGTGTCAAATGAGCATCTTCATAATATTGGAGTTAAACCTTGATATAATAATTTCCAAACATTCTGTTCATGAGGAGAGAAGCCGTATGTCCATACAATATTTATCTCTTATGGCAGAGAATCCTTATCGTGTTGGAAATGTATTTAAAACAATTTTACGTAAAATTTACCCTGAAATCTTACTCTCATAACAAGATTTAAAAAATATAATTAAAACCCAGTTACTATATACTTTAATATAAACGATTGGTTTTGCTTACGGATTGTAAATAAATTGTCTATAGAAGTATTTTCATATATTTACCCTACGACCCGTTACTCCTAGCTCGAAACAATTCTACTATGCGTAAGCAAAACGAATGGTTTCTTGGTAATAATAATCGGCCATGACTTATAAAGATAATAACATAAATGGTACGTGTCCAAAATTCGCATAAAGGTGTTCCTGCATAGCCAGTGACACCGCCGGGAAGTACGCCAGACCAGAGCCGTGGGCGACTTTATCGAAGGCCAGACCTAGAGATACGCCATTTCTGTAAAAAAAAAACTTAATTCGATTTCCTTTTATGTATACACAAAAATGTATTTATAATTGCATATTATTGCAATTTTATGTTGGTGGTTTGACTTTGACATCAGATATTCTACCGCCAAAGAGGAACGCTTGGTATTTTGTTGTGTTCCGGTTTGAAGAGTGAGTGAGCCAATATACAGACACAAGGAACATCACATCTTCGTTCCAAAAGTTTCGCATTGGCAATGTAAGGAATGGTTAACATTTCTTACAGCACCAATGTCTTTGGGTGGTGGAAACCATTTACCATAATTGGCCCATTTGCCAGGTTACTTCCTTATGACATAAAAAAGTGTATTTATATACTGCCTCGTTAGTGTACATTTTATAAGACTGTAGATCCTTTCGGCATAAGTTTAAATCTCAAGTCAGTAAATAAAATTGCGTTATAATGTAAAGAAAATCAATTTAACAGCCTGGGGTTTTGAAGTTACCTGTAAACTGTCAGAAATAGCTTAAAGTCTCGTACTTAATAATGAGAGTGAGGGAATATTCAAAGATATATTCAAATTTACCTGTAATATTCTAAGGTGCCCTTGTCCAAATCTATGCATGAACCAATAACGTCCCCTGGAAGCCAAGATTGACCATATTGTGAAGTGGCAACATTCCACTTCCTCACTCTTCCACCATCATAAGCGTAAGAATGAGCAGTGTCTCCCACTCCTGTGTCCATTGAGAACGTGCAAGATGATGTACACCAACCAATCTACGATTTGTTTGTGGTGAATAAAATTGTATCAAATAGTCTAGATGACATAGATTTTTCTAGTGGCAAAACTCGTGAAATTTAACCGAAGATTACGGGTTCCAATTCGGAGCAAGGGCCATTAGTTCTCATGTTTCTATCTAGGTATTTTTTTTTATTTAATTAGTTACTCCATCAACTCATCACTAAACACTTAATATTAACAATTGATATAGGTAACATTCAAAGTGATACGTATTCAAAGGTGTATACAATATTGAATAAATAAGTATCGCCCACATATGCGCGGAGAAGTCACTTACTTTTTTTGTTCTATTGACAACATGTATGCAATTTCACGATGATAGGTTGAATAGTTAAGACGCAAAAGCGTAACAAACAAAGAAACAAACATAGTCACTTTAGCATTAAGGCATCGAAGGAAAACATTGTGAAGTATCACTAAAATATTCAAAAGAACTTATTATCTTCCGTCAAAATTATTCTGACATATAATGTTAATTCCATTATAACGCTATAGGAGAAGATTTAAACTAGAAGATTAAATTACAGTTCCTTTATTATTTATCTATTGTGAATGAAAAACAGAGTAAATAAAAAAGAAAATATCATTCCAATCTTTATTTGAATATTCATCATACGAACAAGACAATTGGCTGTTGAGTCAACCATGAAATCAACTAACGCACGGACACACATCCATTAACGTCAGAGGCAGGAATCGAACAGTACGCTTCACTTAAATCCAATTAGGCGCCCTTTTAACCAATTAGCTGTCAAGTACTTCGTACCGAAATGCATGATTATAATTAAACCGTGCACTGCGTACTGTTGGGGTGCCTTTTTGACTTGTGCTCTTTGATGAAATGTTTAGAAAGTAAATTTCAAACGTTTGAAGGTAATGAACAGTTTTTATTTATTCAAGTGACAAGTTTTTTTGTAATTTCATTTCAAAACGAATACGTTAGCAGCTTAGAAAGCGAGCGGCATATCATGGAAAGATTTTTTTGTAATCATACATACAGATCTAATTCCAAGAATCATTATTGATTCTTGATGTGTATCGTTTGATGACTGTGTTATTATACATTGAGACTTTTTGTCCTAGTTCAACTATGTATTTGCTTATAAAGATGATTTTTTGTGGAATAAATATTATTATTATTATTTATATAAATTATTCTTTAAGTTGTGTATTTCTTTTTTGCGAAATAAGTAGTAGCAATGTTCCAAATTAATTAAGGAATTTCTCCTAATTCCTATTTCGTCCTCCTTTTAAGTTTATCACTTGTGTAAGGAGCGGGAACGACAATAGCCCAAGGCGTCAGAATCGATCTTTCGACTTTTTACATCGCTAGGCGGCCCGTAACTCATGGCGCTGTTGGCGCTCAATTGATCGCTTATCAAATACTCGGGTCAGTCAGGGTCACTGAGCCATTGTAACAAAAATCTTAGTTGCCAAAATCGCTGGCGCATCAGCAATATAAGGAATGGTTATAATTTTTTCACAGCACCAATTTTTATGGGCGGTTCCGGTGATGCCTACCTAACAACAAATGGCCCATGATGGCATTACTATTTAACATACAAAAAAAAAATACAATCTCCTTTTAATAGACGAGATCAAAGTTTTTTCTATATTAGTCTACGATTTTTGAAGATAAGCACCCGCTTATAAGATGTCATTTCGTAATGCTTAAAGGCCAGTTACCATATATCTTATTAACTTACCTGCATAATTCCCTTAGTACCGAGTTGTACTTCGTACATCCACTTCCCAGAGAAAACGCAGGCAGTAGCCCTTATTGTTGCAAAACTTGATAAGCCTTGTATACTAACACGTTCATCACCAACTAGAACCAGTCTGCCAGTTCCTGGAGATATGGAAGATCGTAACATTCAATATGAATATTCTGTAGATATAAAATTAGAATTTATTAATAGGCGTAATTAGCAGAAATTATCACCCTTATACTACCTTCTCTTTCTTTCTATTTCTCTGTCTCTTTCGATTTATAACAGCTACTATTATTATTTTCAATCACATGGAATCTTAATAAATTTTTATATGCAATTATTCTTAAACGTTTTTAATTTATTTAATAAATATTATATAGCGCTAGCGACTTCGTTCCAACCGGGTGTCCCACGATACCTCTCATTTTTACTCTCCCTTATCTCAATCTCTTACTTACACGCATTATTTGGATGCATTGTTGTCTCTGTTGGTAATGTTTCAATATTAAATTCCTAACTTTAAGCTTAGAATTTGTAGCAGAAAAATTCAACGCCTTTTTATTACTTTGATCCTGGACTCGAAACTAGGAATTCGAGATCTGCGGCCAGTAGTTATCCAGTAGATTAATGAGGTTCTTACTTACTTACTTAATAATATCAAAATTATATAATAAGGTAGCTTTAAGTGTTTTTAACACACTTAGATACTATTTTTCTAAATCATTACATCGTATAAAACAAAGTCTATGTATGCTTAGAACTTTAAACTACTTAACGGATTTTGATGCAGTTTTTCTAATAGATAGAGTAATTCAAGGTGAAGGTTGGTACATATAATACATTCATATATATTAGAGAAACACTGATAATTTTAGAGGTTTCTAATATGATGTCGTAAATAAACACATTTTTTGCGCTTACATTGCAAACGGTGGCTGAACCCTGTCAGAAAGATCAAAAGAATGTAGTACAGTAATGTACACCTTAAAAAGGTTTACAAAAAAGTCCTCGAATGTATATATATATATCTTAGGGAGAACCCACAATAACCATTTTTATCCTTTACATTTTACGAGAAATAATGGCTAATTTACGAAGCGATTTCAAGCAATACAGCATTAATCCTTATCCAATTAACTACCTTAAATAGTGTCCATTTAATATAGGGCACTAAGCTGATTGAAAAACTGTGAACGTTATATACCAAGACATTCTGTAGTGTATTTAGTATCAGCATCGCACCCGTGCGAAGCCGGGGCGAGTCGCTAGTATTAAAATAAAAACGCTATATCTTTACCAGTAGACGCATCAAAAACGACTAGTTTTGGTCCAACTCTGCCCGGCCTCTCGTCATTTGATTCTGCTGTCTGAAAATGTATATCTTATAATGATTTTTCAAATAGCTGATAACCAATAAAACATCTGCCTAGTGCGATTTTATTTATGCAATAATGGTTCCGCAGAAATTATATTAATTATTTATGTATAGTTATATGAACACATTAATAGAATGGTTTTTTACTTTTTTTACTGGTGTTAGGCATGAATCACCGATGACAAAACATAATTCAGTAAGATAAAATCAAGCAAAAATACAGCTACACCATTAATCGATATATTTAATAGCTGATGTTGTAACTAAAGAAGAAAGTGAAATAGGGAAGAAAAGATGTACGAACATTAAAGTATCTCATGGTTGTCGTTGAAATTTGCCTTTGTAAAACGTTTGCGAAATCCCAACAGTTGCTCATTGCGAATTTAAATATTTAATCTACGGACATCATTACAATTTTGCTATATAAACAACGAATAAATTCTTACCTCGGTTGTAACGTTTACGTTGTGTTTCTTAGTCGATTTAATCTTGTAACTGTTTACCTTTGCATCCAATATTTTGGTAAGATTTTCACTTATGTAGTTCACATATTTGCTTCTTCTGAAAGAAAAATATTAGAACAATCGTGTAAGCGAGCTGGGGACTAATTCTACTATCATTTTTTTCGTGATATAGATCTACCTATACCTACCTATGACTGGCGAATAGACCACCTAATTGGTAAGTATTCACCACCGCACATAAGGGGCGTTTAGAAATATTGCTAATGCGCTATCAATATTGGTTTAGTAACCACCGTTTAGTAAAGATCTTAGTAGATATTACCCATTACACTGGTTGACTCACCCTTCAAACCGGCATTCAACAATACTTAGTATTACTGTATGATGGTAGAATATCTGTTAAATGTGTGATACCTACCCAGGCAGACGTAACCAAAGCGTAAATATTCATAAATTGACACTTTTTCGCAATCGAAACCTAATCGTTGTCATTAAGGCGTTTTCCTATTCTAATATAACAATCCAGCTGCGATTCAGTCGAAGTTGGTTCGGTATAGAATCTGGTACGTATCGTTACCGATATAAATTAGTAGAATTGTCCTCAGGTACGAATCAGCTGAGATTGAATTTTCTGAGTAATAGTCGAAGTTCGTAATAGAATCAGGAATATATTTTATCCTTATATATTACTAGAATGGTCTCCCTAATACATACTCGTCATAATCTAAATGCTAAAACATTTAAGTGATCGCTGATAATACACACACGCACACAGAAACACAAAAAAATGCACAAATTAATTTCTATTTATATTCTTTTTTATAAAATTTATTTTAAAGTATTCCTTTCATCGTATGTAATGTTTTTTTTCATATAAATCTACTCAAGACTATGTCTTAATAAATTTATTAGTGAGTGAGGTCACCTGACACACGTACCACCAGTACTGCTGGCAACACTAGGTTGACCAAAATGAGCGCACCTATCTTATAAATATGTTAAATTTTAATAAATATTTTTATCACCGTAATCAACAAACTAAATATGTATTATTATAAAAAGTGTTCTAAACCGATTGTTATTGCGACTAATATTGTATTTTACAGATATAAACGTATAGATTTCGCCTGCGTCTTCGCTCGTGTTTTAGGGATTTGTCGTCTGGTTTTAGGTATCAAAATGTAATGACCTTGCTTGTGGTTCAAGCTTACTTCATACTAAATTATATCGAATTCAATGAGGCATTGAAAGAGTGACAGGCATATATACTTTTGCCTTTATAATGTTAAGTATAGATAAAAGTATAAATGAAGAACCACTTGACGTTTCAGCTCTACGTAGCTAATTTTGATACTTGTAGATCGTAAATCTACTTAAAAAATGAAGTCGGTTATCAATTCGTTTCTGCTATATTTAATTTTGTTAGCTCAGAACTCTGTCATTTATGAATCGTTACGGAAAATACTTTATTCTGCTTAAATCGAAAAACGAAAGTCTTTTTCCATTTAAATTTTTAACGAAAAATACCATCCAAAAGTGTAAAAATTTAGCTGAAAATTGTTTTTATAAGCTGGATTAATATTTATAATTAAATTTCCCAGAGTATTATTTAAAGACAGTTTTTTGTTGTGAAAATTTGATATTATGATAATGTATATATACATAACATATGACTATACTAATAGCATGTAAATTTCGCACTACTGGGCTAAGGTCTCCTCTGCCCTTTTGAGACGAAGGTTTTGATCTTATTCCAAATGCTACAATGGCAGTTTTTTTCTAAATTTAGACACGTACAGGTTTCCTCACGATGTTTTCCTTCACCGCCAAGCACGAGATGAATAATAAACACAAATTAAGTACATGAAAATTCAGTGTTGATTGCCTGAGTTTGAAACAGCAATTCTCCGTCTGACCACTGGACCATCCAGGCTTCTATATTATATAAGTATACACATATAAAACCTCTTTAATGTTTTGTTATACGATTATTTATGTATATAGTTAATGTCTTACTGGGTATGTTTATCCGTATTATCTTTCATCACCAGTTCATTGCCGAAGATCTTCTTGATCATATCATGTACTTCCCCCTTCTCCGCGGAACTGCTACATACCCCGAACATAGAACGGAGTACGTTCATCATCACCGTTCCACTATAAACTGAAAATTTAGGGGTATTTTTATGGTATAGGTTTACGGATAAGTAAACGGGCTACCTAATGGTAAACGGTCACCATCGCCCATAGGCAATGGCGCTGTAAGAAATATTAACCATTCCTTACATCGCCAATGTGCCACCAACAAAAAGGTTATGTCCCTTGTGCCTGTACTTATACTGGCTCACTCACCATTCAAACCAAAACACAACAATACTGAGTATTGCTGTTTGGCGGTAGAATATCTGATAATTGGGTGGTACCTACCCAGACGGGCTTACACAAAGCCCTATCACAAAATTAAGTTTGTTAACGCAAACAAATATCTTAGCACTTGATAGTAATAGGTAGGTTGGAATAGAAGTTATTGAGTTATCAGTTAAGAAATTAACCGTGTCTAATGCTGGTGGTAGTACACGCTTATGTCTTGGAAAGCGCGTGCTCTTTTTAACCCTTTTAATGAGAGAAGAATAAAGAGTACCAGTTGTGTAATGGTGATTATGACTATCCTGGGATATTGCCACCCTGAAGTAACGATATTTATAGAAGAATCGATCGTTCGTCTCAATGTACAATGTTATTTACAGTAATTACGTATTGACGTTACCGCAGTGAAAAAAAGGGATTATTTATTATTATATTTCTGCTTGATTTTTGGGAAACAAAGTGTTGTATATGGTAAAGGTTTGGTTCCTGTTTACAACAATATGTTTGTTGTGGTTCATTTTGATCATTTTTCTATAAGGTTTAGTTTCTTACATTTGATTGCGCAAAATTGACACAAAACCGACTCTGATAACTCTGACTGAATATGGTTTTGTCCGCCTAGTGTTTTTTAAGAAAACGAAGGCGCGTAGGGGGTATTGCACATTCCGTAGCGCCGAAGACTACTTAGTTTCAAAATTGTTGTTTAGTTTCAAAATTTTTGATTTATTTGATAAACAACATTATTTTAGGGTTAGAATTACAATATTTATTTTTACCAATATCTCAGGAAACGAGCATTTTAGGTTAGGTTAGGTCATTATAGCAATATTAAACAAATATTATTTTACGTGGCGCGTTCGCAGAATTTTTGCGGGGTGGCGTTAATAGATAACTTCTTTACGTACTAAAACGAAAAATTAAAAAAAAAAACTCATAGTATATACAATTATAAAGCGCAGATTAAATAAGCCGTATAATCCACGAGAAAATAATTAGTACTGCTATAAAACTTACCGACTTACAAATACACAAAAAATCCTCTACAAAATACGTAGTTATAAAATTAAAACTGTCAGATTAAAACATAATCTCTAAAGAGTTTGTAAACTTTTCACAGGAGATTGTCACACTTGACAGTTGATCTGTTTCATTATGCAGACTCTTTGGTTTGTACGTATGTTGAATATTTAGTACGAAAATCTTGAAATCGACGCCCCTTAACAAAAAGCGGGTAATTGCGAAATTTTAATTTTACTCTAATTTGTTTTTTTTTTAATATCAACTTCGTTACAAATATTATGTGCATTTATTATTAAATATGTAATAATAATATTATAATCTGTAGACTTTGTATATACGTAGTCAACTAGCTTAATTAGCCGTTCAATTGACGGCCTAGCCCCTTTATAAATCAGCGTCGTTCAACTAGCGGCTGAATGATATTCACCCGTAGGGTCTATTACTACATTTAATGAACTGGCTGGCTGACGCTCAGGCCACTTATGCAGTAGGGTGACCATGAGACAAAAAAATATAAGATATCTGTCATTTTTAATTGTTTATATAATTAATATATAATATAACGCATTGTTGTTTTGGTATTAAAGAGATCATATAGCGTAACTTAATAACAAAGTACTCATGTAAATAAATAAAGTATTATTTGTTAACACAAGTTATTCTTCCATGGCATTTCGATCCGCAAAGAACTTTTTTTTTAAAACAAGCGCATCTATTATTGCGACACTGACTCACAGCAGGCTTACAACTACATTTTTGGAATCCCTGGCCACTGAGAGGTGATTGACTTGCCACGGCAATTCTCAAAGAAATTGGACTTTCTGAAATTTCGTCGCCATAGTTTGTGTCTAAATATTGCAAATCTTGTCGTGAAAACCAGTTTTTAATAGTACCATACTTAGTTGCAACTTTATAGACTCCGTTTCTTATATCAACAATTTTTGCGTGAATATATTTGATGTCCAGAGGTCCGCGGTCCATTTTGGGTACGCTTATTAAGACACTTTTACCGATGTTCGACCTGGGTATTTTTTTAATGGTGGCATCAATCATATTTTCGGCTGCCCGTTTAAGTCCTTTATGTGCTGCGTCTCCTTCTACTTTTATATCCGGTTTAACTTGACACATGATGCATACAACTTTGGAGTCGTAATCCTCTTCACCACCAATTATTAGTTTATTGTTGTGTACTGTGTTGCAGGACTCACACTTGTGCGTTTTAGGGGTATCGTTATGGCATACTGCACAAGTAAAGTTTGACTCTATTTTTTCAGTATTCTCTGTAGAGGTTTTCGAACTATTACTATCGTTGTCGTAGTCATTGTTCACAGTGTCAACTGGTTCTCGCTCTATAAAAGTTTTCAATTGCTCATCTCTCTCTGTAGATAAATGTATTGACGTTGGAATATCCGATCCATTTAAATCCGCTTTAGGTTCACGCCCGAATAGAGCTTTATAAGGAGATTTACCAATTATTTGATTTAATGAAGAATTTTTTAAATATTGCACGAAGAAGCAGCCCACAGACCAGTTTGTTGAATTGTTTTCACTCATCCAGGCTCGCAGCATATTCTCGACGACTTGATTAGTTATTTCGACGCTGCCTTGAGTTTGAGAACGACGCGGATTCTCATGAACAATTTTGCAGTCTGGCCACATTGCAACTAATTCTTTTATGATATTTGCAGTGAACTCAACATCATCGGCTGATTGTAAATTGTAGGGTGCACCGAATAATAAAAAAATCTTCATCAGCTCGGCAGCTACCTCAGCAGATCCTTTTGTTTTAAGTGGACGCAGATTTAGAAATTTAGTTACGTTTTCTTGGTAGATTAAAAGCCACTTAAAATCTCCATCAGGGCAAGACTGCAAATCAATAAGGTCAACTTGTCCTCCTAAATTAATATTATTTGAGACGTTTGGTTTCGCCACAATACCTTTGCTTGGAACGTTTCTTTTAGTCTTACATATGGGACAAAGAGAGACAAAAATTTCTACTGCTTTCCTCGGAATATAGTATTTATTTTTTATTTCATACAGTATTTTATCTCGCCCACCATGGCCGCAGGATTCATGGATATCTGATAAGACGTCAAAATATTGTTCTCTGGGTATAATGCGTACCGTAGGATCAGTGACTGTGATTCTTTTAAAAACTAAACAGTCTTCTTTTCCAATTGTCATAGTATCGTATTTGCTCATCCAGTAATAATCCATGGCTGTCCTTCGCTGTCCAGAACCCATGGTCACCTGAGCGTTTCGTATGTCGCTTATAACCTTTGAGATTCTTTCCGATGTCCAAGCTTTTCGATGCGAACCTAGAAAGATAAAACAAATTACTTTAATTGTATTAATTTAGCTGCATAGTTTCAATTCTCAGAACAAAAAATAATTACGAAAAATAAACGTACCTTGATGCTGTTCGTCATATTCAACAAGTTTTCGATTGAATATTTCTTTAAAATTTATACCACTCGAGTCAGTCACAGCTACATTCAAATTATTTTTATCACAACTCTCTACCATTGTAAATAAATATTATATGCGTAAAATCAATCAAACTGCGAGAAACACGAACAATATTGTTGCTTGCTGACGCCATATTGGCAGCGTGCGGCTTTCAGCGCCAGGTGGCAGAAAATGGAACTAAATAAATATGACAAGGCTAGGCGTGCAGTTAAACGTTGTAAAACGTTCTGCGAAACGAGCTGCGGAGTGCAGCGACTTACACTATATACATGTGTTAAAACCTTCTACGAATAGCGCTGCGTTTTTCAATTAATTATAAGTTTTATGGAATATTTTTGAGTGTGTGCAAAACAAAAAGTCTCTCCGTTTAGTAGTACAGATTTATTCGAATGAAGTTCTTTTACGCAGCTACAGTAGAGTGAACTGTCAGAAATCGCCTCGTAAGTATAAATCGTTATACCTACTGCAGGCGACTTTTCCGTCTCATTATTTTCTCTCTGTCTCTTTCTATCGGTATACGGTTTTCCTTTTTTAAAATAACAATTTTATTTCTTCTAATTTAATGATTGTCAAATGTTGTTGATTATTATTTTGTAATTGTTTTTATATTTAATTTTATTGCTATTTTAGTACGTTATATTGCGAAGGTACTTCGTTCCGACTGGGTGTTCCACGATTCCTCTATTTTTTTTCGTGTAGAATTAAAATAAGTAGAAAGCTAACGATATATATTTTCCACGATTTATTTGGAAACTGTTATAACTAACTAAAAACATCATATTATTTGATTTCTATTAACACACATGTTTAGAATTTTTTTTTTTTTTTTGTCATTCATATTAGGGCAAACGTTATGTTTTTATTAAACATATATACTTTTTTTTTATTAGAAACATCTTGACAAACTGGCAAACGTGTAACTTGATGTTAAGTCGCCACCACCTATAGACATGTAAGAAATATTAACCAGCCCTCACGTCGCTAATACCAACTTTGGGAACTAAGTTATGTTCCTTGTGCCTGTAGATACATTGGCTCACTATACTAAGTATTGCTGTTTGGCGGTAGAATATGTGATACCGAATAATAATACGCATGCATCATCAGTAGTTATAATAGTTTATAGTTCACGTAATAAGAATCGAGAGGGCCGAGGTTAGAACACTTGCATCTTAACCGATCATTTCGCGTTAGAGCAACCACCACTGAATTCCCTTGTGCTTAATTTGTATTTAAAATTAATCTCGTGCTTGGCGGCGGATACCTGCATGTTTCTAATTTCGATGAAATCCTGCCACATGTTTAAAAACCAACCCACATTGGAGCAGCATGGAGGATTTAGCTCCAAGCTTTATCGCAGCAGCGGCATAATTACAGACTGTTGATTTACTACAACTTTTCCGTATATTTCCCATAAAATGTTATCGTCCCAAACTGACTTCCATGCAAGTGAAGCCGTGCTTTCAGCTAGTATCTAATTAGGTATAAAATTGTTACGCCTATGAACCCAAGACGACATAATAGTCCGTATCTGAATATTTTTTTCGAATTCCCTTTCACATCGAAAAGAACTTTTTATCGTCCCGAAGGCTTTTGATAAATAAAGAAGGTAGTATATCTCCAAGTAAACGGGTCCGTTCATAAATTTTAACAGACCGTGAAATTATTACGCATCTGCCTTTATTATTCTGGACAATTCGTTGAGTTGTAAGGTGACGCTCAACAAAAGATTACCTATCATATATATTTATAGAAATATAACACAATAAAAATAAAAAGTATGTCTATTCCAATGGAAGAAGGAATAAAAATAAACAAACCTTAGATTAACGTATTATATGTTATTTACTAATAGCTTAGCTTTGTAATACAAGACTATTACACGTAACAACATACATATATCTTCTTCAATATCCGATAATATTTTCTTCGACATTCAAAACGCATTTTTTAGTCGTACAATTTTGGGTATTTGAGGAATTTACAAAAATATGCGAGAGATGCAAGAATGGATGAACGATGAGTGCATAAGTGCAGACGCAAATACATTTGCACTCTATTCTCTCACTCTTAAAGTTCCATGTCACGGCAACCCGACACGATCAGGGATAATTCTACTAACACATAACAGTTACAATACGTTCCCGATTTTGTACCTCAAAGAAAAACGTCAGCTGAATCGTAATTGGGGTGATTCTGCTAATTTCCTCGGACTAATTCAACATCGACCGAACTGCAACTGGGTCGTTGTGTTAGTAGAATAGGAAAACGTTTAAACGGCAATGATTACGTTTCGATTCAATTACGATGAGGTTACAATTTGCTAGTTAGACTTGACCTTAGAGATTTTACGGAGAATATTACGTAGCTCAGTCTCAACGGATTTGTGTGTTATTCGAGACGAGGGCGTTTAGATCCTACCAGCTTCCAAATTTCATGATGTTTCTGAAACTATGTGAACTTAAAAAACAAAACAGTATATTCTTTACCTCAGTATGCATAGTGTAAGAGATCATAAGAGGAATTAATTTAAACACAATAACTGTTTAATACCCTATCAGACTTTTAGTTTCTATTGCATACATTATATATATGTACATCGCTGATTAACTTTGTGTGTTTTTTGTTTGGCCCTTGGAGTAGTGGTGCAAAAAGCTTCATCAAAAGTATAACACCTCGCCTTATTGCCTCCACTGGCGACAGGAGGGCTGGTTAGTTTTTAGCCCAGAGGATCGAAATTGCGATTCAACGGGGAAATGCTGCTAGCATTCTTGCCACCATTCCACGCGGTCAAGATTTATACAGTAACTATTTTTAATTCATATTTGTATATATTTAAGCACTTAATGTTATCAATTTTTAAATAAAATAATTGTCTTACAGTGTAGGTAGAATAATAATAATCGTTACGATTGTCAATCAGATGAACCCTCCGACGACTAATGAACGAATGAACCCCGGCACCCAATAGTGATGTAATGATTGCTCGACGCCTTATACAGGCTGTGCTTCCTAGAACAGCATTTTTATGGTTGGAACTCTCAAGTGAGTATATAACCAACTCTTCCATAACATGGTTTGTTATATAAAATCAACGAAATAATAAATAACTTTAATTTATATTCATGCATTTTTGTGTATGAGTGTGTGTGTGTGGTGTGGTGAAACATTCAATTATTATTTTTGGTTCATCCAGAGATTTCAAACCAGAAATATTACAACACTAATGACTTTTTAGTTGACTGCACACCTTGGGAATGAAATGATCGCCTCCAGGCTGTTTTAAATAACTAAAATATAATTATCATTGTACATGGAAAATGGTTAAAAAAAATAAAAAAAATATATCCCGCTGAGTTTCTTTCGCCGGTTCTTCTCAGGTCCGAGGTGCTAAATTCCGAACCGGTGGTCGATTTTTGACAATCAATAAGCAAGTGTAAACACTTCTATATTGAATAAAGATTTTTGACTTTGACTTTGACTTTGAGGAATTCGAGATCAGTAGCCATCATAACTAGCCAGTGCACTAACGAGGTAGTCATATATTAACATAAATATAATATACATATAAATGACGAATAAAAACGATCTGTACAGACAGTCATTACAATTTACTAGTAAATTAGTAAAAAAATGCTACTGTAAAAGGAGTATACCCAGAAAGGCGGCGTAGAGCGAGCATGACGGCTAAGTGAGCGCCATGCCATTTACCGTCACACCATATAAATCGGTCTAACCCTCAAAACGCGCCAATAGATTTTTCACATCGAAAGTATTACATATAAAAAGTTTTATTAATAATAAATTAACTCATAAATGTCGATATATAGTTGTAGAGATTAATATATCTTTCGTCTTTCTACTTGTAATAAGGAATATTTATAGCGCCCGAGTTACGTGATGTTTGACCTCCGTCGTCCTCACCTGTTTTGAGTCAGATAAAGGACGACATTTAGGCAATATTCTCTGGGTAACCGTTGTTATTTGTGACTTGGGTGTTTATTGTAAAAAGATACAAAATGTTTTCTCACCAACGGAATAAATTCTTAGAGAATTTAATACTTGAAAATGGAACGCGCTTGCATAGACAAATTCGCAACACTCGAAAAATATATTAGAGTTGTTTTTTTTTAATAAAAATTTATATATGCCAGTGCGGAAGCAATTTCATTTGTTTATTTATTGAATAGTTAACTAGTCATTTCATAACTAACTTTTAATTTCCCATAATTAGTCCAAATAATATAGACCTTTGCTAAACAAAAAAAAATAACTATGTTAAATTTTGTATGAAACATTGGAATTTTTTTAAACGTATATATTCAAAGTGTTTATATTCAAAATATATTTTTAATATTGGGGTGAGGGGTGTTACCATTCGACCGACGTCGTTTTTAGAAAAATATCTCATTAAGAATATTTTATTTTTAAATAACCAAACTTGTCACTAGTCACATACGACACAGATAACGTTTTTCGACAATTTAAAAATATTATTAAGACCAAATTAATCAATAAATCTTATTATTAATTAAAATAATACTGTTTGGCTTAAGACGCCTGGATTTAGATTTAGGTTTTAACGCAGGACTAATTAAACAATAATTTGAAAATTTAACATCATTCTAAGTCTAGTTATTTAAAAGAGCAACTATGCGAGTTACTCGATGGTTCCTTATTTCAATATTGCTTTATTGTAAAGTTTACTTGAAAAAAATATGTTGATTGATGATGATGAATGAATAATGAATGAAATGAATTTACTTGTAGGCTATTATTTAGTATTAGACATAATTACAAAAAACTAAGTACCGTTATATTTAAAGATAACTCTTTAAGTTAACACCTTTCAAAAACATAATTATAATCAATATATTTTTACCGGTTTTGGTTACAGTTACGAAAATTATTTTGTTTCGGATATCCGATAGTTTCGGTTGCCGTTCCATGGTTACCTTCTGTTAACAATTTTATTTATATTAGTTTATTAATACAGATAGATAGATGATACGAATTTAATTCATATATTAGTTTTTAGTTCTAGAGATTTTGGTGTAATCTTGTGAGACAGTGATTTATATTTAGTAACTGGCTTGTCTACCTTAATAAGAGTGCTCTCATTAATTCAATATAAACAGAGAAATTGTACTACGGTTATATTTCATCATGGTAATAATTTTTTTTGGTCGGAGAGACTTGTAAACAATTCTAACCGCAATAACAAGAATACATTCGGTCGCTGATAATAAAATTGTTTACATCAAACCCGTTTTATTGGATCTATTTATTATATGTATTTATCGAAACAGGACAACTTTTTCTTTACATTTTCTAGGTCAAATTGCGTAATATTTTTTTTGTATGTCTTAAGCTGACATTGTCGCAAATGAAAAGGCTACAATTGCATCGGCTTGAGGCTAACCTGTTCGATTGAGTCAAAAGTAAGGAAGAAAGACATTAGTCCTGCCTGTGATGTATCTGTTCTGTAGTGCTTTATTTCCGTTTAATACAGCTCTGATATTAATATAATAATGATATTGCTTAGTTGTCAACAAAATATACTTTTATTGTAATTTATTAAACCGCATACTCACAAATCGATTTAAGTAAAACGACTGCTGAATCTAAAGTAAATTCAATCGTCTGAACATACTTTAATTTAAAGATACCATCTTCTACTTTTGTTAATACTAGTTTAATTTAATTCAAATGTCTACCTATCTGCGTTCATTTCTATAAGTATAATATACCGTGGAAGCAGTGCGATTGATTTTATTGTTTTTATATGCGTTTTAATTAATAAAATAGCTTTTATTTTTTATTACATTATTTTTAATTACAGATTGAATATTTTTGGGTGCGATTACAGGATTGAATTTTAGGTTACAAGGTTGGATTTTACCGTATCATTATGTACCGTCAAGGATATAATTCTATATTTCTAACGCAAAAAGATTTCATTTACGCTGCAAAGGTAAATTCAGATTTCAGAACCCTGATAACAGAAACAGAAACATTTAATTTATGTTTTAATTAAGTGCAATTTTGTTTTGTTCCTATTAAGTTAAACCACTTGTTTTTTTTTTAAATGTATTTTACAATTAGTACCAGGACAACAGAAGCAATGTAGAGAGTTTATTTATGTTTTTGTTAACTGTGTTTTGTTTTGTTTCCTTTAACTTTAACCCTCGTGTTTCTTTTTTTTAAAATCAAATATACAATTAGTACCAGGAGGACAGAAACAATGAAGAGAGGTTATTTATGTTTTTATTAAGTTCTTGTTTTTTTTCTTTTAGCTTTAACTCTCGTATTTGTTTTATTTTTAAATCAAATTTGCAATTGGTACCAGGACAACAGAAGCAGTATAGAGAGCTTATTTATGTTTTAATTAAACACGAAATAGTTAGTGACCAAATGTCACCAAATCTAATAATTTAGACTACCCGTAACCGCAGGGAGCGAAGGTCAGAATTCCCTACCGTAATTAAAACCGCATTGCTACAACTCCGCAGTCGAGAGAGGGTTTTGATTGTTAGTTTCAGGTCGTTTAATTATTCTGCCTTCAAATTATATAAAACCTCAAACTTTTTCGTCATCATTTGAATATATATTTGACAACGTTTTTACAGATGTTTTGACAGATACACACAGATACACACATAATAGACATATCTGATGTATCTTTTATATATCTTAGTGTAGTAATTGTTTTTATTTCTTTTTGTCCTGAATTTTGGACATGAAGTCACTTTAATGTGAATTCTACGTTTTGTTAAGGTTGGTTTGATTAAAGAAAGCATTTAAACATCAAAAAAGGCTAACAATATTTTTTTCAACGTTTGTTTATGGGATAAATCTATTTATCTAATTTGTTTATGCTCGTCATATGTATTCTGTACACATTGTGTAGGAAACGATATTCTGAAGGTCACGGGATATTTAAAGTGATAAAACTCATATTTCACGGCTTCCGGTTTGAAACGACTTGACGCTAAATTTAAATTGCAATCAAAAAAACGTTGTCTATGTTTACGTAACCTACACACACACAAACAAACTACAGTTATTACGTCACTGTCCCATTCCTCTGTCTGTGTGCTAATACGATTGGGTTTATTTGTGAAGCTGATTAATGTTTCTTAGTATCTGTTATGAGTTGAGAGTTATACCCTCGTACCTTGGAAAGTAAATCTGCTGATCCAGAGCTTGATCTCTCTCACATCGAATGTCTCACCTATGGAAAATAAATAAAGAACCAGCTAAAACATATAGTATATATTAACTAATATTATAAATGCGAAAGTTATTATTTTTTTTGTATAATGGAGGACGAGAAAATTTGCCCCCTGGTTGTAAGTGGTCACCACCGCTGAAAGACATTGGCGCTGTAAGAAATATCCCATATACCCAGGGATGGTCCCTTACATCGTCATTAATATGTTATGTTCCTTGTGCCTGTAGTTACTGGCTTACTCAATCTTCAAACCGGAGCACAACAATACTGAATACTGGTGTTTGGTAGTAGAGATTATGGAAGATTGATGGTATTTATCCCGATAGGCTTGCAAAAAATCTTACCATCAAGTAATCAAATAGTGATCACCATAAAAACATACACGTTGTCAGAGGTGCAGAGAATGACATCGAGTACATAACACTTGCCTTTTAATATATACATATACATATAAATCACCGTAGAATTGTAAATACCTATAGATTCTAATCTATCTCGCGAGATTGTAAGCTGTAGAAATATTGTGAACGGTGATTTAACTCAAAATTAAACGTCAAAACTTTAGATAGTTTATTATATTTCGGTTAGGTTAGGTTAGACTTTTTATAATTTAACCTTAATTAGATTAGTAGATTATAATCTACCGAAAATTAATGCGTTAAATTGTAAGCATTATGTTACGGTTCACAATCCTTCAGCAGTTTATAATCTCGCGAGATAGATTATAATCCGAATTTACGGTGAAATATATCTACATTTTTTATACATGACTATGTATAAATAAAAGCATTTTTGTAACCTGAAATATTGTATATCCGTAACATTAATCCTCTGAATTACGGCGACAATTAAATAAACGTAAAATTATTACTTTATTTAGTGAGAAAGTTTCAACGCTCTGGATTCTCAGGGCTGGCCAAAACATCGTCGGTCTAAAATATATATTTACAACCTGCTCTATACACATATGTAAAGCAGTTTGCGAGTTTTTAATGTTGTAAATGTATGGCTGTGTGACAAATATTTTATGAGCCGTACAATTGAAAGTTCTTAAAATAGTTTTGATTTGTGGAATGATCTAAGTTCGGCCGTTATATGTTGTGTGTGTGTGTGACTGTAGTCAATTTGTTTGTGTAAGTGTACGAATTATTAAATCTAGCAGTTAATTGTATGAGCTCAAAAATATCTTCGAATTTGACTCAACTTTTTCTATTATAAAAAGTAAAAGTGATATATCGTGGGATACCTGATTCGAACAAGGTTGCTTTTGCTGTATATTACGAATTAAATAACCGACAATGGAATAAATTAAAAACCTTTGAGTATTAAGTGATAAGAAACAAAAGTGGTTTTAAAAGTCTCGCGTGTATTGAAACAATAAAATAAAAATATAAATCATTTTGTGTAAACCCATATAAAACAGAAAGAGACAAAGAAACTGAAAGACAGGGTCACTTGGTGAGGAAATAACGCTTTTTCCTGACGTGACGATATCTGCCCATTCGCTCTACTGTAAAAGAACTTCGTTCCAAAAAAATCTTCGGCATTGAAATAGAATGCTGAAGATTATTTAAACTTCATTAAATAAATAAATAAATAATAATAAATAAATATTGGACAACGTCACATACATTACTCTGATCCCAATGTAAGTAGCTAAAGCACTTGTGTTATGGAAAATCAAAAGTAACGACGGTACCACAAACACCCAGACCCAAGACAACATAGAAAATTAATGATCTTTTTCTAAAAAACGATGCAACGTTTTAATACAAAATAGATATATTAAAAATCGCCTTATTTATATAACCGTTAAGTTTTATAAAAAAAAATAATCCTTTTCGCATCATGGAAAATCAGTCAGCGGAACGTTTTTGGGGCAGCCCTCGTTTATATCCATGAGACCATCAAAACAAAAACAATAAAAATAGTCTGAGCTAAGTTAGCTATATTTCTGGTTATGTCATTGTTCTGTTTGTCTGTCCTACGCATACATTGGGATTATATCACCTCTTCGGTTTGCTCTTGGGTTGTTGTTGCTGAATATGTACTAAGATCGAATCAAAATAAAGTTTTATGGACTGAGATATTAGATATTGTGGATTTGAATTCGGTCAATGCATGGATCTTATTTATCTTGTCCGCGACAAAGGAATTTTTTGTTGAATTGTTTGAGCAAATCTGTTTTTTATTGTTTGGCCCCAATGGGCAACCTGTTGAGTGGTAACCATCACCCATAGATGTTAGTGCTGTAAGATATATTAACAGTTTCTCAAATAAGTGCGTCATCAACTTTGGAAACTAAGGTAGTATGTCCCTTATGCCTGTAGTTTCACTGGCTCATCTATCCTTCAAACCGGAACTTAACAATACTAAGTATTTTTGACGGTAGCATAATTCAGAAAATTGAATTAAATGAATTTTTATATAGTGAATATTAAAGTATCCTGTCCTCTTTTGGAAGATAATTTATTTGTATGTGTTTTGACATTATAGTTCACAAATGTATCTGCAAGTACACTCTCTATCAATTCATTTTTGTAATCCGATGGGATGGCAAGCGCAGGACCAGACTTTCGAGATACGGTAGTACACTTCTAACTTCCAGGCTCAGAGCTGGCAGGGCTTTTTCCACCAATCAATTTTTAACCAATTTAGTCTGACCTTGGGTTTAAATCCAAGACCACGGGATCCGCAACCTTATAAGCTAGTCATAAGACCAACGAGGCAGTTCAACATTTTTCTATAAAAAGGTTCGTGCGTTTAGTAACAAACATCTAAATATATCATTCGTATTCAATATTAGTAACACGTCAGTGCACGTGACAGAAGTTTCATTTTGTAACGACGATGGAACTTTGCACTCAAATTAAACTTTGAAATTTCACTCGCATCGTGTCTTAAGAGTTAAAGAAAAATACTCACCACTAAAGTGGAACAGTGCCGAGGATAAAACTTCGTAACCTTTTCTCCTAATGGGTAATGTCCTTGTAAAGGATCAACGATACTTAAATATTGAAAGCATTTTAGATTATAGCCCAACCTTATCCTTGATATGTACAAATTCTATGTATATCTTTGTCTTTCTATTTTAAGGTAGCACTCTCGTCATCCTTGTAGCTTTATAAAAAATTTAACTTAAAGAATTACGTCTATTGTTATAAGAATATTATTAATATTGGGTACTTTTTACAATGTAAGTTATGAGTTGATAAATTTTGGGTTTTTTTTTTAAGACGCTAATAGAGAAAAGTCTGCAACATACAGGAATATGATTTTTTAACGAGGCGTGGACGGATGGCCAATTCCGAACCTACGAGGAATAGCCAGTAGTAGGCTTGACGTGATTTTGATAAAACTATAACAGAATGATTACATTTTTGTGATATTCTTAAAATAAAGTCGTGAAATAAAACAATTAAGTCTCCGCTTAAAGTGAATTCAAAAACAGTGAATATTACAATGATATTATGTTAATGTATTCATGAGAGTGGTCATAACAGCCCCATAACCCACCACAGCGAGATCTGCACTGCAGTACAAAGCGAGCATTTAATCTTTTTACGACTTAATTTGATATTATCAGGTTTAAATTCACCGAGGTTACTTCGAGAGGATTTTTTTTAATTTTATTTCAATTTCTTTCTTTCTCTGAAGACTTGCGTTCGTGCTAGGTTGTATATTTTATATTCATTGGATAGAAGAACGAGCAAATGGGTCAATTGATAATAAGTGGTCACCAGCTTATTAGAATTTACATTTACATTACATTAGCAGTCTGTAAATTTCCCACTGCTGGGCTAAGGCCTCCTCTCCCTTTGAGAAGGTTTGGAGCATTTTCTACCACGCTGCTCCAATGGCAGAATTTCGTTGAAATTAGACACATGCAGGTTTCCTCATGATGTTTTCCTTCACCGCAGAGCACGATATTAATTATAAACATAAATTATCCACATGAAAATTCAGTGGTGCCTGCCTGGGTTTGAACCCGATATCATCGGTTAAGATGCACGCATTCTAACCACTGGGCCATCTCGGCTCTCAAGAAATATTAACAATTCTTTACAATTAACCTTGAAAACTAAAATATATATTTCGTCACTTACCCACCCTTCATACTGAAGCACGTAATATTACATATTTTGTGTACTACAGTATCGTTGCTTAGTGGTAGAATATATGATGGCACTGATTAGCAGATGGTATCTACCCAGACAGTCTTGCACAGCCCTATCAACAAGTTAAAAATTTTGTAATGCAACCTTTGCTTTTCTATACTTTCCATGTACATAAATCATTTAAATTGCCCGAGTATATATGTATATAAGAGCCGAGATGACCCAGTGGTTAGAACGCGCGCATCTTAACCGATGATTTCGGGTTCAAACCCAGGCAGGCACCACTGAATTTACATGTGCTTAATTTGTTTATAATTCATCTCGTGCTCGGCGGTGAAGGAAAACATCGTGAGGAAACCTGGATGTGTCCAATTTCAACGAAATTCTGCCACATGTGTATTCCACCAACCCGCATTGGAGCAGCGTGGTGGAATATGCTCCATACCTTCTCCTCAACGGGAGAGGAGGCCTTAGCCCAGCAGTGGGAAATTTACAGGCTGATTATGTTATGTCATGTTATATATGTATATGATGAATTTCTATCCTTGTACAGAACCCTTTTTCTTTAAATAGGTCAATTTGAACAAAATCACATTGAAAAGGTCGATTAACTCGAGCAACTTTGCATAACAGAAAAATCAACAAAATATATTCACATGTTTAGGTTATAGAGTGTAACATATGTACATACACATAATAAAATAACTCCCGAACAAACTTTCATCACAGATAAATGTAGCAATTAAATATAATAAATTTATGACCTCTATATAAACAGATTGCGTAAGATAAATCGAATCGATGAACAATTTTAGAATCTGTTACGTTCACAGTTTTGTAAACAACGTACAGTGTATGATTATAAACACTCGTTTCTATTCGATTACAAACACACTCGATACATTAACGATTATTCGAATATAGAATCCTTTTATTGCTCGAATCGAACTTGTTAAACAACCCTACACGATCGATTTGCAATTCGATGACGATAAAACGTAAAATTAATAATGTATTTCGGTTTTGTTTAAGTGTTTCGTTTTTTTTTTTACGATTATTGTTTTGTATCGTATTTATCCGTTAATTGTTAATATTTGATTTTGAGATTAGTTCTATTATAAACCATTTGAAAATGGCTTCGCCCGTGAAATTTTTCGGCGGCAAAAATGTTCAGCTATTGTTTGTAACGACTGATTATTTTAAACTACTACTTACTATTCGAAGTTATGTCCGTATTTATTAGCGGCGTATATGTGGGAGATAATATTTTTAATCAAGTTCCGGTCTTATAACACAGTTGTGTAATTGACTCAAATGACAAGTCTTTATAAGAAGCTCGACAGATGTCAACAGATCAGAAGTGGTTCAGTGTTGAACACGGCACTATCGGTGCTCTGAACTGTTTATTTGGTAATAATCCAGGTGAGCGTATCGTTGTATTTATTCTGTAATAATGTAGTTTAACTTAATTGTTTTATATGGAATTCATTGTAATCAGTGATTAGAAAGAAGTAATTATCTGCTATTATATTTAAAGCCTTTTCAGCATCATCGTAATTGTCGGTCATCTTCGAGTAGGCGTGGATTATCGGGTAAGGAGACGGTACCACAATTTAATTTACACAATCTTATAATAATTATAGCTAACTTTGAATCAGAACTTAACGTCCACCGAGCACGTGAATCCGAGCGGACTTTGCGACGAACCAAGACTCACTGTCGCTTTTCACCCCATGGCCGCCCCTCCAGTCCTCGGTGTTCGTTATGTATATTGATGTTTGACAGATCACGTGATAAGAGGCGGATATGCCGACATATTAAATATATTTTGTTTACTTATAAATTGGTTTTACTATTTATTTTGCCTTCCGTTCTCACATATAAATAGTTATCTGGCTCTTAAGGTGAAAGAAGACGTCGTGAGGAATTCTTCTTGCGTCGAACCAACGTTCTAACTCTTTCCTGCACTGGGCGAGCGTGGTGGACTATGCTTAACTATTCTCATTCTTATTAAAAAGCTGACATTATTATTATTTGGGGTCAGCTTCTGTTAATTCATACGCTTGGAGTTCAGAATTCAGTCCTGTGAGAAATTAAAATTGCCAGTAGTAAACGTATCTATATATTCAAATTTAATACACTTCTATAGATGACATTATATGATTTATGATTCGGTAGGACCTACGAGTAAGTTTGGGTACTTGATACTCTTGAATCGACATAAAAAGCAAGCCAGACCGACGAGGCAGTCGAACGACGAAGAACAAGTTGAAAAATAAAACAAAGAAACTTGAAATTCAGAGGAGACCTTCCATTCGTAATGTTGAGGTAGTGTTTTGCTCCGATTGAGGATTTTTCGAAATTTTAATTTCAGCGGACGTCCCGTAATTTTTCACCCAGTTAACTTATAAAAAATATTTAATGTTATTTGAAATTAAACGTGTACCGACTCAATCCTAAAAAGGATCTCTTTCAGTCGGTTTATATTACTGGGTTAATATTCTTTAGATTTAACATTTGATATGTAATTGACATAACTATTGGCTCACCATAAAAATATCGCCATAAATATGCCGTGGTTGCGCTCCCGTGAGAGGGTGGTGTGGTGTCATGTAGTTCGGTTAATTAGTTAAGCAAAAATCACAACGTCTCTCACAACGTCCTCCCTCCAGACGTCGACGGTGGCCTAAGCCGAGGTCCGGCCTCACAGGAAGCGCCCTTAGGATGCGCGTATTCTGATAGCCCTTCAGTGGGCTCTCAACATCCGGCAGAGTCTTCCGCGACTCGCCCACCAGCCCGGTGACGCTGTAGAGGCCTCTCTGGCCAACACAAACTGTCCATTCGAAAAAAAAGCGACTATTTGTACATCTTCCCTAGCTTTAGTTATTACTGTTTTTTGTACAATATGGTGTAGAATAGTAGATAATTATTATTAATAAATAGTAAACGTTGGTTTGGTTGCAAATTATTAAAATATAGATTTTAAACATTCAATCACACACACATATATTTATATATATGTAATTGAATGCTTAAGGTCGGAATCCGTCCGGTCCTCTTTGCTGCGTTTTCTTTGAAGTCTTTGTTTGAATGCGGGTTCTACTAAAAAATTCACACGCCCCTTGCAGTTTTCTCAATGTGATTTATTTCCAAGAATCGGACAAATTGTTAGAAGTTTAACACTTCAAATACTTAATACATTGGAATAATAGTTTGTCTTTTTTAATAATTTCAAGGTCAGTCATTTGAATTCTGATGGTGTATATTACCCACATATTTTATTTATATTTTGAGCACCTGCGTGGTCGAGTTGTGTGTACACAGGTTTTCATGGGTACGCCGCTCCGAGGTCCCGGGTTCGATTCCCGGCCGAGTCGATGTAGAGAAAGTTCATTAGTTTTCTATGTTGTCTTGGGTCTGGGTGTATGTGGTGCCGTCGTTACTTCTGATTTTCCATAACACAAGTGCTTTAGCTACTTACGTTTGGATCAGAGTAATGTATGTGATGTTGTCCAGTATTTATTTATTTATATCCTATCGGTGTAAGAGATACGAAACACTGCTCACGTTATCAATCACAATGTGCCGACAAGTTACTACAGGCACAAGGGACATAACATCTTAGTTTCCAAGGTTGGTGCCGCATTGACAATATAAGGAATGCTCATTATTTCTTACAGCGACATCGTGTATGGGCGATGGCGACCACTCACCATTATGTCCATTCGCTCGTCCGCCCAACTATGACATGAAAAACTCAATCATGGGATCTAAATTGTTTTTTTCTTTGTATTCGTAATTACACTGGCTCACTCAAATTGTCAAATAACAATACAACGGCGACCTCCATGGTCGAGAAGTGTGTACACCGGTTTTCATAGGTACGCCGCTCCGAGGTCCCGGGTTCGATTCCCGGCCGAGTCGATGTAGAAAAAGATCATTAGTTTTCTATGTTGTCTTGGGTCTGGGTGTTTGTGGTAACGTCGTTACTTCTGATTTTCCATAACACAAGTGCTTTAGCTACTTACATTTGGATCAGAGTAATGTATGTGATGTTGTCCAATATTTATATAAAAAAAAAATATTTATACAAAAAATACAAAGTATTGCTATTAAATAAGTAAATAACTGCTAAAGATATAATAGCCCTGAGCCACAATGCCTCACCGCTAGTAAAATGTTTCAAGGAGTGTTTGAAACATCAGCGTTTTCTTGACATAAATAAAACGTAAACGAGATCTCTGAAGTATCTGACCTAGAATCGATACTTCTCCTTCAGATCGAAGAACATTAAAAATGTATGCTTTTAAAAATAAATGATTCTTAGGAAGAAATCACCAAAATATTGACGAAGATCGAGTATCGATTATTACATCATAAAGATCAAAGGATGAGTGTTCGATCAAAGTGAATTTATTTTTGCCGCCATCTGCTTAGTGTGAAACGTAAATAACAGTTCGGCGCCACACATTCGCGCAAATATTCACAAACTTTGTTAACTTTGTACGGAACCTTGTTATTTGGTAATACTCTTTGAGTAAAGCTTCTTGGAAATTGTTAATACACTTATCATCGTCAGCATTCATCTGATATCATTGATTCGAGAATTATTACAAGGAATACCTTGTACTCTAGGATGACATATATTTACATGCAATTTATTGGCTAACCCCCAATGCTTGTTGGATACATTGTGTACAAGGTTGTATACACAATTGCATGTGTCTGATTATTATATCTAACCCTTGTTGGTTTCCTCACGATTTTTCCTACACATTAGACCACTAAGCAATAATTAAGCGTATGAAAACTAAGCGGAACTTGCACAGCTAGCTTCTGGGCGATCTCAGCTCAAAGTATAATTTCATAAATATTTCAGTATTATTTTAAAAATTCCAATAATCGTGACCAAATGTCTAACTTATGAATTAGTCGTTTCCTCGCTTTCTCAAATCCAACCCTAAATAATTCTATTTATAGTTCGACGAATGTGTGGCTTTGGATTTAAGCGCAATGTATCGAAACGTCGTCAGGAAATATGTTTAAATCATAAAATTTTTCGCTCGTGACCAATTTAAATAAACATGCAAAATGTATTTCTACATTGCTGAAAAATCTAGGAATTGGTATCAAAAGTTTGTATATCTTTAAATATTCGAGTATAGTCGTCAGTGTGTCTATTTGTGATCGTGTTACTCCTTAACAACTTGACCGATTAAGGTCATTACCACACAATATTTTCTGTTAAGACAGTTCTATATATATTATTTCTGGATAAAAATGTCCCATATCAGAAAAAGAAATAGTATGATCACATGAATTAACTCTATTTAAAGCTATAAGTGGTTTACCCCCACAAATTTATAACATTACCTATAGCGCACAAACCGTCAGCCCCACTTCCCCTCGCGATTGGTGAATTAAAATAGCATATGTCCCGGGACTCAAACTATCTCTAAACGAAATTTCATCGAAATCGGTTCAGCGGTTTAAGAGTGAAGAGGTAGCAGACAGAGATACTTTCACATTTATAATATTAGTGGAGATTCACGCTGTATCTTTTGGTATACGTTAGTACGTTGATCCGAGCCGAGATGGCCCAGTGGTTAGAAGGCGTGCATCTTAACCGATGATTTCGGGTTCAAACTCAGGCAGGCACTACTGAATTTACATCAGCTTAATTTGTTTATAATTCATCTCGTGCTCGGCGGTGAAGGAAAACATCGTGAGGAAACCTGCATGTGTCTAATTTCAACGAAATTCTGCCACATGTGTATTCCACCAAAACGCATTGGAGCAGCGTGGTGGAATATGCTCCATACCTTCTCCTCAACGGGAGAGGAGGCCTTAGCCCAGCAGTGGGAAATTTACAGGCTGATTATGTTATTATGTAGTACGTTGGTTTGGAAGTTTGGCATTACAAAACAACGTATCCTCATTATTAAGAACAGGTTAATAATGTCCTACTAGTGATGAAAACAGATTATACATATTAAAAGCTATATTATAATTTTTTTCCATGAAAATTTAGACGAAGTAAAAAATTCAATTATTAAACTCGGTTTAGTCTGCTTTACTTAGATTTATACCATTTGGTATAGTTATTTTAATGTAAAGAAGATGCCTTAGCGATTGTGCTTAATTAGAAAAAAAAAAAAAAACAAAATTGTCAAACTTTAAAAATTTGGTGAATAAACTAAGTTTTAAAAAAAAACCTAATGTGGACCTCGATTTAATCAAGCACTTGATTAATTGTTTAAGAAGTTAATGGTATCATTTGTACCTACAGAAAACTTGCCAAAGATTATGAACATACATACCGTACAAATATACGTGAGCACACACAAGCATACACGATAAATATGTACAATTTTCGAAGCAACAAAGACTTTCAAAGCCCGTGCTGAGCTGAAAATTTGAATACAACTTTTCAAAATCGAACTTTCAGATACTTATAACTCAATAACTAGGTTGTCAATAATATAAATTTTCGTTTTCATAAACAAACACACCCGAACTAGCAACGGTTAAATTGTTAATATAGATTTTGAATTAAATATCTCTGATCGTCGTGAGATGAACATTTCGATATTTGATTAGTGCTTAGACTATGATAATAATGTTTCCCTGCTTGATTTCGGGCTGTGGCAAACTTCTATTCTCAAGGGAAACTTGCCATTTGCGCGAGACATCATATTAATACATTAATGTGCGTTTGAATACAGGTGCACTTTCTATGTAATCATGTTCATTTTCCGATGGGACGGGTTTCTGACATGACATTTCAAGTTCAGGATAAATGGCTTCACGGACTATCCCTGGCACGGGAGCTTAAACGTTGTCTACTTCCAGATTCCAGACTGCTACTGAAAATGTATCGACGGTATAACCCTATATCTTCTTTAATGCCTCAAATCTTCTTCGAAACTAATAACCTTCTGTCTGGGTTGGTACCACCCACTCATCAGATGCTCTACCGCCAAACAACAGTACTGAGTATTGTTGTGTTACGGTTCGAAGGGTGAGTGAGCCAGTATAACTACAGGCACAAGGGACATAACATCTTAGTTCCCAAGGTTAGTGGCGCATTGGCGATCTAAGGAATGGTTAATATTTCTTACAGCGCTATTGTCTATGGGCGGTGATGACAACTTACCATCAGGTGGCCCATATGCTCGTGCGCCGACCTATACCATAAAAAAAAACCTTATAAGCTAGCCCTTAGACCAACGTTTCTATAAGTTGCATATTATTTTTTTATTATTTAACAACATCCACGGGCTCACAGTTGCCCGTGCCTTTTTTAAATATTCTACTTTAATACATTTTTGCGTTTTATATTTTATATTATTACTGAACATCGCTTGACAGTCTCCTCCGTAACTGCCTCCTGACATACGATATGGGGATAAGTTGCATGTTAGTGAAGACTTCAATTGAAAATGGTTTGAATTCTATCTCGTAATGCACGAGGTATCACATGGTTTTTCATTTGCTTTTTACTTGCCGTCAAAGGATATATGCTCGTGTCTAGATTGTCACATATTAACATCTTATTGTACGATCCATACATTTTTATACGCTATTTTATTAAGCAGATACATATCTAGAATATGATATTGACTCTATATATGTAGGTATATATACAGTGTAAACTCCATGGAACGTCACTCGATTTAAGGACAAACTCCCTAAAGCGACGAATTCACTCGACTTTGGTTGGTTCAGCTCGTCTTCCATACAATGATCTCAATAACGATAAGAAATAAATAATAAAAAAGTTCTTTTTAGTTGTCAAAATTAATAAAAACTGCCGAGACGTGTACGTTCTTTTGTCGCTTTATTATCCTAGCCCGTAAAAAAACTGTCGGCATCATAAAACCGAACATTCTAAGAAATCCGCTCTGGAAGCAGCGAAATTATTAAAAAAATACTTTTTTATCACCAAGATGCCTCAATATATATAAGTAAAAAAATACAATAAAATTACTGGCGCAGCAAAAGACGTAACGCAGACGCAATAGCGTTTAAATATGAATTGTTTTTTATTTAATTACTAAAACTAGTCGGAAATAAACTTCTTCTTTTACTAATATAGATTTTTCTTCTCTCCATTTAACGACAACTCTCTATAACGTCAAAATAGACACAGTCCCTTGTGTGTTATATAGAGTTATATAGAGTTTACACTGTATATAGTGTTTTATGGTATTGCGTATACACGGGTAGGAGGCTCATCTGAAGGAAAATGGACATTTCCAGAAATCGTGGTGGTGTGGAAGCCTATTTGAAATTTCAGCGCGACGTCAAAAAGTGGAATTCAGGTAAAATTTGTCTGTTTGTATGTAGGGGGTAATCTGCCGAACTAACGATCCAATTTTAAAAACAAATTAATTGGTAAAAAGCTTCATTATTCGTGAGTGCCATTTATAGTTGTGCACCCATTCGAAACCAGGACGAGTCGCTAGTTAGTTAGAATAACAGATCTACAGCGAACGATGTTTTTGATTCCACGTAATCTAGAATCAATGATATGTTTCAAAGTATTCATTCGAATCTTAAGGTGTAAATAATTATAATTTATATTAAATATCCAAAATAACAAATATTATTGATCTGAATAAGAATTTATAATGAAAAAGATGGCTTCGCGCTAGTTTTCTATTAATTTACCTTAACAGATAAACACACGCTATGGCAGAATTTATTGTAGGCTTATTAATTAAGACCTACGATTTTCTAGTACACTGTTTTGAGATATATTCTGAGGTTTAGCCAGTGGCAGCAATGTTAGTTTCCAACAACAGTTTGACAAAACAAGGTCCCCTGAGTGGTTTGGAAGAAGAGAGTGGAGATTCAGACAGACACAGAAAACGAAAGCACTGTCTGTGTATCTGTTGCTCTTTCATGGCCAAACTACTGAACCGACTTTGATGTAATTTGGTATGAAGCAAGCTTGAACTCCGAGGAAGGACATAGGCTACTTTTACTGCCTAACACTTGACGACCTACCCCTTAAACGCGAGCGAAGCAGCGGGCAACAGCTAGGTATTCCTTATATTTTCCATTCCTTATTTGTATTTTTTCTTATGTTTAGCGCCAGTGTTGTATATGGAGCAGATAAAACTGCACCAAATGTCCCTTAAAACGTTTCATATAGAAAAATTACGAAATTTATCTCGCATCGCGCTAAAATATGTTTTATTCAAATAAGGAATGAGTTCGGTTAAGCCCCGAGTTATGTATAAATAAAACGAATATTGATTGGTCTCTTCGGTCTTATTATAACCAATCAGCGTGACCTTTGATTTGGAAGCTTATATATAAAATATCAAAATTCTATTTATGAAATGCTTCTTAGCAAAATGAAAAGGTAACATCATAAATAAATTGTTTATTTGCGTAAGACTTATTAAACCTAAGTCCTTAAATATATACAAATATGAATTAAAAATAGTTACTGTATAAATCTTGACCGCGTGGAATGGCGGCAGGAATGCCAGCAGCATTTCCCCGTTGAATCGCAACTCCGACTCTCTGAACAAAAAACGAACCAGCCCTCCTGTCAGCAGTGGGGGCATTAGGTCGTGGAGTTACACTTTGAATGAAGAATTTTAAAATTATCAAGTAAAGTAAAGTAATATTGCTTTTCCTTATGAGGGGAAGCCTTGCCACTGCGGGTTAATGGATACATAGATGTTGCTTCCTATGTTTTCCTTTATCGAAAATCAAGAGATGAATGATAGCCCCTTATTGATGTGTTCTAACCATGGGGCCATCACGCCTCTTGTAGGTAACATAATTTATTCTAACATTAGCTTCAAAGTCCATTTGGACTAATTCTAATTCTTGATTAACAATATTACATAATAAGAAATGTTGATTTTAGTCTTGTGATACATAATGCTATTCGAAATTTAAAATCAGAGTCCACGATGTGATCCCAACATATTCGTTTGCTATTGGTTGATATTTAGGGAACATTGTTATTGATTCAAATAAAAATCGAACGGTGGAAATATGGTAAAGCTTTTTTAAAAAATTCGTGAACACGGGCGAAGGAGTGGCCTTATTCGTCATAATACTGTATGGAGGTTATACATGTATATTAAGTGAAAATATTCATTTATATTAAATCGTCCGAAGCAAGTTAACGACGTCAATTTCCCAAGTATATTGCACGATCCATAACGTTAGTATTTATTATATATGATAATACATTTTAATAAGAAGCATTTGTACATAACTTGTAACATAATGCGAATATCTCGCGTTCTTGGTAGTTCATATTAGATTATTAATACCGAATACCAAGATTTCAATGGCCCTGACAACTACAACAGTAAACATCGCTATTAGGCGGAAATTTCTGAAACCACTATTTCCCTTGTAAATCTTTACAGGGTGGAGACTCTCGCATCTGGCATGTTAATCTTCAGAAAATCAGCTAGAGTTTTCCGCAATCCGACCAAGTTGAAATGCCGATTTTTATTTCCATAGATACGTTTTGTTGAGGCTTTCGAATTCAGTACGGTTGTCCGGCTCGGCCCCGCCCTCCAACAACCCCTGCTTCATTCATTCGCGGCTCGGAGCCCGTACCGGATACACGTCTCCTCGTTACAGAATCGCGTTATCGTGTCAAACACATAAACAATTATCAGCAGTTGATGTTATCTGACTGAGAAGAAAGAAATCAACGCTGTACTGAGGTTGGTACTGTAAATTGTAAATAATGACGTGTATTTGTAAATTCCCTTACGTTTACAAAACACTATTGCGAGGGTGAATTGTTAGTATTTTCATACTCTCAGCTGGTTATCTTGTGACGACCGTGTTTTGCTTAAACGAGGAACTTTTTAAGCTTTAAAAAAATATTTTAATGTTATATCGACAATATCGACATAAAACTGGTTTTAAATTGAGATAAATAAAAACAAACTAACAAGCTAAAAATAACTTAATGTATAAATTATAAAATATTTAGATTAATAAGGCTTTAATAATAAAAATAATCAAGAAAAGAAGTTACTTTTTAAGTGTAGAAAAATATAAATAACCTTATAAACTTATTAACATCCTCTTTGTAATTATTGGTAAAATAGCAGGTGTTAAAAAAAGATTCATCTATTTTGGGAAGAATGAAATCAAGATGATAGATTATATTTAGGATACATTGTGTAGGCTTTTATACGCATTTTCAAAATCAAGTAATTTATTTATTTCTTCATCATTATCTACTTGTAATTTAGTTATTTAATAATATATATTAAAAAAAAAACGTTGCCAGTACATTAATTTATTATTCAATAAATCCTCCTTAATTATTCAACTCCATACAGTATTATTAATGACGACTTAACTCACACCTTTGTCCAAGTCTACATTAAAAAAAAAAAAAAAAGTATACCGTTATTATGATCTTCATTTTTATTTCATTCATTCTTATTATCTGTCAAATAGAGAACGTCAACCGCTCGATCGTTGTTTAAATCAATAATGTTCCATCAATAACGAACAAATATTTTGGGATCGCATTTTCGACTCCCTGATTTTAAATCTCGATTGCCAATTATAACATCACTCGGCAATTTTATGAAAAAAAAAAAGCTCTAATAAGGTATTGTTGAACAAGAATTTGTAACTCATTAAACATGCTATACAATAATACTTACATCGTTATAATATAATGTATTAAATACCAAAGAATACTTTAAATAAAATTAAAAGTTTAATTATGATTTATTAATTAATTATTATTGCATATGTATGATTACATTGATGTGTATGTATTTCTTTCGTTACATTGATTACAATGAATGAAAATAATAAATAAACAACAATGAAAAACATTATTTAAAAAAATATCATGAATATCTAAGCAAAGGGCAAATCGTCGTTGCGCCTGCAAAGGTCACTGTGTTTTTTTCTTATTTTTAGATTCTTATGCCGTTTTAATCGTTATTTCAATTTATGTAGCTTTCGATGTATGAACGTCACATATCAAGTTATAACGAAACTGTTTTTACAGTACGTGCGTATTGAAATAACGATTAAAACGGCATAACATTCTAAAAATAAGAAAAAAACACATAGCGACTTTTGCAGGCGCAACGACGAAATTTCGATAATAAACATCACATCGCGTAGAATATTTTGAAAAAAGAATTCAAGAGTATGCAGTGCCGAGTGAAAAATTTCGCTGCGTTAATGAAATTTTGCATAATATCGAAAATGGATATAGAGTTATTAATTTAATAAAAATACTTATTCGTTTTTAAATATGTTTTGGAAAATAAGAAAAGCTATTTCGATAGCGTGTAGATTTTTTATCTCATGCTAAATTTTGCAGCCCTGAATACTAGCCCCGTGTGTAGTGTGTACCTTGGTAATATGTATGTATTAGCTCTTATATATATTTTTCATAGAAGACATCTTAGTTCCCAAGATAAGTTTAGTATTCACGATGTGAGGGATGGTTAATATTTCTTGCTGTCCACGTCTATGGGCAGTGATGACGTACCATTGAAAGGTCGAAAGGATTTTATTCTGGCTCAATATCTTAGTTCTCATATGTGGAATTACTTTTATTTTAAATTTAACTTTCCGAAGGTGTTTAATATTTATAATAATAAAACATATGTTATTTTGTTTATGCCGTAACTGTTTTGTCTTTGTGTGCAAGAAAGGGTATTGTTATTATTGTATATACAAGATGCTGGCACGTAGCACGCACGCAGACATTATACAAATATGAAATATTTTAAATATGTTTATATTTCGAACTTAGAGCGCGGGCAACGAGATTGTATAGACAAAATGGGAAAGAAAATGGCGGCATGGCTCGAACAATTTGCAATTTAATTAACAATTAAATATTAATGAATAAAATTTGTGGTTTATTTTTAAGAAAAAATAATTCCAACGTTCATCAAATATGGATCAGACATTTAAACATTAAAACGTAAGCGATAAAATACCTCGGATTTACGTTTTGTTACAAAAAGTTAAAGTTTTATGAAGTATTCTTTAAAAAGTATTTCGACAGAAAATCGTGTAAACTCATATATATTCACATTTGTCTGAAACTTGATTATATTATGATTTGAAAAATACATATCTAAGTACAAAATTGACATATAACTGTACTTTTAGAGCAGAGAATATTCTAAAAAAAGTCGACTCTAAAAAGAAATATTTTAGTAAAGACTTAACAATGTCTAATAACAATATAATTGAGATAGAGCCTTGGAGCTGCTGTTCTTAAAGTAAAAAAAAATATCACATCGAATATTTATTAATTACACAATTAACTCTCCCACCCAAAAAAATAACCACCTATTCTGTTCTCTGTACACCAAAAAGCTCCCGCCTTTTTAGTAAATATTATAATTTTTTTGTGTACTATGTAGTTGAAAAATGGAGCATCTGATGAAAAGTGGTCATCACCGCCCATAGACACATAGGACTTGCACGGAGCCCTACCACCAAATAATTATCACAAGTCATACAAAAAAGGTATTTATTATTCTCAGAAAACATAAAACCTCTTTCAGATGTCTGACTTTTACAAGTTTCTGACAAAGAAACTATCTTTAGAGATATATTGTAATAATGTTTTCTCGATTCGTAGAATGGCGAAGGACGAGCTGAAAGGTCGCACCTATCTAATTATTTTGTCTAGTAATAGTGCCCAGAAACAGTCTGGAATTATCTCGATTTAGAAACAAGATTTCTTTCGAAGCACCTATTTTCTATTAATAAAGATCCTACTAAAATTGTGTACTCATAGAATTTTGACCGAAAATTTTCTGTAATATATATTTGTATGTATGTTGTCCATTAAAACTGGATCACAATAATACTATATATTGGTCGTTGACGGTAGATAATCTAATGGCTGTGTGGTACCCACTTAAATGGGGTTTGCATAAAGCTCTACCACCAAGAAAACGAATCTATTTTGCAAAGAAAACTATTTTATATTGTTATTTTATTTAAGCTTTGAAAATTGCTTGTTGAGAAGTTTCAATATTAGGATCTTGTAGCCCGATTTGAATCTTAGCGTTTGATAGCCCATTTATTGAGAAAGGTTAAACAGCAAGGTTTAACGTGGGCGAAACTTCGTAGAACAGCTACTAATTTACAAGTACTTAAAATCCAATGTCCTGTTAATATGTCTATTAACGCAAAACTTAAACTATAGATGTTATATCCCTTGTGCTGGTACAGATACTTAACATTTTGTAGGCCTTTGTAATTACATTACATTAAGTAAGGAGTTTACGATAACATATATCCGTAAAATTCGTATAATCGAGATATTTCGGTAATAAATCCATAAAATTCAATGACATAATATTTCAACGGGCGGCCATGTTTGACGTTTACGGGTGCGTTCAGAAAATGTGTCTCAAATAATAATAATATATAAGTACGGTAACGTCTATGGAAACTTATACACAAAAAAATATAGATCAAAGTTTATGAAAAAGTTATATGTTATATGAAAAGTAAAGGATAAACCGTATTCGTTTAGTTTTATTTATTTAACACGAACGAGGCCGGGTTTTCATCTAGTTATAACATAGTGCACCAAATGCGATTTAATCGCTAAAGGCCTTCTTTAGTCAACCATGGAAATTTCGGAATCAATGAATTCTAATCTTGCGACCATAGTCTGTATTTTGTACTACAGTTAGTATCAATTGAAGTTTTGAATCGTTTCCTTTTCATAACAATTAATTATTTAAAAAAAAAAACCCTTTTTAATAATTAAAGGATATAATTTTGTCATTAACTTTCAACTTTGGTGTTGCTAAATAGGAAGTCTTAAATAAAGTTGAAGATTCGCAAATTACTTACCTCATTAACTTCGCCCACGCCTCAGAATTATAGGGCTTCAGATAAACTTGCAACGTAGGGTCCAACCATTAAGGATTTATGGTATATATTTAGCCCTTAGCCCTATATTCTGAAATTTTAATACAATAGCAACACTGTTAGGTTTTAGGCCAGCTCATAATCAACATGATTTAATGTACTGTTATGGAATTGCTAATGTGATTCATATTTATTTATTTATTTATTTATACTTTATTGCACCCAATCTTAAAACTAAAAATTACAATATTGAAACAAAAAGTTGCATGAGGTACAACAGGCGGCCTTATCGCTCAGCAGCGATCTCTTCCATTCATAATTTAGTTTTAGTTTTTATTTATTAATGCCTTTGGCGTGTGTTGTCTTTAATTTGTATATCGAAGTGCCAGCATGTTTATATTACCAGGCAGCATCACAATTTGAGTTTTAGGTATTTTTTGTTTTGTTTTTTTTTTTTTCTCGAGAGTTTAGATATCTTAGTCGGTCTCGATATATACTCGTATAATCGGCTAATCTCTACCAAACACATGTACATTTAAACGCTATCTACTGAACTATTGTTTGGCTAAATTAATAAGGCGATGTAGTTTTTTTTTTATAAATTGTTAAAAGAGGTGTAATTACGCAATAACTTTTTAGTTTCGTTTATATTTAAAGGTTTCTTCTCGTAACTTGAACTTCTGTTTTATTACACGTTTTATCTCTACAAATAAAAATCTTCTTCTATTCGTTTCTACCTTAATATTTCTAAACATTTTTGTATTTTTATATGTTCTTCTGTTGGAATTCTTTATTATTAAATCAATAAATAAGTGTAAACATATGGTACACCAAGTCGTTACACAGCTACGCACTACAAATTACGTGCTAAAGGATTTAATTGAACAGAGAAACCGTACTCGTTTGAATTATTAAACCGATAAAGCCAAGCCATACGTAGATTTCAACCGAAGGCTGGTTCAAATCTTAACCTCTTCAGTGGTTAATGTGTGTTAATAATTAATTTGCAAACATCGTGAATAATATCACCCAAGTTTGTTGAGAGACCTGCACAGGAATTGCGTAGTCGAATATGATCCAAACACTCTTCTGATGATGATTTTTGTCCAGTAGCGGAACATTAGCGGGGTTTTATTCAAGCCTAGCCTTTGAGCCACTTTTTGAGAAATAAAAGCACTTTTGATTGTCATTTCACAGGATTGAATTAAATGAAAACCTTTTGGGAATTTATATTTTATTGATTTTTTTTATATTAGATTATAAAATTACGAATAGGCCAAGTTAAAAATATCTGCGGAATCTTAAACCGTAAAGCTCAACCGGTTCGTAGAAGAACCGACAAGAAAGTGGTAACGCTTTTGTAACATTTGAAATACAAAGTTATGTCAATTAAATACAATTAAATTTTTATAACACAACCTGCCTGAAATTCAACAAGTATTAGCTTTAGGTTTTTTTTACGTTTATAATAAGATTACTATCGCTGTGTCTTCTAAAAAGATCTTTATTATTTTTTATATTTATTGTTGTAAGCATATTGTGATACAACGTTAAATATTCCACTTTGTGTAAATCTTCTCAATGGTAGTTTGGCGCAATACATACGTCAAATTTTTCGTTGCTACGAATTACATTTGAATTGTGTATTTTTTTTTGTAAATTTTAATGGGCGCGATACAATACGGAGTTTGCCAAAAGTTTGCGTAACTTGCAACAAGGACCGCGCAGAAACGTACTCCATCCACTCGATCTGCCATTCTCTAATCAGTCTTCATCTTCCGGTTCCGGCCGGTCCTCATCCTCCAAAGCCTAAGATAGATGATTGAATACTCACTGGATCAACTAAAATACTAGTTGCATGATATTTATACAGAGTGTTTTATTTTGATAACGACAATTGACGTCCTCCGTGGTCGAGTAGTGTGTACACCGGTTTTCATGGGTACGCCACTCCGAGGTCCCGGGTTCGTTTCCCGGCCGAGTCGATGTAGAAAAAGTTCATTAGTTTTCTATGTTGTCTTGGGTCTGGGTGTTTGTGGTACCGTCCTTACTTATGATTTTCCACAAGTGCTTTAGCTACTTACATTGGGATCAGAGTAATGTATGTGATGTTGTCCAATATTTATATATATATATATAAAATGATTACTGGCCTTCATACTTGAATAAAAATATTTTGATTTTGATTTCGTATCAAAACCTACCATATCAAACGCCTACGCCAATGAACATCAGCCCGGTAACAACAAGATCAATACAATAAATGGAGCTAATGTTTTTGTTTCGTAACCATACGTAACATTAGTATAGATAAAATCTATGATTTTGAAATGCTAGTCGATGTATATTTAATAACAAAAGACTTCAAACTGGTTGGAATATTGAGTGAATTGTGAGGGCGTTATGTGTGCACACACACTGTAGTAAATCCTGCGGTTTCGGTTGTGAATTACTGTAATTGTTTAAGCGGATTTTATTACGAAAACATCAAAATAAATAAATAATTATGATTAACAGACAATTACTTAAAACGTTTCAAATTTACCTCAATGGCTTTTTAATCCCAATTCCTGCATTTAAGGGAAAGAAATAAATCAAAGAATTGCGGTTTGGCAAGTTCGTAGATCGAATTTTTTTGCGACGTATGCAGTTTCCTCCTCGGTGCACCCTTCTATCGCAGGCTGCAACAAAAACACTAAAAGGACTATTTGCCCGGATTTTTATCACGAATGACTTCATCGTATTTTTCGATCAACCTGCTTTTTATATAGACTTTGAATACGGAATTAAAATTGTGTGTCTATTCTCTGAACTCTTCTATCATGAACGATACTGTCCTGCACATATACATTTAGGTATCACGATATACCTATCGTGCTGTATTATCTATACTAATATTATAAACGCGAAAGTAACTCAGCCTGTCTGATGGTTACGCTTTCGTGGAAAAATCACTAAACAAAGTTTGGTAAAATTTAGTATGGAGCAAGCTTGGACCCTAAAGAAGGACATAGGCCAACATTTTTAAGCCCACGATCGATCCCACGCGGGCGAAACCATGAAAACTTGTAAATAAATAAAACTAAATAGAATATGTGTTATTTTACGTATTGTAGGGGTTGGTCGTTAGGGGTTAGGTATAAAGAAGTAGTATGTCCGACTTTGGAGTTTAAAGAACAACAGACAAACAGAAAGACATAGATACTTACTCATCTATAATATTAGTATTGACTAGAAGTACAGAAAATTCCTTTAGTATTGGAATTTCTTGGAAGATCTTTTCTTATTTCGGTGTCCGATGACCACGGACCTCGCGTTCTAAGCCCCAGGCCTGTCAATTCATACTCAAGTTAGATAAGAATAAGTATGTAAGTAAGCAGAGTCAGTAGCTGCGCCCGCTTACGGAACGTGCTCCGGGTAGTGAATGCTGCTAAACGTCAATACTTTTGTACTGAAATGTTGCAGTTTGAATGATTTATATTCCGGTGTAATTAGGGACTTAACGTCTTGTAGTCGATTGCAATGACTAGAGGAGTATAAACAAATTAAATTGACATCATTGATCAAGACCTATTGAATAGTGTTGTATTATAAACAAACATAACTTTTTTACGAAATATATGTAATGTATAATATTGAAGGAATATTTAAATCTAAAGTTTGTATATATTTAGTTCTCCTACCATCGGATAATACTAAATATTCAATGATTCGCGACACATTTATGTGGCAGGTTAAGGTGCAAGCCAAGGGTAGGTACCACCCACTATGTAATAGCCCATTTATTCAACTTTCTTGATATAAATTTATATTATGTGTTCCGTTTGACGTCCGAAGTCCATTATGAGAGGGCATCGTCTTTCCTCGTCTTGTCGCTAGATGTCGCTACTTTACCGTCACGTGAACGCGCCTGTAGCGCCACTAGTGGCCAAATCTGTAACTAACTAACAGCACCAAGAAAGCCACCATTTCGAAGTAATTGTTGCGTCGTTTTTCAAGCCGTACGCAAGTCGTTAGAGTTTCATGTAAAATAAAGGCGAAAAGACCAGCACAGTAGAAATAAACACAAATGACTGGACGCAGTTTTCAGGCGGCTGTCTGATGCTTTATCACACTGTGTGGGCCAAATTAAATCCACCCAAAGCAATTCTAAGATTAATCTTTGCTGCACGCATACCGTTTAGCCAGACGCCACCATTAATTTTACCTACGTCAGACATAATGAGAAGATTTCAAACTCCGAGTTCAGCAGTAATGTCTTTATTCAATCCATGATTCAAAATCGAATTCTCGAGCCCGCACCGCCAACTCCATCTTTCATATCCCCACTTTTCATTATAACGAAGAACAATGGAAAAAATCGTGTGATCTTCAACTTGAGGGCATTGAATCAATTCATGAAACCAAAACATTTTTACAAACAAGCGATTTGGAGATGACCAAACACCTCTTGGGACTAATAGACAACCTGAACGTTGAACTCCTCCCTCACCATCTGCCAGGAATGTACAATAGGGAAGCCGATCACTTCTCGCGCAATCGCGCCGGCCACGATTGGCATCTTTTGAGCGAAGGAACAAAGAAGGTGTTCAAACTGTGGGGAACACCAGAACTAGATCTGTTCGCCTCAAAAAACGCTCACGTCGTTTCGATAATTAATAATTCTTTTGTTGGCCTCGGGGCGCAGAGTCCCGTTAACTCTTTTGCGTTGTGACTCTACACATCTAATTGATAATGGGAATTCAATAACTCTGCATCCTGTATTCGGTTCAAAAACTGACTCTGCATAGTATTTGCTACTAAGATAAATTGTTAGTAATTTTCGTAAGGCGTTTTTTCACTGGACCCGTTTATGTATAATATACTATGTATTGACTTATTGGTTAAACGTCATGCTTTCGTAAGATTAATGATGAATTTATGGTAAAAAAGCAAATATAAAAAGGGATCCAGACAGTCGCTAGCCGGTTCAGAATGCTAGACAAACTATTTAGGCTTCGTAGTGTTTCATCTTTTTGTTTGTGTCTTATTTTAAACATTGCTACATTTTAAACAATATCTCTTAAACTGATGTAGCTGTAATTTTGCACATAGATTTGATGCTGGTGAAAGTACCGCGTGCTAAACAACCACAGAACGCCACCACCGGCCACTATATTTCATGTAGTTTTCATACCTTTTATGGACTCGCTGATTGCAGCGTGTGGCGGCGACCGGTGTCAACCGTGTGCGGCGAGTCCATATACATGAATTTTGTGGCTGTGGCCGGTGGCTCGTGTGCTGCGATCCTGAGCATCAAAAGCGCAATGATTTACCCTCGATCCCTTGGGCTGTTGTCCTCGCACTAGCTCTAAGCTTAATTATAGAGGTAAATAGGAATATTAGTAATTAATGACCGATAGTTACTATTTTTTTAAATTATAAAATATAAAGGACTAGCTGTTATGCCAACAAATAAAATTTGTGTGATTGAATACAATACATTTCTAGCAGAAGATGATAAATTAATTTTAATGATGAAATAGTTCGTACAAAACCCGCATTGTATATTATTTTATTAGTTAATTTATATATTTTCATTTTGTACTTCCTCGAATTTTTCTGGTCGGTTCCACGAACAGTAAAATCAGAATGTAATAACGAAATTATTAAGAATTTTCGAGGATTGCGGTTAACATGGAAAGGTTGTTTATACAATTTAATCACGCATTATTAATCTGTAAAACAATCTTTGATTGACACAGTGCCGAGACCGCTTCGTTTGCGCTTCAAGCGCTTTAAGTAAGTTAAAACTTTTGACGGCTTGATCGAAATATTAACTTTTATGATTTTACTTATTTAATTTCTACGTTGAACCGAGTTATAGAGGATGGAATACTTGGCTCTTTAGCTAAGATCACCGAGTTCAAATCTTAAATAGTGTTTAGTTTTTATTTAAAATAGGTAGGCTTGGCATATAGGCCATCTAAGGTTAAGAGGAGAGGTCTAAGAATTATTAACCATCCTTAAAAAAATCAATGCACTACCAACCTTGGGAGCTAAGATGTTACGCCCCTTGCGCGTGTTATTACAACACTACAAGTATTGCTGTTTGGTGGTAGAATATATTATGATGAGTGGTATCCAGACTGCCTTGCACGGAGGCCTACCACGTGAAGTGTTGAAGTGTGTATAATTCATTCTTAATTTTTGTTTGTAGTTCATTTCGCGCTCAGCAAATAAATAACACTTATATCTATTGTTTAGAATGTTATATAATACATATTATTCTGTCATCTCATAAGTTTAAATATATCATATGTTTCAAGCGTTCCGATGAGATGTGCTATGAGCCCATGTGGTGCACGCTCGCCCTTTGATCAGAGCTAGATTTAATTGAAATTTAACATATAAGCTACAATTGTATGATTTTTTACTTGGTGGTAGAGCATTGTGCGATCCCGTCTGGGTTGGTAAAAACCACTCCAGTAATAATTAGTATTGTTGTGTTCCTGTTCGTGGGTAAGTGAGCTAGTTTAACTACAGACACAAGGGACATAACATTTAAGTTCCCAAAATTAGCGGCACAGTTCGGCGGCGAAATTTTCTTATTTCGTAAAGTGCTTATTATTATTTATTATTACTTACCATCAGGTGTGCAGCGCTATAGGCGGTGGTGACCATCAGACCTATTTGCCCGTCCGCCTTAATCGTATGACACAAAAAATCAAAACAGGAAAAGCAATCGTTACTCAAAGAAAATATAGTTGATTATTTCAGTCACGATTTTAACTGAAAGTAATGTTAAATTTTACTGTAAAAATATATAACATAAAATATTTTTTAAGTTGAAAGTTGATGCCACTAGTAAATTAATAATAAAATTAAAATCGTTATTAAAAGTGGGTTTATCCTCAGTGCATTAATCAGAGTAAAGTGAAAATATAAAGCGGATCCAATGTAATTAGTGATGTTCCGCAATATTTAATGCTGATATGTATGTTGTAACATATATCAATTTTATTTTAAGTATTAAGACTAATTAATTAAATTACCGTAATTATGATATTTATGATAGTTGTGTTTATTAGTTTCAAATGTATTTATCTATGTAGTCTAGTTGTTTAGGGAGTGGTCGTCAAGTTTTAATAATAAATAAATAAATATTGGACAACATCACATACATTACTCTGATCCCAATGTAAGTAGCTAAAGCACTTGTGTTATGGAAATCAGAAGTAACGACGGTACCACAAACACCCAGACCCAAGACAATATAGAAAACTAATGAACTTTTTCTACATCGACTCGGCCGGAAAGGTCGACGGAAGGACCACGGAGGTCGTCAACGTATTAGGCATAACAGTACACTTTGTCTTTTCTTGGGGTTCAAGACTGCGTCATAAAAGATTTCATCAAATTCGGTTCAGTGAATGAGCCGCGAAAGATAAACAGACAGACAGACAGAGTTGCTTTAGAGTATTGTTAGAGATAGTATAGATGGTAAGTGATGGTAAGTGGTCATTACCGCCCATGGTCACTGCGTCACCAACGTTGGGAATTAAGATGTTATGTTCCTTGTGCCTGTATTTGGAAGACTAGTACTAAATATTGTTCTTGTCGGTGAAATAGAAAGGGCTTATTAACCTCCCAGACGGGTTTACACAAAGCCTTGTAAAATAATATATAACCAAGGAGAAAATATGCGAATATTTTTTTTTCTGTGCTAATAACATAAATGGGAAAGTAATCTCTGTCTGTTACGTTTTCACGGCTCATCGGCTGGATCGATTTTGATAAAATTTGATACGAAGAAAGTTTGAACTTAAACGATTAACAAAGGCTAGTTCTTAGAGCATGTTCGTCACAAACATAATTTTAAACGGACGAAGCTGCGCGTTCTGCTGTCTATATAATTTAATAACCATTCATTTTATATTCATATTTAGAAAATTAGTATCTGAGCGTGTTCAAACACTTAAAGCTACCAGTACATAAATGCAGTATAAAATTTTGATATTATTAAGTAAATTCACCTTAATACTCCGGTTTATTATAAATGTATTTTGTATATACTTATGTATTACTTTACTTTATCCTAATTACGTATTTTTTATGTAGTTGTTAAAATACTTTTGTTAAAGTAAATCATTTTATCTGTTATCTTAAACATAAAAGCATCAAAATATTCTTTATTCGAGTATACTCATAAAAGTCAAGTCATACTGTTGAAATAAATGTAGAGCTACCGGTTCAGATAGTAGATTCTATTGAGCAGAACAAGAAACTCAGTAGTTATTAATGTATTTACATGATATATATATTGAACTCGGGACTCATTGGACTATGTTAGGATAAATACTCGGCCACTCGGTTGTTACTTCGAAATCCTCTCACTCGTGAAGACACTTCTTGGGTGATAGTATTTCTGGAATTTAAGAAGGATGACAGTTCGTTACACTATTCGATTTTAAAACTAGGCGCTCCCGTGACACGTCACGCGGCCCTCACGAACAGAAGTACGTTATACGTCAAAATCGCAAGTACGTCATACGTCAAAATCGCATCACGGACGAGAAATAACGTATGCGTTAAATCTAAATTCATGCGTCTATTCAAGCACGAAGGCGCGCCCCTCTACGCTTAAGTATCAACGTAATTTAGTGTGCGTGACACTCGTACTTATAAGATGTCTTAGTGTGCGTGAGATATGACTTTTGTTAGAATAAAGGAAGCAAAAAATATAAGATACAATTAGATTATATTTGTTGAAGCGCACGATAAAATTTGACATAGAGGCGCGCCTTTATGACTGAAAAGATACATACCTATGTATGTAAATCAAATCCCAAATAAAAACAATATAACCATACTATTACTCATTAAAGAACATAGTTCACTTGTAATGCGATTGAAAATACGGTTTTTTAAAGATATTATTAGTTTAATTAATATTATAAAAGAAACCTTATTTATTTGTTTGATTGTTTGTTACGTTTTCACGTCTAAACTACTTAACTGAACATCTTGAAGCATAAAGGTTATCAGGAGTACAGGAAAGGGCCTTATCCTTCCCCCTCCCCTTTTAGACCCGAGTGAAGCCGCATGTGGAAACAACTTATTAAATATAATTTAATAAAATATTTTCCACGCATACTTTCGTATGTTTCATTCAGTGAAGATGAGAATTTGATTGAAAAGAAGTGGATTTAAATAAAAGCCGTTTCGATGGTTATATTCGATCAGGGAAGGGTATTTTATTCAGATATGCGTAAGGTTTTCCCAATCAACGCAAAATAAATGGCTCCTATGCAAACTCCTTCCTAGAAAACGTTGATAATCTTTAAAAAAAAAACTAAGTTAACACAATTTGATATTGATTTTAATAATCCACAAGAATTTGACCTTGAAAAAATTTTTAACATGAAATTTTCATTTTATTTCTTACTTCGCGTGTATGTTTACCCTTGACCCTTATATAAACATGCTATAGAAAACACGATATATTAATATATTTTTTTTTAAATATAATTGAAAACAACGCACAAATATAACAAAAAAATACGCCAATCCTTGGCATAAAGAACGCATACCATTGCCACTGTACCATTAAAATCAATTGATAAAATTACAATGGAAAACTCGATTTAAATTAAGAATAACTATAAAATAATAATTATGAACAATTAATAACTTATTGGTATGAAATGGTTTATAAAAAGAGAATTTTAGCGACTTCCGGTGAAGAAATTACCGTATTATAAGGATAAAATAAAATAAAACATAAAAAAAAATAAAACAATAAAAGGAGCTGTGAGCTAAATTCACATATATTGAAAAATGGCGTTTTCAAATAAAACAATGTCGATCGATCTCATATTGGACCATTTATTACCCGAAAACATTTCACTAAAAACCTCCGTAACAAATCTCAAAATGGAAGTTCACAAGTATAAATAATGAAATTCTTGAAGAATATATACGGATTTGTATGTTTCGAACTCCTTTTGCAACTCATATTTGCAATTTTTACCTCGTCAAATTTTTTTTTTCTTTCTTTGATAGCTATTGACAGGCGTGAATATCTATCGAAGAGAAAAAAAAAAAATCTGTTGAAGAACAATGGAGGAAAAGGTGAACGGTTTTGTCTTCGCCTTTTTTTATAAAGACTAGTTAGCTGACCTGTCGCGACTTAAATAATATATTAGATAAAATTTATCGAAATTATCACCGATATTTTAATAAGAAAAAGAAGATGTATCGACGGAGACCCGGTTGGAACAAATTTGCTTTTTCTATTTTATATTATATAATGAAATAACAGACACAATGAAACATTTACATAAGAATTATTTACATGAAGAATTTTCACAATGAAATAAATTAAGAACGTTTGAGAATAAATAAATAATAAAAAAATCTTATCAAAAATCGCGAGCGAAAAAAATCAAAAACAAAATATAATATACATGGAAAAAAGAGCCCAAAAGGAGATTCTCAAGTCACGACCAATTAAAATGAAAAGGATAATTCTAGACCCTACAATTGTAGCCTGTCTTATCTGTCGTTACCGAACGTGGACTATGATCACAAGACGAGACATAAAATACAGACCACGCAGAGGGCAATTAAAAGGAGCTGTTTAAATATAAAACTGAGAGATAGAATAAGAAAAACAGAAATCCGGAGGGTCACCAAGCTAATGGATCCTCTACAGTTCTCTCAAAGTCTAAAATGGAGGTGGGCTGGTCAAGTGGCGAGATATGATGACTGTCGATGGACAATCACCATCACGAGATGGAAAGGACCGTTTGGCGTTAGAAAGAGAGGTCGTCCGTGCCCTCAGTGGCAGGACGAGATTGTGGCCCACGTACCTACGTACGGACTGGATGATCACTGCCAAAAACAGAAAAAAATTGAATTCTTTGGAGGAGGCTTTTACAAAGGCTTACACGAATTAAAATGATTCAATTTTACTAAAATTGTTGGTTGTAATTTATTTTTGTGGAATAAATAAGCTTTTATTATTACTTTAGTTGTCCGTCCCGACTTCGTATGGACTAAAATAATTATTACTTTATTTTTATTATTTAAAAAATCCTAGAACTCGATTACGGCGTCCTTCGCGTGTCCAATTTAAAAATATAAAGAAATTTCAAAAAAATCTTGCTAGACGTCCAGGAGTTCAGTGATATGTGTATAGTCGTACATAAGAATTATAAATAAAAAACATAATATATCTGGAGTCTAGACAATACAATTTATAGATCTCACGGTTTTCCTTTCAAGTGTAGTCATTCACGCTCATAGAAACGATCGATTTGGTAAATAATTTATGATTTACAAACATGAAACTTTTGGTAAGGGTAATTACGAAGGATGGAATTAATATACGAAGCTGTTATTGGGGAATTTTAAACAAGAATTTATATTCGTTTATACCCGAGACTTAATCAGCGGATTGTGCTGTGATTTTTGACGGAGCTTTTAATAATAATACCGTGGCTAAACGGGCCAAAGTTTACATACAATTTTAAGTTTACTTCAATGTGCTTTACTTTTTAAGTTAAATGATACATTTATTTGTGCTAAAACAGCATCATCTTAACGTTATTGATAACGACAATATTACACAAAAAGGCTTATCAATACTAATATTATAAATGTCAAAGTAAATCTTTCTGTCTGTCTGTTGCTCTTTCATAGCAAAACCACTGAAACAAATTTCAGGAAATTTGACTGAAACCCGACTACCAATCCCTAAAGAGCGAAGTCGCGGGCGACTACTAATGTTATATAATCGACATTAATACAAATTATTTAACCGGCTTTAAATTTATTTATTTATGTACTAGCTGTACCGCGAATTTAAGTTACTCCTTATTAAATCAGTTTTGTGCCAGAGTCCCGTCAAAATTGGTCCAGCCGTTCCAGAGATTAGTCGGAACACACAGACAGACAAAAATTGAAAAAATGTTATCCTGATATATGTACCGTCTAAACGTAGATATACATTTAGTAAAAAGCGGTTCTTTTAATATTACAAACAGACACTCCAATTTTATTATATGTATAGATAGGGCCAGTATTTGATGTTAATAATAATGCAAATATATACCTGTACACAAGTTGAATTTATCAACTGTTTTTTTTTTATTATTACTTTGGTATTAAGCGAAAAGAGTAAATATTTTAAATTAAGATATAATGTGGTAAAGTTGATTGCGCGGCAGATACGTCTTGAAAAATAAAATTACCTTTCAAACAAGCTATAGATACTGTATAAATCAAATATATCAGATTAAGGTCCAACTTATGTACTTATACGTATAGAAGATAAAATGTCGATTCAAAAGTGCCTACTTATAATTTGATTTGATTTGACTGTTTCTATTTTGATTACTAAAAATATTATCAATATTAGCCCTTTTAGAACCAGACCATTGAATTTAATATACTTAAAATTGTAGCATTTTGATTGTGATTTATAACGGTCATTACTGCCCATAGACGTGAGTGCTCTACGAAATATTCACCATTCCTTATTCAAAACACTAAGATGTCACGTCCCTTGTGCCTGGAGTTACACTGGCTCATTCACCCTTCAAACCGGAACACAATAACATCAAGTATTTCTGTTTAGCGGTATTGTATATGATGCCTAGTTGGTATCTACTCACAACAACTTGCATGATGCTCTACCACGAAGTAAATCTATTTGGTACGCTTGTTGTTAATCTGTTTTATTATATTACCGTTGTCAGGACAACGTATTGAAGTAAAACACGTAGCAATTATTGCGGCTAAACTTAAGGTTCTAAATACAAAAGTTTCATAAAAATCGGTCTTATATTTTGAATATATTGATATGTTCAAATGTGGACTAAGGTCTCAATTCTTATTTAAGGATTTGGCCCTTCTTCCACGACGATGATCCAATGCACTTTGGTATATATGATTTTCATCCGGTCCGAACCGGTTCTCTTATGATGTTTTCCACCTTGCGTATAAATTTCAGTGCTGCTTGCTCCGATTCGAACTCTCAGTCATCGGTTAAGATTTACGTATTAAACCACTGAGTAATCTTTATTCATTAATAGATATATTTAATTTACCTATTTTGATATTTCTGCTTCAACCTTTTTCAAAGTTTTGATTGGTGGACGCATTAAGACGTCACAGGAGAACAAATAACTTAAATTTACCTTTATAATGTGTACAAAGGTTTACTTAATTTATTTATAAAATTTGTGCAAAACTAATTAAAACTTTTCATCTCTTTACAAAGTATTCTCAAAGCTAGAAGTTATCTTATGTACAGTCAACGTCAAAATGACGTATACGAAATCAAAATAAAATAATACTTTAATCAAAGAGGTTCTATAAATACTTTTGAATTGTCATTTTACAAGGTTCGTCAATGTATACCGGGAAGAAAGGAAGGACCGACTATGATACTTTATTAATATAAGCTTTAAATATACTTAAACAAATGCAATCATTGTTGCAGCTGTCGATTCTCAGTATTTTAATTCTCGTTTATATGTCGAAGTTAATTTAAATACAGCTTCAAGCCTCTTTATTATCTATAGTACGTATTCCGCGTATATTTTTATCGTAACTAATGAATAAATACATTTTTTATATCTGAGAGCCGAGATGGCCCAGTGGTTAGAACGCGTGCATCTTAACCGATGATTTCGGGTTTAAACCCAGGCAGGCACCACTGAATTTTCATGTGCTTAATTTGTGCTTATAATTCATCTCGTGCTCGACGGTGAAGGAAAACATCGTGAGGAAACCTGCATGTGTCTAATTTCAACAAAATTCTGCCACATGTGTATTCCACCAACCCGCATTGGAGCAGCGTAGTGGGATATGCTCCAAACCTTCTCCTCAAGGGAGAGGTGGCCTTTGCCCAGCATTGGGAAATTTACAGGCTGCTAATGTAATGTAATATAAAAATATGTTAATAGTAACAGTGTGTTAAACAATACAAGGTTATGTAGATGTTAAAAAGTTAGTATTTTTGTATTTACTTGGTGGTAGGGCTCTGTGCTAGCCCGTCTGGGGTACCACCCATCAAACCCCACTCATCATATATTCTATCGCCAAACAGTAGTACTTAGTATTTTTCTGTTCCGGTTTGAAATGCGTTAAGCCAGTGTAACTACAGGCTAAAGGGACATAACATCTTAGTTCCAAATGTATGGAATGTTAATTTTTTCTTACAGAGCCGTCGCTAGTCGCTGAAAATAAACATAACAACTTGCGTTTCCAAACTTGGTGGTGCATTGGCGATGTAAGCAATGACTATTTTTGTTGCAGTGACAAACTCGATGGGCCGTGGGTACAGTACGTTCCATCAATTGGCCTATTTGTTGATCCGTCTACCTCTGACATAAAAAACTTTTTTTTTTTTTTAATTTTGAAAGTGCTTATAAAACCTTAATTGAGTTAATTAGACTTTTGATGCTGACAGTACATCAGAATTGGTAACAGAACGCTTCACACAAGAACAAACATAAAGTTTTTAATTATTTTTATACAAGATAACATTTCAAAAATAATTAATTTATACTGTATGTATGTTATGTCTTACAGCTTAACCAAGTCAATGTACATATTTGAAATAATACGATATTGTGCTGTTTGGTATTTAAAAAACGACTGATTTAACGTAAAGTCATGGAATAAAATCTGGGAAATACATCCCTATCAACTTAACTCAACTCAACTGAGCTGAGCTCATAAATAGGTGGTAATAATCATGGACAAAACTAGAGGAATTGAGAAAGCATGCATTTTTAAGTAATTAATTATAATTTCATTATTTATTATTAAATTATGTTTACTTGATTTAAAAATTAAATTTATATTAAATTAAATTATATAAATGAATTATATAATTTCATGCACCTATTAAATATAAAAAATGTCTTGTTTTGTAATTACTTATGATTAATTTATAAATGGAAACTGTTTTGGTTTAAGAATTGTTTTATATTTTTTTTTATTTTATTGTAATTATTTCACTTTTTGTTTCCTGTACACTAAATAAATAAAAAAAAAAGCTTATTCATATACATATTTGTAAGGAGACAAATTAGTAAAAAGACATAAATTTGTCTATGTCGAGATCCCATTGTGTTTGATTAGGTATTATTTGACAGTACGCCAGAAGGTTATGTTAGTGTAGTGTAAATGGTTAAGGGGACTTTGTAGTAATGGTCAGTAAACAAAACTAAGAAGTAATTAGAGTAAAATCGCAAGCATTGAGGTTGTATCATTATATGAATTATTGCAATTTTCTCCAGAATCCCTTAAATATAGAAAAAAAATTGAAATAAAATGTCAAAATATTTGTAGATTTATTTTATCTGTGAGTTTTTATTATCTATTCGTTCTGGCAACGCACGAATCAAATAACCGTCTACGTATATGTTTAAATATCGTACGATATAAATGTTTAAAGCTTACAGTCGGCGTAATTTTTTCGCCATCTTCAACAATCATCATCATTTTTCAACCAACTTATCCAAAATCTAAAAATACATCTAAAATCCAGTAAAAAACTGTTCGGTTTGAGTTTATCTTGTTCAAATGCACAGACAGACACGGTACGCCTTTAATTTTATAAGATATAATGATCTATTTTGTGAACATACGAGTAATATACAAAACATTCATAACCTCAAAATATAATACCGTCGAAATATGCGAAACGGTTATGCAAGGATCTAGCAAACGGAATGGCCTTTGATTGAATGAATATTACATGTAAAATTCATACACTTTTATTGAGTTTTGAAACGTTATAGGAATGCGAATAGTTAAGTTCTATTTTTGAACCTTTTACGCACGCGGTAAGTCGTTAAAGCGCCTGTTTGTAATTAATCTATGCGATATATTTAAGGTTATGTCGTCACAGACCATTGCTTGTCTTAAATGGGATGTAAATAGAAAAAAAAAAATTGGATATTCGATATGACGAAGGTATATCACTATACAGCTTTGTGTTAGATTTTTCGTCTAAAATGTAAAATCGTTTAAAGTTTTACAACGACAGCGACTAAGGAAACGCCCGGAGCGCAAAGTTACAAGGACACAGAGCGACAATATACAGCCAAAAAATATTGTCTGAACCGTGAAATACAAAATAGAAAGTAGGACAACAAACATCTCTATTAATATTATATATGTGAAAATACGTTTGATTTGTTTCTTAATTTTGACCTAACCAATAGTGTAAATCACACGGAACCTTAAACTTTAGCCGAGTTGGCCCAGTGGTTGGAACGCGTGCATCTTAACCGATGATTTCGGGTTCAAACCCAGGCAGGCACCACTGAATTTTCATGTGCTTAATTTGTCTTTATAATTCATCTAGTGCTCGGCGGTAAAGGAAAACATCGTGAGGAAACCTGCATGTGTCCAATTTCAACGAAATTCTGCCACATGCGTATTCCACCAACCCGCATTGGAGCAGCGTGGTGAAATATGCTCCAAACCTTCTCCTCAAAGGGAGAGGAGGCCATAGCCCAGCAGTGGAAAATTTACAATGTAACCTTAAACGGATTTTGGTTTTTACATAGATCAAATTATAAAGTGAACCAGTGTTACTACACTGGGGCTCTGGCGTTATAAGGAATGTTAATATTTCTTCATATCTGGCGGCCCATTTGCCAGTATGCCTGCCTATTTTTCATAAAAAGAAAATAAGATAAATTAGTATGTGATATGTAAAAATGTAACAAAATACTTTATACGTCCTACATAAAACGTCCAATATATTTTACACACGGATATATAAAAAAAACACGCGAAAATTGTCGAGTTGAAAATTCAGTCCAAATTTCAAGTGAAACTACGAACAAAAGGGAATAGCAGTTGAATTATAAATAAAAGTAACATTTTCAATCCGTCACAGGGCCTTCTCTTTCAGTTCTTTGACAAAATAAACATCGCTCTTTATGTGTGCGAACAACGTGTCGAGTTTTTTTTTTTTTTCGGTAAGACGGTACGTCTTTCGTGCCCTTTTATATTAAAAGGCATTTCTCTAAGGTGAGAATAAAACGTCTGAAGTTTTCATGTGTAAGTCAGAGGCGATTGAGAAGTATGTTTTGTACGTGTTTTTCATTCTCTAAACAATTTAAATGTCACGTATCGTATGTTTATTAAATTAAATATACATTTAAAATGTCCTGATTCTCTATGTATCACAGTTTAAAATCTGTAGAGTCTGAAATTTTGATTGTGAAGGTTTATTCTATTGATAATCTAGACCAGCTTACGTACTCGTTCAAAATTAAATTATATTTTTTTTACAAATAAACAGTTAGAATTTACATAAGAATTATTTTAAAAATGCCTTTAATGTATACAAATAAAAATTAAAATAGTAACTGTACTAATCATGACGATGGGAAATGTTGGCAAGAACGCGAGCAGCATTTCAGACAGAATTATATATAATTAATCTAATAATTTCAAAGTGTTTTACTTAAGCTTCCGTCTGCGACTCGCATGTGAATGGAGGTGGAAGGGTGAGGTAACCTTTGTGTAAAGTAATGAGCTATCTCTATTCTAAATTTCCTTCAAATCAGTAGTTTTTGCGTGTAAAGGAACAGAGATCCATTCATTCCCAAAAGCTATCGCGTTTATATGATAACTAGTTATCACCCGCGACTCAGCTCACGTTTTAGGTTTTGGTCGCCAGTTACATTACATACATATATTAGCAGTCTGTAAATTTCCCACTGCTGGGCTAAGGCCTCCTCTCCCTGTGAGGAGAAGGTTTGGAGCATATTCCACCACGCTGCTCCAATGCGGGTTGGTGGAATCGTCAGTTGTTAAGCATCAAAAAGTACAGCCTACATTCTTCCTTGTAGTACAAGCTGCATTCATACAAATTTCCATCAAATTCGGTTCTATAGTATGGTCATGAAAAAGCAACAAACACACAGACAGAGTTACTTACACATTTATAATATTAGATTAGACTAATAGGATAAGTTCACTGATTCATTGATAGGAAAGTTCGACTGTCACCAAGACTAGTTTTGTATCTAAATTGTTAAAATATCAACGACCATAACAGTTCATAAATGTCTTATGAAATAAGAAAGAAATATGGCTTACATAACAATAACAATATGTAGTAAGTAGTACATACATTTCATCATAAAATACATAAAAAAATTATTAACATAAGAATTAATAACATTAAGTGCTTAAATATATACAAATATTAATTAAAAATAGTTACTGTATAAATCTTGACCGCGTGCAATGGTGGCAAGAATGCTAGCAGCACTTCCCCGTTGAACAGCAATTCCGATCCTCTGGGCTAAAAACGAACCAGCCCTGCTGTCACCAGTGGAGGCAATAAGGCGAGATGTTTTACTTTTGATGAAGCTTTTTGCACCACTTCTCCAAGGGCCAAGTGTTTCGACAGCAAATGGGACAAAAAATATGATATAATATGAATAATTTTAAAGCGTCATTTATCGACGGAAACAATACAATAAAAATCAGTATAGTTCAGCAAGTTCGAATCATTGATTTAAGTAAAACAGTGTTAAGAAAAGCCTGACATAAAATTGAAACAGCAATAATGATGAGTCACTGTTGAGTGGGTTACGTCACACGTCAATAATTAATAATTTAAGTGACAACACTTTTGACGTATTGATAGATATGCACGTCGTTTCTCTGCCGGGTTTGTATTCGCTTTTGGGTTTGAATTCTCTTGCGGACTTGCCGTTCCATCAGATTACTTGGTGGTAGGGCTTTGTGCTAGCCCATCTGGGTAGGTACCATCCAAACATCAGATATTCAACCGCTAAGCAGCAGTACCCATTATTGTTGTGTTCTGGTTTGAAGGGTGGTAATCCAGTGTACAGGCACAAAGGACATAACATCTTAGTTCCCAAGGTTGGTGGCGCATTGGCGATGTAAGGAATGGTTAATATTTCTTATCACCATTGTCTATGTACGGTGGTGACCACTTAACAGGTGGCCTATTCGCTCGTCCGCATACCGCATATACTTTACCATAAAAAAAAATGAGAGTGCACCTGTGTTTGCACACACACTTGTGAACTATAATCAAAATCCAAATACACTCACAGAAGCAATTTGAATCGTCATTTTACAAAACTATATTCAGTGAAGCTACCACCGGTTCGGAAAGTAGATTATTTTTAAATTTAGATTTATTTAGATTAATTTAGATTTTTAAGATTAGATTTATCTTTAAATTATATATTAAATAATAATAAAGTCACGCTGCAATGTCCAAATACTGTCCAGTACCGCGCGTTGCCCTCGCGCCGCCGCCACGTCGGTCTCCTCCCACCAAAGACTTAATAACAAAAGCTGCCTAACACAGAATTACGGTTTACGGTTTAAAATCACTTTATTTCTCAAGATTACAATCACTTCGAGGAGAAATAAATAAACTTAACAAATTAGTTACAATTAATATACAGAGTGCGCAAATAAATAGACGGTATTACAAAAAACTTGATTAACAAAAACATTTGTGAATATGTAGGTACATTTCAATAATGGTCTTGTTATTGAGAATAGCATAAAGGCCGGTTTACATGTTGTTAGATTTTTTTTTAAAAACATTATTTTTGAAATATGATTATTTAATAGCATTACCTTTGAAAATGTGATCTTTAAGTAATTTTTTATAAATATATATTGTTTTTGCATTTTTTATATAATTTGGCAATGAATTATAAATTCGTGCTCCTTGGTACAAAATACATTTTTTTCCGTCATTAGTTTTAGGTTTATATACTTGAATGTTATGTGCCCGTCGTGATGAATTAATAAGATATAGTAAAATCTGTGAACTGAACAATACGTTTCTACGAACCTTTTTGTTAAATTACGAAGTCGCGGGCACAGCAAGTTTAAAATGCAAAGTTAGTTAAATACAATTATATACATATCCTGCCTGGAATTAGCTCCACGCTTTTTTATCATCAACATAATCTTGTATTGAATAATATGCATTTTTTTATTCGTACATTTTTTTACAAATAACTGAATTTATGAATATGTCCTGCATAGTTGGGTTGGTCTCACTTGAAATTCATCGCCTAGGCCAAATTTGATCAGAACAGCATCACCAGTGCTGAATAAGTGATGAGTTTCCTACCGAACAGGTTAAATAAACATTCAGAAATAGACAGTCTTCCTTTGAAATTCTGTTACGTTACTAATATGACATAGAAAAACGTAAACCAGTTCCAACTCCGTCGTGTCGTCGTGTTAAAGTTTTCGAAATGTCAAAGTTTTAGACATTCATGAGACGTTACGAAGCAGAGGAGGTATTAAAGTTTTTAAATAAACATTCTGCACTTGATAAACGACTCTACATTCGTGACTGACGCGACTCATAAATTACATAGCGGGTAGTAAATATTAATACCCAAATTGGCTTAGTAGATAGAATACTTGGAATATTAATATACGTGGGTTCGAATCAAGGGAAGGAAATTGATTTTTTTTTTTATTCGACCAATATTTCGAAACCTCATCTTATGCAATCTGTTAATTAGAAAGAGTTCTAATTATACTATATGATAACCATTTTGTCATATCGAAATTTACAAATTCAAATGAAAAATACTAGTGTTATAAATATGGTAGATATTAATCGAATATGACAATAACTACGGAAGTAACTCTGTGTCTGCTTGTCATTGCACTTTCAGGCCAAACCATTAAATCGAATTTGATGAAATTTTATATTAAGCAAGTTTGAACCTCAAGGACAAAGACCACTTTTATGCCTAACACCTCATCAGGTGCTGGTCACCACCGACTCGTAACACGAAACTGAAGCCGGATGCGATGATTTAAAATTAAGAAAATTGATACATAAAAATGGTGTTTTAATATATAAAAACAGGGTTTCAATAATAAATTAATATATTTTATAAATAAATATTGGACAACATCACATACATTACTCTGATCCCAATATAAGTAGCTAAAGCACTTGTGTTATGGAAAATCAGAAGTAACGACGGTACGACATACACACACACACAAAACAACATAGAAAACTAATCATTATTAAAGAACTCACTCCCTGCCTCACTCACTGCTTGGGACACACGCAGCAATTAAATAACATAATTATATTAAACGTGATAATATATTGAATATTGCATATTAACACTTTGCTATTTAAAGCATTATGCATTATGCGATTTTTTTTCATTTTATTTACACAGAAAACGCTACGTATGACATAGAATGGTATCTATCGAACTAATATAGATCGGGGTCTATTCTCTGCGGCTGCGGACGTATAAATGAGGAACGGTTGAACACATTCCCTCGGTCAATCGTATTCACTGAACATTTTCTATGTTTGCTAATGGAATTAGAAATAAATAAAAAAATTAGAATCGTATATTTATTCTTAGATATTTATCTGCGTTTGTACAATTGGTTTATTTGTAAAAAATTTAGTTGACATAAAATAAAAAGTACGTATTAAAACAACATCAGGAATTCCATTCTGGTAACAAAATTACGAGTTTAGTTAAAGAATAGAAAGGGAAAAGTTATCAATGAGAATACTTATTTATTTATTTTATTTTTTAAAGGAATTTATGATATATCTAGAGGGCCGGATAAATAGGGCGCTGTAGATATTCACATTTCCTGACATCACCAATGCGTCACCAACTTTGTAGTTCAGCTGTTATGTCCCTTGTGCCTGCAGTTATACCCACTCAACCTTTAACCGGAACACAATACCAAATATTGCTGTTTGGGGGATGTCATAATATAGGCTGAGTGGGTGGTATCTATTCAGACTGACTTGCACAAAGCCTTGCTAACAAGTAAAGTATATGACACACATACAACAAGATATATATTTATGTTACTGTAAAAGCTCGAACTAAGGTAAGTCTTAAGATTTTCCAGTAAAACCTAAGATTTACCGACATGGTTGGTATTTATCATAAAGGGACGACTTTTTCGGACTTTTACCATTCCAACATAACCTGACCTAAAATGTCAATCCTAAGATTTACCAAATGAATAATGGTAAAAGTTCGAATCCCAAAGTTTTATGGACATTTACCATTCATAATCGGTAAATCTTTTACGGGAAAATCTTAAGATTTACCGTAGTTCGAGATTTTACGGTAACATCTATGTATATCCGCGAAATGTTATGTTCAATCAACTTTTCTCAATATTAATGTACCTAATAACTGAAATTATTAAACATTAATATGATATTAGTGGGAGTTGTTTTTATCACGTAACTACTGAACTTCGTGCCGGTCCCTCTCGGTAGAGTCTACTCTCCGAACTGGTGATAGCTTTACGTCTACAGTGCAATATGACCATTTAAAAGTACTGATTTGAATGAAGTGCCTGCTTGAATTAAGAATATTTTGATTTCGTTGTGAGAAATAATATTAATGGTTGAGTGAATCGGTATTTCTATTCTATAGCGATGATAAGGCACTAACACTCCGCTTCGCTTCGAGGCTTGTAACATGATTTTTAGTATTGAATAGTGCAGAGCTGACAGTGGTTAACTTAAAAATGCCTTGCTACATATACATATTAAAAGGATCTAAGTTTATTTCTCCAATTAAAGTCGATTATTTTCTTATTTAAATATTTTATTGTTAACAATTATATTCAACAATAATGTCAAGTGCCTTCTAGTTTATTCCCGCGTTGCCATAGTTACATAATTAAAGTAATTATGTGACTATGGCCAGTTATAACTTATGAATTTGAAACTTATTAGTGTATATATTACATAGTATTAAATAAATACATCATAATATAATATCTTGGTTAATTAACCTTACAATATATAAGCATATTGTATGAGATGTATAAATGTACAGTTTGTTTCTGTTTACCCTTTTTTCAATTCCAATAAAGTAAAAGGACTATTTTCCATTAATCACCCTGTATGTTGTATTACTTAAATTAGAAACATTATTATTTAGTGTATTTTCAGTAGTTTAAGATGACAAAATAAAATTACGTTTTATAATAATTCTCCAACAAATATATTTTTTTAATAACTTCCAATCATTTAATTATCTCTCGTGACAGATCAATATTAAAAAAAAAAAGAAGTATTTATATGTATTTGTGCCAGTCTTAAATAGTGTGCCAAATAAAATAGTATTAATTTAAAGTAGTGGTTTGCACCGGAGCGAAATCTGGCGGACCGGTGATATTCACCGGTGATTTGCCGAACTCCGGAGATTCACCGGTGATATCCGGTGAAGAAAACCATTAATTTCAAAATATGTTTTTTATTAATTGAAAAAAAAAACACAATGGGAGATTGATAGGACTCTGGATCTTATTTCTATACATATGTATTATAAAGATAATAAATTCTGATTTTGATTCAAAAAACATAACATATCAATTGCATCATGGCGCAACATATTTCTTCGATCATTTAATATGTGTCCTGTCGTAGAAAATACTCTCTCAGACCGAACAGAAGTTGCTGGCACAGCTAGATATTTGAACGCTATTTCGTCCAAAGGCTCCAAATGTTTATTGAATTTCCAAAATTGAACCACATCATCCCAGTTATGGCTGTTATGTGGAAATTGTGTTTCCGTGTACATTTTTATTAAGTTGATTGCTGTGGCTGCCGTGATACCTCCATTATTGAGATTCTTTTTTAAAAATCCTAGCAAATCTGGGCGACCTGTGTCGCTAGTACTTGCAATACTTAACGTGTCTATGTCTGTGACTTGGGGTAGGTTTCTGACTCGGATAATATTATTTATTTCTGCCTTTACGGCTTCTTTAGCAGCCAATTTATTATTCAAATGTCTGAAGCTATTCCTGAAAACGGGATGCAGTATGGTAGATATGCGACAAACTGTTCGAGATTCGTAATCCAATAAATGATTGTTCATATTTTCTTTTAGTGTTTGCAGAAATATTGTACCGACAGTTATGGAGACTCTGGGGCCCAAACTTTGAATGTTATCAAACAACCCATAAATAATCGGTATTATTAAACTAGATGTCGGATATTGATCTCCGCTTATCATTTCAGTGGCTTGCTCAAATATGTCTAGTAAAATCACTACATCTTTTAAAATATTCTCTTCTTCTGGACTAATTATATCAGGCGCTTGGGGTAGTTTTCTTTGTGCCGCGGTTATACTGTCAATTAATTTTAAAATTCTTTTTATCATATAATAAACGCTATTCCAGCGGGTGCGAACTTCCTGTATCAATTGTAATGGTTCTACATTTGGGTTTCTTTCTTTTTGTTCTTTGCGAAGTGTCAGTGTGGCAATATTAGATTTTTTGAAATATTTAACAATTTTTTTGCACTTTTCTATCAAATCAATTAATCCAGGAACTTTTAAGGAATATTCTACAACCAAATTTAGAGTATGTGCAAAACAAGGCATGCTACGTAGTCCTAACAGTCTCACCATTTTTACTATATTGGCCCCATTATCTGTCGTGATGCAAATAACTTTATCCCGGATTTCCCATTCAGTAAATATTTGATGGACAACATCTTTTAAATGATCTGCTGTGTGTGACTCTGTTAAAAGTGTAGTAGTTAGTACACAACTTTTAAGATCATCTCTATAAAAAAAGTGTACAGTAATTGTGATGTATGACTCCATAGAATTACTTGTCCATACATCTGTGGTCAGTGACAAGTTATCAATATCAGATAAGATTCTTTTTAACTTTGCTTTCAATTCGTTAAACAATTTGGGCATTAATTCGTAACGAATCGTTCGTTTTTCTGGAATTCTGTAATTTGGGTTAATATGCCGAACAAAGTTTCTAAACCCCTTATCATCCACCATCGAAAACGGTTGAAAATCGGTAGCTAACATCAAAGTTAGTGCTTCGTCTATTTCCTTAAAATTTGGACTAAGAGACTGCTCTATAGTGGATACGCTATCATTGTTATCACCAGATGATATAGAAGAATTTGTTTGTGTACTCACAATCTCCGAATGCTTTCTTTTCAAATGTGATAACATATTTGATGTTCCGCCTCCAGTTGTTAGCACGGCAGAACACAATTTACACCGTACTTTGGTCCCGCTTTCGTCTACCTTGTCAAATTGACCTCTAGTTTTTGACTGTACTTTTGGCATTCTGAAAATTTATAAACAAGTTTAAATATGTTTTGACAATATTAAAATTTTTATATGTAAGTATTAATAAGTTTTAGTTTATAATTACTTTTAGTTTTGCACTGTCATTAAACTATATACCTACCTATATATTTTTTCGATAACGTAGGTAGTATTATAATTTCCCACGTAACTGTATTCTTTGATGAATATAATTTACAAGAGTGAGTAAATACGGTACGCAACGAATCTTTTTTGTAAATATACTTTTGGTGAATTCCCGTTTCCAGAGACAATGACAGTATTTTTGTTTATGGAATATGGCCCTTATGCAAACTCTATGTCTAAATCCGTGGAATTTAACGTTTTTTTTTTTTTTTTTTTTTTCTTGCAAGATGGAAGCTCAAGGTAAGTTTTAATAATTTAAATTTAATTGGTTCCCAGATTTCATAAATACAATAAAATATAACATGTAAATAAATATTTTTTATTCTACTTAAATCTGTTCGAAGACTACGTGCGAAGGAAGAGGATGACTCCATAAGAAGGTTGGATTCCTATAAATTGTACAAAAATGTAACATACGACAGGATCTTCAACTGAAAAATTATCATGCTCAATGTAACGAATTCTTTCTAAAGCTAGTAGCAAGTGAATTGAACCATATAAACTGCCAAGAGCGCTCTGAGTAAACCCCGTTAATTATTTCGGTCATCACCGAAATAATTAACCACATTCGAAAAAAGCAAATCAATAAATTATCTTAACTACGTCTTAAAAATTGATTATTACTAAACACTTCTTTAAATTCAGTTTTTTTTTTTTTTACATAAAAATATTCCATTTAGATATAATACGATCACCGGTGTTTAATCGGTTAACAACCGATTGATTCAATCGAGTACTTTTACCGGAGAATAACCGGTTATTCTCCGGTACTCACTGCTCCGGTGCAAACCACTAATTTAAAGTCCGTCAAATAATATATACCTTTATACTCTGGTGGTAACTGACTTACATCCATCAAGAAGACGATGGTCGAGGACTATCTCAGAAATTGTTTTTAACGCGAAAAAACGTCTCGTACTTCCAACGAGCTTGCGTTTTGTATTATCGGTACGTTTAATTTAAATAAATTTAACTTAAACATATTTTTCATTAAAATTTAATTAGCTACGAATAGCTCTAAGCATGAAGCAGCTAAGTGGAAGAAAACGCCAATTAGAATATTCTATAAAGCTTCTGCCGCACATGAGCGAGCCAAGAGAATTTTCTGAATTATTCGCTGTATAAAGATGAACAAACCTTAGATTTACGAATTTCATTTTACGAATTACATCAATTTGATAATAGTTCAGGTATATTGGACACATACTAACGGTTATTGATTAATATATCTTTATTTATAATACAACACTAACTACTTCTACATTTTAATTTCATTTCAAAAGTTCCCATAAAAGCTTCGTCGATGCTTTAAAATGCCATTTTTCCGCGATACCATAGTGAATATCAAAGATTATTCAAGCTCTCGACCAATGATATCGCTTCAATTCGATGTCAAATGTTATTTATTTTACTTTTGTCCTCTTGCGATTGGAATAGACTAGCATAATAAATAATTACAGCCATGAGTGATCGTGCAGGTGTGGTTGCTCACTTATTTTTATTGTTATTAAATCATGAGTTATAGCCACAATGCATTGGATATTTATCTTAATACCGATGCTCTTAAATTCATCATCCTGTAAGTGTGGAGCCCGCTACGAATCAATCACTTCATAACGAGTATCTTATTTGATTGACGCTCTTTATTGATATAATAACACTAATGCCTTAATAATATAAACTCATATTATATTATATCTTATAATATTAAATTAGCAATTACTTTTGAAGAACCGAGATGGCCCAGTGGTTAGAACTCGTACACCTTAACCGATGATTTCGGGTTCAAACCCAGGCAACAACCACTGAATTTTCATGTGCTTAATTTGTGTTTATAATTCATCTCGCGCTCGGCGGTGAAGGAAAACATCGTGAGGAAACCTGCATGTGTCTAATTACAACGAAATTCAGCAACATGTGTATTCCACCAACCCGCATTGGAGCAGAGTGGTGAGGAGGCCTCCCAGCAGTGGGAAATTTACAGGCTGTTAATGTTAATGTAAAAAAATACTTTTGATATATTTATTAACGTATATGTCACTTAGTTTTGACATTTGATTCTGGATGACCAGTGAGGTCAATCGCTCTTTGTCACGTTAAAAAAAACATGGAATGTCGGTTGTCAAGAAGGGGATGACATGATATCGCTGCCAATGAAATATTGTAAAAATAAATATACGATAATCCAGCTATCGATTTGTTGTATTATTTCGTGAATATGTATGACGAAGATGGTGACCCCGAACCAAACAATATTGCCGGCTCACCGTTATATATATATAATATATCTCAGAAACGACTCTAATGCTTCGGCTCAAAATTTTGAAATAAAATATTAAACTCGTTGACAGATTCAAGCCTTAAAAACGTATTGGACGATGAGTTTGATGAATACGAACAGCTTTCGACGGGTTTAAGAGACTCTAACACGAAAAGGGGCCCTTATCAGGGATAGTCTCTTGTGTACATTGACCTAAGTCCTTTCACAGCTTCTTAAACATTCCTATAAATCCAGTACTTGTCATCGCTTCTTAATTTTAAAAGAACGTTCTTATCCTTATTTATATAAGGTTTTACTTTTTAAGTATTTCGTAAACGTAAAGAACGTAGTATTCCAGCTCGGGTACTACATTTTTAAATGCAATGTTATTAATAGAATTTCTTATTTTCTATACGAATATTGTGCTATACGTAAAGTTTTATAAATTTTGCACGCGTAAAGTCGCAGGTTGAGCTAGTACTATTATATATATTTTTTTAAATATATATTAAACACATAAATGTTCACCACTAGCATGCTCATTTATCATGCTCTCCGTGTACAACTTTGCATACTTAAAATGAGCACAAGTTTTAATTAATTAAAATTCCGTTACATTCGATTTCAGGTATTTGCATTTAATTTTAAATAACGGCCTTCCTGGTTGTGGTGATTAAACTACATGAATCTGTACGTCAAATACGCCATCTTGGAATATCTTTATACAGGGTTATTGGTAATTCGACGTGATAGGGGTGACTATTTGCGATAATTTTAACTCCCATATGCATGATGCAAAAGTGAACCATTTTTGAGTTATCACGTTTTTTAGTTTTATTTTTCAAAATAAGTCAAAATTGCAACTTCAAAAATTTATTTAAAAAAAAGTTTCGATTAAAATCTACTTTTTTCTTCTGATTTATAAAAACGATTAAACACTGGATATTTTTCAATATTTAAACAATAATTATCGGTCCAAATTTAAAAATGCGAGACGGAAAGCGATATTATTTCAAATAATATCGCTCAAATATGCCTTAAAAACAAAAAAATAGCTTTCTGAAAATGTATAAAAACTAGAAATTTATTTCAAAGCGACCGAAATAAAATGATCTGAAAGAATGCTAGTGGAAATTCGTATTCGAACATGACCGAATTCGTACTAAAGGTCGCTCTTTAAAATTCCCACAAAATTGATTTAAAATAATATCCAACGTAAAAAAACATACTTATTTACTTAACTTACTTACTTAATACAAATTTAAAATTAAATTTAGATTCATAAACAGTTCAGTAGCTAAGTTACGGTTGGGTGATGGTGTCAATTTACCATCAGGTGGTCATTTGCCCACCTGGTGGTAAATTGTCCATGTTAATATAGCAGAAATATTACCAAATTCCACGTGATATGTTAATCTAATATTTGTTAATCTTGACTTTTTCTAAGTTACATTAATGCTGGTAAGCTCTATAATTGTCAAATGAACCGTCTAATAAAATGTCCCGTCGACCGTCTGCTGTGGTGAAATTTCGAAGATTATTTCTGCTTGCGGAATTACAACAAATAAAATATTATTTGATGTTAGTTAAGATTGTTATCTTTTTTTACTATTATTTCCAAAATAATACATTTATTAACATAAGAATTGATAAAATTAATCGCTTAAATATATACAAATTAGCAATATATATAAATAGCAGCATTTCCCCGTTGAACAACAATTCCGATCCTCTGGGCCAAAAACGAACCAGCCCTCCCGCCACCAGTGGAGGCAATAAGTCGAGGTGTTATACTTTTGATGAAGCTTTTTGCACCACTACTCCAGCGTCAAGTGTTTCGACAGCATTGTTTTTGTATAATTGAATGGGGTTACTAATTTTATTATACTTGACTACGATTATACTCGAATTATATCCTATATCAATTAAAGATCACATCTATAAATCATTTTAAATCGTAGAACATATAAATGTAATCTTGAATACTAAAACAAATCGCTCTATTAAACATTATTCAAGCGAAGAGAGTCATAATTAATATACCAATTGTAATTGCTTTTAAGTTAAAGTAATGATTATTCTATTCAATTAATCCCCCCTTACATCACGCATACCTTAGAACTAAGATGAGATCGAATCAAATCAAAATATACTTTATTGAAGTAGGCTTTTACAAGCACTTTTGAATCATCATTTAACAAACTATTTAAAGTAAAGCTACCACCGGTTCGGAATGTAGATTCTACCGAGAAGAACTGGCAAGAAACTCGGTAGTTACTCTTTTCCAACATCTAAAAATACAGTAAAGTTAGTTAAATACAATTATATATGTATGTTATATCTCCTGCCTGGAAGTCAACAAGCATTAACTCCACGCTTTTTTATAAACAATATAATCTTGAATCGTATAATATGCCCTCTTTATCAATGTATTTTTTACAATTGACGTTTGAGATGAGATCAAATCAAATCAAAATTATTTTTATTCAAGTAGGTTTGTATAAGCACAGTGTTACTGGTTCCGAATGTAGATACTACCAAGAACAATTTGTTTGGGATATTAGTAGTAACTATTTTACTGTACATATATATATGTACATATGTATAATAATATTGGAGTGTCTGTCTGTAATATAAAATGGCCACTTTATACTAAATACATATGTATTTGATGTAGTGTACACAGATCTATAATAACATATTAATTAGCATTAGATTTATATTTTATATAAATATATATTATCTGTGTATTTATGCAGCTGTCATCTCGAGTGACACACATCGCAAAAGCGCGGGAAAAGAGAATATATAAAATGGGGGCGCGGTGAAGACGGTGTGTGTGCACAGAGAGCTGATATTTAAATATTTATACACGGTACATAAACCAAAATTTTTGTTTTTTAATTTCATCTGTCTATCTGATTATTCCAGCTAATCTCTGAAACGGCTGGACCGACTGAGCTGATGTAATAAGGGATAACTTAGGCTACAACGCGAGCAGTAGACGAAGTCACGGACACAGGTAGTATTTGCTATAAATAGAACTACAAGTCAACTGAATCATTGGTGAAACAGAAATTGCTTGTTAGTTGGAATGAACATCGATTACACAAAACCGTGTATTTGATCGACAAGGGAATCTCGTATTTAGCGCCCTTTGATCTCCGGTTTGTGGTAGAACTTTGTTAAGGGTAGTTTGTTAATAACTAGATTATATATACGGGATGTTATTTAATGTACATTCAACTCCGATCTGCGTTAAGTATTATGTCATGTACGTTTCATTTTACGATAACGGAGTGCGACTAATATAAATCATGACATACTCTATTTAAGTGAACTCTTATATGCATTTTTGAATCATCATTTAAGGCTGAACTTATCAGTCTCCTCTTTAGGTATGTAGATTGATATTAACTATTAAATAATTTAATTATTATTATATCTCTACGTCCAGTTAAATATGATGATGACGATTTAAACTGCTTTTATTGATTTACATACATAATAACTATTAACATTAAATAATAATAATTATTATTAAATATATTAATTTGTGGTAGGGCTTCATACAAATTCTGGGTTATAAAGATGGTTTCTACTATCAATATATAAAAATACTTCTGTCAAACAGCAATTGCGTAATATTGTTGTTAAGCGATTTTGTAAGGGCTAGTGAGGAAGTGAGTACTTGAGTACGTGTAACAACATTTAAAAGGTACATAACATCTTAGTTTCCAAGGTCGGTGGCGTATTGGCAGTGTAAGGTTGTTAATATATCTTATGATGGCAATGTGCAGATCATCTCTCTATATACATGAAAAATATATGTATATTTAATAAGGCTATCTTCATATACCACTTCAAGACAGCACAGCTCTATCTAAAGAACTGGGAGCGGATAATTTCGCTACTAAAAACTCTCGTGTAATGTTAAAAATCGACTGACGACGTTCCTGATCGAGCTTATTTTGTTGCGTGTAAGATACAAATACTTACATAATTTCTATCATTTTACGATCAACGGCGGTGACTTTCGAGTTTGTTCTTACGGAATAGGTCTACGGGTATTATTAATAGATTACTATCCATGTTCGTTTAAAAGGTTGTCTGTGTTATCGACCCCAGGGGATCTGAGGGTTGTCGTATCTAACGTTACATATTCCATTACTAATGTCTCCTATACCATGGATTTCCTTCTATCATACGATTTTTTTTTATTTATAGTCTAGGTCCATTGTATTTAACGAAAATTTGGCACCGTCATCAAAAATAAACTTTGTTCGAGGAGAATACAAATTTCACCGAGAAGAATTAAGAATACTGTTTCGTTTGTTTTTTTATGTCATAAGTTGCAAGCAGGAGGTTTACCTGATGAGAAATGACTGTCACCGCCCATGGACATTTGCAACATCAATCCGTATCCGGTATCCGGAAAACTGTTTCCACTGATTATTTGTGTGAAAAATCGCGCTGTTGTGGATAAAGTACTTTCAAAGACCTCTCCATCAGATATTTCGACAAAGCGACGCAACATTCTAACCCACTTATATCCAAGGCGAGCAAGTTTAGCCCCCTGGAGTTACCCTAACCGATCTGTAGGCGTCCTAAACACGTCTTATAATAACCCGTCGACAGACTCACTGCCGACAACTCTATCTCGATAGGCAACACAGATAACACACACAGACCCCGCCGGCAGGGTCGAGGTCCCTCATTCTTACCGACTCGTCGACGCTTAGACGTACGACGATGAATACACACGTCATTCCTGCATCCAGTCGACGACGGCGTCCTAAGCCGAGGTCCGGCCTCACAGGAGAGACCCTTAGGTGCGCGTATTCTGAGCCCTTAAGTGAGTTCTCAACACTAGGCTTGAGTAGTTTAGCTTGCCTACCCCGTCCGGTGACGGCCATTAGGGCGAACGGCAATACACAGTTCGAAAAAAAAAGGTTAAAGTACTTGACTTGATGAGCCGAGATGGCCCAGTGGTTAGAACGCGTGCATCTTAACCGATGATTTCGGGTTCAAACCCAGGCAGGCACCACTGAATTTTCATGTGCTTAATTTATGTTTATAATTCATCTCGTGCTCGGCGGTGAAGAAAAACATCGTGAGGAAACCTGCATGTGTCTAATTTCAACGAAATTCTGCCACATGTGTATTCCACCAACCCGCATTGGAGCAGCGTGGTGGAATATGCTCCATACCTTCTCCTCAAAGGGAGAGGAGGCCTTAGCCCAGCAGTGGGAAATTTACAGGCTGTTTATGTATGTTATGTTATTGTACACCACACAGAGAAAATAAATAAATACAACACAGATCCAGCCTTAATGAAAGAGGCGTACAATTTTGGCGACCGTATCGCTACATAGCGATCTCTTCCAGGCAACCGACGGCGTGGGATAGGATAGGTCATAGAATATGAGGTGGATGGTGCAGTAATAATGAATAAAGTGACACGAATCTATTACTAAACCTAATAAATAAATGTAAATATATAGAATACACAAATTATATGTATATCAATAAATAAATTATATTATCAATACACCACCTCCGTGGTCGAGTAGTGTGTACACCGGTTTTCTTGGGCCACTCCGAGGTCCCGGGCTCGAGTTCCGGCCGAGTCGATGTAGAAAAAGTTCATTAGTTTTCTATGTTGTCTTGGGTCTGGGTGTTTTTGGTACCGTCCTTACTTCTGATTTTCCATAACACAAGTGCTTTAGCTACTTACATTGGGATCAGAGTGATGTATGTGATGTTGTCCAATATATATATATATATATATATAATTTATTTATTGATATAAAGTAGTTACTAATCTTCTTCAGTCATAAACAAACATATAGTTAGTTAAACTAATGGTAATTAAAATCGTTTATAAAAAGAGTAATATAGACTAAGTAAAAAAATCATTGTTTCGTTACTGAAATTCATATATTTTCTTTTTAAATATAACAATATATAGTATAAGCGCTGAGCATACAAAAGGGACTGGGGGGGGGTGATATGACGGCATATAAGAGAGTAGGCACGCTTACCGTCCCATCACGGCCTACGAGAAGAGAAAAAATATTTCACACAAGAAAATTGTCGGTTGAACGTTTTGTTATTTAATATTCGTACTGCGTCCCAAAACTTTATATCCTACTTAGGTAAAGAAATGAACGGAAAGTTGTCTGATAAATAAAATTCACTGATATATACTGGCCTAACTTGAGAATATAACTCGGGAATAATTACAGTGTTTAGCCGTATAATAGCCCTGAACGCTCTGAAGACTTGGACGGAAGAGGTAACCCGACAAGATGTGGTCTTGACCACCGCTTTGTACCGCTGGTACTTTTAGTAGATATTTCGGCATATATAGCGTCGATGAGTTCCACATACCCCATTCCATTTGGAAGGGGGGGGGGGAATTGTAAAGCGTTATACGAGATGAATAAAAGCTGGTAGACTAACAAATCAGATGTTTGTGATAATAAACGAAGGTAAGACGCTTAACATAAAAAATAAATACAACTACCATTGGAAATGTACATTTTGAACTTTATAAATAAAATGTAAGTTTATTTAAAGTGATCACGAGCAATTACTGGCATGACGTAATATAAATCTCAAAAGCGATACTATTGGCCGTTAATAAATAAGATTGGTCACCATACGCCAGCGGGATTATTCTGAAGGGCACTCAATTAAGGTTCTTTGTAGACTATCTACTTGATAAGTGCTTACGTAGTCTTTCTACGATTGCGCAGTTGAATTCTAAGAGTTTATTTTAATGTCATGTAGAATTACAAATGTATAGAACCCTTTTAAATCAATAAAAGTGATTAAGAAATAAATATAAGTAAGTAATTAATTACAGGGGGATCAAAAGTTAAACAAAATTAGGGAACCGCTTTGCACTATTTGCTTTATTTGAACGTATTTACATATATTTTTTTCGAACTTAATAACACTGTTCGCCCTAATGGCCTCTACAGCGTCATTGGGCGGGGAGGTCGGTTTAATTACTCAAATCTAGATGCTAGCTCACATTAGAGATCAGAATACGCGCGTTGCCTTCCGAATCTAGTGTTTTTATTTGTCCTTTTACAGTATATGGGTATATATACTGTAAATAAAAGATACTAGCGAATATTTAGACGTCGCGATTCAGAAAAGTGAAAATTTCAATCAGCGATGTCTATTGCTATACTGAGTTGTAGCATACTTAATTATACAGTTACTCGACACTAACAATATTATAAATAATTTATTTGTCCTTTTTCTTTTTTCATTGAATATTTTTGTATGGACTTTATTATTATATTCGTAATAAAATGCACAAGTGTATGTGCAAAGCTGCACTCTTCAATCTCTTGCTCTCTTCTCAGGCCCACTCGGGTTTCAATCTCGAGGATATAAAGTCTAATCTTCTTCGCCAAAAGAAAATATATATAAAAGATTGAAAAAAAGGAATTGCATACCTTTCAGTAGTCGCATATTCAGTAATAACAACAGACATCATTTTAGTAACAAACAACATTAATATTAAATCCTCTCAAATTATAGAAGGGAGAGTAAGATGTTATACAGCAAAATAAAGTTTAAATTTAGAATTACAGTTAGACGGTTACTTATACATCAAATGTCATGACGATTGCTTGAACGAGGGCAAGTTTGAGTTACACAAGGGCATGTACGCTTAGCCCGATCTTACGGTCAATTGGTATTTCGTCTACCATCCTAACATTCAAAAAATACAATGAACACATATAAATGAGATTATTATGGTAATTAATTTAGTAAACCCGTTATACTTTAACAATATGTGATTTTTTTTTTCTAAGCGAGACAAGACAGTCGCACACTTAAATTGCTAGTGTATATGCAGCCTTAATGAACGTGCTCTTGATATCTAAACTCGGCTTAAAGAGGATAATCCATTTAATTATTTTAGCTTCTCCTATTTACAAAGTTTAAATGTATAACTTATATTTTTGTAGCGTTTTCGAAACCTTTCGAAGTTTCAAGAACTTTCAATTTCGTTATTTTTTCATTTTTATATCATCGGTGTATTGTGATTTTTGTACTGAATGTATCGATACGCCACTATATCAAAACAAAAGAAGAATCGAGTCGACTGTCATAGTCTAACGGCCGCTTGACTTGAAATCTTCAACGTAAACCCGGGGAGTATTTTATTTTAAAGTTTTATATAGTCATTTTTATACGTTATAAACCTGATTCGAACAAGGCTTACATGTTGTGGACAGCATCTGTCTTCTCCTTTGGCGTGATTACTGTCTCACTTTGCTTGACAATTAGCTGGAAGCAAAGTTGAAGATTTTAACATAGTCCTCAGATAGTTCTTCACAATATCTGTGCTGTGCATAGGACTCAGCTTATTTTGTAAGCTGTAATCCTTGTGTTCAGTATACACTAAGCTTATAATATTGTTTGAATCAGTTCACAAGCAAATAAGCAAATAATTTAACACATACATATTTATTAAAAGAAAGTAAGAAATAATCAAAAACATTATATGTGACTCACATTGTATACATTTAGTAACTGATATAACATAATATAAAAGATCACATAAAATTCCCTAACTTTGTCCAAATTAATTGCTATTACCTTAACTGATAATATATAATTAATCACATTTTATTATATCACATAATTTTAAAGTAATCATATATTAAAATAATAACATTATATTATCTTTTTAATTATTTAAATACATATTTGAATAAATTTTACAGTTAAACATAATGGAGTATACTATTATGACCCGGAAAACATCAATAAAAGATATGGAAGCCAAATTCCAACTGACCCTTAAGGAATTACAATCCTCCAAAGACTTAAACAGACAACTTCTTCAAGAGCGTGAGGACAGTGAAGAAGAGATTAAAAAAATTGTGAAAAAAAACACTGAACTCAAAAGTGAGCTAGCTAAGTTGAATGAACATTGTGTAGATGTTGTTAGCCAGCGGGACAATCTTCTTGAGATTGTGAACTCATTTAAAGAGTATAGCAATGAACATGAAAGAGCTTTGAGTCGCATTTCAGAACTGGAAAAAAGTCTTATTAATGCCCGAAAATTAGAAATAGAACTAGAACAAATTAAAACAGTCCAGAAATGTGATGCGACTGAAAGGTTGTATCATGAGTTAGTTACACATGCCTCTGACTCCAATACCACCTTGCAGGAGTCTGAAGCTAATCATACCTATATGAGTTCACATAACAAGATAAAAAAATACATAAAATTAAATAAATTCATTAATAAAACAAAAAAAATAATTAGTAATACTTATAAATATCAATATGTATACAAAATGAGAAAAGAACGGTCACATTTGATTAATAAAGTAAAATCATGTAATAATAAGTTGCAAAATAATAAATTGATATATGACAATAACATTGAACATCTGCAACTAGAAATTTCTAGCCTCCAGAGATCATTAGAATTTGTGAATAAAAAATATGACTTGGCTCAAAAACAGATAGAGGAACATATACATGCAGCCAACAATCTTCTTGAGCTATGCACCTCGAACTTGGAAAAATTTGAGTCCTTATCAAAGGAATCCATGTGTAACTGTTTGCATACTCAAGAAAATGAGTTGGCCTCTGCTAATACTAATATTAACACAGTGTCCCAACCTCTCAAGTTGAGTCAATGTTCACCAGGGTTCCACAACCACAATAAACTGGGGTTAGAAATAAATATAAATAAAAATGTTAAAAATGTTATTGTAGTATCTGACAAGTTAGGTCAGGGCTTTGGCTCAATACTAAAAAGTGAGATAAAAAATGTAGTCAATACATGCTCACCCGGGGCAACCTATCAGTACCAAATAAATAAGATAAGTTCTATGCATCTGGATTCCAATAATATAGTTGTATTAATGCATGGAGACAGCTTGTCTCTGAACAAAAATAATCTAATTAAGAATATAAAATTATTATGTGAAATTCAAAATCAAAAGAAATGCAAATTTATAATTAGTACATTTCCATATTCACATACCTTGACAGATGCACAGAATTTACATATTTATGACTTAAATGTATGTTTATACAATTTGACCCGACATTGTAGCAATGATTTTATGTTATTTGACATTAATAAATTCATATATAGATTTAAGTTGACAGGAGGTACTACGTACCTACCAATAAAATCCAGAAGACAAATTGGTAACCTAATTGCTTACAATATTAATAATTATTTTATGCCTAATGTTACCAAGGATCATATGCATAATAAAAATAACAATTTAATTTATATTAACACTGACAAAAGTAATTTAAATTGAATTTTAGGACAAAAGAGGTAGTCTCTGGCTCAAGTATTATTAATACTAATATTAATTTACCTAATAGTAATTTAACTTTGGATAAATTCCTAAATTTTAAAATTAGAAATAATCAAAACAATAATAATAGTAAACTTGTAAACCTGGTGCACCAAAACATTCAAGGAATGGCTGGAAAAGATTTAGAAATTGAGTTATTCATAAACAGTAATGCCATTGATATTTTATGTATAACAGAACATTGGCTTGTAAATTATCAGTTTATGTTTAATTTCAGTGGTCACCAGATGGCTAGTATGTTCAGTAGAAAAAAAGCTATACGTGGTGGCTCATTAATACTTATTAACAAAAATCTAAAATTTAAAGAACGTAAGGATCTTGTGAGCCTTTCTATTGAGCAGACTATTGAAATAGCCTGTGCAGAGCTTGAGCATGTCATTGTTGTATGCGTATACAGACCTCCTAGCGGGTTATATGAAGCATTTGAGAAAATATTGGAAAGTGCATTATTGAAATTATCTGGATCAAGTAAATATATTTTTATTTGTGGTGACTTTAACATAAACTTATTAGAAAACTATAGCACAAGTATTAGATTCAGATCATTATTATATTCATATAACCTCATTAACTTATTCTTAGAGCCAACTAGAATCACTGAATCCACTGCAACATGTATTGACAACATATTTACCAACTGTGTACCTAATCATAAATGTATTATAAATATGTTAAGTTCTGATCATTGTGGACAGTTGGCTTCATTTAATTCGCAAATAAAAAATAATGCTAAGGATTTAAAACAGACATTTGTTCCAATCAATTTGTATCGAATTGAGAAGTTCAGAAGTAATATCATGGCAAAGCTCTCATATTTACAATTAAATGATAATTCTAATGAGCTTTATAACAATTTTTTTAAATTAATTAAAACAGAATTTAATGCCACATTTACTTCCAAGACAGTCTATTCTAGGAATTTTCTTAAATTTAATGATTGGGCGACTGTCGGAATTCACAAGAGTAGGCAGAGGTTGTATGAACTTTATAGTGAAAGATCATACAACCGGTCTTTTTCATTTATCAGTTATGTTAGTGCCTACTCTAAACTGTTCAAACGTGTATGTCATACAGCTAAATCATTGCATATAAAAAAAAAAATTATTGACGCACCTGATAAAATTAAAATGACATGGAAAATTATTAATTGTGAAACTGGAAGAGTCAAAAATAACATCTCCGACTTTAGCTTATCTATTGACAACAATTTATTTTCCTCAGATCGGGATGTTGCAACTGTTTTTGAAAAATTTTTTGCTGACATTCCATTTTCGACTACTAACTCATTAAATTCCTCTCCTACCGTTGCTGAATCATTATTAAAAAACCACGTGGAAAAATGTAATATTAGCTTTAAATTTAATACAGTAAGTGTAAGTGATGTAATAAGTTCCTTCAGATCACTAGATATTAAGAAAACGGCCGATCTGTGGGGGATCTCTGTCAAGGTAGTCAATTCAATAATTGATGTAATCGCACCCTACCTTGTCACTATATTTAATAAATGTGTCCTTAGTGGCGTGTTTCCTGACCTCATGAAACATAGTAGAGTATTACCAATATTTAAGTCAGGTAGTACATCAGACCCCAACAACTATAGGCCCATCTCTGTACTACCAACTCTTAGCAAGATCTTTGAAAAGTTATTACTAAATCAAATGCTAGTACATTTTAACAATAACAAGTTGCTACACAAGAAACAATTTGGATTTACAAGGGGTCGCTCGACAACTGACGCTGGTGTTGAGCTCGTTAAAAATATTTACAGGGCCTGGGAGGAGTCACAGGATGCCTTAGGGATATTTTGTGATTTATCTAAGGCCTTTGATTGCGTGCAACACGAAACTTTGGTCAGGAAGCTACGTCATTATGGAATTAGGGACACTGCACTCAGTCTTCTGATTTCGTATCTGAGCAATCGGATTCAGAGGGTTGATGTAAATGGAAAGAGATCTCCCGGGTCTCCAGTTACTGTGGGGGTCCCTCAAGGATCAATTCTTGGACCATTCCTCTTCCTTGTTTATATAAATGATCTGCCACATCTCCTAGGTGATAAACTCGAGATAGTATTGTTTGCTGATGATACTTCTTTAATTTTTAAAATAAAAAGACGTCTTTCAATATATGACGATGTGAACAATACTCTCTCTGAAATAGTAAATTGGTTTAGTGTTAATAATTTAATGTTAAATAGTAAAAAGACTAAATGTATTAAATTCACTACTCCCAATGTAAGATGTGTCAAAACGAGTGTACGCTTAAACGGGGAAGCATTAGATGTTTTAGAATCAACAGAGTTCCTTGGTATGACAATAGACTCTAAGCTCCAATGGGGCCCCCATATAAATAAGTTGGCGAATAGACTCAGCTCTGCAGCCTATGCGGTAAAAAAAATTAGACTTTTGACTGATGTGGATACGGCTCGCCTTGTGTACTTCAGTTATTTCCACAGTATAATGTCGTATGGCATCCTACTCTGGGGTAATGCAGCTGACATTAATACTATTTTTGTACTGCAGAAGAGGGCTATTCGTGCAATTTATAACCTGGGCCCAAAAGATTCGTTAAGAGATAAATTTAAAGAAATTAAAATAATGACTGTCGCTTCTCAATTTGTTTTTGATAATGTTATGTATGTACGCAAAAACATAAACGATTTTCCCAGAAATTGTGACGTACATTCTATTAACACTAGGAACAAGAATAAACTTGTTACTCCAAGTACCCGATTACACAGGGTTAGTAACTCTTTTTTGGGGCAATGTATACGTTTTTACAACAGGATCCCAGAAAACGTTCAAAATTATTCAATTATAAAATTCAAAAGAATCGTTAAAGAGCGTTTGTGTGCTAAAGGATATTACAACACTAATGACTTTTTAGTTGACTGCACACCTTGGGAATGAAATGATCGCCTCCAGGCTGTTTCAAATAACTAAAATATAATAATTATTGTACATGCAAAATGAAAAAAAAAAAAAAAAAAAATATCCCGCTGAGTTTCTTTCGCCGGTTCTTCTCAGGTCCGAGGTGCTAAATTCCGAACCGGTGGTAGATTTTTGACAATCAATAAGCAAGTGTAAACACTTCTATATTGAATAAAGATTTTTGATTTGATTTGATTTGATTTGGTTATTATTTACTTGGTATGTACCATCCACTCACCAGATATTTTACCAGCAATATCAATGGCGGTAATTAAAACCTACTATTGTCGTAGGTAGGAAGGGTGAGTGAGCGGGTGTAAATACAGGCAAAACGTTTTATTTGTAATGTCTAACCGAAAAAAAAACCACGGATTTACATGAACTTTGTACGAAGTTATAACGCGTTTCAGTGAAGTTTTTAGTGTATAATATTTTTAAGTGAAATTGAATAGCATGGTATCATAACCTCTAAACCATCTCCTTTAACCTTTGCGCGACAGGGGTCAATATGCTATTGCTTAATTGGTCTTAAACATTATGTTCAAAGGGAGAGGAAACCTCAACCCAACAGTGTGAAATTTACTTTACCTTACTTCAGAATTAGCAAATGATTGTTACTGCTAATTAAATCCTCGGCTGTAGTTTTCTTTTTCTAATAATTTTGAGCATTTTTATTACTTACGAAAATATTAAAAGAGATTTCAAAGAGCGATATTAGCATTGAGTTCGCCGGCAAAAGGCGGGAAACACTTAGCGGGTTTCTATTAAGATATATTAAGATTAGGCCCAAATTATTTAATATGAAGTAATTTCTTTATATATATATATATATATAGGTATATTAATGTGGATCCGGCAGAGTAAATTAAACCTACTAATAATTATGAATAAATCATCATTCTTTTAAAACTCGAAATGGGTAGATCTCACTAATGGACCACCTGATAGAAGGGGTTCGAGAAGACCGTGTAAGATATATTAACCATCCCTTACATCGCCAATTTGTCCATTTGTCGTGGTGATGCGTCACCACGACAAATGGACAAATTGGCTATCTGATGGTAAGTGGTCACCACACTTACCATCAGATAGCCCATTTGTAAGATCTAGCAAAAAGTGTTTCTGACTTTGAAGTCCATTTTAACAATTACTAAGTATTTATTTTCCAAAAATTTCTGATTATAATTACAACACCATGTATTCTGATTAATATCAGACACTGCCTCGCAAAAGGTTTAACCAAAAACCGATGATCGTACTTGTAAATATTCATAATCATCATCTGTCTCTTTCTGTCATATCCGATTTAAGAGTCGAAAGTAGAAGACGTAACATTGTTTAAATAATAACTTCATAAACAGCATTTATAGATGAACTAGAGTTAAACTACGATTAAAACAAAACATTAAAATTATTTACATTACCGTCTTAATTATATAATTGATGTACTTGAGGATATCGTAAAAAAAAAACCATGATTAAAAAATAAAATAGTCTACTGAGCTTCTTAGCCGCAAATAAAATAGGAGCTATTTTTCTTAGTACACGTTTAAAACGTCGTGTTGTAAGAGGGTGCTTAAATGTTGGAGCTTAAAATAGAAATTACCGTCAGAGAAAATTTTCGCTGTATTTAAATAGTTACATTTTCACGGAGAAGCTTTTAACCCTTAAATAAAACTGTCTTTTAAGAAGTTTTTTAAGATGTTAAGTCTGTTATGAAAACATTTTTGAGATTCATATAACTTTGGCAAAATTGGTGATATTGACAAAAGATAATGATCGATTTAATCTAATCGGTAACAATAGAAACGTAACATATCAATCATTGCCTTTAAATATAATTCGAGATAGTAAAGTCGATGTCACTGCCTAAAAGTGACATAAATTCCTCTTTTAACAGCTTTGGCTCTATATGGTCGGTACCCATTAGAGTGTTCTTTATGAAACCTAAGGTCTACCCCATGCCTTCGGTTTGCATATCCCGTAGCGTTAAAGGCCGATTTTCGAAACTATTAATAATTCATATTAAGATTTATTTTTGCCAATAGTATCATCGTCTAATTATCTGCTATTCGCAAAAATCCTTAAGGTTTTGGCATATACTCCACTAGGCCAAGCCCTTCTTCTGAAGAGAAGATTTGGAGCTTGCACCACTCTTCTTTAGTGTAGGTTGGTGGATAAACTTAATCGTCAGTAAAAAAACGTGTAACCATTGGACCATCATGGCTCCTGTCTTTTTACTGTAGAAACAAAATCATATTAGGGTAAGTTAAACGAAAAATAAACTTACGTGATTATATTAGCACTTCTTTATCGTTAATTGGGTAACCTACCAGGGTTTTGTGCAAGCTTAAGCCTGTCTAAGTATGTGTCAACATGTGACCACTCACACAGTGGACCAATCGTCAAAGGCAAATACAAAGGCAGCTTTATTGCCAAACAGCGATCTCTTCCAGGCAACCCTAAGGTAGATAAGAGGAACAGCTGTAATAAAAAACGCTACTTGAATAAATTATATTTATTAAAATATGATTATTTACAATAAGAGCTAAACTCATTATTCATAAATCAATATTTAAAAATAACCGCGAAAATTCTAGCTCTCGAATGAAACCTACAGCCCTACATTTCATTTCCGTGAACATCCTATTTTATCTTCACGGAGATTTAAATTTAAATTCTCCTCAGCTGAAGCCTTTCAGCAACACGGAGCGAGGTTTCCGACCTTCGTACCTCGAGATTGTCGTTGAAATCCCGATAATTATCTTTATTTCATTAAATGAAGTCTTAGAGAGGAACATTTTGTAATAACCTCGATAAAAATGTTAAGCGTTGTGTTTATACAATGTTACATATCTTCATTGTTGTTTCTACTGAGTTTCTCTTCAGGTTCGTCTCGGTCAACTTAAATTCTAATCTATTTTTATATGTTGATTGAGTTCTGGTTTTATGGTAACAATGACCTGATTCTACAGCCAGAATCGGTTACAGTATCCGTTTTAGTTTCGTTGCGAAGCCTAATTTGTCGTCAAAGTTTGTACCTCCATAAATTGGACCCCTGTACAACATCGCAATAGTTACGTAAAAAATTGTAATTTCGCCTTTGTAATAAAAATTGGAGCTGCAAAATACCTGAAAATCCGATGATGGGTGCAAAAACTTTGAGAATGTAAATGAAGAATAAAATGGAAGATTAATTCTCCAAAATTCAAGCTATTCCGTCGTTTTACGTTTTTTTTAGTACTACACATCATCTAATCTCTAGCGAGACAGCTTTGCATGCGGGGCGTTCAGGCTACCAGCGGGCGACCTTGTTTACTATTCTAAATTAAAATGTTTTAAAGCATTTCTTATCTAGGAAAAACCGTTAAACTTATTATGTCATTATTTTGATAAAGTTAATAAATCAAGTTTAATTTAGATTTAAACTGTACCTTTTAGATATACAGAAGTGTGAGATAGACTAAATTTAGGCATTATTTCCTTTTGGGAAAAAAAATAATGACAATATGAAGACAATATGAGGACATATTTCACCTTTCGAACTCTTCATCAACAAGATGTGGATATTTAAAACTGTATTGAGATTATGACAACTGTTCTGGTGGTGTTGCTGTCGCAATTCCCGGTTAAGATTCAAGTATTCCAACCACGTGACAAATAAGAGCCCATCTGAGATCTTATTTGTTACACGTAAAGGCATATTCGAGCCGAGATGGCCTAGTGGTTAGAACGCGTGCATCTTAACCGATGATTTAGGGTTCAAACCCAGGCAAGCACCACTGAATTTTCATGTGCTTAATTTGTGTTTATAATTCATCTCGTGCTCAGCGGTGAAGGAAAACATCGCGAGGAAACCTGCATGTGTCTAATTTCAACGAAATTCTGCCACATGTGTATTCCACCAACCCGCATTGGAGCAGCATGGTGGAATATGCTCTAAACCTTTTCCTCAAAGGGAGAGGAGGCCTTAGCCCAGCAGTGGGAAATTTACAGGCTGCTAACGCAAAGACATATTCAAAATTTAGACCATACCTAAGCTTTTGAAAGGTTCTTGTTTATCACCTTTAAGATCGAAGTAAAAATATTAAAAAAAATATGTTGATATTCCTAATTCTGCATCAATTCAGCAAAGATACGTCTTGCTACTGTACGCAGCGAGCTAACCGCTAGTCAAGGTATGGAATTAAATTCATTTCAATGGACACAACCAGCGCATGTAGTCCGGACGTCCGGCGGTATGTCGACATCGTTCTTCTGTAAAGCGTATAACAGGGTATTTAAAATATATCCATGAGTGCGTCCTCAGACCAAGTAAAAATAGATAAAATATATATTTTGGCGATATCGTTTCAAATCTGTTTTAAAAAATTAATTTAATTTACAACGTAATTCAATTCTTTCAATTTTAATCATAAACCTAATAAAGATAATTCTTGAGAATTTTCAATGTTGCCAATAAATCACTTTCTGGTGGAAAATTCCTTCTTGAACTTTTTCGTATTAAGATAACAGCTTGGAGGAGTTCATTATGTTCGTAATGACCGATATTTCAGAAACTTACAAGATAATATATTTAGTTTACAATGGTAATAAGTATTTATGAATATGAATGATTATTATAGGACTTCTAAGTACTGTGCATCCCAAATGCAGTCAAGGCTAATATTTTACAAACAATCTTTATTGAAATGAAACCATTCTTGTTTATAATTCATCCATAACAGTATTAAAAAAGGAAGTGTCGTGAGACAATCGGTTGGAAGAAAGTACTTTCCTTTATATATTATATATTTATTTAAAAATAGAAACAATGAAATAAATTAACAACTTTCGAGGATGTTTTAATGACAAAAAATAAAATTCCCCCTCCAGGCATAACGGTTTTTTCTTACGTGAAGTTTTCCAACTAACTACTGTCAACAATTTAAGAGAACTTCGTTCCAAAAAATTTAATTAAATTCAAGTAGTCTCTTACAGGCACTTTTGAAACGCCATATTAACGGGTTAAATTAATGAGAAGGTACCGGTTCAATTCGGTTTCGTGTTGCTAAGACATACAAGAGAAATTGTATTAAATTAAATTCTAATAAATATCATAATATCATACAACGTGATCGCGAACGTGATCAGACGGAATCTGGTTACGGAATATTGATCGTTTCAGTTTTGTAAATAGATTCTGTGTTTGTAGAACAATGACTTCAAGAGTTCTTTTGTTGGTGTTACCGTGGCTTGGAATGTGGTTGATTAATTTCTCTTAGTTGACGCTTTATTTATACACATTAGAAGTACTCGTGACTCCATCCATATATGTAGGTGGTTTCAAGCTAAAGACAATATTAATATTACAGCTGCAATTAATAAATATATGAAAGTAGGTAATCAAAGGTCCTCTCCTTTTAAGATAAATCCTCGGTGCTTATTCAACCGCGGCGCAAATTTAGTGACTGATGCTTCCCCGGATTTGAGCCCTCAATATTCACTTGTTCTAATCACTTTGCCATTTCGACCGTTTGGGTGATTACAAAATGTTTTAATGTCTTCAATAACAAACTTGTTTACATTTTATCTTCAATTGTTTATTCGTTCTTCTAAACTAAGTCCAAGATTTAAGACAAAATAAACTGATATTTTATCTTGATTTCTTAAGTGTTTTACAGAAATGTTACCTTGGGACAAATTCAATTCATAGTCACGTACTCCGACATTAGTTTAAGGTAGATGCGTATACATTTGTAGTACATCTATACTAATATTATAACTCTGTCTGTAGCTCTTTCACGGCAAAACTACTGTACCGAATTCGATGCAATTTGTTATGAAGCAAGCTTGAACTACAAACGAGGACATGGTCTCCTTTTTTATACCTGGCGATAGAACCCTAACGCGCGAGCAAAGCCGCGAGCGATGGTAACATATATGAGAAAAATTACAGAAATATTTATCAAAGTGAACACGATTTTATTGTTGAGGCTCTACGGTTTGGTAGATACACATGGTATCCGACACGTGCAAGTTTCACGATGCTTACTGGTACTTACCTGGGTTTGAACCTGAAATCTCAGTAAAAGTTCACTTATTATCTCTGGACCGTTATCTCTTAAAAGAACTCGTATTCCGTTACAAGTCAAAGTTCTATGACATTGAACAAGTTTATACAGACAGTCGTAAATTTGATTCTCATTGGTAAAGTTTGAACATCGATGTAATTGATACACGAACAAATGGATTCGTCCTTGGTGAATTAATTAATAGAGAGTCCCATCGGAATGGGACCATGGTATATTCGTTAGATTACCATTATTAAACAATTTCAATTTTTCGTTTGGCTGTTATTTCAATAGATATTATGTTCCATTTTTATAATATTTTATTTTACTTCATACATTAACAGCCTGTAAATTTCCCACTGCTGGCTAAGGCCTCCTCCGCCTTTGAGGTGAAGGTTTGAAATTAGACACATGCAGGTTTCGTCACGATATTTTCCTTCACCACCGAGCACAAATTAAGAACTGGGTTTGAACCCGCAATCATCGGTTAAGATGCAAGTGTTCTAACCACTGGGCCATCTCGGCTCTTATTTAACTTCATTTCGTGAGATTGAGGTGATTTTTTTTTTGAACATATGGCAGAATTTCATCCTACATCATCATACATCATACAGGTTTAGTTTTAAACACAAATTAAGGACATAAAAAAATGAGCAAAGTCAGATTGAAACCTCAATCTTCAATTAAGAAGAAACATGAATTCTAAATATAAAAATAACTTAAAATATAAGCGAAATACAAAACAAACATTTATTAAAAATATAACACCTGTATTGGCTAGTTCATTTTTGCCCAGAGGATCGGAATTGCGATTCAACGGTGAAATGCTGCTAGCATTCTTGCCATCATTCCACGCGGTCATGTTGAACAGTAACTAATTTTTATTTGTATATAATTAAGGCATAAATTTGACGAATTCTTATGTAAATAAATATTATAACAATAAAAAATACGCAAATATATATATATATTTTATTTATTTATTTATTGGAAAAGTTACACCATCAACATATCACTAAGCACTTAAAATTAATATCTGTTGGGTAACATACAAAATGATACGTCTTTAAAGGTGTAAACAACATTATATATATAATTAGAGTGATAGATAAAATTATTATGAGCGTTTATGAGCTAAAATTATTGTATTAATAGCCCACGAATAAATAGAGGTACGACTTGGAAACCTTCAGCACAAGCCTACTATGTCCATGGTCGGTCACTTTCCATCACGTCATCAATAAAAAATATATCGTAAATTGATTTTTCTGCAGAATTTTTCAAACTTGTACATCTACAGCGGATAACTTGACGGATCAGGCTCGTAATCCTTCTCTTCAACAGCGGATCAAGTTATTCCCTCACTCACTAAGTAATTGCTGTTGCTGGATTTACTTAACGGACGCAATATTGAGATTGTTCAATATTTGCATTTGTAATTTGCAATACTTACATCACTCAAGTGAATTGTTTTACAGGCTGTGTATATTAATTCAATTACTAGTATTTACATTCCTAATTATTAGTAACATTACATTTAATATCATTCTATAAAATTACGATTCTATAGTGCTTGTAAAATCCTGTTCGAATTAGGTATATTTTGATTTTCATGTTGATTCAAATAATGATTTTATGTAACCTCAAACTTTTAAAGGAATATTAGAATCTGAGAATAATTGCAGAATAATAAGAGTCTAACATAAATTATTTATAGATTCACACAAACATCTAAATATATATATGTATACATATGTATATATATGTATACACATTTAAAATTTTAATATATGTAAATGTATATAACTTTTAAATAAGTTCGGAAACAGCAGAAAAAGTCCGAACCAACAGCTTACCGTTTTTCCGGAGCATGAGAATCAAAAATACTGCCATCTTCAAGACTTGGCAACTACTGAGATATTTCCGACAAAGTAAGCCGGTAACAAGGAATTCGGTCTCTGCGGTCTGCTGCTTAATAAACTGTGACCAATGAGAGTTTTAAGTCAAAGAAAAACAATGTCCACAAATACCTTATTGTAGAGGTACGTTCGTTTTTGTATTTATAAAATCGTGTAACTACGTGCACAAGGGACGTAACATCTCCCAAGGTTGGTAGCGCGATGTAAGGAATTATTTAATTTCTGTCATGTGACAGATTTGCCCATCCGCCTACCGATTTTATAAAATGCACAGTAGTCCGGACAAATTAGACCAAAAAAGAGGAGTAAAGTTACATACATTTACAACAAACTGAAAATGCTTTCACTTGTTTAAAACATAATATTCAGAAGTTCCGAATCATTCCGCTACCTGGATTTTTTTTTATTTGATGTCAAAGGTCGAAAATCCCGAAAAAAAAAATTGTTTTTCGCGATTTTCAAGAAAACGGTAAGTTTATCGCAAAATTGCTTCAGACAAAAATTGAAGCTTGTGGATGAACCCTAATTTTACGCGAAGTATCAATTAAAATTTGAAGCGTCAATAGGGCAATGGTTTACGGGCCGCTTAGCGATGTAAGTCACTGTGCAAAGTCACAGGATCGATTCTGACCCTTGGGCTATTGTCGTCCTAACTCCTAACACAATTGAAAAGCTTAAAAGGAGTAGTAAATAGGAATATTAGTAATTCCATAATTTGGGGCATTGCAATATTCTTTAAAAAAAAAGTCACAGACATTTCGCACTTCGATCTCATAAAATAACATTTTCCAAATTAAAAAAAAATATCTTACCGCCGCGATTCACTCAGCGTAACGTTTTTGCGTGTTTGCATTTGTCATTGACCTATTTGACAGTTGGCTTCGTATCTTTCCGGTTTCTCCCCGAATCTAAATTCGGAAGTGAGATTTACATTTCATTTAATTCAAACATAACGATTCAAATTTGTCCATAAGAGTCTACTTGCTCGAATAAAACATATTTCGATTGACAAACACAGGTGTACTCATAAGATTCAAAATGCTCATGTTTTGTTTCTATTTTATTTTTGAAGTTACGTTTCTTTTAGCGCGTTATGAAAAATGATGGGTGTGATTTTTATGATGCACGCGTACAGACACACACAACACGTAAAATCATAATAAAATCTCTCTCTAAAACGCCAATTAGATAAGTGTCAAGTCTTTTGAAAACAGCTCACATCTTTTTATACAACGTTTGTTGTATCACAAATTTAAATTGTGAATGTAATAGTATTTGTGAAAAGAGGAAATTACATTTATCAAAATTTTGCTGTAATTAATTATTTGCATGCAATTCATAACTATTTTTAATTGCCTTAGTCTTTTTGTACTGCTATTTTGAATTATCTTATTTACTAATCACTTTACTCTGTGCTGATACTTTCTGTACTTTTCTGTTTTCTTTCTAAGTTCAAATTTAAGAACACCACGGTTTACAGCCAAATAAACTTTTTTTTTTTTTTAATAAAATTTGCACTAAGAAGTGGCCGTTCCAAATTTGAACAAACAACAAAAATGTTTGAACATACGAAGCAAGTGTAATACCGCCTTTAGATGTTTAAGTGAAACAATGGAAATACTGAACAATGTTAAAAAAGCCTAAAAACGCGTTAACGGTGAACAATAAACGATTTTTCAGACGGTTTATATTTAACCATGTGGAGGATCTCATTACCTGTCTGAAAGAATTCTTCGTATTTTTGTAACTCGAAAAAATAAAAACGTTAACAATTTCTTTTGACATTATTTAACGCTTTGTTTTTGTATTTAAATTTGGTGATTTGTTATAGTAAGGTATATAGATGTACCTATATGAGAATATGACGGGTAGTAATGGCATTACACGTCGTGCCTTTGCCTGTGAGAAAGTTAAAAAAGAATACATCTGTGCGACGTTAAAGCGACACGTAACGCCTTGTCTAATGACATGAAGGGCGTTGCGTTGCCAATCTGGACATCACGATGTAAATGTGCTTAAAATCAAAAAAGAGGATTGTCGTGGGACCCTCAGTTGGAATGAAGTTGCTTTCGCTTTGTATTATATATTAAATAATAGGCAAGTAAATAAATTTACAACGCTTGAGAATAACAAACGACAAAAAATCAAACTGTTATAGAAAATTCCGTGCGAATTATAAAATCAACAAAAGTTTAAATATTGTATACGTTTACAATAGAAAGAGACAGAGATAGAAAAGAGAGGGAAAGGTATTCTGGAGGGAGTAGAATACTTTATCCTTACATTACGATTTCTGCCTGTTTACTCTACTGTATGCCGCGTTAAAGAAAAAACGATGTATATCTATGACCAACTAATTGGCTTGTAATAATGTCAAAAGTAATATATAATATCTAGCTGAACTTGCGTCTTAACCAGCACGAAATTTGTAAAACACAAATTTTCCGTTGTACCCCCTCAGAGGTGGAATTTCTAGAAATTCTCAGAGGATGTCTACACCCTGTAAAGAACCTACCTGCCAAATATAAAGTTGGTAGGTGTAAAAGTTTCTGAGATTTCTTGATTAATCCGTGAGGAGTATTTCGCTTTTATATATATAGTCTGAACTTTAAAATAAATGGCTTTGAGCCCGTCTGACCCACCCATCGGGTACTTTACCGCCAAAGAGCAAAACTTAGTATTCTTGGTTTCCGGTTTGAAGGGATAATGAGATGGCGTAACTAACTACAGGCACAAGGAATATAACATCTTAGTTTCCAAGGTAGTTTCCATATGCAGTTGAAGGGATGATTAATATTTATATATCAGAAAAAAAAATTTACTTACTTGCTGTTTTAAAGTAAGATCGTAATTAAATAAACCCCGAGATATCTACAGAGATAGACTTAACTCTTGACCTCGTATCCGTTGGTAAATTCCAAGCTTAAACTTTATTTAAAGACCTCAATTTGTTTTATCACATTATTTCTTGGAAAATGTTCAGGATCATCTTCAGGAGAAATTTATCTGAAATTACACTTGAATGCCTAAAATGTGCTGACCGCACTTGAAATTTTGGAGTTTTAATTATCAATTCGTTCATTCGAATTGTTAATTCATATTTAGATTATCTATTACATTATTAATAATCATATTCAACTTTTTTAAACACTGGGCCATCTCAGCTCTATTAGAATGCTAAATTACATTCATCTACTTAATGTCGACTTGGGATCTTGCGATCTTTATTACCAAACATTTTGTCACATCAATCTAATACAGAGTAATAGGTTTAAGTTTTAAAATCATATAACTGTACCTGTGAGTTAAAAAAACAACAGCCTGTATATAACACCACTGCTGACTTAAAACCTCCTTTCCGTTCAATCCTTATGGAGAAGATTTGGAGCTATACCAACCACGCTGTTTTAATGCAGATTGCTGGGTAAATATGGCAAATTCTCATCTGACACATGCAGGTTCTTCTCGATTCTTTCATTCACCAAACAGGGGAATAAACACTGATCGATTACATACAAGTTTCAATCCACTTGTCCATGTTTGAACCAGCAATTTCCGGTTAAGTTTGACGCGTGGGAAGTTAGTATGTATGAAATCAAATCTTACAACTAAACTAAACTATTCCCTTCAACTCATTAAGCTTGAATTACATACATTGGTGGTGAATTATCATATGATTGAATATACGAGTATCCTTATATTTATATTTTTTTCGGTAAATTGGCTCGGAGTTGATTGTCTTCATCTAAAGATGCAGACGTATTATAATAAATACTAATAAGATGAATAGTATAATGTAAACGAATAATTTCTAAAAGAGTTCCATATGCATACAGATGACATGATTTGGGTCATTCATACCTTTGTGAAATATTTGCGAGCCTTGGAGCCTTGGGGGGGAGGCACCGACTATCATATGGCTTAACGCTATCTTATTCCACTTTATATATACATCGTTGCTATATACTATCATAATAATAAGAAATATATATTATATTACTATAAGATGGCCCAGTGGTTAGAACGCGTGCATCTTAACCGATGATTTCGGGTTCAAACCCAGGCAAGCACCACTGAATTTTCATGTGCTTAATTTGTGTTTATAATTCATCTCGTGCTCGGCGGTGAAGGAAAACATCGTGAGGAAACCTGCATGTGTCTAATTTCAACGAAATTCTGTTATATGTGTATTCCAACAACCCGCATTGGAGCAGCGTGGTGGAATATGCTTCAAAGGGAGAGGAAGCCTTTAGCCCAGCAGGGAAATTTACAGGCTGCTAATGTAATGTAATATATTACTATAGGGATCATAGGTCAGTCGAATTAAACACTTTAATAGGTTTCGTTAACTGAAATATATTATTGCACTTTATAGTCGTGACCTCGTTGGAAGCTCAAGCCAGAGTGCCTGCCGTTATCCAGCCGGGCTCAAGTAAGACAAAGTAGTCGCTGTGATTGGCCAACGCTTTTGATTGGCTGTCGCAGATTTAGTCAAATTATCATCTAATAATCGAAATACTAATTAATCTAGTGATAATCTACCTTAGTTACTAATCATACAGTTTTATAATAGAACCGCTTAAATGATTTGAGAAATTCATAGCAATTTGAACGAACACATCTATTAAAACCTTACGTTAAACTGAACCTGCGGCTTTATCCGCGCAAATTTTATAAAACACACATTTATTGGGGGTGGAGTTTCGTAAAATCCGTTCTTAGCGAATGTTACCATCCTATAAGGAACATACCTGCCAAATTTCAAATTGGTATGAGTTATAGTTTCTGATATTACGTGATTAATCAGTGAGTTGTATTTCGCTTTTATAAATATAAATAAACAAAACACTACCTACGTCTTGATTTTTTTTACTTGTTCAATAAACATAAATTTCTACGTAAATTTTCTATTCTACCCGATCCGATCCGTTACGACCACATTTCTGTTATGTTTCTTTCCTTTCACAGCTGGTTCTAACACATGACGTGTAACTAAAGATTTCAATAATATAAACAGATTCCTATTTAATTATGAGATAGGCAGTTAACAATATATCAAAGAATTTCACTTTACTTTTTCTTTGACTTCACCAAAGTACCAAACTTTGACCGTTATTTTGTTACACGACTGTCCTGAGAAGTGTTAAGTGTTCAGAGTTCGTATGTAAGTTTAGTCGACCATAAGTTTTAAATGCCTGAACAGATTTGGATGTAGGGGGTATGATTAGAATTCTCATATCATCCCGAGTGATACTAGCTATATTTTTATCTAGAAAAACATAAAATGGCGGCTGTATAACTCCATTTTGAAATGTCGAAAAATTTAATACTTTTTTGGCAGTCGTGTTTTTTATTTTTTATATAATCATAATTAACTTTAATTATTTCTTTGTTACAGATGAAAACATGAGCCATTAACATACAACAACAAAATATACATACAAGACTACATAACTACATGTACAGACAATAAATTAAGCCAAATTATTTACATCTATTTATTGCATATTCAATTAGAAAATCAATTAAATAATATATTTAATAGTTATAAAATTCGATTAGTGATTCACGTTTATCGATAAAAAAAAATCGATAAAAAACTAAAATGAGTTCCGAATCGCCATCTTCAGCAAAAAAATTGAATTTAGAAAGAGCTTCGAATTTCATGAGACAATTCCGAGATCCGGATTCTAGGGAATTGAAAAAACTGTCCGCAAATCAATTCATGGAAGTGTGGAGTCACTACGATGGAGATGGTAAGTTTTTTGTGAATATATAATTTTACTAGTTTTCGCTCGCGGCTACGTTAGAGGGGGGAAGGGGATGTCGTAGGTTTTAGATATTAAATGTCCTATCTTACAGGTTCAAACTTGCTTCATACCAATTACATCAATATATATATCGGTTCAGTGGTTTAACCATAAAATGACACAGACAGACATACTTTTGCATTTATAATACAAGTATATATAACAGTGGCAATGACCACCATCCCACCCGGTCACCAGTTCACCGTCAAAAACTTAAGACAGATAAAATTACATACAACTTATTTAGTCATTTATCGTTACTCATACATAATACATAATTTTATATGTATGCATGTATTTAAATGTTTGTGTATATATTTATACGTCATCCGATTGTGACGTGTTCATATATATATATATATTAAATTAACACTGAACACCAATTTTCTCCACATCAGAGGAGCCTACCTAATGTATGGTATTTTTGTTTTCTAAATACCACAACTGTACCATATATCTCTACAAGTATAAAATAAAGTCGTTTACCGACGTCTGTACCCCAAAAGCTTTTAAAATGTAATTCATTTTTCATCAATAAGCAGAGTGATTCAAGAGGAAGGTTTATTTATGTATAACACATACATTATAGGAGAGGTAAGCCGAGAACCTTTCACCTTTCCTGGCCGGAAATAGCAGGTTTGTTTTCTTTTTATGTTTGTTTTTAATATAAAAGTAGTATATAAAACCGTAATGTACTTATGTGTGAGACTACGTAGCTAGTACAAAATAAACGCACCCTTAATCCATTTGGATACTTCAACGAACGGATAATTCGCTCGCATTTGATGTATAAAATAACAATTTTTTAACTGTGGTGCTTTGGTCTAGGTATTCAAATAGTTTATCCAAATGTATAATAAATCAAACATAATTTTAAATATATATAAAATTTATAAAATTAAACATAATCTTAAAACGTTTTAGTTCTCAACCATTTTTGTAACAGTTGATTATTACTAAAAAAAATCTCTAATAAACTTGTTCTATTTTTTAAATTGTTCAAAGTGAAGCTATCTGTCATGTTGTAAATCCACAAACAGCCGCTAGAGAAATATCTCTACAAATAACCAATTTTATTTATTCTGGAATATATCATTCGAATTTTGAATTTGAGAATTTTGAGTCTTCTCCAAATTGATACAAGTAACTTTGAATCCAAAGAACTTTTTCTTAAATGTCAAACGTAAACGCGCCGCAACTAGGGAAAAAAAGTTGTCGAAAATTATATTTATTAATTTAAAAAAAATTGATTGATTGATTGACATGTTCTTAAATTATAAAATCAATTTCCAGATTATTAATATTTTGTTAGATTTAAATGCCATAGAAGAAAAAAACAACCATTGGTTGTGTTAAAATAAGATAACAATAGAAAGTTACTACATCGCAATCAGTGAAAACAAAACATCTCCCTACGTTTCAATCAACTCATAACCACTGCAGGTGAAACATATGAAAAGGAAAACATACATCACGAATATTTAAATCGTACATAACAATCACTCATTGCACATCATAAACAATGTATGTATGTGATCATATACGTTGCGGAGTTGATAACAAATACTAGATCTCTTAGACTCCTCCAACGCCTTTAATACCATCGATTACGACGTATGCTTGGCAATCCTAAAATCTCTAAATATAGGTTCTACTCCTATTAATTAGTTTCGCTCTTACCTACTTAATCGACGGCAATGCATAAAGGCAAATAGTAGTTTTTCACCTTATTTAGATATTCCTTCTGGTGTTCCGCAAGGTGGTGTACTCTCTCCCCTCCACTTTTCTATATTTATTAATACTCTCTCCACACTTATCTCTTCCTCCTATCATCTATATGCTGATGATCTTCAAATTTATGTTACCTCTCCCTTGGACGGTATTGACGAGGCTGTTGCAACTTTGAATAATGACTTGGCTGAGATCAGTGAATGGTGTAAATCTTTCGGTCTCCAAGTGAATCCGAGGAAGTCGCAAGTAGCTGTTTTTGGCAGTCCTAAGCTGTTGAGGGTTAAAGAAAAAATCTATCTCCAATCATGTTTGAGGGCCACATATTACCGCTACAAGACAATGTTAAAAATCTTGGACTACTTCTGGATACTTCCCTCTCCTGGGTACCTCAAGTTGCAGAAATGAGCCGTAAGATGTATGCCATCATTGGTTTTTTAAGGCGATGGAAAAACCTACTGCCCATCAAGGCTAAGATCAGCTTAGCCAATGCTTTCCTTTTTCCAATATTGGATTATGCTGACGCCTGCTACATTGACTTAACTGAAGACCTTCTAAATAAATTAGAACGGCTGCAAAATTTGGCGATTAGATTTATCTTTGGTCTGCGTAAGTTTGATCATGTTTCGCATTATCGGTCTCAGTTAAAGTGGCTACCAATCAGGCTTCGAAGGAACTTGCATGCCTTATCTCTTCTCTACTAGATACTATATGTCGAACATACACCACCTTACCTTAAAGAACGCTTTAAATTTCTTGGGTTTGACAGCATACACAACCTGCGTTCTAGTGAGGATAACAAACTAGTAACACCCTGCAGCCGGACACAAACCTACAGCAACTCTTTCACTGTGAAAACCGTCAAACTTTGGAATGCACTAACCACTGATATACGTCAGTCTAAATCCTTGTCCATCTTTAAGCATCGTTTGAAAAACTGTTATCTATCCATATCTAAATAATGTATGCAAGTATGTATGTATGTAATAATATGTAGTTTATAATTATGTATATATATATTGATAGTCTATAATTATATACTATATTATTGGGATGTAGCTATGTGTAGTTTATTAGTATACATTAGTGTAAATATTTTTATATTATAGTTTTTTATCTCCTCTCTCTATCTATTTCTGCATTTCCCTGTTTTCGTTCCAAGTTTCTATCACCAAAGGTTGTCTGTGAGAGATCGCTATAAGCGATAAGACCGCCTTTGCGCACTATTTATTTAATGTTTTGTGTTCATATTATGTATTCCTGTGTTGTGCAATAAAGTATTTTTAAATAAATAAATAAAATAAAAATGAGTAATTTTTCTCATATCGATATAATACATGTTTCAACAGCACATCCCTACGGTGAAATTTCCGGAACGAATATTAACAGCACAGATCTTTGCATTTCAATTACCGTCATTGTTTTTATGCACCGAGCGTCCGTGTATGCACAAAGGAAAGCGGGAAACTGTCTGGGGGGTATTTGCATGACAGCATTTAATTTTCAAACAAATAAAAAGTAAAATATAATGTTCATATGGTACAATAAGCTCCAATCGCTGGTACGATTGTGCATGTTCGTCTGCATGGGTATTTAAGTATTTACTGTTAGTATTGATGGGGGGGGGGGGCAGTAAGTAGCTTAGGCTATCTTTTCTGTAACTATAACAACGTGTATGCAAAAATTCATGATGATGGGTTGAGTATCAAATCATAACGAGCAAATAAACATACTTCCGCATTTTTAATAAAAGTTTTGCATTTATAGGATAAATAATTGATTTTAACATCGGATATTTGTTTTTCTTTCTATAAACAAATCTCTAAAGACGTTTTGTGTATGTTGTCATTATTGTTTGAATAAGTTTTTATTTTTATTTTGGTAGGCGGATTGACGAAGAGACTTGAATGATACATGGCAACACCGTTCATCGAGAAATAAGTGCTTATCACCTGTATCATCTTTGCTATAACAAATTTTATCAATTTTTACGTGTAGATCGCCAATGTGTCACCATTGGGAACTAAAATGTTATGACCCTTGTGCCTGTAGTTACCCCGACTGACTCACACTTTAAACCGGTATACAGCAGTCTTATAGCTAGTAACTAGACTAACGAGGAGGAAGGTAAGGCAAAAATTAACCAAATTAAATTTCAATATCGAAAAAGTTTCTCTTTTAGTACGTGTATTGAATTTTTCACAACTATTTTTTTTGTAAGTACACGTAAATTGAATAATTAATAGAAATATTTTTTTATTAATTAAGATATGATAAAAATATATAATCATTTAAAAATATTCCGACGGTTGCTCTCATGCATATCAAATATCTTAAGGTCTTAAGTTAAGCCATTGCTCCCGATACTAACACAAACATAATGTTATGTTAGTTAGTCTATAAAATATTTTATTGTAAGAGATGAAACAAAATATACCTGAAATTTAAAATTTTCCAGTTATTGAAACAAAAATTATGAAATAATTCTACAAGCAACTTAAAAAAGCCTTAAGACTAAAGTATGTGAAGTTGATATATAAAAAAGGCGCATACTTTATGCACCTAACTAAACATAGTTTTTAATTCCATACAGATAATTAATTATAATAAAATAATAATAATTTACTTATTGATAGTGAAATAATATTTTTTATTACGATAAGTGTAATTTCATATTTCTTGACGACAACTATATCTCAAATATGTAAATGTTGTCTATTTCGAGCGACTGTAGATTACTTGTCACCCATAATGACTCATATGTACGCATAATAAAAATTAACTCTCTTTTTTATAATGCCTCAAAAGAAGTATAACTTTAAGAATAACATAACTATAATAATAAAATAAATATTCTTACAAAGTGAAAATAACTTTTCTTAAATAGACTAATAATAACCTATAACATTAAATACTTCAAGTGAATAATAATTAAAAACAAAAACCAAACTGAAACTGCATATTTTCTACGACTCAGAAATTGAATACCTGTAGCAAAGTTCGCGCCAAAAAGTAAACCCAAGCCTCTGTGACAGGCGATCGTGCGTTTTTTTTTTTTAATGTATTACGCTACAAGGTATTAAAATACTCGACGGTAATAATATCATTATTATTTTAAAGAAGTATAATTATTTCATTCTTTTAATTATTTAATCGATACTATGATTTGAATAATTGTTAAAAGTTTTCTTTAGAATACATTCATAGTTGAATTCATAGACATTTGCGTCTCAAAACCCAAATTGCTAGATTTATGGATTTTTTTTTTATTAAATTAGTTTTGAGGGATACATATTTCGATAATTAATTGAATGCCGTCAGTTACATTAAATTCTGTAATTTTTAATGAAAATATTTTTCACAATATACAAGAATGCAATAAATTAAGAGTTTACCGAGAAGGTAAATTTTTAGATATTAGTTATAATAAATTAAGCTAAGATAAGTATGCTTGAAATTGTCGACCAAGATTTCCTATGAGACTTCTTGCTCCACCATTTTAAAAAAGAATTCCTTTTTTGCGTAAACTCAACCATCATGGTACGATAAGATAAATTTGCTTTTAGGGTTCCGTGCCCAAAGGGTGAAAACGGCGCCCTAATACTAAGACTTCGCTGTCTGTCCGTCCGTCTGTCTGTCACCAAACTGTATCTCAAAAACCACGATAGCTAGACAGTTGAAATTTTTACAAATTAGTTATTTCTGTTGCCGCTATAACAACAAATACTAAAAACAAAATAAAATATATAGTTAAGGGGATATCAATAAATGTGTGTACCTACTGTTGTTTACCTAGTCAATGGTACGTAACCCTTCGTGCACGAGTCCGACTCGAACTTGGCCGTTATTTTTTTGTTGCTTTTGACGCTGTACAGCTTTTTTTTTAATTCTAGGTGTGATGATCTGTGCTAATATATAGAACGGTACATCTTAATCGGCCTTCGTTATTCGTTTGTCAATAATTATTATTATATTTAGGAGTACAGTTCCTTAAGTTAGTTTTATTATTTCAAATAATAATGACAATTCAAAAGTGTTAATAAGGAAAATGTATATAAACAAAGTATATTGATTAAAATTTGAAATACCTAGATTATGCAACTTTTTGTATCTTCTGAAAATTCAAAGTCTAAGTCACTGTAGACATATGTGACATTCACTATAGTAACATTCTTTATACACAATCAACAAAGAATACACAGTCTCGATTTTTATAAAAATTAAAAAGGCATAATTCGATTTTTGAAAAATGATTATTCATAGCCAGAAAACGAAAGGTTGATTAAAAAAAAATCAGTCTGTATAATTACAACATTTGACAGTTTCGCTAATAAATATCAAATTCAGGGATGTCATATGGCAGAGTTAAGGAAAATGCTAAATTTTATTTGTACTTTTTTCGAAATGTTGATTTTTTTTTTTTCGACAAATGTTCGCATCGCTGTCATCTTCACAAAAGTATGTTCTAATTTCAATTTATTAATATCTCTTCTCGGTTTAAGGCCGCCGTATCGTAGTATTAGTACGTTATTAACACATTACAAGTGAGAAACTAATTGAATTCTTATACATATAATATCACGGAATATAATATTAACTTTTTTATTAAAATAATTTATGTTCGCTTTTTTAATATCAAAACACAAACAATTAAAGTGTCAAAACTTAAATCCGACTACGTAATAATCGCGCTCATAAAAGTATGACGTGATTTTAGCACCAATTTATCGAGTTAATTCAAGCAAAGCAACGATCAAGAGTTAGTTATATATATATTTGAAATTTGATTGAGCCCTTTCATTTGATACCCAACATTTCTTACATATGACCATATGACCTCTAGTGGTCTTCGCACTGAATTTACACTGACGTCATATATACCAGAGGACGGACGCTTCTAACGATACCTCATTTATCAAATTATGATAAGTAATTTAGAAGTTATTTGGTAATAGATGAACATATGTATAAGGGTTCAAATTATACAGCCTACGTATCACAAAGCAACATAAGATTTTTTGTCTGCGTTACCAAGACTTAGCTGGTAAAGAATACTTAACATATTAACCCTGACTATACAATGTATGTTATATATATATATATATATATATATATATATATATATATATATATATATATATATATATATATATATATATATGTATTTGATATGTACGTTATACGCTATGAAGTATTAAAAAAAAAATGTTACTATACTCCAATATTTCTTTTATTGAATTTGTACTATTTAAATGTGTTGAAAATGGTCACTTCGAAGGGTAGAATATAAATGAAAACGTAAGTACATTATTTATTGAATTCATGTGTGATCGGAGATTTTAGTTTTTTTTTTTATGGCATTGGTTGGCCGACGAGCTTATGGGCCACCTGATGGTAAGTGGTCACCACCGCCCATAGACAACGGCGCTGTAAGAAATATTAACCATTCCTTACATCACCTATGCGCCACCAACCTTGGGAACTAACATGTTATGTCCCTTGTGCCTGTGATTAGACTGGCTCACTCACCCTTAGTTGACTTACACATTTAAAAATACACACTATACGACTTATTACCACTGAAGTATATGTTTAGTTTAAAAATAACTTAGCGCTGATTGTAACTCTTTCAATAAAAACAATTTCAATTAATATATTGGCCTTATAAACTATGTACAGCCTATTACTACCGAAGAATAAAAATGAACCAATAAATTCGATACCATTTGCTATAACTCAGATATATTGTAGACTACTAACAGATCTAGATTAATGTATCCTTATTTATAATATAACACAATCCACTTATTGAAGTTACTTCCAAAGTTCTGATAATTGTTTCCTCGAGAATCCAAAATAAATCCCATAGATTTTTCAAGCCCTCGATGTCAAATGTTGTTTATTTGGTTTTTATCCTCTGGTAGTTGGATTATAATTATTAATAATCAATATAAGCGAGGCCAATGAAGCGTTCCTATGTACACGTGTAACAATATACACACACACACAAAAGTATAATGATAAAATTACAGACATTCAGCGTTAAGAATCTAAAATCGAACGTCAAAAGACGAATTTCAAATTTGGAATTTTAAATGCCTTCCAAAAATTTGAAAACAAGTAGAGGCCATACTTTTCATTATTAAACTCTTCTACGTGACATTAGCAGAATATTTCGCGCTCAAATCGCGTAGAAATACGTCCGAAAAAAAAAAATGTCAAAACAATTTCGCGTTATAATGTGTTATATAAATATCACCTTTGCATTGACCCGCGGCTTGGACGTAAATAAACAAGTCAATACCGAATTAAACCTTGGTAAATAAGTTATATTCGGGGCCTCGGCCGTGGATCGAAATAGCGTAATTATATTTGACTTGGCGATACTTGACTATTGTAAACGAAATCAATATAAAAAATGTCCAATTATATGCCTTCTTGTCAATCAGTTATAGTTTAGGAACCCAATGGTAGAACATAATGATCATGACCCGAATTTGTGGGTTCAGATACCACTGAGTTTTCACGAAGTTGATGAAAAGAGTGTAAAAGTATTTATACGGTAACTATTTTTAATTCATATTACGAAATAATGTTAATTATTCTCATGTACATACATATATAAAAGATATTGTATATGTATCTGATTTTGTTATATATTGTTTATATATTACTTAAAATTTGTTAGATTAATATCGATGTTGATTTATTTCGTAATATATTAAACACATATACAATTGCAATTATGATAGTACTTCATATTATAACGAGAGGAGGCCTTCGCTCCGCGGTGGGGATAGTTATATGGTCATAATAAACATAAAAACTAGGCAATAAGTTAAGAGTTATATAGTTTAGGTTTCTGGTCGTGTCAGATTTGCCGTCCCATCGGATAATGGGAGTGAGGGAATAGAGCGTGTTTGTGCAGACACTTGTGCAATAATACTATGATGCAGAACTAACGATAGTTTGACTATCGATAGTTGACCTCGAAAACTATTCAGGATTTCGATAGTACTATCGGTAGTATAAATAGCTCTCCGTAAGCAATACTATTAACGGCGGTACTATCGAAAAATAACTGGCTGTCGATAACACAAAATTATCGATACTGTCAATAGTATCGATAGTTTGAATTAAAAGTAATGGTTTTTGCAATACTATCGATAGGATCAATAGTATTGCTCATGGGGATCTATCGATACTATCGAACACCTTAACTATCGATAGACTATCGATTGTCTATCGATATGCAGAACTACTATAATACGTACTGTTTAGTTGGCTGGTCTTCCATCGGCCGGCGTGACTGAAATCGGACAGGACGAAATCATATAATTTTTAATCCAATGTAAAAGATGACTTTTCTTAAATGAACTGATAATTTTAAGGTCTGTTTACTCCATATGACCATTTTATAGTAATGGTCTCATACAAAGTTATCCAATACTGTTTACCACGGATAACCGAAAGAAAATTATAGCCTTACGTTAAGGTGTACACAAATTGACAGTATAGTTAGATACCAGTAACTGGATACCAGTAACTGGATATCGTACTAGAAACCTGCAAGAGTCTTCCTAAACCTATGATGTATGTTCTAGTTTCTAGATAGTATCTCCATATTCTTTAATAGAAGTGATCTGGTGGTAGGGCGTTGTGCTCATCCAGTTAAGGAACGTCTACTCATATTCTAACGCGACGCAGTAATACTTAGTATTGTAATGTTTCAATTTAAAGGATGAGTTAACCCATATAACTTAAGGGACATACCATTCGTTCGACATAAAGTTCGCAAGGCATTGACGATATTAGGAATGGTTAATATTACGTACGGTGCCAGTGTCTATGGGCGCTGGTGACCACTTACCATCAGTTTAAAGCCCGCTTAAATATTTTATAGATATATCACAGGATAAACTTAGATTTTTAGATTTCAAAAAGAGCAATATGGTTTAAGTCCAAGATTTTTAAAAGTTTTGAGTTCATGGCCTTTAAGAGGTTTTTAAAAAACTCAAAATAATCCCGATCTATATATAACTGAGTTTAAATGTATCTGACTTATTACGATGTCCTCCTGAATTATTTCGGCAAAGGAGGCTATGAGGCTTCTCAAGAGACAGTGGTCAGTTCCAAAGTTCAAATTGTTTTCGTATTTAGTTTTAGTGATTTATATGTGTTATCAATTCTATCAGAACTGTTTCTTTCTTCTTCCGTAGTCTCTGTTACCTTCTGACTTTTTCTTTCTGTGTTCATTGTGTGCGTATTATACGAGTTACTATCAAGTCGTGGACATTGTTATTTCCTCCCGCGTCACACACTACGCACACACCTATAAACTCATGACCTCCAGATATGCGAACTTAGCTGCTGAGCAAAACAAACAATTATATTAATCAAAAAAGTTTGCGTAAGTACAAAAAACAAACGAAACTTTTCCCTTCATTCGAGCTCTTAGTTTTATTTCTTTGAGATATCTCTGCTAATGTGAACGTCATCTTAATGTCACAATTATTTAAGGACATCGTATCTTAAATGAGATTTTGCGGAGACGAGGCGTTCCAAACGTTCATTACGCTAATGGACCCTATACAATAACCTATACAATCTTTGTTGTATTAAAGACGAACTTCGTGTTGTTTGATACAATGTTTCGACGGCACCTTGAAAGTAACATTTTTAGAATTTATTATAAAAAATATTTTTAGGTATCATAAAAAGGAAATTCAAATTAGTTAGTTAAAATTAAACCAGACAGCGTGTATTGGTGATAAGAATGTTATCAATATTTCCCCGTTGAATTGCAATTCCGTTTTTCTGGACGAAACATGAACGAGCTCGGTCACCAGCGGGAGCAGTAAGACAAATAAATAAATATTGGACAACATCACATACATTACTCTGATCCCAATGTAAGTAGCTAAAGCACTTGTGTTATGGAAATCAGAAGTAACGACGGTACCACAAACACCCAGACTCAAGACAACATAGAAAACTAATGAACTTTTTCTACATCGACTCGGCCGGGAATCGAACCCGGGACCTCGGAACGGCGTACCCATGAAAACCGGCGTACACACTACTCGACCACGGAGGTCGTCAATCAAGACAAGCTGTTATATATTAACTAATATTGTAATATAAATGTCAAAGTGAGATTATTTCTTTGTCTGTTTGTTACGCCTTAACTACTAAACCAATCATCATGATATTTAGCACACGTGAAAAGGATATAGAGTAATCACCCGCACCACCTAGATGTCCGAAAATCCACAACAGCGCGATTTTTAAAACACTTTCTGCCTCGCACAACCACTCTGTGGAACCAGCTTTCGCCGGCGGTTTTTCCGAACCGATACGACTTGGGAACCTTCAAGAAAAGAGCGTACTCTTTCCTGAAAGAGCCCCCCGGTGTTGCAGATGTCCATGGGCGGTGGTAGTCACTTTCCATCAGGTGAGCCTCCTGCTCGTTTGCCACCTCTACTATACTAAAAAAAAAATAAAAAAAAAAACTTAATAAGGACCCCTCCGCCAAATGGCAAATCCGCGGACTAAAATTGATGTTTGATAAAAGTATTAGCGCGTCACGCATATAAAAAGATATATGGTAGAAGATTGACGTTCAAATATCACTCTTGAAAACATTATTAATATTAGTTAGTTACAATTTTGTTGAATTAACAATTAAGAGCTGAGAACTCTTTGTAGTATTAATGGCTACAAAATAGCTTATATTTCCCGAGACGGGATCTGATGGTCCAGGTTATGGAACACGTCTATCTTAACCGATGTTCTCAGATTCAAATCGAAGCTAGTACCGCTAAAATTTAGCATTATTAACTGGTTTTAATAATGATAAATTAACCTGTGAGTGTCCAATGAAAATCTGTGTGTGTATCCGCAAACCCGCATTGGGATAACGTGGCGGAATAAGCTCCAAAGTCCAAACCTTCTTCTTAAAACGAAGGTCTTCGTTCAGCAGTGAAACATTCCCAGGATATTTAAGTTTTAAACTTACATTATTGATTTTATTATTTCAGTTACTTATGTTCAAAGTTTATCTCCGTATATGTATTTAACTTGAAATTTCCTTTACAATATTTCGAAATATCCGAACATATCTGCGAATGGGAATTGGAATTGCTACCATATATCTGTCAGGAAGCGTCCGTTTTACTGCCATACAATCTCCAACTATAGTACAAAATCGAAAATTTAGTTCCAATAAAGAACGACCCAATAACATATGCGCTATTTTGGAAGCATTTTGCTTGTTTTTTACGACTTCGAAAAAGGGATGGTTCTGCTGTATGATATAGCTTTAAATATACAATTCTATACGTGTTCTTGAACTCCTCCTAAATGACTTTATTTTAATATATATTTTTAAGGGAGTCCTTTGATCGCTTAGATTCAACCCGGTAGTTGGCACTGTAATCGTGACCCAGGAATTTCAACAAACGTCAGATCAACTGTATGTATATAATATATGCGTCAATTTATATTCATATGAAGATTAACATATTATTAAATGTATGTTCATTTAAAGATTAAATTATTTTATGACACTATCATAGTATAAGTTTAGTCGGCTATAATGAAAACGTATAATAACTTGGGATCGATGGATATTTTAGTTTTTCAATCCATTACGCATTATTTCAAATATTGAAGAATATTATAAATAACTCACATTGACCTTAATATGTTATAGATGCTTATATTTTGCCTCAGATTCACCGGTGATGGACAATATCGTGAGGAAACCTGCATATGTCCAATGTCGATAAAATACAGCAGCTGTATTACGCGCATTGGTGCAGCGTGGATAACTTCTGAGCCTTCAATCTTTGCCCAACTGTGATATATTTACAAACTGTTACTTTAAATTTCTGCCCAATTACTTATTAAAACGACTGATTATTATCAGCGACGCACGACGGCATATTTTCTGTTTTATAAAATTTTGCGATCCCTTTTTCTGCTGACCTTCTTAACAGCTGACCCGGAAAACAATTACTCTTAATGTTCTTCAAATACGACCTATTTGGTTGACTTAAGTATCTGACTTTTATTTCTTGGCAACATTCTTAAGCGGTCTTTAAAAAATGTCTCTCATTGTTTCTTAAATAAATAAAGATTTCAGTGTAAACTTTTACCAAAAAGTTTTTAATGAACACAATGTTTTTTCTTTGAATCCAAGTCCAGCTACTAAAACTATACAAATTAAACAATATTCTTTTTTTATCGTACGATCATTTTTCGTCCACTTTTAAATCTTTTTTTTTATGGCACAGTTTGGCGGACGAGCTTATGGGGACAATGGCGCTGTAAGAATTATTAACCATTTCTTACATCGCCAATACGCCACCAACCTCGGGAACTAAGATATTATGTCCCTTGTGCCTTTAATCGTTAATATTTCTTCTTGGAATGGTTAATATTTCTTACAGCGCCATTGTCTATGGGCGATGGTGGCCACTTACATCATCAGATGGCCCATTTGCTCGTTTGTATTATACAAATATATACATATAAACCTTCCTCTTAAATCACTTAGTTGATGAAAACTAAATTTAAATCTCGTTGCGTAGTAAACATCTAAACGTACAGACGGTGGGAAGCGACTTTGTTTTATACAATGTAGTGAAGACCCAGCTTCAAGTAAATAGGAACGTCAAATAATTAACAATATTTAATATAGTTTACAATATTTATTTTTCCAGTTTTTGTTACAATCATCCATTATCTTCCGCCTTTCAACCCAGATTAACAATTCCCGTCAAATTCAAAAATATTCTTCCTCTACTTTTTTTATAAAAATGTCAAACCAAAAAGTATTCATCACATTTATATAATTCTGTGATTGAATATAACTCAATAGCTAAAAGCTATACAACCTTAAATGATTATTTATAAATAATTTATAGGCTTACAATAGTGATTAATAAATATTTTTCTTTTTCTCTAGGTAATGGCTACATCGAAGGCACGGAGTTAGACGGCTTCTTGAGGGAATTCGTTTCCAGTGCTAACTTCACCGATATAAGCCCGGACGTGAGTACTTTATATATATACATATCTGTATGTGTTCTTACATCAGTCATAACCTATATCTATCAAAGGAAGATTATTGACAAATACGTAACTTTAATAATCTATGGTATTTAATACGGATTCATAAAAAAAAATGGCGCCAAAACAAACTTTCGAAGTAATATTAAAGTGAATATAAGATCAGTGAAATATTGTTGTATTATAAATAAAGATATATTAATCAAGAACCGTTTGTCGGTTCGTATATATCATCTGTTTATATGTACTCTGTAGAAGAGGCTATATGTTATACAGGTAATATCTGACCGAAGATCTATTTCCACCGAGGCCGAATCCAATCAGCTCTGTCGACCGAAGTCGATGGTACAGTTATTTACGGAATTTTATTTAAACCTGTAAACTTTGATTCTATATAAATTTTGTAATGTAAGTTAATTCCTTATAACATTTTCTCTCAGTAACAAATAATCAAATGGAAATGCGTACGAATCTTTGAGTATCCTTAGAAAGTTAGGTATATCCAAACAGTCAAATTATCAGTTACACTTCAGTCTGTGAATCATTCTTTACTTAACACGATTAACAACTTGTAACGTACTTACAGGAGTACTTAAGTGCTTCGGATTTGTTTCTTAACTTCGAAAATCGGTCCCAGAATAATATTCGTACAGACAATCATTCTAAATTTCATATTCTCTAAGCTTAAATAATACTGTCTTATAGAATAGGTAGATCACCTATAAATATTTCGAGTTCTATTTAGCTGATCTTACAACGTTTAAGTTTTACTCTCATGATTATAAATTCAATTTGAATATCGAATATTACTGTCTAATACTACCATTATAAACTAGATGGTGTCCGCGACTCCCGAGATTATCGGTAAATAAACAAAAATTTTAACAAAAAATACCGACGTCAAGTAAAACATTATTCCAAAAAAAAATGTATGCACTAAAAAGTAAAAAAAAAAATTGCGTATTCTTCTACAACTTAATAATCAACTTACTTTTTCTACTCATCAATATGTAGGTACGATCTATGAGTTTACGACGCTCGAAGATAGATGGGTACCTACCCACTCTAAATCTAACTCAACACATACCTATGAATAACAGAAAATGATCAAAATATTTTTTAGAGTTATCCCAAGTAAAATGAAATCAAAAATATTAGAATATTGTATTGTAGTTACAATTATTGTTAGTTTTCGAGTCGGTGTCATCAAATAAAAAAAAACATCAAAATCGGTTCATCCAGTCGAAAGTTCTGAGGTAACAAACTTAAAAAAAAATACAGATGAATTGATAACCTCCTCCTTTTCGAAGTCGGTTAAAAACAACAAAAATTCGAAAAATCATAGTTATGTGATCTATTTCATTCAAATTACAATTTTATTATATGTATAGCAACCTCTTCAACTGAAATCGCTGAACCGACTTAGATGAAATTTGGTATTGAGATAGTTTGAGTCCCCAGAATGACATAAGCTACTTTTTCAATTAATTCGCGAGATGATAAAATTTGGAGTGACGGTTTGTGTACTATATGTAACGTTTTAAATATTCGCATTGATACAAAATAAATCAATGTTTCGTATAAATGACACAGATATTAAATTATGCTGTAGTATATACATACCCATAATCTTAGTTCATTTATATATTGAGAGTGTCGCACTAAAAAAAAATATAAGCCATCTTTATTATGTTCGTAAGCGTGACAGCAACATCATAATACTTTACTAGTGTAGTGGCATGTATTTAGTAGCCAACTGTTGCCTACTATATTTTTTCGACGCGTCCTCAGCTTTGACAGTCTAATCCAGCTCATTTAACATACTTCCATATAGAGTTCGGGTTTGAAGGGTGATTGATCCAGTATAATTATAAAAACATAACATCTGGTTATGACGCATTAGCAATATAAGGGATGATTAATAGTTCTTACATTGCCAATGTCTATGGGCCGTGGAGACCACCTGCCATAAGGTATGCAGTCCACCTACCTGATAGAATAAAAACAAACGAGCAGAAAACCTCTAACGGTTAGAACACGTGAATCGTATCGCAAACAACACAATTTTCAATTAACTTGTATTTATAATTTATCTCGTGCTTGGAGGGGAAAAATCGTAAGGAAACCTGAATATGTCGGATGTTCTGGTATATGTGTATCCACCGATCTGCATTAGAGCAGCGTAGCGGAAGCCAAGCTTTCTCCCCTAAATGAGATCAGGCTCAAGGCTGTTACTTAACTTTATATATTGAGTAACGTATTAATTTCGGACCGATTTATTTTGACTAACCCATTTTTTTTTTAACTATTTGGAGTTAAATTAACTATTTTCATCATTTACTGCATTTATATACATAACAAACATATATTATTCACTATGTCTTATTTACAAACATTTATTTAATTTGTTATTTTCGTTATTTTGTTTATATAAAATCTTGCAAATTGATTTAGAACCATTTTCTCTTATCGTAAGGACTTAAAAATGGGTTCAGTACATGCTGGTTCAGCTCTGATAGTTAGGCATATTTATGGTAAATCTGATACTATAACCAGGTATCTGGTTCGAGGCAAAGGACACACGACGAAAACGATTACTCGACGACGAACTCTACGTTAAAATTTCAGCCAGTTTACTCTACCATAATTCACGTAAATAACTTCGTTCCAAAAAAATACTATTTAGTTACAAACCAACCACATATTTTGAGGTCCCTGGCTATTTATAGCGCACTATATATTCTTTTAGTATTCTGTATTTATGTTACTAGATAAACAATATTTAATACCCTGGGGTTAAACGAAAATCCTCGACAAAAATCCGTAAAATCTGTGCCCCAGTGCGTGAATTGTTCGCCGCTTGTGTGCAAAATTAATGACGCATGGGTTTAGCGGCTTCATAATCTTAATACTTTAAAATATAAAGCCTCGCTCTAGATAAACGTACGGAGTAAAATAATTAAAAGACAAGCACATGAAATTCCCCGTCATTGTCACGTCAATTGTCTAAATTTTATAATAATATTATATACAAAAACTTCGAAATGCGTGGGCGAAACTTAGCTACTGAACTGTTTATGTATCTAAATTTTATATTTGTATTTGTATTAAGTATGTAAATTAAGTCAATATGTAAGTTTTTTTACATTGGTTATTATTTTAAACCAATTTTGTGGGAATTTTAAAGAGCGACCTTTATTATGAATTCGGTCATGTTCGAATACGAATTTCCACCAGCGTTCTTTCTGATCATTTTATTTCGGTTGCTTTGAAATAAATTCCTAGTTTTTATATATTTTCGGAAAGCTAAGTGAACGATTATGTTTTAAAAATAATCTGCAGAACAAGTTTCATAATGATTTTTTTTGTTTTTCAGGCATATTTGAGGGAAAAAAATAAAAAAAATATTGGAATAATATCGTTTTCCGTCTCGCATTTTTAAATTTGGTCCGATAATTATTGTTTAAATATTGAAAAATATCCAGTGTTTAATCGTTTTTATAAATCAGAAGAAAAAAGTAGATTTTAATTGATACTTTTTTTTAAATAAATTTTGAAAAAATCTAAAAAACGCGATAACTCAAAAATGGTTCACTTTTGCATGATGCATATGGGGGTTAAAATTATCGCAAATAGTCACCCCTATCACCTCCTAACGGGAATATGTCGAATTACCAATAACTCTGTATATGTATACTTGATAATATAGATATATAAGGGTGTATATTTGTCTTTTTATATATTGCAAGATGAATTTAATAATTTGCAATAGAAGAGGTTCTCCATTATGCAATAAACTTGAAGCTTCTCGCAAATATACCGAATTACCATTATAACAGAACCATATTAGTGGCTTGAACTATTAACTTGAAGTTCGATATTCAACTTAATAGTTCTATCAGAACACACGTATAATTCTGTTCTTATATAAATTATTTGAGTTGATAGTGGCTAGCTTATATAGCTGCAGATCTCGAGGACGTTTGTTCAAAATTAATGTAATTTTTTTTTAAATTCCTGTAAGAAGATTTTAATGTTATGTACATTAAAATTAATTAATTTATTATTTGTTGTTATCGAAGTTTAATTACGTACTCGTATTATTTGCGTCGTTGAAGAACGGGAAAGCTGGAGGATCTTGAGCGTTAAACTTACCTTCGTAATAAATACACTTTTGTTTATGTTAAATATTTGAAAGAAAAACTAATTGGATATCATTAATAAAAGTTTTTTTTTTCTTTCGGAAGTATATTTTACTATCTTGCTGCCAAACTGACTTTGACAGCAAGACTGACAATCTTAAAACTCGATCATAAGACAAATTAAAAAAAAAAAAGACAACGATAATGACACTCTACCTAATGTCACTATTCTATTCTGCATGACGAAAAAACTTCGCCATCTCGTGATACTCGTTTATTACGATTGTATATATTGTTTCATAATAAACCGTCACTTTACAAGCATAGGTTTCGTTCTCTTTTAAATTAAACATCAATAAATAATTTAAATTGAATATTAGCATGAAAAGTGTTACAAACCAAGAATCTATTTTTTTTTTTAATCTGTTTTACGAGGAAAGGCACATACTATGCCTGTTTGTAAGGTGATTACTGCAAGTTAAGTATTTAAGACCCACCCTACACTATCAGTGTCCCGTCAGACGTAGGAACTAAGATGTTATGTCCCTTGAGCCCGTACAAAGACCGCTTCCCTTACTATGCCGTACATATAATCCTTCGTATCTCGACCTTACGTAAATAATGTGTTCCAGACAAAACTAAAGTTAACCTTAAGTTCAAATAGTCTAGTTCTGACTACGACTTGTATCATCAATGTAATAAACGCTGAAACTGGAATTTTATAATATAGAATACGATAGGAAATAAAATTTCAGTAAATATATAATAATTACTTTTTATTTAGGAATAATAAAAAAAACTGCAGATACGTTATTCTTTCAAGAACAATGTAGATACTCACTATTACCAAAATTTCGCGGAATTTCACGGAATTTCTTCAAAACTTTAAAACTTCATAATATGTTCAAATTGGCTTGCTTATTTACCACGTGGTGATTATTTCAGGTGTGTCCTTCTAGAAATAGGTTTGTACGTTTTTACTTCTTAGAATACTTCGTCAAGTAACTGCACGCCTCTGAAAATCTCTTATTTCTCTTCTTTTCTCTAATTTCCTTGATAATCCAATATTTTGTATAAAATAAATATCAGGCGCTTTCTAAGTTTAACTTCACTGTAACTCCCCTTTTAAAAAGTAGTCCTCCTGGCGCGCTTGTTCACGATAAACTCAAATCCTATGAACCTCCTGATATATCTCATGTACAGAAATATTCCCTCACGCATGCGCGAATGTGGATTCTGAAGTATCCTGTAAATTTATCAACAGACTGAAATCTGTGTCGAAGTATATCAAATAGTCATTTTCAACTTCTTCAACATGATGAAAATTTTCATATTTATTTGAAGAGCATAATAGTGAATATGGGCAAATACGTGCTCAATAGGATTTTTTAATAGAGTAATTTTGTTAGTAATTATTTTGCTGTCTTAGTCTTAAGCTAGTCGTTTTGCGCACACTAAGACGCTTTGTAAGAACAAATGTCACTCACGCAACTAATGCAAGTTTATTTGACGTAAAGGGGTCCATGCGTGGGGTATTCGTGAATAAATCTTACAAATATTCGGTATAAATAAATATATATTGGACAACATCACATACATTACTCTGATCCCAATGTAAGTAGCTAAAGCACTTGTGTTATGGAAAATCAGAAGTAACGACGGTACCACAAACACCCAGACCCAAGCCAATATAGAAAAGTAATGAACTTTTTCTACATCGACTCGGCTGGGAATCGAACCCGGGACCTCGGAGTGGCGTACCCATGAAAACCGGTGTACACACTACTCGACCACGGAGGTCGTCAAAATGTGAAGACTTGGAAGCTGAACATCCATCCATAATATTTGTTACTCAATCACGCCCGAATGGCTTACCTGATCTTGATGAAATTTGTTACAGAGATAGATTATAGTAAAGAATAGCATAGGTGACATTTTATCGCTAGCGCGTGCATCCTTGTCCTCACACGAGCGGAAATCTTAGATCTATCTAGGGTGGATATGATACATAAAAAAATACAGTTATAAATTATATTTTGCAAGCAATTTAATTCTTCTTTTTAATCATAATCAATTTCAACGCATTGGCCGAAAACTTTAGCGTATCCCGTTGCACACTGATCACCTTCAAAAGCAGCTTGTGCTATAAAGTATTCCTCAATAAAATCTCTATTCCTTAAAATATATTCTTGCAGCTTTTCTATACTTTCAAACTTAATAGAAATTTTTAACGTATAGTGCGCCTTATCTGGTAATTGTTTTTCGTTGCTGGTAACATTGTTAATTTCCATAACTTCTGTTGTACTAATCATGGGATTATCCGTTGATATACCAAATATTATTTGCGCATGTATCAGTACTAGTAATGTTATTACCATTTTGTATTTCACGTAAAATGATTATCCAGAAAAATATAGCTTTAAATATTCTTGGCTCTGCGTGTCCGTCCTAGGCACTTTCCAACGCACTAATCCTAGACCAGACGTATCAATCGAGCTTCCGAATCGAGTTTAACACTATCATAATCAAAATAATATTCCTTTAGGGCTGTCAGTTATGTGATAAATATTTTAAATGTAGAAATTAATTTATTCGTATGACGGTAAAACAATTTTTAATTTATTTCATAGTGTTAGTTAATTGTGATATATTGTCAGAATGAGACTTTTTTTGTAGTGTTGTGTTGCCTTTATAAATAAAATAAAATAAACAAAAAAAATGATAAAAAAGCCTTTTATTTCTTAGAGAAAATTCTTATTTACAGAGTTAAATATTTTTGTTAGTCATATACATATGTTAGTATTAGAGAAAATATATATATTGTTATGTTAGTAGTTTTAAAATGAATTTTAGATACGTTTATGAATTAAATTTAATAGTTGATAGATTAAATTGAAGTCATTCTGTAGGAACCCCTCTGCAGGTAAAGGCCTCCTCCAAATTGAGCCAGCTTTATCTGGACTTCACTGTTAGCATCCAGTATGGACCCGCTGTGCGTTTTATTTATTTATTTATTTATTTATTAAAGAACCACCAACAAAATTACATGTGGATATTTTACATAAAATGTATCTATCCTTAGGTTGCAATTATACATATAATTTCACTTAAAGGTAGTAGTTACAGCTAGCATAAAAAATAAAACTATACGAAAACTAAGGCTAAAATTAAAACTCAAACTAGGACTACCAGTATTTAAGTATATATGAATTTATAAAACATAAGCTAATTAATAAAAATAGGGTAACTTAAAAAAGAAAAACAAACAAAAGCTGAAAATCAATAATATGAAACAACCACGAATCTCTAAAAGAACAAAACAACTACAGTCACGACAAAACACAGCACAAGTTCAGTTACGATCGATAAACTATGCTATTGTAAATCTTTGACTTGAATTCCGTCAAACTGTCGCAAAACAAATCGATGGACCCATTCTTTTTACAAATTTCCCCATACTGCCTGCACATCCTACGTATTAGGGAGTGGTACCAAAGATTTGTCCCGTACCGTTTATGTTTGAGCAATGAGATGGGATGCCGTGGCAAACGAGATGGTACACGGAGAGATAACTGGCTCAGCAATTCGGTGTTATCAATGGTTCCGTTTAACAGCTTAAATAGAAAAGTCATGTCAGCAAGTGTACGTCTATCAGATAATGAGCTAATGGAGAATCTATTCAACCTCGCATTGTAGGGTAGTTTTTTGTTAGATCCTACTGAGTAAAATTTAGTAAATCTTCTTTGTATACTTTCTAAGCGATATTTATGTGTTTGATAGCTTGGATTCCAAACCACTGTTCCATACTCTAGTTTACTACGGACCAGGCTTGCGTAAAGTAGTTTTTTTGTCTCGAGTTTCCTAAATTGCTTAGCGTTTCTAAATAGGAAACCCAGCTTTCTGCGGGCGGATCTACAGACATGGTCAATATGGAGGTTGAACCTTAACTTCGTGTCGATTACTATGCCTAGATCACGGATGAAATCTCTTTTCTCTACCGGACTGTTGTTAATATGAAATTTGGTTTCGACAGTTGTTCGTCGACGAGTGAAGCTCAAGTGAGAGCATTTGGCTGGATTGAGGTCCATGCCGTTTGAGCGACACCAGTCAGAGAATCTGTCTATGTCTTCTTGGAGTGATTGAGCATTGGCGCTATTCGATATCTCCATACAGAACTGAAGGTCGTCTGCGAAGATAAAGTATCTGGAGTTTCGAAGAGACTCCGTGATATCGTTAATAAAGATATTGAATAAGAGAGGTCCTAGGATGGACCCCTGGGGTACTCCAGACGATACACAAAATTCTCTAGATGCATACCCTTTAATAGTGACGTGTGAATATCTGTTATATAAGTACGAAGTGAGCCAACTATAGGAGAGTGCCGCCAATTCCAAAAGCAGAAAGCTTCTTCACTAACAATTTGTGGTTTACTCTATCGAAGACCTTAGAAAAGTCAGTGTAGATAACGTCCACTTGTTTACGCGAGTCCACCAAACGAGTTATGTAATTGATAATATTACTCATGTTCGTGACTGTCGATCTAGATTTATCGTTGAGGAGAACCTCAAAGGGAGAGGAGGCCTTAGTCCAGCATTGGGAAATTTACAGGCTGCTAATGTAAAATGTAAAAAAAATATATATATTCTTCAGCCAAGCAGGTATACTTAGTATCGTCGTGTTCCGGTTTGAAGGGTGATTGAGTTGTTGTAACTACAGGTAAAACGGACATGGCGTGTTGGTGATGTAAGGAATTGTTGGCGCCAATGTACTACCGCCTACCTATTTAACAAAAAACAATAGTAAAACAGTACGATATATAGATGTTTAAAAAAAATTATAATTATAAAGTATGATTTTCAACCCTAACATTTACATAAATAACAATCAAGTCTAAAACGCTCACAGTTTGTTTAAATACCGGCAAATCCATTACGTTGGTTGCATATAAAAGTAAAAAACAAATATTCGGTCCAATATATTATATTTTCATTGAAATTGATTAGGTTTTTTTAAGGTATCGTCTGGTCCTTGCGTGACGTGTCGTGATAGATCAGTGGTTACAAGACGTGAAAGTTCAAACCTGGGGCAAAAACCACTGAATTCACGTGATTAATTTATATTTATAATTCATCTCGTACTCGGCCAGACTCGAAGAAACGTGTATCCACAGACCCGTATTGGAGCACCTCCGAACCTCTCTCTCGTTTTTCTCCTGCCCCTAAAACTCTCCCTTTACTACTGAAAAGGGAGAGTAGATCTTTGCCCGCCTCTGGGACACTAGCCTGTAACTGATATGATACATTAAGAAACAAATGTCAAACAAAAAAACGAGATAATTTTGATCTCTGACGCTTAAAAATATTCAAGTTTTCGATATTAAATCTATATATTTTCAATTACATTGTTTATAATTTCGGTCGTATACCCTGTACAAGTTAGCTTGATCTTTTTGACAGATGTAAATTTTTCTGATCGACATAGCTTTGCAATGAAGAACATATTATTTTCTTAGTTTAATCATTTTAAAGATTGTAAAAATATTTAAAAAATACATATATCACAAAAGTCCATAGAGATTCAAGCGTTATCCGAAAATTTTAAGACTGTTTATTGTTTCAAAGTAAAATTTAAATAGGAACACTGAAAATTATAGACGCTTGTACAATGTTACATCGTATTGAACTTTCTTTAAAAAACAATTTCATACACTAGACACAGTGTGTATATTCGAAGTTAAAACATTAATCAAATAGTTCAATAAAATTTATTATTTTCCTTTTAAAAATAAATGTTCTATTACAAGAAAACGGACAAAATTTATAATTTCATTGTAATCATTCAGTAATTATTTTCTTTGAATTCGAACCATTAATGGTTCGTTAAATGAGTGCATGTCATCAAAAATAAATCGCGATAATTATGTAGTTAATAAAAAGTAAGTAACATTATTTTAGTAATTGTAATCACTTTATTTTAATAATAATTTATTTGTAACATAACAAGTACTTAGTTCTATGTCAAAAGATTAATATCTATTATTTTTTAAATCAATTTCATCATCCTTACAATTCCTTATACATAACTTACGATTATGTTTTGCTTGTACAAAGTACCTTTCAGAAATTTCTGAAACGTAATATTGATCTATAACAATTTCATCAACGATTCTTATGAAAACATAAAAAATACAAAATACGCTGTTAATATCAATTTATATAAAATAAACTTAATTTATTACAACTAAATTAAATAAATAAAACTATAAATGTACCAACATGATATGAATTATAAAAAAAAAACGCCATCCAAAACATTTTCCTGTGGCATTTCTCTGTCTTTGAGCTAAGTTACGACAAACCTTAGGCTACAATATATTATCCTAAGTTATAAGAAGAAATCATATTTTATGTAGTTATAAATAAATTTCAGGAAGGACTATTGAACTTGGCACCCATTTAGATCTCACTTCTTTTGTCGTTGAAGTCAACTACCAAGGTATATATCATAATATTGGACTTGGCTCTCATTTTTACATTTATGTTTTTGATGGGATTTAAGTATACATCATATATGTCGGATTTCCATAAGGCATGGATTTTTTAAAAATATCATGACCTTTGACTCCTTGAGAGCCATCGTTCATGCTATTTTCTTTCATTCTTAATTACTAAATAGAAAAGGAATAATTTCTTATGACTAAATCAATGAAATCACAAAAATAATGATTGACTTACAATTTAATATAATTTACTAACTTCAAAACTAAATACTTCTAATAACAATATTTTAACAATAAACAATAAACGATATCTTGTATTAAAATAATTTAAACAAGAACACAATATAATGGCAAAGATATTACCGCTCGGGTGCCCAATGTAAAAGTGTCTAAAAAGAATGCTAGCAGCATTTCCCCGTTGAATCGCAATTCCGGTCCTCTGGGCTAAAAACGAACCAGCCCTCATGTCACCAGTGGAGGCAATAAGGCGAGGTGTTATACTTTTGATGAAGATTTTTGCACCATTACTCCAAAGGCCAAGTGTTTCGACAGCAAATGGGACAAAAAAGTTATTTGACATAAGACAGACACTTAGATCTCTTTTTTGCTTCAGCATTTTCGGCAGCGGCACCGGCTCTTAACATTGTTTCTCAGATATGAGACGGGGCCAACGTGTCAACGCATGTAGCGTCACACACAAGGGCCCGTCCTCGTTCCCAGGAAACCAACGTTAATCAATCAGGTCTCTTACCATCATCACGACTAATTCCACGAGGCTTTCTAAGAGCAGGAACGTCGATGGTGGCAATATAATATATACGCGTCGATATATATAATACTAAAACTTAATTTAGATTCTGGTTTTACTATATAAGAAAATATACAAAACTTTTTATTAGAATAATCATAAGAAGTAAAATATGTTTACGTCGGAAGCTTTTCGCTAAATCTTCTAAGTTTCTAAAGTGCTTTTTTTTTAAATGTAAAGTTTAAACTCTCTTTGTATAATTGGGTTGAAATGCACCATTGACTCTTAACTGGTAATATTTTGGAGACGTTTTGAAGAAAATTTAATAGACTATTTTAAGTTTAATAAAATAAAGTTTTATATATATTAATTTAAATTATTAAATAATGAGCCGAAATAAAAATAAAATTACTATTTTGTGAAAATTTAACTAATATTTTTTGTTGAACCATTTGGACAAGATCGAATCTTAGTTTTCAGAAAAATAATTAAGCCACATTACAATGACAAATTACATTAAAATCTATCAAAAAAAAACTTATAATTCGAAAGGCAAGCATTGTGCCCGCTTGCCGTACGTGTCTATTAATTGATAAAAAAATTATTCTTCATCAATTTTGTAATTAAACTTTTGTTCTTATTTTTCTTCAACCAATAAACAACTATGCTCAGTAATGTTGTGTTTCGTTGGAAGTAAGTGAGCCAAAATAACTTCCCAAGCTTATTTGCGCATGTGTGTTTTGAGTGACCACTTCGGGTAGCCCATTTGCTCGTCCGCCAACTGATTAGATAAACAATGAAAAAGTAAGCCAACGGCCTGACAATACCACAAATATTTTAGAGCTTATTATACGCTACTGTAGTCGGAATTGGTTGAAACAGTTGTACCGAAAAAAATATTTAACACATGCAGGTTTTCTTACGATGATCTTTTTTTATTATTACATGTAACTCGAAATTATTTTATAATTTGCCATAAACATCTACGCCATCGTAAATAATTACAGTAACAGCTTGGTTCTGACAGGGAAACGGAAGCGAATTTACAACAATTTTGTAAATCACGACAACAATCATAAAATTGTGATTATTGTATTCCAATGTTACTGTTCGTTGAAGTAGAAAATGCTTACAATGGTGTATGCAAGGTTATCCTTCTGTGACGATTTAATTTAAACTTGTATAGCATGTCGCCAAAATTATACATTTTCTTTTTGGACAAAATTCGACTAATTTTACTTTGCACATCTTTGGCACGAAAGTAAATGAAGATAATTAGCATGTAAAGTAACGAGGTCTCGAATCATCTACTCTAGATCCTAATACTTAGATAGAAAGGTAGAGAATTTAAGGTAGATAGAGTATCTTGGCAAACGTAATAATGAGCTTTCTCAAAAGAAAAGGAGCCTAAGAGAAGATCTATAACTGCTGGCAGTCGTTGTCTATCATTATTATAGCATGGCATTATACCTGATCGTAACTAAATAAGTTATACTTTTTATTTTATATTACAAAGATATGTGTGTACTTAATAATTCATTGAAAATTATAAGTATAATTGTAATTTGTAATTTTGTTATTTGTAATTTTCCTTGGTAGTAGGGCTTTGTGCAAGCCCGTCTGGGTAGGTACCACCCACTCATCAGATATTCTACCGCCAAACAGCAGTACTCAGTATTGTTGTGTTCCGGTTTGAAGGGTGAGTGAGCCAGTATAACTACAGGCACATTGGTGATGTAAGGAATGGTTAATATTTCTTCCAGCGCCATTGTCTATGGGCGGTGGTGACCACTTATGTGATATAAAAAAAATATATATATATTTATATATATATATATCCCACTGAGTTTCTTTCGCCGGGTCTTCTCAGGTCCGAGGTGCTAAATTCCGAACCGGTGGTAGATTTTTGACAATCAATAAGCAAGTGTAAACACTTCTATATTGAATAAAGATTTTGGACTTTGACTTTGACTTACCATCAGATGACCCATTTGCTCTTCCACCTACCGATATCATAATCATAATTTTTGTAGATATCTATAGCGTGTTATTGCTTTACTTGTTAAGTAGGTATTTATTTATGATTACTTAATCGGTTGAGTAATTAAAAGCCTAAATAACGCAAGGTTCTAGATTTAAACACGATGTATTAAAACCCCGGGCTCGGGCGGTTCTATATGAAGGTCGCAACAGTTTTTCCGTTGGATAATGAGGATATCAGAATATAAATAACACGTATGTTTACTCAAATGCTGTCTACTACGTAATTGAGTTGTTAGATGTTTTCCATGAGAATGGAAAGCGTGACCGAAAACTGTATGAATGTTGAAAATATTACGATTATAATAAAAATTCAGATAAAATGTTGGAGTAAAATTTTATATTTACTTTTATCATTACAAATTATATATTTCTTGTTACGTCATGTCACGTGTTAACAAAACAAGTCGCATAAATACATTTACAATTATGAACCAAAATACAAATAAATTATTAAATTAATTATTTAATCAAACACATATTACAAGTCAAGTAATTTTCTGTAACAAATAAATACAGATAATAATTAATTACAACTAATATTACGTAAAGCTGGCGTCGTTTTTCATACTGTGGTTCACGGATGTGACTGCTGTTATATTTGCTTGAGAGTTTCAGCTAACTGACAAATACGTGTGAACCCAAACTAGTAACGAACGTTGTGCATGTGTTTCCATTTTTTTGACGCGTTTACAAATACCAATTCAGAACGGTCGATAATTGATATTATAAAATATATATCTTCGTATATCTTCTTATATAAAACGTACACAATAAAATTAATCAATAGTAGCACAGTAACCATTAACCTTAGCTAATCCTGTCGCGCAGGCACCTCCAGCAAACGCTGAATTTTTATCTAATATAAACCGTGGCTTGACTCCAATTCTCGGTAAACCTTTTTCAGCAACGGGGCCTTCATCGACAACATAACGAACTGTCGAAGAAGCTTGGACAAAGTTGTTCGTTTCACGGTTTTGGCCCATTAATTTCTGAATAGCCTGTTGTTGAATTTTCACATAATTATCAATTGCACTATTCATAAAATTTGACCTATGAAATGACCTATGAGATAAAACTGATTGGATAGTCAGAAGGAGAAGTAAGTAGGCCTTCATTTTTAGAAGCGTAATGTGCATTGAATCGAAAATTCTGTCTGTATATTAGCGAGATACAACCGCACACAGCAACTTTGTCACTGATTATGTTGTAGTAACTTTAAGTAGTACCGTTTTCTTATGAAACTATTTAATTGCCTAAATTAAATAATATATTAGATGTTTAAATAATTGTTATTACCATTAATATCAGATTAGATGATTACATTTAATTGAAAATAAATGACGATAATTGCAGATTAAAGATAATTAATTTAACAATATTCTTAGTGAGTAATTTGAATATACTAATATTATTATTGACTCGCAGCACTTTTGAATTGTCATTTTACATACTAAATTAAAAGTAAAGCCACCATAATACACCACATAATTCATTATGTAAGATTTAGGTACCTAAATCGTCAAGAGCATCAATTCAATCAAATCAAATCAATTTTATTTTAAGTAAATGATTCCATTAAAATCGACGGCGTTATCGAACAATTGAGTCGAGATGGCCAGTGGTTAGAACGCGTGCATCTTAACCGATGATTTAGGGTTCAAACCCAGGTAAGCACCACTGAATTTCATGTGCTTAATTTGTGTTTATAATTCATCTCGTGCTCAGCGGTGAAGAAAAACATCGTGAGGAAATCTGCATGTGTCTAATTTCAATGAAATTCTGCCACATGTGTATTCCACCAACCCGCATTGGAGCACGCTTCAAAATAAAGCAGGAGCAGGATTCAAAATAAAGTTTATTATTCCACCACGCTGCTTCAATGCGGGTTGGTGGAAAACACATGTGGCAGAATTTCGTTGAAATTAGATACATGCAGGCTTCCTCACGATGTTTTCCTTTACCGCCACGCACGAGATGAATTATAAATACAAATTAAGCGCATGAAAATTCAGTGGTGCTTGCCTGGGTTTGAACCCGAAATCATCGGTTAAGATGCACGCGTTCTAACCACTGGGCCATCTCGGCTCTAACATATTATAATAATAACAATAAATACTTTATGGTTATATATGTATATCAGATGAGAGAGAATAAGCATGTAAATAAAATTTCCATTGAAAATTAATTAATAGAATAACATAACGATTTCATAACGTTGTTTAAATATATCGATATAATGTTTTAATAATCGATTCATATTAGACAAGGTAATGAGTGACTTTATACGATACCATTTTTACCAACTGTCCGTTCGTTGTACTAAATAGAAAACAAATCACTGATCCCAAACATTTGATCGAGTGAAGTGAAATATACCTTATAATTTAATTTTACCTGATATCAATATTTTGTATTGGCTTTAAAGGTGAATGAACCTGTGTAATCAAGGGCATAAGGGACATAACATCTTATATCCCATTGTTGATGACGTATGAGCTTTGTTGGGGAGTTCCTTTTTGCAGTGCCAGTTTACGGTCGAGAGCTACTAACTATCAAATGGCCCATTGGCTCGACTAGTAGAAATATTTAAATATTTCTACTATATCTTTATTTTAAATAAAAAAATAAGGAAGTCATAGGTATGGCTAATATAGTGTTTATATATATATATATATATTGCATTATATTTTTAAAATAATAAATATTCAGCTTTTTAAAATGAAAAGATATATACTCAGTTTTCTTACGATCCAGTTAGTATTATCTGCATCAGTACATAAATGACGAAAAGAAAAAATACTTGACGTTACAGAAGGTTCTATATCGAAAACTGAAAATGGAATTATGGAAAAATTCTTACCAAAAAGGTCAGTCAAGAAAGATTTATCTTTAATTGGGAACAACTTAGATAAAGACGATGTAGAGAGTGAACACTCACATCACATTACGGGTAGAAGTAAAATATATACAACGTCTTTCTCTCTCAAAGGCGATTTGTCCAGATGGTTTATTTATGAATCAAGATAAATGTATTGATATAGAAAATTTTATGTATGAGAATTGGTATCTATTGCTATACATAGATACATTATAAAAGATTCAATAAAATATTTCATTAAAATTTATTTATAATTTGTAATAACATTATTGACCTATTGAAACCAAACCAATCCAGTTTTATATATATATACTTCTTTTTATTTTATTTAAGTTTATTGTCAGTTTACAAAATGTTTAAAAATCTGTCTGTTATATAGTTGATGCAAATTGGTTTACGACAACTGTCTATATTATTGCGCATGTCAGTGTACTTATTTATGTAGTTTTTTATTTGGGCTCATTTAATATGAGACAAATCATAAAAACATGTTTATATATAAAGAGTATTGAACCACAATTATAAATTAATATTAACTCTTAGATCCGTACTTATATTATTTAAGTGGCCTAAATACATATACTGTGAACTCAGATGAAGCAGTAACCTCTGATAATAAGTTGATTTTACAGATAATCCAGAATAAGAAGTAAATTAACCTAAGAATGTATATGATTGCTTTTGAGTTAAATAGTCAGATTTATGGAAGATTGTTATAGGTTTTATAAATAACTTTTAAACATAAACGTCAACCAATTTAGCAAAGTGTAGTCAAGATCACGGGATGCCTACAGTTTGTTTATTGACTAGATTGACTGGGGGAGACTGACAAAGGAGTCATTTGACAAAAGCGAATAAAAATCATATATTACGGTAAGGATGAAATGTGAAATAAAATCAATTTTTGATGAGGATTAATGTACAGAAATTAATAATAAAACGGCCGGAAAATTGAGGTATATATTAATTGAAATGACATAGAAGAAATGAAAGAAGAATAGCTGAAGATATGATCAGACATAGAGTTTAGCTGAAAAATGAAAAAAACTGAAGAAACGCTGATACTATAATCATGTCCACCTGATATATCAGCCATCTTCAAGTTTGATCTACCAAGGTCAGGCGCAAGTTCAGGAACAATTATGCGTACTTCCGAGACACGGACGTGTAACACTACCAACTACCAAATTCTGGCCTGTTACTTAGAATATCTCGACAGAAAAACTCGTTATTGTGTAACTCGGGATCTGTAGCCAACGAGACAGTATAAACGACGCAATATATATGCCATAAGAACAAGCAAAATATTTATATAAGTTGTTGTTGTTGTGTTGTTATCTTGGCACGTCTGATAATGTTAATGATTCAGAATTGTACAATACAATTAATAATGAATAATTTAGATAATACCTTAGTTTTGACTTCCATTCGTGATTAAGTTTAAAAGATTATAAGATACAATCAATAGATAAATTTTGGACAAATATGTCCAAAATTTAATAATCTGACGGAAGCTGACGTTTATGATTAAATTAATGCGTATATACATTGTAGATAGCAAATAATGCCCTCCTAACTGATTTGAGCACTGGATACATTCAAGTGCACAAGTGAGTGAGAAAATGCCCTTCCTTTCCCTCTTTATAAAGGGTTTTCCGTGCTTCCTGAGGAATGGGAAGTACACACTTCATATTTTGGGACTCCAGGCTACTACTATGACTTTTGTGAATAAACCCAATAAGTTTTAATTCCCAGGGTAGGAAACCAGGACCTTGAAATCCGCGGGCTTATAAACTATTTATTTACCAACGACGCAGTCAAATATACAATATATTTGTGCATTTTAATGGACCATTAATCCTATACGCTCGACTTAAATCTAAAACTATGCAAAAGTCTTACTAGTGTAACTAAAAACTGAACGCTCCATTGGTAGTCCTGTAGAAATATCGCCAAGGCAAATTTATATGAAAGTTTGTTAATCTTATTTTGATTGACATTTTTGAAACTGCTTCAGCGTGTCATATGTATCTAAAACATATTCAAGGCGATACTCAAAGCACGTGAAAACTTCTTGCATTAGAAACTTTTTACTCAAATGTTAAACATTTGACTTTGCAACCAAATTCGACCTTGACATTTTACTATCAAAGTACCCAAATTAATGCAAAAAGTTAAAAAAAGATCTTCTTAAAATTTCTCAATAACTAAACTGTTCCGAATTTAGAACTCGACAAACTAATAAAGCCTAATTCGTGAGGAAAAATGTAATATCAGGGGATCCTCAGTTTGTGAGCCAACGTGGCAATATACGAGAAATGAATCCTCACGAACGAATGGTTACTGCGCGCCCAAAAGACTAATAAATTCCAATTCAACTGTTTTCGGTCGCCATTCATTCACATTCACTTACATTTCGCAGGCTCCCCGAACGGAAATTTTATAGTCTTTCGTCTTAGTATAATGATTTAATAAATCGAATTTCGAAAAAAGTTAATTTATTTCGTAAATTTTTGAAATTCAACTCCATTGTGAAGTCAAAATTCAAATGAAATTACATTTGGCGAATGGTAACTGGCTTAAAATTGTGCAGGGTTGTATTATCTCATAGAAAAAAATGACATTAAAATAAAGCTTATGAAAAGATTTTTAATGTATAAAAAAATATTTTGTATATGGATGCTTCAAATACAAATTTGGATATTGATTTCCTGATCACTTTTGTCGTGGCGTGTCGTGATTATGAGTTTGGTTGGAATGGTATTTAGATGTTTGATAGAAATTCTCCTCATCATGGCTGCGTTTCAGTTGTTACGTAACTTAGAAACTAACATTTAAAAAGTTTAACACAATACTCCTTGTGTTGAGAACTTTTTAAATTTTTCATTCAATTCTTGTTGATCCAATGTGACCTAAGCCAAATTTTATAAATTGATGGTAGTGCTTTATATAATACTAGCGTCCGGCCCCGGCTTCAATATGCCAATATTCAAGGATGCAATGCTGATACTTAATATACCATAGGGTGTCTTACAATTTCACAGTTTTTCAGTCATCAGAAGGTCCAGGGAGGGAAATAACCTTATTATTCATCACTTATTGTACTGCAAAGCAGTACTTAATATTTTTTTTCTGGTTTGAACTTTAAAGAGAGCCTGAGTGTAATTAAAGATACAAAGGACATAACTTCTTCATTCCCAAGGTCAGTGGCCCATAGGTGAATGGTGACCACTTCCTATCAGACCCATTGGCCAGTCAAGCTATATATATGTAAGAAAAAAAAATGTTTACTGTGAATTTTAAGTCATAAATTGGTAATAATTACAGCATAGAGCCACAGTCAGCGAATTGCCAAAATCGAGCTGGCAACACGCCAAGTATTCACATGTATGGCAATATTACCTAACGGACAATTTAGGGTTCCGTAAACGATCTGACTTACTTCCTTTTAACCTCAAAAATGGGACACAGATGAAAAACAAGTCATCTTTGATGTAACCTTTGTGTTTTACACTTGTCAAATCTTAAATCGTATATCGTTTCTACTTAAATCTGACTGGTTAATAGACTATGTAGAAAAAAAAAATTACCGTTTACCGTATTTAAACGTTGATTGACAATTCTGTTGGCATTTGACATATATATACATTTTTATGGCATAGTTTAGTGGTTGAGCATACGGGCCACCTGATGGTAAGTGGTCACCACCGCCCATAGACGATGGCGCTGTAAAATTATTAACCATTCCTTACATCGCCAATGCGCCACCAACCTTGGGAACTAAGATGTTATGTCCCTTGTGCCTGTAGTTACACTGTCTCACTCACCCTTCAAAAGTAATTACAACATTAACGACTTTATAGAATCACTAGCAACCCGAATTTATACGGGTAAAATAATAAATTTATTTATATCCCGATCGTAGCGCCACCTATTGGGTCCATTGTAAACCAACGAGGAACCCATTAAAATGTGTACAAAAACAATCTTCAAAATCGATGTAGCAATTTTGGAGAAGTTCAATGTCACCAGACATCCAGAAGAATTATGTATATAAAGATTGTTCTTTTTTACGTTTCTAGCTTCGACATAATATTTTATTGTAAACTATTTGTCGGCCGCGGCTTAAGCTCGTGTTTTAGGTGCTGGGCGAAAGGTGTTAGGCATAATAAAGTAGCCTATTTCCTTACTTGGGGTTCAAGCTCGCATCATACCAAAGATCAAACTTGGTTCAGTGGTTTGTCAATGGAAGAGCAACAGACAGAAAGGCCTTATATGCCTTTTGATTTAAAAAAACTTCCCTTAAGTTTCTTTCTTCGGTTTTTCTTAGATCTTGAATTTATTTTGCTTATTTTCGAATCGCTTGTATATTTTAGTCAATCAATAATAAACTATAAAAAATCTATAAAAGTTGTCAATTTAAATTGGAATTTCTCTGTTTATGTACTGTACGTATAGCCATTTCCAACCACGAGAAGAGTAAAGTCAAATAAACATCATTTATATTAAATTGACACAATATAATTCGATCGAGATCTTGAATAGTCTATCTCTTGTTATGGATTCGCGATAAAATTGTTTTTGATTGTCGGTGAAGTTGTTAACTTTGGGAGTAAAATTTAAGTTAACATTATTAAAGTTAAGTGGGACGCTGTATATTATAAATGAAGATAATAATTATATCGGATAAGAAATGTTGTAGTGGATAACAGAGCTATTGGCAAAGCATGGAATATATAAATCAAAGGCTCATCGTATGTCTATTAGTAATATTAAAAAATTAAGGTATTGTGCGCCATCCGGTGTGAACGAAGTTGCTTTGTGTATTAAATGACATACATATAACATTGAAACAAATCAGCAACGTTAGAGAAAAATTCAATGACGAGAAATAAAGTTTTTATTAAAATTCCTGTGTGTTTATAAACAATAACGAAAAATAAGTTTAAATAATATTATATATAAACGTACATATTAGAAAGAGACGGTTAGAAAGAGAGGCAAGGTCGCGTGTAGGGGGGCCTAAAGCCCTTTCCTTACGTGATCATTTGTGCCAGTTCGTGTAAAAGATCTTCGCTCCGAAATTATTATTTTTCTATTGATATAAAACAAGCAAAGACGGTGCACGAGTAGTGTTTTGATAACTTGGCAGCAAATTTGAACAGTAGCCACAGTGGGAGGTTCTATACGCCACTTTATAATAATAAATAATGACTGCTATAAAATCCTTGACTTTATAACTGTAGTTTCCACTCTCAGCTCGCCTTACACATGCTTCTCGGTGAACACGTTTGACCGACATTTTGTGACAAATTGTCTTAAGAAAAAGTTCTATTCGATTTTCAAAATATGTTTTAACTTAAATTAAAAAAAAACTTTTCGGTACTACACATGTATGGACTAGTGAAACGAAAGTTGATGTCTCAAAACCAAGCATCTTTGAACTTTCATGTGCTCAAAATGTGTTAATATTTCACCTCGTATTCGGTATTTATATCAAGGAAAACATGGAAGAAAACCTGCAAGTCTCGGATGATAAATCCTCATTAGAGTGGCGTGGTGGAATAATCTCCTAACTTCCTTAAAAGGAATTAAAACTTTACCCCAGCAGTGAGATTTACAGGCTGTGATTTAATCCGTGTAATAAAAACTAATTAATCGTAAAATTGTTAAAAGTAATATTACAATTTTATAACATAGTTGGGCCTCGATGTTGATGTGTTACACATACGTGCCTATATCTTATCCTGCCTCATAAGGCAGGCTTGCCTTACATCCCGTTTATATGACAGTTACAGTATTTGTCTATAAAATTCCCTCGTGTTCCAATCATTCTACAAATTACGTGTCGAGGTTCGGAGTAAATTTATGATTTTTAAAGAAAATAAAAGTGAAATGAAGATGTAATGAAAGAAAATGGATTTTCTTTTACTTCACAGATAAGTCTAAAAAAATATATCAATATAAAACGAGACACTAAAAACAATAACGTATATAATTAAAATATATATAAATAAATAATAATAACATATATAATAAAATATATATATATATAATGTTTGAACAAAGTAATGTGACGCAACATATTTGCTACCGATCAGATTAACTGTCATATGTCAGAAATAAGTGGCAATACTATATGTATGTGCTTCTATATGGATGTATTGTAAAGGAGTAACAACTTACCCAGTCAGGATGTACGATGTAATTTACGAAGCTCAACATTCGCTGTCTAAAATTCCTTTTCTAATATTTTGAATAAGCCGTACCGAAACGTATGGGTTAAATATTATCCCGTAAAATCGATGAATTTTTCGTGGAGTTTTTGAGACGTAAGTCTGAAAAAACGAACGCACGTTTCTAACGAACGCCGCCATAACGGAAAAGGAATATAATATTAATGTTTTCTATGAAAAAGTTTTAGAGTTAAAAGTGGCTACGGTTACATCACTGATTCTAAATAAAAGGTGTATTTAAATATTAGTATTTATGTACTTGTATTATACAAGCAGAACCAAGTCGGTCTAATTTTATTCTTAATTCAAAATATATGCAATAAACAAAAACATAATTATATGAATAGACCCACACAATATATTAAAATTATGACATTTTTATGGATCTTAGTCACAATTAGAATTATGTTAATTAGCTCAAAACCGAGCTTACTTCCCAGAACCCGGATATCTTTGCGATGATTTCCCTTGCGTTTAAAAAAAGCAATTTACGTTTATTTAATCGGAGAGTCAAAATTGTATTAAAAACTTTTTCTATGTAACGTCTACAATTTTTTTTTTCTAGTAACAAAGCGATCGCCTCCTGTTTCTGTACCATATCGTAAAATTGTTAACAATTACAATATTGGACGAAAAAAAAGTCGTTAAATTTTATATTTCGCTGGTGAGTTTTTAGTTAAACTAAAAGTATTAGGTAAAAAAATTTAGTAAGATTCATGTTTTACATTTCCATTGAAGACCTTCACCTGCGTCCTTACCAAAAAAAAAAAGTAATTATAATAATAGTTTTATATCATTATTGTCTATAAATAACAAATGAATTTTAAAATAATGAATGTACATATATAATCAATAAAAATTATTTAATTTCATAATATAAAGTTACATAAATGACATTGTTAAATATTATTATTGAATTGATGAGAAATAAAAGTCTTTTTATAATTTATTTACTTTTTATAACTTTAAAGTAAAGTTAGGTGTACAGGTGTTAACAAATAATTCAGCGTCCCCAAAGTTCAACGGCATAATGCGATCCGAACGGAACAACTGATTGCATTCTTATTGTTATATGATTGAATCCGATTCCGCCCTCTGTAATCCAGGCAGAAGTGAACGGCGTTTTATCAACTTCAGTGGCGAAAACAGCAGATATCTCATTAAAGGCGTTGCTCCTGAATGAGTAGTCGTTAAACCTTAATCTTTCCAGGTAGGTGATCTGTATGGAGGCTCTGAAAACGATGAAAAGTATTATTATTTTATTTATATACGGTAGGCGGACGAGCAAATAGGCCACCTGATGGTAAGTGGTCACCACCGCCCATTTTGAAGTAACTTCTATTACGAGACCTCTTCCAGAAATAATTGAAAAATTAAAGACATTCAGCAACTCTGAACTAGAGCAAAAAGGTAGCCATGAAGGATTACTTTAATTTGTTATCATTAAAAGAACCCTTATCTGACTGCCTGTTGGTCTAGTTAGTTCGCTTGCCGGTTTGTAAGGTCATAAGGCCCACGTTTCTAAATTCAAATCCCAATTCGGATCATTAAAAGGTCTTTGCATTTTTCAGTCAAGAAATTCTCAAAAGCATCCAGGAGTGCGGAAAGTGACTTCGCCTGAACTTCCAATTGTGTCAATTTTATCGTCCCATCGAATAAGGGAATAGAGAACGTGTTAGCTTACTCTAATGCCTTCTTATATTGTGTTCTTAGAATTGGTCAGTAGGTCATCATCATTATCATCAAAAGAACCCTGAACCCTGTACTGAATATAATATTTCAATTATTTACAATAATTAAAGAATAATATCATACTTATGCACAATTCTGTCTCCTGGTTGAATGGTACCAACACTTAAATCCTGACTGTTGAAATTTGGCACCACTGCAGCGTTGCAGGCCAAGACCAAGGCCAAAAATGATAAAAGGAGTAAGTACTTCATCTAAAAACGGAGACCCAAATAAAAATGTTTTCTTTTTTTCTTATAGTAAAAACTTTTGACGCTTAAATATACATTCACTTCCAAAGTAATATGTTTGAGATCTAATTAAAACCTATTTCTAAAGGTTTTTGGCATAGTGCCATAAAATACACTATAACACACGAGTCTTAACTCCTACTAGATACTTAATTAGACACAAAATCTGAACGGTGATACCGTTCTATTTAAATCATGATGAAAACAAAAACATTATGAATATTTCGCACAAATTACATATGTATAACTTACATTTTATATTTATTTATTGAAGGAAAAATCTCACCAGTCTTCACCCTAACTAAATAGACATGAACCATTCAGGAAATAGTCTCCATATATATACAACTTGGTCTGATAAAACTTATGCATTTATCTCTTAAATATGAATTAAAAAATGGCTTTAGATATAATATCACAGATCTTCAAAACAGCTAATACACCAAAATATGATAATATTCTCTGATAAGAATCAAAGAGCACGCTCGTCTGGGGCTTAAAGATGATTAATGAAATAAATGGATTTTTTTTACATGTGACATTAATTACGATATATAATAAATAACGATAATAGGATCTGTAATACTCTTCAAATCTCCACAGGCGTATTTTGCCTTCGGTGCTTTTTCGTTCCTCGCGAAAATTAATATGTACAAAATGTGTTTACAACAAGTGTCCATGTATCAGTTTATTTTTATATTATTGTAAACCAATAAAAACATTTTTATTATTAAACTGAAGAGCATAGGAATCTCATCGACCACCTCAAGCCTTCTATAATATTTTTACCATAAACAGTAGAATAGTATAAACAATAGCAATACATTCAGATATATTTTTTAAGCGTAATATTCTTTTATGAAATCAGTAGACTGGCAAATTAAATTAATTAACCAATTTGAATTAATGTCGGTTGGGCCTTTCACATGAAGTTGGGTATAAAGCGTCTGAAATATCCCGCGAGACCGTTAAACTGGCGAACTTGTTTAACATTTGTCGGAATGGGGGCCCTCGATAAAGCGTCAACCTTTTTAGGACTAGGACGGACCTGAACATTTTCGATTATGTTACCGAGATATTCTATGGACCGTTTAAAGAATTAACACTTATCAATGTTAACTGAAAATCCTTATTCGCGTAATGCTACAAATACTTTTTCTAAGTTTACGAGACCAGATGAAAAATCACGACATTTACTGATGACGTCATCAATGTATACCTGAGATACACTATCATTATGGGTCTTATCTGCACTGCCGGGGCTTAAAACGGGACCTAAAGCGCGATTAATGCATCTTTGATACACTGAAGGTGCGTTACACAATCCGAAAGGCATAGCCTTGTATTCAAATAAGCCATCCGGAGTAATAAAAGCGGTTTTCTCCATAGACTCAGGTGCAATCGGTATTTGGTGGAAGCCAGAGGCCATATCGAGGGTAGAATAATATCGACCACCATCAAGCTGATCTATTTGATCTGCGATTAAGGGGAGTGGATAATAATCGCGTACTGTATTTGCATTTAGCTCTCGATAATCCGCGCACATGCGATCGTCACAATTTTTCTTATTTACCAGAATTATTGGACTTGAATACGGAGATTTACTTTCTTGTACAATATCATTATCTATTAACTCTTTAACAGTTTCTTTTACCCTTTCACGCTCGACTGGGCTGAACATGTATGGTCTCCGCTCAACGTATTTGTCCGAATTTTTCAAACGGATCTCTAACTGACCTGTGTTAACACGGGTTCGCGAAAAACCGCGCGTGAAAATGCTACTATATTTATCGAGCAATGTTAATAGTTGTTTAATTTCAAAGTCGTCGCTTAAATCATGATCTATGTTATTGAATAGACTGGTTGTCGACCGCAGGTGCATGACGCGAGGTCGAGAACACAATGTCGCGCTATTTTGAGTTATGATTACAGTTAGCCCGGTTTCACGTAAGAGCTTTGCACCAATCAACACAATCGATGTCATTTCATAGTCGGCCAATATAAAAAAATCTATTTCTACATTTATATAGTCGATAGTTGTAAAGTACTCACGGAGACTACGGGAAACGGACCTATTCCACGTAAATGGTTAATAAATTGTCGTCGTTTACCCTGTAGTTTATTTGCAAAGGATTCGCACATAACGGAGCACTCCGCACCACTATCAAATACGGTATCAATAATAATATCACCTACCTGCATACGCATAGTATTTAAATTTTGTTTATTTTTATGGACCGAGACTATGTTAGAGATCTGTTTTTCCCGACGGTAACACGTATCAAATGTATGGCCAGATTTAGAACAAAATGAACAGAACTTGTTGTCACCCTGTTTAGGTAATGATGGAGAAGTACTAAGGTTTTTCTCGGTAGATTGTTTTTCTACAATTACAGGCGTGTTTTTGTTTCGACAATCGCGATATGTATGCCCGGGCTGCCTACAAAAACTACAAAAAGCTATGTTTCGATTATCAATTGAGAATCTTATACGTTTCGATGGTGGTTGGTTCGAGCTTAGATGGTTAGCACGCTTAACGCGAATAGACGCGGCGACAGAAATTAACTCCGGTACTGAGGTAGCTCTGGCATTCATTAGTTCAATTCTGAGGCGTTCATCACCGATCGTTCCTATCACCGCTTCTACAGCATCACTATTGTCAAGCTTATCTTTAGTGACTCGTCTCCATAAAATTCATGATTGTGTCAGAAACTCTGCAATATCTTTTGTTGGGTCGTAATTGTGTGCCCTGAATCTTAGTATATCCCTTGAATAGCGAGTCTAGGGTTCAAAGGTAGTAATAATGTTCTGACGTAATTCTTCCCACGTGGAAGTTGTGACAAGCCAATTATCTGCCCACATTTTAGCACGACCTTTCAGTAGGCTAGTCACCTTCATGCGAACATCGTAATCACTCAGCTCAGTTAGTTTTAGCAGACGAAATGTGATTACACCACTCGCGGACCCCGACGTTTCCCTCTGGGTCGAATGAAAGTAGAAACACGTCAGTAATTTTAACCTTATCACTTTGTTTGGACAGTCTTTCACTCATATTGTGCATCATAGTCATCATATGTAACTAAAACTCAGGGGGTACATTACCCCCCTGTAGCAACGCCTTGTTAGCAGTTGTAGTGACCCGTGAGCCGTGAGCACCAGCCTCTGGATCATGCTCGGTGGATGGTGGCTCACCTGGTTCTGCTGATACATTCTGGTCTCTTGTATCCATCGCACAACGAGATAACTTCGCTCAATGTGGCTAGGCGGTATCTGAAATCATAAAATAAAACCGACAGAAACAATGGGCTCGTATCCCACTTCTGATATCGAATTCATGATAGACAGTTATTTAAAAAAAATACGCAGAACCGCCGACCTTGTTCTGGTAATCGGCTATAGTTATAATAATCTTATGTTTATACTGACAAGCAACTTTAAGATATCGACGGCATTTATTTGATTTAAAAATAAAAAGGTGAATTAACAAAAACAAGCAATAGTTCAAAATAGTTAGTTTTATTTAATCAACACAGCTTTTTCTTATTTAACCAACATAGATTTTACTTACAATGTTTCTTCTTCCAAAGTCGGTAACAAAGTGTCCCCCGTACTTAAATCAACCCTCTTTTATTAAATCGCCCGCCCCACCAGAGGCGGACATCAACCACAAAAACACTTCATTATTAAACAAACAGATGTTGTAAAATCACTGTATTAGAAAATCGACAGGTTTTGACAATATTTTTTATAAAACAATTAATAATTTTAATTGAAAATAATTAAAAGTAATTTAAACCGAATTGCAGTAGCGTTATCTAATCAATAGTAATTACACGATTAATCAATTCTTATAAAATCAATACCGGGCATATTTTACCCACACAATCGTGTTAACATTTACAATAATTTTTAAGAGTATAATAAAATTAACCTTATCAGCTAAGCAATATTCGCGGCGACACATCCTATTTAAACTTTATAACTGTAGTTTCCACTTTCAGCTCGCCTTACACATGCTTCTCGGTGAACACGTTTGACCGACATTTTGTGACAAATTGTCTTAAGAAAAAGTTCTATTCGATTTTCAAAATATGTCTTAACTTAAATTTAAAAAAGAATCTTTTCGGTACTACACCTGTATGGACTAGAGAAACGAAAGTTGAAGGCTCAAAACCAAGCATCTTTGAACTTTCATGTGCTCAAAATGTGTTAATATTTCACCTCGTATTCGGTATTTATATCAAGGAAAACATGGAAGAAAACCTGCAAGTCTCGGATGATAAATCCTCATTAGAGTGGCGTGGTGGAATAATCTCCTAACTTCCTTAAAAGGAATTAAAACTTTACCCCAGCAGTGAGATTTACAGGCTGTGATTTAATCCGTGTAATAAAAACTAATGAATCGTAAAATTGTTAAAATTAATATTACAATCTTATAACACAGTTGGGCCTCGATGTTGATGTGTTACACACACGTGCCTATATCTTATCCTGCCTCATAAGGCAGGCTTGCCTTACATCCCGTTTATATGACAGTTACAGTATTTGTCTATAAAATTCCCTCGTGTTCCAATCATTCTACAAATTACGTGTCGAGGTTCGGAGGAAAATTTATGATTATTAAAGAAAATAAAAGTGAAATGAACATGAAATAAAAAACACAGATAACTCTAAAAAAATATATCAATATAAAACGAGACACTAAAAACAATAACGTATATAATTAAAATATATATAAATAAATAATAATAACATATATAATAAAATATATATATATATATATAATGTTTGAACAAAGTAATGTGACGCAACATATTTGCTACCGATCAGATTAACTGTCATATGTCAGAAATAAGTGGCCATACTATATGTATGTGCTTCTATATGGATGTATTGTAAAGGAGTAACAACTTATCAAGTCAGGATGTACGATGTAATTTACGAAGCTCAACATTCGCTGTCTAAAATTCCTTTTCCAATATTTTGAATAAGCCGTACCGAAACGTATGGGTTAAATATTATCCCGTAAAATCGATGAATTTTTCGTGGAGTTTTTGAGACGTAAGTCTGAAAAAACGAACGCACGTTTCTAACGAACGCCGCCATAACGGAAAAGGAATATAATATTAATGTTTTCTATGAAAAAGTTTTAGAGTTAAAAGTGGCTACGGTTACATCACTGATTCTAAATAAAAGGTGTATTTAAATATTAGTATTTATGTACTTATATTATACAAGCAGAACCAAGTCGGTCTAATTTTATTCTTATTTCAAAATATATGCAATAAACAAAAACATAATTATATGAATAGACCCATACAATGCATTAAAATTATGACATTTTTATGGATCTTAGTCAGAATTTGAATTATGTTAATTAGCTCAAAACCGAGCTTACTTCCCAGAACCCGGATATCTTTGCGATGATTTCCCTTGCGTTTAAAAAAAGCAATTTACGTTTATTTAATCGGAGAGTCAAAATTGTATTAAAAACTTTTTCTATGTAACGTCTACAAATTTTTTTTTCTAGTAACTAAGCGACCGCCTCCTGTTTCTGTACCATATCGTAAAATTGTAAACAATTACAATATTGGACGAAAAAAAAATGGCTGAATTTTATATTTCGCTGGTAACTCACCAATTAGTTTAACTAAAAGTATTAGGTAAAAAAATTTAGTAAGATTCATGTTTTACATTTCCATTGAAGACCTTCACCTGCGTTCTTACCAAAAAAAAAAAGTAATTATAAAAATGGTAAGTACAAGTTTTATATCATTATTGTCTATAAATAACAAATGAATTTTAAAATAATGAATGTACATATATAATTAATAAAAATTATTTAATTTTATAATATAAAGTTACATAAATGACATTGTTAAATATTATTATTGAATTGATGAGAAATAAAAGTCTTTTTATAATTTATTTACTTTTTATAACTTTAAAGTAAAGTTAGGTGTACAGGTGTTAACAAATAATTCAGCGTCCCCAAAGTTCAACGGCATAATGCGATCCGAACGGAACAACTGATTGCATTCTTATTGTTATATGATTGAATCCGATTCCGCCCTCTGTAATCCAGGCAGAAGTGAACGGCGTTTTATCAACTTCAGTGGCGAAAACAGCAGATATCTCATTAAAGGCGTTGCTCCTGAATGAGTAGTCGTTAAACCTTAATCTTTCCAGGTAGGTGATCTGTATGGAGGCTCTGAAAACGATGAAAAGTATTATTATTTTATTTTATTTAAATACGGTAGGCGGACGAGCAAATAGGCCACCTGATGGTAAGTGGTCACCACCGCCCATAGACAATGGCGTTGTAAGAAATATTAACCATTCCTTACATTACCAATGCGCCACCAAAATTGGGAAATATGCTGATGTTATGTCCCTTGTGCCTATAGTTACACTGGCTCACTCACCCTCCAAACCGGTACACAACAATACTAAGTACTGCTGTTTGACGGTAGAATATCTGATGAGTTGGTGGTACCTACCCAGACGGGCTTGCACAAAGCCCGACCATCAAGTAGATTGAAGTAACTTATATTACGAGACCTCTTCCAGAAATAATTGAAAAATTAAAGACATTCAGCAACTCTGAACTAGAGCAAAAAGGTAGCCATGAAGGATTACTTTAATTTGTTATCATTAAAAGAACCCTTATCTGACTGCCTCGTTGGTCTAGTTAGTTCGCTTACCGGTTTGTAAGGTCATAAGGCCCACGTTTCTAAATTCAAATCCCAATTCGGACCATTAAAAGGTCTTTGCATTTTTCAGTCAAGAAATTCTCAACAGCATCCAGGAGTGCGGAAAGTGGCTTCACCTGAACTTCCAATTGTGTCAAGTTTATCGTCCCATCGAATAGACTAAGGGAATAGAGAACGTGTTAGCTTACTCTAATGCCTTCTTATATTGTGTTCTTAGAATTGGTCAGAAGGTCATCATCATTATCATCAAAAGAACCCTGAACCCTGTACTGAATATAATATTTTAATTATTTACAATAATTAAAGAATAATATCATACTTATGCACAATTCTGTCTCCTGGTTGAATGGTACCAACACTTAAATCCTGACTGTTGAAATTTGGCACCACTGCAGCGTTGCAGGCCAAGACCAAGGCCAAAAATGATAAAAGGAGTAAGTACTTCATCTAAAAACGGAGACCCAAATAAAAATGTTTTCTTTTTTCTTATAGTAAAAACTTTTGACGTTTAAATATACATTCACTTCCAAAGTAATATGTTTGAGATCTAATTAAAACCTATTTCTAAAGGTTTTTGGCATAGTGCCATAAAATACACTATAACACACGAGTCTTAACTCCTACTAGATACTTAATTAGACACAAAATCTGAACGGTGATACCGTTCTATTTAAATCATGATGAAAACAAAAACATTATGAATATTTCGCACAAATTACATATGTATAACTTACATTTTATATTTATTTATTGAAGGAAAAATCTCACCAGTCTTCACCCTAACTAAATAGACATGAACCATTCAGGAAATAGTCTCCATATATATACAACTTGGTCTGATAAAACTTATGCATTTATCTCTTAAATATGAATTAAAAAATGGCTTTAGATATAATATCACGGATCTTCAAAACAGCTAATACACCAAAATATGATAATATTCTCTGATAAAAATCAAAGAGCACGCTCGGCTGGGGCTTAAAGATGACTAATGAAACAAATTGATTTTTTTTTACATGTGACATTAATTACGATATATAATAAATAACGATAATAGGATCTGTAATACTCTTCAAATCTCCAAAGGCGTATTTTGCCTTCGGTGCTTTTTCGTTCCTCGCGAAAATTAATATGTGCAAAACGTGTTTACAACAAGTGTCCATGTATCAGTTTATTTTTATATTATTGTAAACCAATAAAAACATTTTTGTTATTAAACTGAAGGGCATAGAAATCTCATCGACCACCTCAAGCCTTCTATAATATTTTTACCATAAACAGTAGAATAGTATAAACAATAGCAATACATTCAGATATATTTTTTAAGCGTAATATTTTTTTATGAAATCAGTAGACTGGCAAATTAAATTAATTAACCAATTTGAATTAATGTCGGTTGGGCCTTTCATATGAAGTCGGGTATAAAGCGTCTGAAATATCCCGCGAGACCGTTAAACTGGCGAACTTGCTTAACATTTGTCGGAATGGGGGCCCTCGATAAAGCGTCAACCTTTTTAGGACTAGGATGGACCTGAACATTTTCGATTATGTTACCGAGATATTCTATGGACCGTTTAAAGAATGAACACTTATCAATGTTAACTGAAAATCCTTATTCGCGTAATGCTACAAATACTTTTTCTAAGTTTACGAGACCAGATGAAAAATCACGACATTTACTGATGACGTCATCAATGTATACCTGACATACACTATCATTATGGGTCTTATCTGCACTGCCGGGGCTTAAAAGGGGACCTAAAGCGCGATTAATGCATCTTTGATACACTGAAGGTGCGTTACACAATCCGAAAGGCATAGCCTTGTATTCAAATAAGCCATCCGGAGTAATAAAAGCGGTTTTCTCCATAGACTCAGGTGCAATCGGTATTTGGTGGAAGCCAGAGGCCATATCGAGGGTAGAATAATATCGACCACCATCAAGCTGATCTATTTGATCTGCGATTAAGGGGAGTGGATAATAATCGCGTACTGTATTTGCATTTAGCTCTCGATAATCCGCGCACATGCGATCGTCACAGTTTTTCTTATTTACCAGAATTATTGGACTTGAATACGGAGATTTACTTTCTTGTACAATATCATTATCTATTAACTCTTTAACAGTTTCTTTTACCCTTTCACGCTCGACTGGGCTGAACATGTATGGTCTCCGCTCAACGTATTTGTCCGGATTTTTCAAACGGATCTCTAACTGACCTGTGTTAACACGGGTTCGCGAAAAACCGCGCGTGAAAATGCTACTATATTTATCGAGCAATGTTAATAGTTGTTTAATTTCAAAGTCATCGCTTAAATCATGATCTATGTTATTGAATAGACTGGTTGTCGACCGCAGGTGCATGACGCGAGGTCGAGAACACAATGTCGCGCTATTTTGAGTTATGATTACAGTTAGCCCGGTTTCACGCAAGAGCTTTGCACCAATCAACACAATCGATGTCATTTCATAGTCGGCCAATATAAAAAAATCTATTTCTACATTTATATCGTCGATAGTAAACACGGTTGTTAAAGTACTCACGGAGACTACGGGAAACGGACCTATTCCACGTAAATAGTTAATTACTCGTCGTCGTTTACCCTGTAGTTTATTTGCAAAGGATTCGCACATAACGGAGCACCCGCACCACTATCAAATACGGTATCAATAATAATATCACCTACCCGCATACGCATAGTATTTAAATTTTGTTTATTTTTATGGACTGAGACTATGTTAGAGATCTGTTTTTCCCGACGGTAACACGTATCAAATGTATGGCCAGATTTAGAACAAAATGAACAGAACCTGTTGTCACCCTGTTTAAGTAATGATGCAGAAGTACTAAAGTTTTTCTCGGTAGATTGTTTTTCTACAATTACAGGCGTGTTTTTGTTTCGACAATCGCGATATGTTGCTTGGGCTGCCTACAAAAACTACAAAAAGCTATGTTTCGATTATCAATTGAGTATCTTAATCGTTTCGATGGTGGTTAGTTCGAGCTTAGATGGTTAGCACGCGAAACGCGAATAGACGCGGCGACAGAAATTAACTCCGGTACTGAGGTAGCTCTGGCATTCATTAGTTCAATTCTGAGGCGTTCGTCACCGATCGTACCTATCACCGCTTCTACAGCATCACTATTGTCAAGCTTATCTTTAGTGACTCGTCTCCATAAAATCCATGATTGTGACAGAAACTCTGCAATGTCTTTTGTGGGGTCGTAATTGTGTTCCCTGAATCTTAGTATATCCCTTGAATAGCGAGTCTCGGGTTCAAAGGTAGTAATAATGTTCTGACGTAATTCTTCCCACGTGGAAGTTGTGACAAGCCAATTATCTGCCCACATTTTAGCACGACCTTTCAGTAGGCTAGTCACCTTCATGCGAACATCGTAATCACTCAGCTCAGTTAGTTTTAGCAGACGAAATGTGATTACACCACTCGCGGACCCCGACGTTTCCGTCTGGGTCGAATGAAAGTAGAAACACGTCAGTAATTTTAACCTTATCACTTTGTTTGGACAGTCTTTCACTCATATTTTGCATCATAGTCATCATATGTAACTAAAACTCAGGGGGTACATTACCCCCCTGTAGTAACGCCTTTTTAGCAGTTGTAGTTGACCCGTGAGCACCAGCCTCTGGATCATGCTCGGTGGATGGTGGCTCACCTGGTTCTGCTGATACATTCTGGTCTCTTGTATCCATCGCACAACGAGATAACTTCGCTCAATGTGGCTAGGCGGTATCTGAAATCATAAAATAAAACCGACAGAAACAATGGGCTCGTATCCCACTTCTGATATCGAATTTATGATAGACAGTTATTTTAAAAAAATACGCAGAACCGCTGACCTTGTTCTGGTCATCGGCTCTGCTATAGTTATAATAATTTTATGTTTATACTGACAAGCAACTTTAAGATATCGACGGCATTTATTTGATTTAAAAATAACAAGGTGAGTATTAACAAAAACAAGCAAGAGTTCAAAATAGTTAGTTTTATTTAATCAACACAGCTTTTTCTTATTTAACCAACATAGATTTTACTTACAATGTTTTCTCTTCCGAAGTCGGTAACAAAGTGTCCCCCGTACTTAAATCAACCCTCTTTTATTAAATCGCCCGCCCCACCAGAGGCGGACATCAACCACAAAAACACTTCATTATTAAAAAAACAGATGTTGTAAAATCACTGTATTAGAAAATCGACAGGTTTTGACAATATTTTTTATAAAACAATTAATAATTTTAAATGAAAATAATTAAAAGTAATTTAAACCGAATTACAGTAGCGTTATCTAATCAATAGTAATTACACGATTAATCAATTCTTATAAAATCAATACCGGGCATATTTTACCCACACAATCGTGTTAACATTTACAATAATTTTTAAGAGTATAATAAAATTAACCTTATCAGCTAAGCAATATTGGCGGCGACACATCCTATTTAAACTTTATAACTGTAGTTTCCACTCTCAGCTCGCTTTACACATACTTCTCGGTGAACACGTTTGACCGACATTTTGTGACAAATTGTCTTAAGAAAAAGTTCTATTCGATTTTCAAAATATGTCTTAACTTAAATTTAAAAAAGAATCTTTTCGGTACTACACCTGTATGGACTAGTGAAACGAAAGTTGAAGATTCAAAACCAAGCATCTTTGAACTTTCATGTGCTCAAAATGTGTTCATATTTCACCTCGTATTCGGTATTTATATCAAGGAAAACATGGAAGAAAACCTGCAAGTCTCGGATGATAAATCCTCATTAGAGTGGCGTGGTGGAATAATCTCCTAACTTCCTTAAAAGGAATTTTTAAACTTTACCCCAGCAGTGAGATTTACAGGCTGTGATTTAATCCGTGTAATAAAAACTAATTAATCGTAAAATTGTTAAAAGTAATATTACAATTTTATAACACAGTTAGGCCTCGATGTTGGTGTGTTACACATACATGCCTATATTTTGTCCTGCCTCATAAGGCAGGCTTGCCTTACATCCCGTTTATATGACAGTTACAGTATTTGTCTATAAAATTCCCTCGTGTTATCATTCTACAAGTTACGTGTCGAGGTTCGGAGGAAAATTTATGATTATTGAAGAAAATATATATATATATATATATATATATATATATATATATATATATATAGGATAGCGGGCGGAATAAGACGGATCGTCAGGAGGTCGGGTTCCCATTTTAAGAAACAACAATTAAGGTTTTAAATAACAATAGATTTTTATTTACAATAATAATAGTCTTAAAATAATTTACACACAATCTAAACAATCTAAAACAACAAGCAAACAGACAAGCCAGTGATATACAGCCAAATCAATATGCCGAAAGGCAGCGTAACCGCGTACAAGCGGGCAAGTACAGCTAACTAAATAGCGTAGCAAAGGCAGTCAAGCCTGAGGAGTAAACCGACAGTTTTGTCGGAAGCTAGAGCTCTTGCTTGAGTCGATCCTCGGAATCGACTGAATACTAGCCAGTGAACACGGTATTTAAACCCTAGCCCCTACTCCCAACAAATCTGTCCGTGGCGCGAAACGCCAGCCACGTGTTTACCTAAATGTAAATACAAAGCAATTAAATCTGCTAGCAAGGTAAAAGTCACAAAATATTCCAATATGAATAATCGTTAATCAAGAACAGACAATTTGAAGTTATTTCTAGGTGACACGAATTAAACAATCGTTTATAATGTTTCATAACGCTATTAACAATTACCGAAATCGGAACTAGTCGTCATAAGTCAATCGCAGATAGCTAGTAAATCATATCAGATATAATTAGGAATTGTCGTAAAAGATTTGCATTAAAAATCTAGCTAATTGTAATTATCTTCGAGTAAACAACAAATCAATCAAGGTGGGTACTTTTATCATTACGTTGATGTGACGACTGACTCCGACATATATAATGTTTAAACAAAGTAATGTGACGCAACATATTTGCTACCGATCAGATTAACTGTCATATGTCAGAAATAAGTGGCCATACTATATGTATGTGCTTCTATATGGATGTATTGTAAAGGAGTAACAACTTAACAAGTCAGGATGTACGATGTAATTTACGAAGCTCAACATTCGCTGTCTAAAATTCCTTTTCCAATATTTTGAATAAGCCGTACCGAAACGTATGGGTTAAATATTATCCCGTAAAATCGATGAATTTTTCGTGGAGTTTTTGAGACGTAAGTCTGAAAAAACGAACGCACGTTTCTAACGAACGCCGCCATAACGGAAAAGGAATATAATATTAATGTTTTCTATGAAAAAGTTTTAGAGTTAAAAGTGGCTACGGTTACATCACAGATTCTAAATAAAAGGTGTATTTAAATATTAGTATTTATGTACTTGTATTATACAAGCAGAACCAAGTCGGTCTAATTTTATTCTTAATTCAAAATATATGCAATAAACAAAAACATAATTATATGAATAGACCCATACAATGCATTAAAATTATGACATTTTTATGGATCTTAGTCAGAATTAGAATTATGTTAATTAGCTCAAAACCGAGCTTACTTCCCAGAACCCGGATATCTTTGCGATGATTTCCCTTGCGTTTAAAAAAAGCAATTTACGTTTATTTAATCGGAGAGTAAAATTGTATTAAAAACTTTTTCTATGTCGTCTAACGTCTACAATTTTTTTTTTCTAGTAACAAAGCGACCGCCTCCTGTTTCTGTACCATATCGTAAAATTGTTAACAATTACAATATTGGACGAAAAAAAAATGGCTGAATTTTATATTTCGCTGGTGAGTTTTTAGTTAAACTAAAAGTATTAGGTAAAAAAATTTAGTAAGATTCATGTTTTACATTTCCATTGATCCTGCGTTCTTACCAAAAAAAAAAGGTAATTATAATAATAGTTTTATATCATTATTGTCTATAAATAACAAATGAATTTTAAAATAATGAATGTACATATATAATTAATAAAAATTATTTAATTTCATAATATAAAGTTACATAAATGACATTGTTAAATATTATTATTGAATTGATGAGAAATAAGTCTTTTTATAATTTATTTATTTTTTATAACTTTAAAGTAAAGTTAGGTGTACAGGTGTTAACAAATAATTCAGCGTCCCCAAAGTTCAACGGCATAATGCGATCCGAACGGAACAACTGATTGCATTCTTATTGTTATATGATTGAATCCGATTCCGCCCTCTGTAATCCAGGCAGAAGTGAACGGCGTTTTATCAACTTCAGTGGCGAAAACAGCAGATATCTCATTAAAGGCGTTGCTCCTGAATGAGTAGTCGTTAAACCTTAATCTTTCCAGGTAGGTGATCTGTATGGAGGCTCTGAAAACGATGAAAAGTATTATTATTTTATTTTATTTATATACGGTAGGCGGACGAGCAAATAGGCCACCTGATGGTAAGTGGTCACCACCGCCCATAGACAATGGCGTTGTAAGAAATATTAACCATTCCTTACATTACCAATGCGCCACCAAAATTGGGAAATATGCTGATGTTATGTCCCTTGTGCCTGTAGTTACACTGGCTCACTCACTCTCCAAACCGGAACACAACAATACTAAGTACTGCTGTTTGACGGTAGAATATCTGATGAGTTGGTGGTACCTACCCAGACGGGCTTGCACAAAGCCCGACCACCAAGTAGATTGAAGTAACTTCTATTACGAGACCTCTTCCAGAAATAATTGAAAAATTAAAGACATTCAGCAACTCTGAACTAGAGCAAAAAGGTAGCCATGAAGGATTACTTTAATTTGTTATCATTAAAAGAACCCTTATCTGACTGCCTGTTGGTCTAGTTAGTTCGCTTGCCAGTTTGTAAGGTCATAAGGCCCACGTTTCTAAATTCAAATCCCAATTCGGATCATTAAAAGGTCTTTGCATTTTTCAGTCAAGAAATTCTCAACAGCATCCAGGAGTGCGGAAAGTGGCTTCACCTGAACTTCCAATTGTGTCAAGTTTATCGTCCCATCGACTAGACTAAGGGAATAGAGAACGTGTTAGCTTACTCTAATGCCTTCTTATATTGTGTTCTTAGAATTGGTCAGAAGGTCATCATCATTATCATCAAAAGAACCCTGAACCCTGTACTGAATATAATATTTCAATTATTTACAATAATTAAAGAATAATATCATACTTATGCACAATTCTGTCTCCTGGTTGAATGGTGCCAACACTTAAATCCTGACTGTTGAAATTTGGCACCACTGCAGCGTTGCAGGCCAAGACCAAGGCCAAAAGTAATGAAAGGAGTAAGTACTTCATCTAAAAACGGAGACCCAAATAAAAATGTTTTCTTTTTTCCTTATTATAAAAACTTTTGACGCTTAAATATACATTAACTTCCAAAGTAATATGTTTGAGATATAATTAAAACCTATTTCTAAAGGTTTTTGGCATAGTGCCATAACATACACTATATAACACACGAGTCTTAACTCCTACTAGATACTTAATTAGACACAAAATCTGAACGGTGATACCGTTCTATTTAAATCATGATGAAAACTAAAACATTATGAATATTTCGCACAAATTACATATGTATAACTTACATTTTATATTTATTTATTAAAGGAAAAATCTCACTAGTCTTCACCCTAACTAAATAGACATGAACCATTCAGGCAATAGTCTCCATATATATACAACTTGGTCTGATAAAACTTATCAATTTATCTCTTAAATATGAATGAAAAAATGGCTTTAGATATAATATCACGGATCTTCAAAACAGCTAATACACCAAAATATGATAATATTCTCTGATAAGAATCAAAGAGCATGCAGTCGCTCGGCTGGGGCTTAAAGATGACTAATGAAATAAATTGATTTTTTTACATGTGACATTAATTACAATTTATAATCAAATATATTTAGCTTCCATATCACGCTACGATGTTGCAAGGGTTTCAATTGGAATTTTCCACAGCTCTCCCGATTTACGCTCAATGTAGCAATGATGCGGAATATCATAGCCATTAATAAAATGTTGTATTAACACCTACAGAGTCACTCACTTGGGTAATACGGCTTCCATTTTCTATATATTGGCATTGTAACATGCTTAAGTATTGTGAAACCGGCGTTAAAAAGGTAATCGTAAGGAGTCAACTTTAACAATACTCTCATTGGCAGACCTGGCAAAGCTGCAAGACGAGCTATACTAGGCTAGGCTAAAGCTAGTGCGCTTCATTAAGACGTTTGCCCTGAAAACATGGATATTTATCTTTCAATATTGATGTTTTATGTAAATCCTTATTCTACGCTTTTTATATGTATTTCTAGTTGGATAGGGTGGAAATTGTATATTACCACAGTTTATGTCCACAGACACCTCTAGTAGGTAACTGCCAAATGTATGAAGCCAAGACAGGAAACGATAATAGGATCTGTAATACTCTTCAAATCTCCACAGGCGTAATTTGCCTTCGGTGCTTTTTCGTTCCTCGCGAAAATTAATATGTGCAAAATGTGTTTACAACAAGAGTCCGTGTATTAGTTTATTTTTATATTATTTTAAATTCTAATGAAGGTTATTGTAAAATTCGCGCAAATATACTATCTTGCATTATTGCTCTATAAAAACCTAACCAGTTCAATTCAACACTCGAGATGGCCCAGTGCATAAAACGCGTACATCGTAACCGATGATTTCGGATTCAAACCCAGGCAAGCACCACTGAATTTTCATGTGCTTAATTTGCATTTATAAATCATCTCGTGCTCGACGGTGAAGGAAAACAGCGTGAGGAAATCTGCATGTGTCTAATTTTAACGAAATTCTGCCACATGTGTATTTCACCAACTCGTATTGGAGCAGCGTGTTGATGCATAATGTAAAAAAAATGCAGGCTGTTGATGTATAATGTAAAAAAAAAACTGTTCTCGTTGCAAGAATCATTTACGGTGTATTTGGTCCTTTCTCATATTAAACATACTTTATAGTAACTTCAATTTAATAAAAAACAAATTCAAAGTATTTCCCATTCACAAAGACTGGGAGGTTTAAAAAGAGCTAAATTAATGATTATTAAGTTGAACAATTATTATCTGTGGAGATTCCCGATAAATAAGATTTATAAAATAGCTAAAATACTTTCGTCCGAAAACTATGTATACAAAGTACCGTCATTCGCTTTCACGTACGAACACAACGTTTTTGACCAGATTTTCATATATATGTATTATTATACATACACACATACTTGAAACTTTAAATATATCTACAGAATCTACTACACACACACACATAAACATACAAAATTGTTATATTTTATTCATATAATATATAAAAATACTTACCACATTAGCTCGATATATTTTTGTATTTATTACTCAATATATTTAAACATAAAACAACTCTAATAAATGTAAGTACTGATTGGAAACTCACTGTCCCCTAAAACACGGGGACTCCTAGTTTTGTGGTATATCTTTGATATATGTAAAACATTGTAAACCAATAAAATCATTTTTATTATTAAACTCGAGGGCATAGAAATCTCATCGACCACCTCAAGCCTTCTATAATATTTTTACCATAAACAGTAGAATGGGTATAAACAATAGCAATACATTCAGATATATTTTTTAAGCGTAATATTTTTTTTATTAAATTAGTAGACTGGCAAATTAAATTAATTAACCAACTTGAATTAATGTTAAGTAGTCATCACGAAAGAGAAAGAAATATGTCATTCCTCACATCGCTAATGCGCCGATAACTTTTAGAGCTAAATTGTCATGTCAGTTGGGCCTGTAGTTAAAACGCTCACTCGCCCTTCAAACCGGAACACAATAATACTGAGTGTTGTTGTTTGGCGGTTGAATATATGATTAGTGGGTCTACCACCACCCTAGCACCAAATAATTTTATTTTCATAACCTAAAGAATATGGATATTTTTCTGTTTCGAGACCATTTCCCCTACTTTTTGCCCTGAAAGATATTCTATAATAATTTTTAGTAGGTATAATATGCATTTGGTAGTTTTTAGACCAAGATGCTGATGTTAGTTAAATTTGAAGTCTGTTATTGTTAAAAAATATATTTTCAAACTCTATTGAGGGGTGTGAAGGTTGAAGAAAACCCTTCTGTAATATATTTTTTATTTTAAAACTATTGATATAATTTCTCTTTTAAAGATAAAAATTTGAATTGAATTTAAAACGCTGTTTTTAATTTTTGCTCCATTAAATCCAAACCAATATACTCCTTCAACTGATCCCGAAAACCCGGAAACCAATTTCGTTGATATCTACGAAGTTTTTAGAAGATTAAAGAAAAACATATATATATTAACAGTTTGTAAATGTCCCACTGTTTAGCTACACTGGGCACTATTGGCCTTACTCTAAGTTTGAGGAGAAGATTTAGAGCTTACGCTACTATGCTGCTCCACAGGTTTCCTTGTGATGTTTTCCCCACAGCCGAAAACGACATTAAATATAAACACAAATAACATGGACATGGAATTTCAACGGTGCTTGCCTGGGCCTGAACCTGCAATTATTGGTTAAGATGCACGCGATCTAACCGGGCTGTCTCGGTTATAACGAAAAATAAAAATCATTGAATCCTCATATAAAAAAATTTAATTCAGTATATTTATCCATAGCAGAATGTGTGTTATTATTTATTTATTGTCCCCAAACATTAATCGCGTAATTGTATCCGTATCCTCTAGCTGACTGCACTCTGATCGTAACGTTGTTGTATCCTATTCCACCACGGGTAATCCAGGCGGAAGCGAACTGCCTCGCTCCGACCTCGGTCGCGACGATAGACGATATGCGAGTCCTGGCGTTACCGCGGTATACGTAATCTTGGTACTGAATCGTATTCGCTCTAGGAGGCTTGTAGACGGAGGCTCTGAAATCAATAGTAAGGCAAAATAATTAGATACATTTTAAATGACTTATCATATCTTATTTCCTATTTGCAATAATTGCTATGTTATAACAAAGAAACTACATTGACATAGAATTTACGTGATACCGTTGTTCGAGATCTTGAATAATATATAATCTATGGTACTTGGTAAGGATTCGTAAAAAAAAAAAAAGGATTGTCAACAAAGTATCTATCGGAACTTTAAAAAGTAGTTAAGTGCAATATTGTTGCGTTAAATAAATATATATTTATCAAGAACTGTTTTTGGTAAACAATTTAGCTGAGCTGTCAACAAATTGCATGGAATAAGTGAATCTATTCTTAAGTTTGCTTATCTGTATTTCTTCTTTCGGAATAAGGTATGCGATTTGATTTATAAAAGCTGTCACCGCGCAAAATATACACACGCTCACACGTTTGTGAACAGATGCCCCTTTTCTGAGGACCAGTCGTTTAGTTTATTTATTTAAGATAAGCTATTTCATTAAGCAGTACAAAATCTAAAATTCTGGCTTAAATTTGAGGAAAATATCATACCTCTGCAACAGTCTGTCTCCCGGTCGAACGTAGCCGATGTTTATATTATTCCTGTTAACATTTGGCACTGTTGCAGCGTTGGAGATCACAGCCAGAGCTAATAATAATAGGGAGAGTACGCACTTCATCTGAAAAACAGATACTAAAAGTTAAATATTATTTTATTAAATAATAATTATATATAAATTTGCTGCTAATAATTGAATTACCATTAAAAACCATTAACCATTCAAAGAATACATTTCTCGAGTGAGATACGAAGTGAGTTCTTATAGAACAGCATTGCTGTTCATGTATTATTTATAATAAAATAATAATGTTTTTAAAAAACAAAGAAATATATCACGTATAAAAATTGTCTCACTATCGCGGTTCATGAGATACAGCCCGTTGACGGACGGATAGACGGACGGAGAGCGGAGTCTTAGTAATAGGGTCAATTTTGCCCTTTGGGTACAGAACCCTACATCTTATTTATTTATTTATTTATTTATTAGATCACCAACAAAATACACACTAAAAACAATCCAGATACATGAATAAAAAGTAAGACTAGTGGTATCTTACTTATAGGTGATAACAGCATGCACAAAATAAAAGTTAAGCGACAACAAAAGGAAGGTAAAAAGTGCTAATTAAAGACTATTACAAAACAACAATAAATTAAAATAAAGATAAGAACACAATTAAACTATCTAAACTAACAATTTTGAGCAATTATAGTTAATATTTTATAGTTAATATTTTACTTTTAAATTTTTTCATATTATCGAAAATATCTAAATCTTTGTCTCCGCTTATTGAATTATAGGCTCTCATAATTCTATTGAGAGGGGAATTATTCTATCTTCCAAAAAAATGTAACTAATTTCGAACACAAGCTCAGTATAAATTATTATTATTAATACTTCGTATCGTACCTTATATGTTTGTTTGTCCTTCAGTTGCTAACTTCACACTGACTCAGTGAATATGAAAAACACAACAAATACTCTCCTTATATATTGCTTAAGCACTTTGCTTGATTACATTTATCATGTTATCTTTAAGCTATGAATCAGACGAGGATTAAATCTAAATATGAAATATCTTTGAAATTAAAACAACCACTTTAGTGAGACACCTGAATATTATATGTCTGGATACTACTGAAAGGTCAAATTATAGACGAATTTAATTCTATGATAATAAAAATCCAATCAATGATTAAATCAATTATTATTTACGATATGATCTTACAAACATTTGTCATAATATGACATCATTTTCTTCATTTATTGTAAAGGCAGGGTGACCATTGTGCCTGGTGGTAAGTCTCCATCGCCCTTAAACATTGGCACTACAAGAAATAATAATCACAATACATTATTTTATTTGGATTTGTCATGGGAAAAAAACGTTCCTCCAACTGTAACTGTTACTTGGTGGTAGGGCTTTGTGCAAGCCCACCTGCGTAGATACCAAATACTCATCAGATACTCTACCACCAAACAGCAGCACTTGGTATTGTTGTGTTGCGGTTTGAAGCGTGAGTGAGTCAGTGTAACTACAGGCACAAGGGACATAGCATCTTAGTTCCCAAGGCTAGTGGCACATTGGCGATGTAAGGAAAGGTTAATATTTCTCACAGCCCCATTCTCTACGGGTGGTGGTGACCACTTACCATTAGGTGCCGCATTTGCTCGTCCGGCATATAACGTAAACCATAAAAAATTCTAGAAATTAATGAAATCTTACTATTATTATTATTATTTATACAAAATATGCAAAATATATTCACTAAAATAAATTGTAATTAGCAGCCCTCGATGACATCTTAGCTATTTTTAATTATTTATTTTATCATTAACTTTATCAACTTATAAAGGAATAATATTTCTCGGAAGCAAAGATACCATTTCCACAACCCTAATGATAAGATTATCCATTGTTAGCCAATACTGTTCAGTCACTCTGTGTCTTAACATAGGGAACCTCGTGTTGGGGTATCTACAATGATAGCGCCGAGCTTTCTGCGATCGGTGTGATGCCACTGATGGTCCTTTAAAAATATTTTTGGGGGGAAGGGGAGATCGCCATAGCACTGCTTGCGTCAAGGAGCTGATGATACGAGTACATAAGACGGGGCTAACTCTTTAAGACAAACTTGAACTTCTACGTCGCGTACATACAGCTGATGATGATAGCCTGATTACTGATTTTTATAAATGATGAACAACATCAGTTTAGAAATAACAAAATTTTGTTGGAGTCGATAGCTATGTCCTTGCCTTCTCGGTAGAATCTATTTTCCGAACCGATGGTAACTTTAAATTTAATTCAACAGTGTAACGTTTTAGTCATCAGGCGTTTGGAATATAAATTAGGATCAGTAGTTTGGCCGTGGAAGAGCCACAGACAGACAGACCGGCAGAGTTTTTTATTTATATTATTATAGTTTCTAACATATTTGTTATAAATACAATTTGGTGATGCTAATGTTACCAATTTTGAATTTGACTGAATTATCTTAAGAACTGCAATACAAAAGACTAAAAAAGAGAAAAAAGACTGTCTTTATTACATATTTGTTAATTTTTTTTTAAATATTTTATTTGGGTTTTTGAATTTATAATTTAATAGATATCCGCGGCTGTGCTCGCGTTTTAAGGGCTGGTCGTGAGGTGATAGGCATACAAAGAAGTCAAGGTAATTGGAGTTATCCTTGGAGTTCATACAATATTTCATTAAATTCGAACAAACAGATAGATTGAACAACTAGCTCACTCGATCCTAAGGATGCTCCACAACGCTAATGTTTTACTAATAAAACTATTAGGTGCCACTGATAACGATATTTATTCGAATCTTTCCAAAGTGCTATATGCAAACAATTAGCGAATCTTGCCATCGCGATTTAGAATTGTCTACAATTTGACATAACGCCATCTAGTATTCATAAGGTGAAACATATATGTACATTAATTATGTATACATAGATAGACAGAGTTACATTTGTATTTCAAATATTAATTAATAATGAGTTGCGTGACAGCCCTGTCATATCTATACTAATATATAAAGCGGAAGAGTTTGTTTGTTTGTTTGTTTAAACGCGCTAATCTCAGGAACTACTGGTCCGATTTGAAAAATTCTTTTTTTGTTGAATAGTCCAATTATAGAGGAAGGCTTTAGGCTATATAACATTACGCTGCGACCAATAGGAGCGCAGCGACAGTGAGAAATGTTGCAAAAACGGGGAAAATTATTCACATTTATGGACTTTCGATGCGTGCGTAAATTTTTTTTGTTTGAAAGGTAGTGCTCCCCGTGGGGCCCCATTTTAATTTTATCCTGTTACGATGATGGTATCCTTATGAAAACGATATAAGTCTTAAATGTGCATTATGTATGTGCGCGATAAATAGGTGAATAACTCAAAATTGTGCCAACCAGTTTTAATGATTCTTTTTATAAAGGATATACTTCAAGGGTACTATGGTGAAAGTTTGGTAAGGTTCTGAGCATAGGATCCATGACAAAGTAACGGTACGGAAGGGAACGGAACAATTCTAAGGAGCACGTTAGCGATACTCGGCCGAATCTTTTAGAAACAAAAATTTTGACAAAAAAAAACCGACTTCAAAAAAGAAAAAAAATAATATGCTCTAAAAAGTAAAAAATAATTGCTTATTATTCTACAACTTAATAATCAAGTAACTTATTCTACTTACCAATATGTAGGTACGTTCTGTGTTTCCACGCAGGGAGATAAGTATGTACCTACCCACTTTAAATCTAACTTAACACAAACCTATGAATAACAAACAATGATCACAATATTTTTTAGATTTAAACTATGTAAAATGAAATTAAAAATATTTAGACTATTTAAAAGTCAGCAAAGTTATTACGATAATATATTATAGTTAAAATTATTGTTATTTTTGGAGGCGGTGTCAGCCAAGGTAGGTTTGTAAATATATGATATACTCCAAATTTGTAAATCTGGTCTATCGATAAATACACTTCTTCTTGATGTTTTTTTAAACCCTATACGTACATAGTGGTCCTATATAATGACAGAAAATTGGAATCAAAATTGAGTGTTTAAGCAAACATGTCTACCGTCAGGTATTACAATTCATGAACTTTTCTCCTAATCCAAGACAAAGAAAAGTCATTCAGATTTACTATTACATTTCCTGTTGAACGTTTTGTTTGTTTTGGCAGAGTATGAATTTTGTTTGTGATTTATTTATTTACAATTGACTTTTTCTTTTGTCTTACATCCAGATGTCGATACACCTGCATCGAATTGTTAACAAAAAAAATATTCGCAATCGTACACTATTGTACAATATTTCTTTTATGTTTAAGAAAAGGGTTGTCATAATTGACCGTATAACAATAAGCAATAAAAACACAGATGTTGGTAATTTATTTAGACAAACTTTACCGGTAATTTTAAGAGGAACTAGAGCAGACATTGTAAGGTCTTGCCTTAAAAGTTCACCGTTATGGAAATTTGTCCATACCTTAAAACTATCTACGAATATGAGAGCACATTTGGGGGGAGGAAGTACAAATTTTCCTTCAAAGTTACTTTTAATAGGAGATGGAAAAGTACCTCATTCTGAAAATAAAATTGAAATTGATCGCGATTTAGGAGAAAAAGTGACTAGCATAGAGGATTTAATATCAAAAGTGGTAAACTTTTGATATTAAATCCTCTAATCTATCTAAATCATCTAATCCTAATATCGTCGAAATAGAAAATAAAGATTACCAATGGATGTGTCAAAGGGCAATATTGGCGGCGAGAAATAGTAGCGTTGACGAAATTAACGACCTAATTTTAACCAAACTTCCAGGCGATATAACTACCTACACATCTATTGATAATGTAATGGATCAAGAAGATGCTGTCCATTACCCACAAGAGTTTCTCAATTCTTTAAACCCGAGCGGCCTTCCACCACATTCCCTGAAGTTAAAAATAGGTGCTGCGATAATTTTACTCAGAAATCTTAAACCACCAAATTTATGTAACGGGACCCGCCTTCAAGTAAAATTCCTTCGCAATAACGTGATCGTTGCAACAGTTTTGACTGGTCCGGCAGTTGGTCAAACAGTGCTTATACCTCGCATCCCAATGATTCCAAATGATTTACCTTTTAATTTTAAAAGAATTCAATTTCCCATTAAGTTATCTTTTGCCGTAACCATTAATAAATCACAGGGCCAAACATTTAAACACGTAGGAATCGATTTACGTCAAGACTGCTTTTCACACGGCCAACTATATGTCGCGTTGTCAAGATCGGGTTGCGGGCAAAATCAGTATGTTCTTCTACCACAAGAAAATAAAACTAAAAATATAATCTACGCTGAAGTACTGTAAAACATATTATTAAATCTTATTGACGATTATAATAACAAAAACCAACGTGAGCAATCAAACGATAATCATGATAGTGTTTCCGACAACTACGCGAACGAAGTCGCGGGCACAGCTAGTCTTTAATATTACAGTACAACGACTATTGCTAGTCATAAAACTTAACTCAATCGATGTAAAAGATATAATCTGACCAAATTATATACATCTTCAGAATAATTATGGTCTTGTTTATAAATTAAATCTACTCAATTAATTCATCTTCAGATACAACCATTACGGGTGTTTTACCAAAAACCGTGACCTCATCAATTACATTTAGGGGAACTCACTGTCCCCTAAAATACAGGGTCTCCTAGTTTTGTGGTATATCTTTGATATATGTAAAATATTGTAAACCAATAAAATCATTTTTATTATTAAACTGAAGGGCATAGAAATCTCATCGACCACCTCAAGCCTTCTATAATATTTTTACCATAAACAGTAGAATAGTATAAACAATAGCAATACATTCAGATATATTTTTTAAGCGTAACATTTTTTTTACGAAATTAGTAGACTGGCAAATTAAATTAATTAACCAACTTGAATTAATGTCGGTTGGGCTTTTCACATGAAGTGGATATGTGGAACTCGCGGGTGCCCAGGACGACCACTAGTACAGCGCAATACCCACTAAAAAACAAAATGCTGATGTTAGTTAAATTTGAAGTCTGTTATTGTTAAAAAATATATTTTCAAACTCTATTGAGGGGCGTGAAGGTTGAAGAAAACTCTTCTGTAATATATTTTTTATTTTAAAAATATTTATATAATTTCTCTTTTAAAGATAAAAATTTGAATTGAATTTAAAACACTGTTTTTAGTTTTTGCTCCATTAAATCCAAACCAATATACTCCTTCAACTGATCCCGAAAACCCGGAAACCGATTTCGTTGATATCTACGAAGTTTTTAGAAGATTAAAGTAAAACATATATATATTAACACATTTAAGATGCAGGTTTTCTTGTGATGTTTTCCCCACAGCCGAAAACGACATTAAATATAAACACAAATAAAGCACATGGAATTTCAACGGTGCATGCCTGAGCCTGAACCCGCAATTATTGGTTAAGATGCACGCGATCTAACCGGGCTGTCTCGGTTATAACGAAAAATAAAAATCATTGAATGCTCATATAAAAAAATTTAATTCAGTATATTTATCCATAGCAGAATGTGTGTTATTATTTATTTATTGTCCCCAAACATTAATCGCGTAATTGTATCCGTATCCTCTAGCTGACTGCACTCTGATCGTAACGTTGTTGTATCCTATTCCACCACGGGTAATCCAGGCGGAAGCGAACTGCCTCGCTCCGACCTCGGTCGCGACGATAGCCGATATGCGAGTCCTGGCGTTACCGCGGTATACGTAATCTTGGTACTGAATCGTATTCGCTCTAGGAGGCTTGTAAACGGAGGCTCTGAAATCAATAGTAAGGCAAAATAATTAGATAAATTTTAAATGACTTATCATATCTTATTTCCTATTTGCAATAATTGCTATGTTATAACAAAGAAACTACATTGACATAGAATTCACGTGATACCGTTGTTCGAGATCTTGAATAATATATAATCTATGGTACTTGGTAAAGATTCGTAAAAAAAAAGGATTGTCAACAAAGTATCTATCGGAACTTTAAAAAGTAGTTAAGTGCAATATTGTTGCGTTAAATAAATATATATTTATCAAGAACTGGTTTTGGTAAACAATTTAGCTGAGCTGTCAACAAATTGCATGGAATAAGTGAATCTATTCTTAAGTTTGCTTATCTGTATTTCTTCTTTCGGAATAAGGTATGCGATTCGATTTATAAAAGCTGTCACCGCGCAAAATATACACGCGCTTACACGTTTGTGAACAGATGCCCCTTTTCTGAGGACCAGTCGTTTAGTTTATTTATTTAAGATAAGCTATTTCATTAAGCAGTACAAAATCTAAAATTCTGGGTTAAATTTGAGGAAAATATCATACCTCTGCAACAGTCTGTCTCCCGGTCGAACGTAGCCGATGTTTATATTATTCCTGTTAACATTTGGCACTGTTGCAGCGTTGGAGATCACAGCCAGAGCTAATAATAATAGGGAGAGTACGCACTTCATCTGAAAAACAGATACTAAAAGTTAAATATTATTTTATTAAATAATAATTTTATATAAATTTGATGCCAATAATTTAATTATACCATTCAAAGAATACATTTCTCGAGTGAGATACGAAGTGAGTTCTTATAGAATAGCATTGCTGTTCATGTATTATTTATAATAAAATAATAATGTTTTTAAAAAACAAAGAAATATATCACGTATAAAAATTGTCTAACTATCGCGGTTCATGAGATACAGCCCGTCGACGGACGGATAGACGGACGGAGAGCGGAGTCTTAGTAATAGGGTTCATTTTGCCATTTGGGTACGGAACCCTATATCTTCCAAAAAAATGTAACTAATTTCGAACACAAGCTCAGTATAAATTATTATTATTAATACTTCGTATCGTACCTTATATGTTTGTTTGTCCTTCAGTTGCTAACTTCACACTGACTCAGTGAATATGAAAAACACAACAAATACTCTCCTTATATATTGCTTAAGCACTTTGCTTGATTACATTTATCATTTTATCTTTAAGCTATGAATCAGACGAGGATTAAATCTAAATATGAAATATCTTTGAAATTAAAACAACCACTTTAGTGAGACACCTGAATATTATATGTCTGGATACTACTGAAAGGTCAAATTATAGATGAATTTAATTCTATGATAATAAAAAAACCAATCAATGATTAAATCAATTATTATTTACAATATGATCTTACAAACATTTGTCATAATATGACATCATTTTCTTTATTTATTGTAAAGGCACGGTGACCATTGTGCCTGGTGGTAAGTCCCCATCGCCCTTAAACATTGGCATTATAAGAAATAATAATCACAATACATTATTTTATTTGGATTTGTCATGGGAAAAAAAAGTTCCTCCAACTGTAACTGTTACTTGGTGGTAGGGCCTTGTGCAAGCCCATCTGCGTAGATACCAAATACTCATCAGATATTCTACCACCAAACAGCAGCCCTTGGTATTGTTGTGTTGCGGTTTGAAGCGTGAGTGAGTCAGTGTAACTACAGGCACAAGGGACATAGCATCTTAGTTCCCAAGGCTAGTGGCACATTGGCGATGTAAGGAAAGGTTAATATTTCTCACAGCCCCATTCTCTACGGGTGGTGGTGACCACTTACCATTAGGTACCGCATTTGCTCGTCCGGCATATAACGTAAACCATAAAAAAGTCTAGAAATTAATGAAATCTTATTATTATTATTTATACAAAATATGCAAAATATATTCACTAAAATAAATTGTAATTAGCAGCCCTCGATGACATCTTAGCTATTTTTAATTATTTATTTTATCATTAACTTTATCAACTTATAAAGGAATAATATTTCTCGGAAGCAAAGATATCATTTCCACAACCCTAATGATAAGATTATCTATTGTTAGCCAATACTACTTCAGTTACTCTGTGTCTTAACATAGGGAACCTCTTGTTGGGGTATCTACAATGATGGCGCCGAGCTTTCTACGATCGGTGTGATGCCACTGAAGGTCCTTTAAAAATATTTTTGGGGAGGAAAGGGAGATCGCCATAGCACTGCTTGCGTCAAGGAGCTGATGATACGAGTACATAAGACGGGGCTAACTCTTTAAGACAAACTTGAACTTCTACGTCGCGTACATACAGCTGATGATGATAGCCTGATTACTGATTTTTATAAATGATGACCAACATCATTTTAGAAATAACAAAATTTTGTTGGAGTCGATAGCTATGTCCTTCCCTTCTCGGTAGAATCTATTTTCCGAACCGATGGTAACTTTAAATTTAATTCAACAGTGTAACGTTTTAGTCATCAGGCGTTTGGAATATAAATTAGGATCAGTAGTTTGGCCGTGGAAGAGCCACAGACAGACAGACCGGCAGAGTTTTTTATTTATATTATTATAGTTTCTAACATACTTGTTATAAATACAATTTGGTGATGCTAATATTACCAATTTAAAATTTGACTGAATTATCTTAAGAACTGCAATACAAAAAAAGCTAAAAAAAGAGAAAAAAGACTGTCTTTATTACATATTTATTAAATTTTTTTAAAATATTTTATTTGGGTTTTTGAATTTATAATTTAATAGATATCCGCGGCTGTGCTCGCGTTTTAAGGGCTGGTCGTGAGGTGATAGGCATACAGAGAAGTCAAGGTAATTGGAGTTGTCCTTGGAGTTCATACAATATTTCATTAAATTCGAACAACCAGATAGATTGAACAACTAGCTCACTCGATCCTAAGGATGCTCCACAACGCTAATGTTTTACTAATAAAACTATTATATGCAAACAATTAGCGAATCTTGCCATCGCGATTTAGAATTGTCTACAATTTGACATAACGCCATCTAGTATTCATAAGTTGAAACATATATGTACATTAATTATGTATACATTGATAGACAGAGTTACATTTGCATTTCAAATATTAATTAATAATAAGTTGCGTGACAGCCCTGTCATATCTGTAATATTACAGTACAACGACTATTGCTAGTCATAAAACTTAACTGAATCGATGTAAAAGATATAATCTGACCAAATTATATACATCTTCAGAATAATTATGGTCTTGTTTATAAATTAAATCTACTCAATTAATTCATCTTCAGATACAACCATTACGGGTGTTTACCAAAAACCGTGACCTCATCAATTACATTTAGGGTAACTCACTGTCCCCTAAAATACGGGGTCTCCTAGTTTTGAGGTATATCTTTGATATATGTAAAATATTGTAAACCAATAAAATCATTTTTACTATTAAACTCAAGGGCATAGAAATCTCATCGACCACCTCAAGCCTTCTATAACATTTTTACCATAAACAGTAGAATAGTATAAACAATAGCAATACATTCAGATATATTTTTTAAGCGTAACATTTTTTTTACGAAATTAGTAGACTGGCAAATTAAATTAATTAACCAACTTGAATTAATGTCGGTTGGGCTTTTCACATGAAGTGGATATGTGGGACTCGCGGGTGCCCAGGACGACCACTAGTACACCGCAATACCCACTAAAAACCAGCGGTACCCTCTCCGTCGTTTCGGTGGGCGCCACAGGATCGCTTCCGCATGCTACCGTGATGTCAGTTGGGCCTGTAGTTAAAACGCTCACTCGCCCTTCAAACCGGAACACAATAATACTGAGTATTGTTGTTTGGCGGTTGAATATATGATTAGTGGGTCTACCACCACCCTAGCACCAAATAATTTTATTTTCATAACCTTAAGAATGTGGATATTATTCTGTTATTGATACCATTTCCCCTACTTTTTGCCCTGAAAGATATTCTATAATAATTTTTAGTAGGTATAATATGCATTTGGTAGTTTTTAGACCAAGATGCTGATGTTAGTTAAATTTGAAGTCTGTTATTGTTAAAAAATATATTTTCAAACTCTATTGAGGGGTGTGAAGGTTGAAGAAAACCCTTCTGTAATATATTTTTTATTTTAAAACTATTGATATAATTTCTCTTTTAAAGATAAAAATTTGAATTGAATTTAAAACGCTGTTTTTAATTTTTCCTCCATTAAATCCAAACCAATACACTCCTTCAACTGATCCCGAAAACCTGGAAACCAATTTCGTTGATATCTACGAAGTTTTTAGAAGATTAAAGTAAAACATATATATATTAACAGTTTGTAAATGTCCCACTGTTTAGCTACACTGGGCACTATTGGCCTTACTCTAAGTTTGAGGAGAAGATTTAGAGCTTACGCTACTATGCTGCTCCAAGACGGGCAGGTGGATGCACATTTAAGATGCAGGTTTCCTTGTGATGTTTTCCCCACAGCCGAAAACGACATTAAATATAAACACAAATAAAGCACATGGAATTTCAACGGTGCTTGCCTGGGCCTGAACCCGCAATTATTGGTTAAGATGCACGCGATCTAACCGGGCTGTCTCGGTTATAACGAAAAATAAAAATCATTGAATTCAGTATATTTATCCATAGCAGAATGTGTGTTATTATTTATTTATTGTCCCCAAACATTAATCGCGTAATTGTATCCGTATCCTCTAGCTGACTGCACTCTGATCGTAACGTTGTTGTATCCTATTCCACCACGGGTAATCCAGGCGGAAGCGAACTGCCTCGCTCCGACCTCGCTCGCGACGATAGACGATATGCGAGTCCTGGCGTTACCGCGGTATACGTAATCTTGGTACTGAATCGTATTCGCTCTAGGAGGCTTGTAGACGGAGGCTCTGAAATCAATAGTAAGGCAAAATAATTAGATACATTTTAAATGACTTATCGTATCTTATTTCCTATTTGCAATAATTGCTATGTTATAACAAAGAAACTACATTGACAAAGAATTCACGTGATACCGTTGTTCGAGATCTTGAATAATATATAATCTATGGTACTTGGTTAAGATTCGTAAAAAAAAAAAAGGATTGTCAACAAAGTATCTATCGGAACTTTAAAAAGTAGTTAAGTGCAATATTGTTGCGTTAAATAAATATATATTCGTCAAGAACTGGTTTTGGTACACAATTTAGCTGAGCTGTCAACAAATTGCATGGAATAAGTGAATCTATTCTTAAGTTTGCTTATCTTTATTTCTTCTTTCGGAATAAGGTATGCGATTCGATTTATAAAAGCTGTCACCGCGCAAAATATACACACACTCACACGTTTGTGAACAGATGCCCCTTTTCTGAGGACCAGTCGTTTAGTTTATTTATTTAAGATAAGCTATTTCATTAAGCAGTACAAAATCTAAAATTCTGGGTTAAATTTGAGGAAAATATCATACCTCTGCAACAGTCTGTCTCCCGGTCGAACGGAGCCGATGTTTATATTATTCCTGTTAACATTTGGCACTGTTGCAGCGTTGGAGATCACAGCCAGAGCTAATAATAATAGGGAGAGTACGCACTTCATCTGAAAAACAGATACTAAAAGTTAATTATTATTTTATTAAATAATAATTGTATATAAATTTGATGCCAATAATTGAATTATACCATTCAAAGAATACATTTCTCGAGTGAGATACGAAGTGAGTTCTTATAGAGTAGCATTGCTGTTCATGTATTATTTATAATAAAATAATAATGTTTTTAAAAAACAAAGAAATATATCACGTATAAAAATTGTCTAACTATCGCGGTTCATGAGATACAGCCCGTTGACAGACGGATAGACGGACGGAGAGCGGAGCCTTAGTAATAGGGTCCATTTTGCCCTTTGGGTACAGAACCCTATATCTTCCAAAAAAATGTAACTAATTTCGAACACAAGCTCAGTATAAATTATTATTATTAATACTTCGTATCGTACCTTGTATGTTTGTTTGTCCTTCAGTTGCTAACTTCACACTGACTCAGTGAATATGAAAAACACAACAAATACTCTCCTTATATATTGCTTAAGCACTTTGCTTGATTACATTTATCATTTTATCTTTAAGCTATGAATCAGACGAGGATTAAATCTAAATATGAAATATCTTTGAAATTAAAACAACCACTTTAGTGAGACACCTGAATATTATATGTCTGGATACTACTGAAAGGTCAAATTATAGACGAATTTAATTCTATGATAATAAAAAAACCAATCAATGATTAAATCAATTATTATTTACGATATGATCTTACAAACATTTGTCATAATATGACATCATTTTCTTCATTTATTGTAAAGGCAGGGTGACCATTGTGCCTGGTGGTAAGTCCCCATCGCCCTTAAACATTGGCACTATAAGAAATAATAATCACAATACATTATTTTATTTGGATTTGTCATGGGAAAAAGAAGTTCCTCCAACTGTAACTGTTCCATCTGCGTAGATACCAAATACTCATCAGATACTCTACCACCAAACAGCAGCACTTGGTATTGTTGTGTTGCGGTTTGAAGCGTGAGTGAGTCAGTGTAACTACAGGCACAAGGGACATAGCATCTTAGTTCCCAAGGCTAGTGGCACATTGGCGATGTGAGGAATGGTTAATATTTCTCACAGCCCCATTCTCTACGGGTGCTGGTGACCACTTACCATTAGGTGCCGCATTTGCTCGTCCGGCATATAACGTAAACCATAAAAATTTCTAGAAATTAATGAAATCTTACTATTATTATTATTATTTATACAAAATATGCAAAATATATTCACTAAAATAAATTGTAATTAGCAGCCCTCGATGACATCTTAGCTATTTTTAATTATTTATTTTATCATTAACTTTATCAACTTATAAAGGAATAATATTTCTCGGAAGCAAAGATATCATTTCCACAACCCTAATGATAAGATTATCCATTGTTAGCCAATACTGTTCAGTTAGTCTGTGTCTTAACATAGGGAACCTCTTGTTGGGGTATCTACAATGATGGCGCCGAGCTTTCTACGATCGGTGTGATGCCACTGAAGGTCCTTTAAAAATATTTTTGGGAGGAAGGGGAGATCGCCATAGCACTGCTTGCGTCAAGGAGCTGATGATACGAGTACATAAGACGGGGCTAACTCTTTAAGACAAACTTGAACTTCTACGTCGCGTACATACAGCTGATGATGATAGCCTGATTACTGATTTTTATAAATGATGACCAACATCATTTTAGAAATAACAAAATTTTGTTGGAGTCGATAGTTATGTTCTTCTTAGAATCTATTTTCCGAACCGATGGTAACTTTAAATTTAATTCAACAGTGTACCGTTTTTATGAGCCTCCTTGAATAAAGAATATTTTGATTTTATGCTGTAATTAAAATATTATAATAGTAAATAGTGGTAATTTTTTATTTACCAATTTTGAATTTGACTGAATTATCTTAAGAACTGCAATACAAAAGACTAAAAAAGAGAAAAAAGACTGTCTTTATTACATATTTATTAAATTTTTTTTAAATATTTTATTTGGGTTTTTTAATTTATAATTTAATAGATATCCGCGACTGTACTCGCGTTTTAAGGGCTGGTCGTGAGGTGATAGGCATACAAAGAAGTCAAGGTAATTGGACTTGTCCTTGGAGTTCATACAATTATTCATTAAATTCGAACAAACAGATAGATTGAACAACTAGCTCACTCGATCCTAAGGATGCTCCACAACGCTAATGTTTTACTAATAAAACTATTAGGTGCCACTGATAACCATATTTAATTTTCATCATTATATTATATTTCAGATATATTCTGTAAGTAGAAACTGGAAACTAGCCACAGAATAGTGTGTAATGTCAGAATGTTACATTCGACATTTCCTATAATAATTATAAAAAATCAACGTAAACTAGCGTAAGTCGGTTGTCAGCACTCTACTAGTGTTGTACGAAGTAAATATTTACAGAATTTCACTACCCTCTCCCTTACGGTTTACAAGGAGGCTCACATAAAAGTATTTAATAACATATACATTTCTCTGTTAAACTTCTATTAATATATTCTTTCTATTATCATATAAAAGTTCAAATTTGCCTAATAATTCTGTGGAATTCGCAAAATCTTTAATTTTCTTTGTTTCTTTTGTTGAACTGTCAGCCTCCTCGTTACCTGGTATGACAGTGTTATCACATGTGATATCATAATGATTGCAATGTCAATTCCAGACCCTTAAGAATAAATATTTTATAATAACACGTTTTCTCTATATGAAACGACGACAACACAGATCACACTTCAAATGCATTGGGGTTATAATAAGAATTATAACCTGGCTCTTGATAATTTAATGCATGTATGGCATCATAAAAAGGAACGTCATAATTGAAGAGCGTTCTTGGACGAAAGCTTGTACATATTCACATTTCAAGGAAATAACATTAGCAAAAGACTAACGACTGTATTGTACACAATAACAGACAAATTGCATCTTTTCAAGTAAATAATAACTGGGCCGAGCAAGAGCCGAGATGGCCCAGTGGTTAGAACGCGTGCATCTTAACCGATGATTTCGGGTTCAAACCCAGGCAGGCACCACTGAATTTTCATGTGCTTAATTTGTGTTTATAATTCATCTCGTGCTCGGCGGTGAAGGAAAACATCGTGAGGAAACCTGCATGTGTCTAATTTCAACGAAATTCTGCCACATGTGTATTCCACCAACTCGCATTGGAGCAGCGTGGTGGAATATGCTCCATACCTTCTCCTCAACGGGAGAGGAGGCCTTAGCCCAGCAGTGGGAAATTTACAGGCTGATTATGTAATAACTGGGCCTAATTGACCCAGTGGTGTGTCAAAAGTTGCGAGTGGGTGTTTTCTTAATATAGTTGAGTTTCAAATATAACTATGGAATTCGCATTATAGTAATTTGTCAGTTATTTATATTAATGTATTCGTTATCTGATATTCCTGGTAACTTATAATTTATAATTCAATTTTTATTAATTAGAGAACCTTTGAAAAAAATATAAACAAAATATTTTTATAATTTTTATTAGATCTAGATGATTTATTGTCCCCAAACATTAATCGCGTAATTGTATCCGTATCCTCTAGCTGACTGCACTCTGATCGTAACGTTGTTGTATCCTATTCCACCACGAGTAATCCAGGCGGAAGCGAACTGCCTCGCTCCGACCTCGCTCGCGACGATAGACGATATGCGAGTCCTGGCGTTACCGCGGTATACGTAATCTTGGTACTGAATCGTATTCGCTCTAGGAGGCTTGTAGACGGAGGCTCTGAAATCAATAGTAAGGCAAAATAATTAGATAAATTTTAAATGACTTATCGTATCTTATTTCCTATTTGCAATAATTGCTATGTTATAACAAAGAAACTACATTGACATAGAATTCACGTGATACCGTTGTTCGAGATCTTGAATAATATATAATCTATGGTACTTGGTAAAGATTCGTAAAAAAAAAAAAAGGATTGTCAACAAAGTATCTATCGGAACTTTAAAAAGTAGTTAAGTGCAATATTGTTGCGTTAAATAAATATATATTCGTCAAGAACTGGTTTAGGTACACAATTTAGCTGAGCTATCAACAAATTGCATGGAATAAGTGAATCTATTCTTAAGTTTGCTTATCTGTATTTCTTCTTTCGGAATAAGGTATGCGATTCGATTTATAAAAGCTGTCACCGCGCAAAATATACACACGCTCACACGTTTGTGAACAGATGCCCCTTTTCTGAGGACCAGTCGTTTAGTTTATTTAATTAAGATAAGCTATTTCATTAAGCAGTACAAAATCTAAAATTCTGGGTTAAATTTGAGGAAAATATCATACCTCTGCAACAGTCTGTCTCCCGGTCGAACGTAGCCGATGTTTATATTATTCCTGTTAACATTTGGCACTGTTGCAGCGTTGGAGATCACAGCCAGAGCTAATAATAATAGGGAGAGTACGCACTTCATCTGAAAAACAGATACTAAAAGTTAATTATTATTTTATTAAATAATAATTGTATATAAATTTGATGCCAATAATTTAATTATACCATTCAAAGAATACATTTCTCGAGTGAGATACGAAGTGAGTTCTTATAGAGTAGCATTGCTGTTCATGTATTATTTATAATAAAATAATAATGTTTTTAAAAAACAAAGAAATATATCACGTATAAAAATTGTCTAACTATCGCGGTTCATGAGATACAGCCCGTTGACGGACGGATAGACGGACGGAGAGCGGAGTCTTAATAATAGGGTCCATTTTGCCCTTTGGGTACGGAACCCTATATCTTCCAAAAAAATGTAACTAATTTCGAACACAAGCTCAGTATAAATTATTATTATTAATACTTCGTATCGTACCTTGTATGTTTGTTTGTCCTTCAGTTGCTAACTCGACACTGACTCAGTGAATATGAAAAACACAACAAATACTCTCCTTATATATTGCTTAAGCACTTTGCTTGATTACATTTATCATTTTATCTTTAAGCTATGAATCAGACGAGGATTAAATCTAAATATGAAATATCTTTGAAATTAAAACATCCACTTTAGTGAGACACCTGAATATTATATGTCTGGATACTACTGAAAGGTCAAATTATAGACGAATTTAATTCTATGATAATAAAAAAACCAATCAATGATTAAATCAATTATTATTTACAATATGATCTTACAAACATTTGTCATAATATGACATCATTTTCTTTATTTATTGTAAAGGCAGGGTGACCATTGTGCCTGGTGGTAAGTCCCCATCGCCCTTAAACATTGGCACTATAAGAAATAATAATCACAATACATTATTTTATTTGGATTTGTCATGGGAAAAAAAAGTTCCTCCAACTGTAACTGTTCCACCTGCGTAGATACCAAATACTCATCAGATACTCTACCACCAAACAGCAGCACTTGGTATTGTTGTGTTGCGGTTTGAAGCGTGAGTGAGTCAGTGTAACTACAGGCACAAGGGACATAGCATCTTAGTTCCCAAGGCTAGTGGCACATTGGCGATGTAAGGCATGGTTAATATTTCTCACCATAAAAAATCTAAACCATAAAAAATTCTAGAAATTAATGAAATCTTATTATTATTGTTTATACAAAATATGCAAAATATATTCACTAAAATAAATTGTAATTAGCAGCCCTCGATGACATCTTAGCTATTTTTAATTATTTATTTTATCATTAACTTTATCAACTTATAAAGGAATAATATTTCTCGGAAGCAAAGATACCATTTCCACAACCCTAATGATAAGATTATCCATTGTTAGCCAATACTGTTCAGTCACTCTGTGTCTTAACATAGGGATCCGAAAACTAGGGAACCTCTTGTTGGGGTATCTACAATGATGGCGCCGAGCTTTCTACGATCGGTGTGATGCCACTGAAGGTTCTTTAAAAATATTTTTGAGGGGGAAGGGGAGATCGCCATAGCACTGCTTGCGTCAAGGAGCTTATGATACAAAAGACGGGGCTAACTCTTTAAGACAAACTTGAACTTCTACGTCGCGTACATACAGCTGATGATTATAGCCTGATTACTGTGTGATACACCACTACAGGCGTTTACATTATACATTTTAAATAACAATAAAAAAAAAACAAAAATGTGAAAGAACTAAAAATATTAATAAATTACTCCAAATTAAAAAGAAATAGAAATATAACAAAAAAAAAATATTTATCTTGACACTAATTGAGCAAAGAGACTATTTTTTTCTTAAAACTATGGCTGTTATGACTGTATATATCTGTTCTTTTAATAAAACCAATCATTTTCAAGCATTTTTTAACTATTATATCTATGTGATTTTTTAATTGTATTCTTTTATCTATAATTACACCTAAGTCTCGTATCTGTTCAACCTCGGATAGTAATTGATTATCTATGTAGTAAGTCGATGGTATGAAGTTTTTCTTTTTTTTAATAAATTTAATGTGCTGACATTTATTAATATTTAGTACCATTTTATTATGATTACACCAAGTTTGCACAGAACTCAAATCTCGCTGAAGCAGTACTGTATCATCAACAGTTTCAATGGACCTATACAACTTTAGATCATCAGCAAATATTAAACACTCACTGTGATTTATGTAGTCCGTGATGTCATTTATAAAAAACAGAAAAACTATAGGACCAAGATGGGAACCTTGCGGAACGCCCGAATATGCAGTATAAGTCTGTGAAATATAACCATTAACTACTACTTGTTGCAGTCTGTCTTTTAAGTAAAATTCTAACCATCGCAGTAGCTCCATAATATTTTAGCTTGCGTAATAAAATATAGTGATCAACTTTGTCAGTGTAAATGGAGTCTACCTGAATACCGCTATCCACGCATTTGGAGATATCTGTAACAAAACTTACTAGATTGCTAATTGTTGACTTATTTTTACAGAAACCGTGTTGTTTTGTTGAGATAACATTTGAGCTATATTTTGATAATGATTGACAAATAATAAATTCAAATACTTTAGCAAAATGATTTAGTATGGATATCGGTCTGTAATTGTCGACTAAGTCTCTATCGCCTTTTTTATAAATAGGAATAACATTAGCTATTTTCCATACTGACGGAAATACCCCGGTCTAAAATGAAGTTTCAAAAATTAATTTTAGTGGCAAAGTTAGATTGTTGTGAGTTTTTTTAATGAATATGGAACGTGTCCCATCGGGGCCAGCTCCTTTACTAGGATCGATTAATTTTAAAATTTTATTAATGGAACGTTCACTAAAGTATACAGAACTTAGAGAAAATTGGGGGTATTATGTGAAGAAAATATGTTGGTATTGTAGATACTCTTATCTTGAGTAAAAATAGATTCAAATTTAAATTTAATAAGATTACAAATTTCTTCGCCAGTTTTAGCAATCTTTTTGCAATCAGACTTCCTCATTACCTTTGGAATATTAGAAGAGCTCCCACGAGTAGTTTTAATAAAAGACCAAAATTTTTTCGGATTTTTAGTGACGGCTACTTCAATACCTTCCCTATAACTAGTGTAACACCAATTTGTAACTCTTGTAATACGGGAATTTAACATTTGGAGTTGTAAGGCATCTCAACTAAATCATAGTTAGCTTTTCAATTATGTTAAAATTATGAGTGGCAAAAGGTTTTTCAGTCGACATACAAGGTTCGAAAAATTTTAAATGAATTTCCAAAAGTGGACGATGCGGGTCAACCCTTGTTAGTATGTGTGGGCTATTATTAACCGTGATACCTGAGAAATTTCCGAAAACTAAATCTAGAGTTCTATTGTTGCTATTCTTAACATTACTGTATTGTAATAAATTATTTAAAGACATGAAATCTTCTAAAATATATCCTAAATTTTTGGTATCATTATCAGGTAAGTAATCTTATCTAGAATTCTTGAAATCTTGGAATCTTGGAAGTCCCAAATTATTATCCTCATACTTAAACCAGAAAAAAGTCCTTTAGATCCCAATTCTTATAGACCCATTGCTTCATCATCTACATTAGTGAAAGTTACTGAACATCTCCTGAAAAACCGTTTGGAATGGATAATGGAAAGCAGGAATATTCTCTCGCCCTCTCAATTCGAAAGGGTTTGAGTACTCTTGATAGTCTCAGCATTTTCACGACAGACATTCGAATAGCCTTCTCTAACGGAGAGCACCTTGTGGGTGTTTTTCTAGATACTTCTTCGGCATATGATAATGTTCTTTTTCCGGTACTCAGGCAGAAGCTGCAACAGCTGAGTATCCCTCCGAGGATTACTTATTTCATATGTAATCTGCTATTTTGCAGAGCAATTGCCGTTAAACATTAAAATTGTATTCTCCCCCCCAGATTTGTCTGGAAAGGTCTCCCGCAAGGTTCAGTCATCAGCCCTCTGCTTTACAGCATTTATACCCATGATCTCGATTTGTCTGTTAATAACTTTTGTAACATTCTTCAATATGCTGATGACATTTTTTTATATTTTAAATCTTCGTCTGTTCAAAATTTAACTTTTCGATTAAATTCTGCTTTGCATTATCTTGACCTATGGCTCTCTGACCATGGCTTATCTTTATCAATAGATAAGACTCAGGCAGTTATTTTCACTCGAAAAAGATTAATTCCTGTCTTCGACTTGTTTTGTGGGGATCAGCGTATCAACTTTGTCAACAAGACGAAATTTCTAGGCATAATACTCGATAAAAAACTGAACGGAATTTGTCACTCTGAGCATATTATCAAGAAATGTGAAAAGGCCATTAACGTCCTTAGAGCAGTCTCAGGAGTCTGGTGGGGAGCTCACCCCTATTCTCTTAAACTACTGTACAATGCAATAGTTCTATATTATAGCATTTACACTATGGACTGTTTGTCTTAGAACCACTAAATAAATCCGTAGCTGAAAAACTTAATAAAATTCAATACAAATGCCTCAGAATAATTATTGGAGCTATGAAAACTACTCCCACTAACGCTCTGCAAGTTGAATGTGTTGATCCTCCACCTCAACTGAGAAGACAATTTTGATGCGACCGTTTTGTGGTAAAATCTTTACAGTTATCCTCTCATCCCCTCTGGTCCCGTTTAAGCGAATCGTCCCAACTCTGCGTTCGCTCGAAAAGTCCATCCTTATTATTAGACAGTTTTTTAAAATTTACGAAACTCCCACATCCTACCTTAAGGTTCCACTCAAATCCTCTTTTTTCCACTCCATTTAGAGCTCTAGTCTTTAATACATCAATTATTACAGATCTTAGTCTTATTAAAGGGGCCCCTGATGCACACTCCAAATTTCAAAGATTTTTTCATAAAAATTGGTCAAATCATTTACTTATATTTACTGATGCCTCTAAACGATCCCCTGAAAGCTGTGTCGGCTCAGCCTGTTGGATCTTCGAATTCAAAATTGTCCTTCAATTTAAATCCCCTCCTGAAACGCCCATCTTTTCCGGTGAAGCGATTGCAATTTTGGAAGCCATCCTTTTTGCCCACTCCCATGACCTTAGACATACGGTAATTCTGACGGACTCTTTAAGTTGTCTGTTGGCAAGTTTTTTATCATCCTTAAGATCAGAGAGTAATTGTTTTCCTGTCACCAAAAAGGGGTAGAAATATCACTCGTCTGGATACCAGGACATTCTGGTATAACCGGTAATGATGCCGCAGACTCATTCGCTAGAGCTGCTATAACAACCAGCTCTCTAGATCACTTTAAAAATTCAACTCAGGCCTTGTGTGCTCTAGCGAAAACTCATCTGGATAAATCCTGGAACTCTGTTTGGAAAGTTTCATCAAAATCTAAAGGTAGATTCTACGCATCTCTACAACCAGATATTCCAAGGCGACCTTGGTTTTCTCTTCACAGGCAAGCTAATCGTTGGATCTGCCGACTATCTGCCGACTACGCCTTGGACATGCATGTACTCCCATACATCTTTGTAAAATTAGAGTCAGAAATCACTCTTTGTGTGAATGTGGGCTAGACGAAGGTTCCTTATCCTATATACTGTTTTCTTGTCCCAAACTCCTCCATCCCGTATACGACGTTCTCCCTCCAAAAGTCCCTCGCCCTATTAATGTTGAATGTTTGTTAATGTTTGTGTTCAGTCCACTTTGTAAATTTTTATGTAAATATATTGAGCGTAATAAAATTAAGTTGTAAATTATTATGATTGTTCTTATATGTTATCTTAATAATAATTTATGTTTATCTAATTATTTATTATTGTGTTGTTTTAGGTTATGGGTTAACAGAAAGTCTACTACTATTATGCCTTCAAAATTGTATTAAGCCTGTAATCTCGACCGCACCGTTCAATCTCCATCGTGTCTTCTCCATCGCACGTGACATTGGCGAAATAATCTGTGCCCTCTTGGCACAAATAAAAGCCAGAATAAAAAAAAAAAGAAAACTTAACTGAATCGATGTAAAAGATATAATCTGACCAAATTATATACATCTTCAGAATAATTATGGTCTTGTTTATAAATTAAATCTACTCAATTAATTCATCTTCAGATACAACCATTACGGGTGTTTTAGCAAAAACCGTGACCTCATCAATTACATTTAGGGTTGCCAAAGAATCGAGATTCCTCTAGATTCCGCCGCCATTATACATAATACCCAGACTCCCGACAAAACACAAAATCTCCTGACAAAATATTTTAAACAAAATAATTTAAAATTGCCGCGCGCTTTCACGTTGCGACACGGTTACGGAAAGCTTAACTTTGATGTAAATTGTTTGAATTGTACACCTTTTATGAATACTAAAGTACGGACATCCTCCAAATTTGTCAATTTGTAGTATAAGTGTACTTATGTGTAGTCTACTTTTTAAAAAAATCAACGTTTTAATTCAAGTAGATATTTATTCCGTCTGATAACAAACCCAAAATCGCAAAGATAATAATTTAATATTATTTGTCGAGATATTTTAGTCTTCAGATCTATTTTTTTCTAAGAGAAATCAAAATCCGTTACTTGGAATATGCCTTAACCTATATGCTAGTACTACATCATTTATATTTCAGATATATTCTGAAAGTAGAAACTGGAAACTAGCCACAGAATAGTGTGTAATGTCAGAATGTTACATTCGACATTTCCTATAATAATTATAAAAAATCAACGTAAACTAGCGTAAGTCGGTTGTCAGCACTCTACTAGTGTTGTACGAAGTAAATATTTACAGAATTTTACTACCCTCTCCCTTACGATTTATAAGGAGGCTCACATAAAAGTATATAATGACATATACATTTCTCTGTTAAACTTCTATTAATATATTCTTTCTATTATCATATAAAAGTTCAAATTTGCCTAATAATTCTGTGGAATTCGCAAAATCTTTAATTTTCTTTGTTTCTTTTGTTGAACTGTCAGCCTCTTCGTTACCTGGTATGACAGTGTTATCACATATGATATCATAATGATTGCGAAATGAAACGACAACAACACAGATCACACTTCAAATGCATTCAAATTGGGGTTATAATAAGAATTATAACATGGCTCTTGATAATTTAATGTATGTATGGCATCATAAAAAGGAACGTAATAATTGAAGAGCGTTCTTGGACAAAAGCTTGTACATATTCACATTTCATGGAAATAACATTAGCAAAAGACTAACGACTGTATTGTACACAATAACAGACAAATTGCATCTTTTCAAGTAAATAATTACTACATAAATATTATGATCTATTGCAATCGACCTTCTTTCATCAAAGCTTTAGATAAAATCATGTGAATCGGTGATTTCTTGGAAAGGAAAAATAAATCGTATTTAAACATGAGTCAAGTTTCTTACAAAATCATTCAAAACATGTACCATTTAATCACAAGGAAAAAACGTTTCTTAGTAAGGTAATTTTTATTCATCTAATATTTTTACAGTAAGCGTTCCACAGGGATCAAATACAGGACCTTCAAACTTTATTACATTGAGAAATGACTTGGCCAATGATAATTCAATTGATATTTTGTACTATTGTAAATTCCTATTTTATGGTAATGCTATAAACAATATACCTTAGTCACTAAGACGTTATGTCCCTTTTGCCCTGTAATGCAGCAATACGATGTATTGGTATTAGACGATAAAATAAGTTGCGAGTGAGTGTGTGTGTGGATTCTTCCTGCTTGGCTGTGGGTCGAGGCCGGGTACGAGCCTCGAGGTATACCTCCTTGCCCGGGCTTCTCCTAAACGGTAGCTGCTGCTCCCGTGTCAATGAACTTTGACCCAGTGTATTAGGGCCTAATTGACCCAGTGGTGTGTCAAAAGTTGCGAGTGGGTGTTTAACAATAGTGTTTTTTTAATAGAGTTGTGTTTTAAATATAACTATGGAATTCGCATTATAGTAATTTGTCAGTTATTTAAATTAATGTATTCGTTATCTGATATTCCTGGTAACTAAATTTATAATTCAATTTTTATTAATTAGAGGCCTTTGAAAAAAATATAAACACAATATTTTTATAATTTTTATTAGATCTAAATGATTTATTGTCCCCAAACATCAATAACGTAATTGTATCCGTATCCTCTAGCTGACTGCACTCTGATCGTAACGTTGTTGTATCCTATTCCACCACGGGTAATCCAGGCGGAAGCGAACTGCCTCGCTCCGACCTCGGTCGCGACGATAGACGATATGCGAGTCCTGGCGTTACCGCGGTATACGTAATCTTGGTACTGAATCGTATTCGCTCTAGGAGGCTGGTAGACGGAGACTCTGAAATCAATAGTAAGGCAAAATCATATTTTACAATCAATTTTAAATGTGTTGTTCACTAAAATCACGAATAATTCGATTATTACCAATATAAACAATTTCAAACTATTCACCTGCGTGTGGATTAGGTAAAACAAACAATAACCGCAATAATCACATAAAATATATATGTATGTTTTTTGTATGTCGTTGCCATTGTATTCAAAACTTGGATGAATAAGAGAAAAAAATACCTTTGCAGTAGTCTGTCTCCTGGTCGGACGTAACCAATGTTTATATTATTTCTAATCGCATTTGGTACTACTGCAGCGTCGGAGAACACAGCCAGAGCCAACAACAACAGAGGGAGAACAAACTTCATCTAAAAAAACAAACGCCCGTTAAAATTTTATTTTTTTGTCAAACAATTAATAACATCTTTAATGATTTATAAATTAATATATATTATTATTAGTGGGAGCCGAGATGGCCCAGTGGTTAGAACACGTGCATCTGATCATGATTTCGGGTTCAAACCCACACAAGCACCACTGAATTTTCATGTGCTTAATTTGTATTCATAATTCATCTCGTGCTCAGCAGTGAAGGAAAACATCGTGAGTAAACCTGCCACCACATATGTATTCTACCGACCCACATTGGAGCAGCATGGTGGAATATGCTTCAAACCTTCTCCTCCAAGGGAGAGGAGGCCCGAGTCCAGCCGTGGGAAATTTACAGGCTGCTAATGTAAATAATTACCTATTCGATTTGCTTATTACTTATTTTGACATAATTCAAAGTAATAATTAAAAACTTGTATCGAACTGCTTGAACGTAAATATATTTAAAAACATCGAGAGTTATTTTAATTATTACACATTATGATTCATATGTAAATCAATGTACGTTCATTCAATCAATAGTTCCAAGAAAACTAAATATAAAACAAGATAATCAACGACATCGTTTCTGTCTTCTAGAGATAACGAAGTATTCATCTTATTATTAAACTTGAATTTTAAACACGATACTTCGCACATTTTAATCTCTTCAAACGTTCCTTACGTTTCGCTGAATCAGATAAAATCAATTATCAATTCAACGAGCCTTTGATATCCAGAAATAAAGGAACCGAATTTAAAATTTGATTTTCGATTGTCATTCTTAAATATATATCATATTATAACAACGATGATTTCCTCATAACTGACTTCGGATTCTCAAGAGAGGCTAGCCAAGTTCGCGGGACATATAATAGGAGCGAACTGCGTGCGCAAACACAAGTTCACTCTTATAATCCGAAAGCAAATCCAATATAACTGGAAAAAGTTCAGGGGGACTAACGGCTTTACGTCCTTTTCCAGGCACGGGAGGTCAAACACTGACAAATTCTAAACTTTGGCCTGCTACTGAGAATTTATGGACAATTAACTCTACTTTTCAATGGACCGACTCGAGAACTATTAGCCCAACGCAGGAATAATCAATAAAAATATAATAATAATAATAATTAATTGTTGTTATATCTCACCTTGATTATCTGTAAACACTACAGTATCTAACTTCGACTTTAGACACCTGAACACAATATGCTCTGATACTATCAAGGGATCCTTGTAGATAAGATATCATTTCCACAACTCTAATGATAAGATTATCCATTTTTAACCAATACTATTCAGTTACTATGTGTCTTAACATAGGCATCCGAAAACTAGGGAACCTCGTGTTGGGGTATCTATAATGATGCGCCAAGCTTTCTACGATCGGTGTGATGCCACTGAAGGTCCTTTAAAAATATTTTTGGGGGGAAGGGGAGATCGCCATAGCACTGCTTGCGTCAAGGAGCTGATGATACGAGTACATAAGACGGGGCTAACTCTTTAAGACAAACTTGAACTTCTACGTCGCGTCCATACAGCTGATCATTATAGCCTGATTACTGATTTTTATGAATGATGAACAACATCAGTTTAGAAAAAACAAAATTTTGTTGGAGTCGATAGCTATGTTCTTCCCTTCTCGGTAGAATCTATTTTCCGAACCGATGGTAACTTTAAATTTAATTCAACAATGTAACGTTTTTATGAGCCTCCTTGAATAAAGAATATTTTGATTTTATGCTGTAATTAAAATATTATAATAGTAAATAGTAGTATTTTTTTATTTACACAAGAAATATATACATTAAGGCCTTATTCATACTACAAATAAAAATTAAAAAATAGCTGTACAAATCATGAGCGCGTGAAATTATGACGTTTGACGTTTGTACAAATAGCTCTTTGCTCCTTGGCCCATCAACATTCAGTTCCTTACTTACTGCAATAATATATATATATATATGACTATTTTCGTGTAGTACTCGGAGGAACTATATCTTCCGAACCCTTTAATTGGTCTCCTATAACAGCTCGGTCTCCCGTGATTCTCCTTTTATAACAAATTACATAAAAGTCGTACGTAGTTAGTCATCAGGCGTTTGGAATAGAAATGTGGATCAGTTGATTGGCCGTGGAGGAGCCACAGACAGACAGACCGTAGATCCATCACGCTGAGGTAGCAAAAGAGTTGTTCTCCGTTCCTACATACATCCCATCTAACCGTAGTCCTTCTAAGTCCACCCCCTGTCCTAGTAAATCATACAGACAAACCATTGTCCGCGCTCCCCCACCTAGACTTCCTTAAGGGAAGGGTTATGATAAGCATGCCCATCAAACCATAGTGGGCAATTGCCGCTCCTCGTCTCCTAATGGTTGTGCCTTAAATGCTGATAACCCGTTCCCTCCTAATAATAATCCTAACTTATTGGAATTACTTACCAAAATCCTCCTAAATATCCTTAGCACATGCAATGAAATCCCTTTACCGTCCAACGTTGCCAATGACTTAAATCAATTATTTAACATCCTCAACAATGGCCCCAATCAGATTCCTTCAATGGAATTGCAAAAGCGTCCGTCCTAAGAAACCTGAACTCCTCTCACTTATTAATTTGTATAAACCTGTCATTATTGCCATCTCCGAGACATGGTTGATTCCCGGTTCTCGATTTCGAATTCTGTGTTTCTCCTGTTTAAAGGATTACAGAAGTGATGGGTATGCAGGTAGTGCCATCTTGGTCAGGCACTCCATTCCCTTCTCCCAAATTCCCTTACCTCCTTTTAGCCATCACATTAATGCTGTGGCTATCAAAGCCTTCAACATTTCCTTCTTATCTATTTACATCCCCCGTCCTAACCCTTCACTTGCTCCTGAAGTACACTCCATTTTATCTTCCCTGTCAAGCCCCGTTCTTGTTATGGGGGATTTTAATGCCCACCATACATTATGGGGTTCCTATTTCTGTGATGGATTTGCTCCCTTGTTGGTGGACATTGCTGATGATGTAAATTTTTGCATTCTCAATGATGGTTCGCCAACTCGTAGAGTTTATCCTAATCAGAATCCTAATTCTGCTGTTGATTTATCCCTAGCATCACCTTCCCTATCCTCCCAAATATCTTGGAATATCCTTCCATCGACATTTGGAAGTGACGATTTCCCTATCTTTCTTTCATTAAACAACAGATCCATTGCTCCCTCCAAATCATCCCCTCTTTTAAAATACAGGCTTAAAATGGCTAACTGGTTAGCATATTCTAACTCTGTTGATGTCATGTTAAGCTCCCTCCCTGATTTTGTGAATGGTGAAAATGCTGTTGCATACTACGAACTTTTTCTTAGTGTTATCAAATCCTCCGCCGATTCCCATTTTCCACAAAAAAATAATAATAAAAAAAATTGTTTATCTCTGCCTTAGTGCGATGAAGATTGTAATGCCTTAGTCCAACAGAGATCTAAAGCCGAAGAGTCATATAATGTATCTATGACTACAGAGAATTTCATCAAATATCAGCGTATAGATGCCAAAATTAAAAATCTAATTTCTAAAAAGAAAAAACAGGGCTGGACCAATTTCTGTGAATCCCTTAGTCCTCGATCTCCCCCTCAAGCAGTTTGGAGAAATCTTAAGAGATTTCGCCGCTCCCTTAATTCCGAAAATCCAAACGCCTATAATCCATCCGTATGGCTAATGATTTTACTATCAAACTTGCACCCCCCTTTGTACCATGCCAGGACAGTTTTATAACATTTACTCCAACATCTGTCCCAGATGATATGGATAGTCCGTTTACTCTCTCAGAGCTACACACAGCTCTGAACGGACTTAAGGACTCGTCGCCAGGGGAAGATGGCATGCCCTACTCTTTTATTATAAACCTCAGTGATAAAGCTAAATGCGTCTATTTGAATATAATTAACCCTTTTTTCTTAGCAAGAATCGTCCCGGAATTTTATTTATTTATTTATTTATAGATTTTCGAAACACCATCGACATATTCACAAATTTTTAAGAAAAAGTAGGAAATAAATTCATTTACGGTGTGATACACCACTACAGGCGTTTACATTATACATTTTAAATAACAAAAAAAAAAAAACAAAACACTACACTCCTACGTTAATATATCTTTAAAATAAAAACAAAAATGTGAAAGAACTAAAAATAATAATAAATTACTCCAAATTAAAAAGAAATAGAAATATAACAAAAAAATATATATATCTTGACACTAATTGAGCAAAGAGTCTATTTTTTTCTTAAAACTGTGGCTGTTATGACTGTATATATCAATGTCATGAGAGGCGATACCATTGTAATTACTCATATATCGGATCGTAGGCGAAAACTTCCCTACATTTGTACGGAATCCAGGAATAGCGAAGGTGTTTTGAATTGGGTGATGCGGAATCGTTCTTGGGACATTTATATAAATTTGAGGAAGTAACTTTTGCGAGTCTATTGAACCATGGATTAATTTATGCAGAAACATTAAGTCATGATCGGACCTACGCTTCTCCAATGTAGCAAGTTTGAAGTGTTTCAATCGTGTATAATAGTCTGCATGATATGGACAGCTTCTATCTTTATATGCCAAAAACTTTGTAAATACTTTTTGAATTCTTTCTAGTAGAGTAACGTGATATTTATAAGTAGGATTCCATACAGGTGAAGCATATTCAATAATACTACGGCTTAGTGAAGAATATAAAGTTAGAACGGCATTTATGTTTTTAAAATCGTGACATGTTCTTTTAATAAAACCAATCATTTTCAAGCATTTTTTAACTATTGTATCTATGTGATTTTTTAATTGTATTCTTTTATCTATAATTACACCTAAGTCTCGTATCTGTTCAACCTCGGATAGTAATTGATTATCTATGTAGTAAGCCGATGGTATGAAGTTTTCCTTTTTTTTAGTAAATTTAATATGCTGACATTTATTAATATTTAGTACCATTTTATTATGATTACACCAAGTTTGCACAGAACTCAAATCTCGCTGAAGCAGTACTGTATCATCAACAGTTTCAATGGACCTATACAACTTTAGATCATCAACAAATATTAAACACTCACTGTGATTTATGTAGTCCGTGATGTCATTTATAAAAAAGAGAAAAAGTATAGGACCAAGATGGGAACCTTGCGGAACGCCCGAATATGCAGTATAAGTCTGTGAAATATAACCATTAACTACTACTTGTTGCAGTCTGTCTTTTAAGTAAAATTCTAACCATCGCAGTAGCTCCCCATGTATTCCATAATATTTTAGCTTGCGTAATAAAATATAGTGATCAACTTTGTCAGTGTAAATGGAGTCTACCTGAATACCGCTATCCACGCATTTGAAGATATCTGTAACAAAACTTACTAGATTGCTAAGTGTTGACTTATTTTTACAGAAACCGTGTTGTTTTGTTGAGATAACATTTGAGCTATATTTTGATAATGATTGACAAATAATAAATTCAAATACTTTAGCAAAATGATTTAGTATGGATATCGGTCTGTTATTGTCGACTAAGTCTCTATCGCCTTTTTTATAAATAGGAATAACATTAGCTATTTTCCATACTGATGGAAATACCCCGGTCTAAAATGAAGTTTCAAAAATTAATTTTAGTGGCAAAGTTAGATTGTTAGAAGTGGTTAGAACACGTGCATCTGATCATGACTTCGGGTTCAAACCCACGCAAGCACCACTGAATTTTCATGTGCTTAATTTGTGTTTATAATTCATCTCGTGCTCAGCGGGGAAGGAAAACATCGTGAGTAAACCTGCCACCACATGTGTATTCCACCAACCCACATTGGAGCAGCGTGGTGGAATATGCTCCAAACCTTCTCCTCAAAGGGAGAGGAAGCCTTAGCCCAGCAGTGGGAAATTTACAGGCCGCTAATGTAAATAATTACATATTCGATTTGCTTATTACTTATTTTGACATAATTCAAAGTAATAATTAAAAACTTGTATCGAACTGCTTGAACGTAAATATATTTAAAAACATCGAGAGTTATTTTAATTATTACACATTCTGATTCACATGTAAATCAATGTACGTTCATTCAATCAATAGATCCAAGAAAACTGTCTTCTAGAGGTAACGAAGTATTCATCTTATTATTAAACTTGAATTTTAAACAGGATACTTCGCACATTTTAATCTCTTCAAAACGAGTATCCTTACAGATAAAATCAATTATCAATTCAACGAGCCTTTGATATCCAGAAATAAAGGAACCGAATTTAAAATTTGATTTTCGATTGTCATTCTTAAATATATATCATATTATAACAACGATGATTTCCTCATAACTGACTTTGGATTCTCAAGAGAGGCTAGCCAAGTTCGCGGGACATATAATAGGAGCAAACTGCGTGCGCAAACACAAGTTCACTCTTATAATCCGAAAGCAAATCCAATATAACTGGAAAAAGTTCAGGGGGACTAACGGCTTTACGTCCTTTTCGAGACACGGGAGGTCAAACACTGACAAATTCTAAACTTTGGCCTGCTACTGAGATTTTATCGACAAATAACTCAACTTTTCAATGGCTCGACTCGAGAACTTTTAGACCAACGCAGGAATAATCAATAAAAATATAATAATAATTATAATTAATTGTTGTTATATCTCACCTTGATTATCTATAAACACTTCAGTAATTAACTTGAACACAATATGCTCTGATACTATCAAGGGATCCTTGTAGATAGATAGGGATTAATTGACTGATTAAAAAAATGACGCTTTCATGACGAAATCATATCATTTTACAAATATGCCTTTAAATTGAATACGGTTTATTATATTTTCCATGTTGCAATAATTGTCACTTGCACTGTAAGTCTCATTAAAAATATTATTCATATAAATATGGCCGACACAGTACGCTCGGTATTTGTAACTTGGAAAGGAATGGTGATAGATTTTATTATTAAAGAAAATAAATTTTATAAAAATTGGAGGAAAGATAATAAAAATAGAGTTTAATTATTATAATCAATTCATTTTACATTTTATTTATATATATAGTAAAAAGGACATATAGAATTCGCGTCACGTCACAAGCAGAACACGTCGGAAAAAGAACAAAAGAGGATTATGGTGGCATTAGAAAGCGTTATACCGTTTACTGTTACGGAATACGAGTCGATCTGGTCCCAAGGCGCGCAATAGATTTCACACCCAGCCTGGCACCAATTTTTTGACAAACTTTTGGTGAATTAATTACTTACACTTAACAAGAACTCCTTCAGTCGGTTTGGTCAGTTTTTTGATAGGTCAACTCAATAAAAAGTTATTAAGTTTAACTGTCAAAATACTAAGATGCAGTTCGACGTTTAAAAATTGGTAGTGTTGAGACTTTTCTCGCAAAGCATATAACACCGTTGAATCAGCGCTCGAATTCTTTTCGACTGATATTCTATGTGGGTAGTTCTGTTATACTCAAAAATAATTATTTATAACACTTTTAACTTTAATCTTTTGAAAGAAAAAATTGCGAATAATTCTAGCTTGAAATTTTTTGGGTATAATCAAATAATGAATATATGCGATAATGTTACATGTGTACGCAAAAATATAAATTATTTTTCCAGAAATAGTGACGCGTACGTGTAAACAGTGGAAACAAGCATAAACTTGTAACTTCTATCACCCGATCAAATAGGCTCAGTAACTACTTTGTGAGACGATGTACACGGTTTTACAACAGGATCAAAAATACATTCAATATAATATTTTTAAGGATCGTTAAGGTACGTTTCGAATATTACGAACTTGTTTACACCTTTAAAGACGTATCACTTTGTATGTTACCCAAGTCAGATAGTAATTGTAAGTGCTTAGTGATAAGATGATGGTGTAACTTTTCCAATAAATAAAAAAAATAAAAAAATAAACTAGTATATTTTTTAATGTTCAGGTGATTTCAAATAATGGTATAAGGTATCATTGTGTGAAGTGTAGAATTGTAAAATTAAAGAACGTCATAAGGGTCTGTCTTAACCCCAAGGCGCGCCATTAGAGTTTTCACAGGAGTGAATAAGAACGGTTAGTGATTACAGTATTTTAATTTTAAGAAAGGATTAAATGCACAAAACAAAATAAATAAAACATAATTTATTTTAACAGCTACATACATAAATTCCAAGCCGCAATACTTAGTATTATTGTGTTTCGGTTTGAAGGATGACTGAGGCAGTATAAAAGGCACAAGGGACATAACATCTCAGTACCCAAAGTTGTTGGCGTATTTTAAACATCTCTCATATAAGGAATATTATAAATTACATACAGTGGCAATGTCTATTGGTACTGGTGACCATCAGGTGACCCATTTTTAAGTCCGCTTACCTCTGTATGTAAACATCATCAGCCCTCGATGACATCTTAGCTATTTTTAATTACATATTTTATCACTATCAAAATGTCATCATTGAAATGGAGAAATGATATCACTTATAAATGTACGATTGTTCAGAATGTCCAAACGAAATTCGAGTACGTCTTATCTCTAAACAATGCTATGAAAGTAATAGTTTTAAGTCCCACTCTTGGGCTTCGAGATCACCTCCCTTGGAGCTAATTCCAAAGGTGATCCAATGCGGGTTGGTCGATGCACATGTGGCATTAAAAAAACGAATGAAAATTTATTTTATGTTTCTGATTTTACTAAAGGTATTTTCAAAAATATATTTCGGCGAATATATTTTTGTACCTTTTCGAATTCAAAAATATATTCGGGAATATGCTTGTGTAAACGAACTCAGAAATAATGATGACATAGTTAACTACGTAGGTTTTTCTTATCTTGTCTTGTTTTAATTAATTCCAATATCTCAAAAATTCGTATCTCACACGACTTACTTCAGTGATAAATTTTAATACGTGTATCCAATACATTTATAAATATTATAATAATGTCGTATAACACATTCTCACATTTTACGCTAGGTGCGTACGTTACGTTTTGCAGTGAGTTTCGAGATTATTCTCACAGAATACCTCTACTGATGAAACAAACTTCTGTAGAAACGTTGGGCAAAATAGCATATGTTATGATCGGGTTTAGAAGTTAAATACATTGTTAAACATTGTTTAATTATTTTTATTAAAGAAAGATTTTGTGTTTACATTTTTACTTTGTTAATTTTCTTCTTTTTTTTATGTTATATGGGGGCAAACGAGCAGGAGGCTCACCTGATGGAAAGTGATTACCACAGCCCATGGACAATGCAGGGGGGTTGCAGGTGCGTTGCCGGCCTTTAAGAAATAAGTATGCTCTTTTCTTGAAGGTTCCCAAGTCGTATCGGTTCGGAAATACCGCCGGCGAAAGCTGGTTCAACAGAGTGATTGTGCGAGGCAGAAAATGTCTTAAGAATCGCGCTGTTGTGGATTTTCGGACATCTAGGTGGTGCGGGTGAAATTTAGAATTTTGACGAGATTTCCGAAAGTGAAATTCAGCTGCCGGGATTAGTCCAAACATTCCCCGTTGAAAATTCGGTAGAAGATGCTGAGTGATCCAACATCTCTACGCAGAGCCAAAGGATCGAGCAGATCAGAAAGAGCTTGATCGTCGATAATTCGAGCTGCTCTACGTTGGATACGGTCAAATCGAAGGAGCTGGTACTGGGGAGCACCCGCCCAAAGGTGAGAACAATACTCCATTTAAGGCCGAATTTGCGCCTTGGATAGTCTTAGGCGATGGGATGTGAAATACTGTCTTGCCTTGCTTAGCAAACCGAGCTTTTTTGATGCCAATTTGGCTTTGCCTGCCAATTGACCGCGGAACTGAACGAGGCTCGAAATATTAACGCCAAGTATTCCGATTCTAACTGTGGCGGCTAACGGAATGTTCTCAAATCGTGGAGATACGACGAATGGTGTTTTTTTGGCGGTTAAGGCGCAAACTTGCGTCTTTTCTGGGTTGAAATGGACTAGGTTTAGCCGGCCCCAGTTCGAGAATTTGTTTAACGAAGACTCGATTTCAGATACAAGTTTGTTCCGGTTTTCTTCAACGTTTTCCCGAGAAATATTAGCACGGGCGATGTATGAGGTGTGTACAGTACTGTCGTCTGCATAGCAGTGAATGTTACTGATTTGCAACAGGTCATTGATATGCAGAAGAAACAGAGTGGGTGATAGAACGCAGCCTTGTGGAACACCAGCATTGGCGAATTTTTGGTCATAGCATGGACCATCGACAACGACCTTGATGCTCCGAGCTGCCAAAAAGCTGGTAATCAAATTGCATAATTTCCCGGGAAGCCCATAGGAAGGAAGCTTCAAAAGAAGCGCTTTGTGCCACACGCGATCGAAGGCCTTCGCTATGTTCAGACTGGATGCTAATGCCTCCCCCTTGCTCTCAACTGCTTCCGCCCCTTTATAAGTAAGGTAAACTAGAAGATCACCGGCTGAGCGACCCCGACGGAAACCGTAATCTGTCGGTCACTAATCAGCTGGTACTCCTCTAGATAGCGCAGTAGCTGGCAGTTTACAATGGACTTCATTACCTTGGAGAACAAGAGCGTGATGGCTATAGGCCTATAATTGGACGGGTCTGAGCGGTTACCCTTTTTAGGAATCGGATGCACCAAAGCAGTCTTCCAGGAGATCGGGACGACGCCGAATGCATAGGATTGCCGGAAAAGACGCGTTAAGACCGGTGCCAACTCGGGAGCACATGTTCGTAGCACGATTGGAGGAATGCCATCGGGTCCACTCGACTTATGAATGTCCAAGGAAAGAAGTGCTTTACGAACTGCACTTTGCCGGAATTTAACCTCCGGCATCGTGGTATCACATCGCGGGATTGTTGGTCGTGACTTTCCTTGATCATCCAGAGTCGAATTCGACGCGAAGAGAGAGCCTAAAAGATCAGCTTTCTCCCTCGCGGTATGGGCCAACGACTCACCGTCCTTGTGCAGAGATGGAAAGGAAGGCTGACAGAAATTCCCTAAAACAGCCTTAGCGAGAGACCAGAACACACGTGTTCCTGAAGGGAGACGCACCAGTCTCTCGCCAATTATGCCAACATACTCCGTCTTCGCCTTAGCAATCTGGATTTTGAAGGACCTAGAGGCAGAGTTATATTCCTTTCTGAATGCGCTGGTCTTTACATCACGAGATGCCGATGCGTTAGCCCAGTCATGATAACGTTCCCATTTTCGGCGTGAGGCCGTTTTGCAGAAACGACCAAACCAGGGCTGGGACTTGCCACCGATGGGCACCGCAGAATATGGAATGAACAGTTCCATACCCTGAAGCACCACATCGGCAACCGAGTCAGCAATAACGCTCGGATCATCCGGCGAGAAACAAACCTGCCCCCATGGGTAGTATGCAAAGAAGGACCGCATCCCATCCCAATCTGCTGACTTGTAGTGCCACACGCGGCGGCAGCCCACGAAACGAGGTCGTGAGTACCGCGCAACCGGCGCTGTACTCTTTTATTGCCGAATAAATATAATTGTTGATTCCGTATACTTTTAATATTGTACATATCAACGATAAACGTACAATAAAATATTTTATATAGTATTATAATAATCTAATTAAATATTTTTGTAAATAGTCGGTATTTATATATTATAAATAATATATGAATTTTGCAATAGAATTGTTAGATACAGAAAAAAGGAGGCCATCTCCCCATTAGCCTTAATTATGATTCGCTAATTGAAAATTGAAGATTGAAAACGACTAAACCCATTGGTAGAACTAAAGGGAAAAATAAAGATTTTTTTTTTATGGCATTGATTGGCGGACGAGCATATGAGCCACCTGATGGTAAGTGGTCACCACAGCTCATAGACAAAGGTGCTGTAAGAAATATTAACCATTCCTTACCTATGCCCCACCAACCTTGGGAACTAAGATGTTATGTTCCTTGTGCCTGTGATTACACTGGCTCACTCACCCTTCTAACCGGAACACAACAATACTGAGTACTGCTGTTTGGCGGTAGAATGTCTGATGAGTGGGTGGTACCTACCTAGACGGGCTTGCACAAAGCCCTACCACCAAGTAAATTACAATTGTCATCACAAGTAATCTTCATATAAATTACCTCTTAATTTAATAATCAATATATTTACTGAGAACTGATCCGTTTGTCATAAAAATTACAAAAATTGTCGTGTAAAATTCAGCTTACAATCATGTTTATGGCAAAGGTCTTTGTCAATTATTTCTAATAGACCTTTGCATATCTCTAATAGGTTACTGTAACAACGAACTCATATTCCATTTTCGATTGATAAAATCAAAATTATGACAGTTATTCTCAAATTGTTCTAATTACAAAAAATTATCATATAATTAATTATCATTTTAATTCAGTTCAATTTTTTTTGGCATTATGCTGCGATTATTTGCTACGAAAAAATTGTAAAATTAAAAAAAAACACTCAAATTGGGTGGTATGAATATATTATGACTTTTGTCACGTAGAACGTCAGTTCACAAAGCTTTTTGTTTATATGAATAATATCTAAAACAGTTATATATTTACAATTCGTAACCGATGTTGATTTAGTATGCAAATTGTTTTTATAACTATCTGTTACCTGACGTAAAACCGGGTTTCTGAAAGGTTTTATTGTATATATGTAGTATATATAAATCCGTACTAATACAAAACATTGAAATATCTTTATTTATTCTGGTAACACTATTAATAATTAATACACCATTAATCTACAATGTTTAGATTCTATAGCGAAAACGGTATCCTCTGAACTTCACCGCCATCTTGAAAAAGAGTAAATTTATTTGATTTTTTTTGGCGATAACTCGATTCTCCGTCACGGTACGAAAATAGCTATTACGTACTTATTGTTGCCTTTTTTTACGTTTTCCGATAATTTAGGTCATATGAAATTTTCACCTAACATTGTTGAAAGAGAAAGTAAAAAAATAAGAAATAAAAAGTGATTTTAATATTTTCTTCCGTACGATACATATAAAAAAAAATGTTGAGTATGAAACCTGCAGACCATAATATATAATATAATAATTATACAAAGAAACAAAAAAAAAACGGTTGAGTTTCTTTCGGTGACAAAAAAAATTGATTTTCTTTCACCAGTTTTTTCGGCCCGGTGATTATTTTTAATTTGACAATCATTAAGTAAATTCTTAGTCTATTTACATATCTATATAGACTGTTGCACTAGAAAAGAACTAAAACAAACGAGTCAGCTTTGTTCTCTTGGTGTGCGTGACAGCTACGCATGACACGCGTCAAACTACTTTACTGGTGTGCGTGCACTTAGTAATCAACTGTTGGCGATACTGGATTATCGATATCATTTCTGATGCATGATACTTTAATTTTATGTCACAACCTTAGATCGATTTATTCGTTTCACCTTATTCTAATTACATAAGTGATTTTATTATTATTCCTTTAACTGTTTGTATATACACCATTTTTAAAACTAATCATTATTGTCAGTTCGTTGTGTGATACCCGAATTGACAGATAAAATCGGCTGCATCATACTAACATAATATTTATTTGTTATTTTTAATCTGTGAAAGTCACGCGAGTTATATTTTTTTAAAATATTGTTCATATTGTGCTATGAAGTAATATAAACTAACTTAATATAGCGTTGAACACGTTTTTATGTTGGTTTAGGTTTTCGATTTTCGAATTTTTTTAATTAAATTAAATTTATATTAAATATTTTATGTAAGTCCAACTTTTGAGCATATGCCTTTACATAGAATAAGTATTTTTTTTATGCTGGCAACTTGTTCTTGTCTGTCTTTTTGATTAATGGCGTTTCCGCGTTACACCGCAACGATAACGAAAGTAGAGAGACAAATATTAATGTTGCCTCAAATGTTAGGTTTTTTCTCCCTCTTCAATATTTTATACGTTAATCTCCCACCATGTTGCTTGTAAACCTTAAAAAGGTCTTCAAAAAAATCCGCAACGGTATATGTCTATCTCTTATGGATAACCCTCAAAAACCATTTCTAATCTTTACTTTTTACGAGAAATAATGGCTTATTTTCGAAGCGATTTTAAGCAATACAGCATTAATCCTTATCCAATGCCTTAAATACATTATGCATTTCATATAGATCAATATGTCCCTTTGAAGCATGAAATTTAAATGAATATTTTCGAGAGATATTACAGATTTAAAACGCAGGGACGATTTGCATTGTCCAATGACAAAAAAGCTGTGAACGTTGTAAGAAATTCTGTAATATATTTAATCAGCATTACACCCGTGCGAAGCTGGGGCGGGTCGCTAGTGATTTATATGCGAATAAATTATATAGAATATTGGCCTGTCGTTCTTATCTCTACTAATATAATAAATGAGAACGTAACTCTATCTATCTGTATATCGCTCTTTCACGGCTCAACAGAATTTGGTATGAAGCAAGATCGGACCCTAAGGAAAGATATATGTAACATTTATACCTGTTAAGTATGACGTCCAACATCTAAAAGGCGTGCGAAACCGCGACCAACAACTAGTTCTAATATATATTGTACAGTTTTCCCTAAAATCTATGCCAAATGGAATATAGTAAAATAAATAAAAACAACAATTTCAAGTTTAACAGGAAACAATATACTTCAGACCGAGCCAAAATACATACGGTAATACAGAATCGGTTTTGTCAACATATGACCGACCACTGTTGGCCCAACGCCAACATTGGCCATTTACAATTTACATTTATGGATTTAAACATTACGTAACTTTGTAACCAAAACCGTTTTGTCTAAAAGTTCTTAAAGCAAATCGTTGTTGTTACTTTTAAAGTTATGCTTATTTTGCCGCGTTAAGAAACAATAGTGTTTTTTATGAGGTGTATGGTGACGTAATAACTACATGTTGAAGCTGCTCGCTAAACTGCCAATTAGTGTTTCATATCGATAGTCCACTATCGATAGGCTATCAATAGTTACGGTGTTAGCGATAGTATCGATAGTCTATCGATAGTATTGTCACGTGGCAATACTATCGATAGTATCGATACCTCCCCATCTGCAAAAACCATTACTTTTAACCTTAACTATCGATAGTATTAATTTTATCGCTGCTACCAATAGTATTGCTCACGGAGAGCTATCGATAGTATTGATCAAAACGATACTATCGACAGTAGGTACTATCGATATCCTGAATAGTTTTCGAGGTCAACTATCGACTGTCAAACTATCGATAGTTCTGCAACACTGCTAAGAAAGTTAGCAACAGATAACTTCAAACCTTATCTTAAATTACCACGTATTTTATTACAAATTTCAATAATTCATGTTGAAATTTGTAAGGACATAATAACATGAAAATCCTCTGAATGAAGCAAAAATAAACAGTACATTTTTATAATTATCCTAAAATTTATGTTAAAATTTATCAAAACCTCGGAACATACATCATCCCATTTCAAACGAAGGCTAATTGTAGCATTTTTAAAGAGAAATCGTGCAATGAGAATTATTTTTAATTGACTCACAGATTATAACAAAAAAAAGTAGCTTTTAATTTCCAAAAAGAAATATATTTATGTAAATGATTCTTAAAAAACGATTAAGTGTAACCTCTTTGGAATTATTTCACAGATTTATGATCTACGATAGAAACATGAACAATTCCCGTTCGAAATTTAAAATCTATACTTTACGGAAATAACTGTAGCTCTTCTTCAAGGCGAGTCGGCCATTGTTGTCAGATAGTCGGGTGAATAGAACGCAATTTTAAACTTCGTTGGTGCTGTCATCACAGTTTGAAAACAAACTTCGAAATTTGAATTTTATGAATACCCGATTCGTTCGCACACTATACAGGATACAACGTTTTAAAAAAAAACTAAGTTACGATTAATAATTTCTACCAGCGTACCTTCTATACACATGTTTTTTATTTCCTTTGTGCGTCGATCACGTGAAATCTCGTGTGAGACTCGACACAGAATCGTCTGTAACTTATTATGGGCTATTCATTGTTTGATATCCAGTGATCCTTTGCCCTTATTTATTTTATGACCAGCGAAGCGGGTGGGTTACACCGTATTATACGAGTCGCATGTGAACCAATTTAAACAAAAGACCGCTACGCGATCAAGCCAAGTCGAGCGATTTCGAGTGAACTGAGAAAATATGATTTGAAAAAAAAAACTGAGGGCTAATAACAATTTAGTAAACGTAGTCAAATAAATTATTTATAAATAATGCGTATTACTCAATACAATATTATATTCATGATAAAAAGCGTGGACTTAGTGTTTGTGACTGATTTCCAGACAGGATATAAATCTATTTAATTAAATAGATTACATCTATATATAAAAAAATATTTCTGTCTATCTGTCATTAAAATAGTGGAAGAGATCAACTATTGAGATTTTATCAATTTTTCTAGGTAGAATCTACATTTCGAACTGGTGGTAGCTTTAATAAAAAATTTGATTTGACTTTGAAACATCTTAAATAATTGACGTGTAATGTCAATCAGTCACAATATAAGAATGCTCTGTAACCTAACAATGCCATTGTCTATGGTTTGAGCAGAACAACGACTCTACTACGACTATACCTTAACTTTGATTAATAATAAAAATACCAAACAGTTCTCGATTTCTGTTTGGTTAACTATCTATTTGGAAAATCTATTTCAGATCAATTTTAAGTTGAAATCTCTTACAAATCTGTTTTTTATGTGCCTTGCTGTTCTATCATAATTATTTCAATTTGCCTGTATTTTATCGCCCGACAGCATCACAATCTGTTATTACTGTATTTACAGAGACAAACATACTACACAGACTTCAAATGTGTCTGCCCAAAATTTTCGTTGAATTCAAATATTAAAAACAATTTAATACAGGCAAAGATGGTAGTACAATGGAAAGATTATGTGAGGAAAACAGAAATCCTCCAGACCTTCGCCCAGTAGTGGGATATTTATGTACCATATTTATTAATCAGAAATGTTGTCCAAAGGCGGTGTCAGACTCGATGCTGGTGGAACTGAAGGCCTGTTTCATGGAAGCTTACGACGACAACCAGGACGGAAAAATTGATATACGAGAAGTAAGTTCATTCCACAAGCCATTTTACATTATATATATATGTCGTCGATTACGAATAATTAGTAATTCAGTTTATTGTATCTGCGAGGTGTGAACATCGTGACGTAATGAGTCACGTGATCGGAATCGTTTGTAGGGACAACTGTCACATTTAGAGTCGGAAGTATATATATAAGTCTATAGAGTGCGATACAGTTGGGGCCTTCCAAACGGGACCGTTGGTTCACGCAACTCTGATAATTATAATATACCTAATTTATAATTTGTGATTGCTGATTATCTACATAAAATACAAGAATTGTCATACTGTATCGTTGTGGTTAATTGCCTGAGACCTACGTCATGAACCCTTTACCAGAAGCCCCTACCGATGACGGTCGTGCCGCTATTATATACATATATATAATAGCCGATATAGATCCGAGGTATATTTTACTGAACTGGTGGAAGATTTTTGAGAGTCAATAAGTAACTATTGGTAAAGTTTTCACATTAAATACAGATTTTGACTTCTGATCTAGCACGTTCAGCTCAACCAGAAGTTGTAGCTACAAATCAAGTAATCCTTTTTGTATTTAGTTTAATGAAAAATGTTTCTGTAAAATAAATTATTTTCAAATGCTGAAGGCTGGTGCTGTGAAAATTATGCCCATAATTATATGAAAATTTGTTCAGAAAAATCACAGTTTTTTATTTCGGTTCCAATAATAATAGAAGAAAAAGATTTTATTCACTCTATCTAGTGCTTTTAGATAAGAATCTGTAGTATATTAAACCAGGGAAGTCAAAAACTGTTATTTAATATCCAAAGCACACACAAAAGATGTCATCCCTTTATTAAATATGATTGCTCCATAGAAGTATTATTTTCCACAGTTAGCCCAACTGCTGCCAATGGAAGAGAACTTCCTCCTGCTCTTCAGGTTCGACAATCCCTTGGAATCCAGTGTGGAGTTCATGAAAGTGAGTTGGCAGTTTAATTTTAGTATCATTATAAGGATTCGTAAATGGTTTAATTTTGTGCCAAATGGACGAAAACTGCTCGTATTTTAATGAGTATAAAAATCTTCATCCTCTTATAATGCTGAGATTCTTTCGCCGATTCTTTTCAGGTCAACGTATTTCCTTTTCCGAACAAGTGGTAGTTTTTAATTTATCAATCAATAAGTAAGTACTTGTATATTGAATAGAGAAATTTGACTTGAATGAGTCAAGGTGGCTCAGTGGTTAGAACACATAAATTTTATGTGCTAAATTTGTATTTATTAGTACACATCTCGTGTGTCACGGCATTTGCTTTATTTGTATTTAAAGTAGCAGCTTTTGCTGTACAGCACATACATAAATGCTTCAAAGATACAATATATCAATTATTTACGAAGTTACCCTTAAGTTATACAGACGTGATCGTTCTACCAAACAATTGTAAATATTTAATTTTAAAGAATATATGTTGTTCAAAACTATATTAATTATGCAAAATAAACGATGAATTATAAAAAAATATAATACGATACTTAAAATATGATGGGTGGTTTCGTCCGCGTTGTGGTGAAATCACGCTAACTTGATACATGTCTAGAGACCGTGCCTTGCGTGTCCTGCTCCAGTCGGACTGAGGACTATGTTTTCGACTGAAAACCCCGATAACTTTTTATCGGTCCAACCTAGGGCTTGAATATAGAACCTTAAGATGAGGCAGATAAGAGCGTTTATACTGGTCTAGTTGTTTTTACGAGATTTTTCATAGGAACTATAGGCCAAATAATAATATCAATTACTTAAAAACAATACTGTACAAAAGTTTAGTCTCTTATTAATAGAATATATTGAAAAAACCCTAAATAAACATTACTGATATTTGACAAAATATTTGTTAAAAATGCATGTTTTCAAAAAACCTGTTTTAAAAATCGCCGTTTTGTGTTGTGTTCTGTAAAAAATACATAATCGAGCAGTTTACCTTTTTTAGAATGTTTTGACAAAAAAGAATGTATTGTTAGATTATTTGTGAGAAAAAAAGGGTTGAAAACCATGCTAAATGCACAATATTAAGCTTCAAACTTCATGTTATTTCTACGAAACGACATCGTTAACCGAATAAATGCTTATGCAATTATACAGTTTAAGTATTTGATTACTGAAAATATTTATTTTTTTGGTTTAAATTAAGATTTATTATTATTAAAATATTATATTTATATAATATGTATATTTATCAAAATCAACATTGAAACGCAATGCCCATAGGAATATAAGTAATTCTATAATTAATTTAAGGCATTTCTAGATTTCCTTAACAAAAACTCATTATTTAGTTGCCATTTATAATCAGACTACGAGTGTTCTTAAAGGTTAGGGTAATTTTTTTATAGAATTTGCGTATCTTGCCTAAATGATGTATTACAAGTTTTGACGGTAAAATTTAAAAATAAAATTACCCAAACCGTAAACACCTTAAAATTGACGGTTATATAAGTGATAATCGATTTTAATATTTTACTCAAATTATTATTTTATTACATATTTAGTGTGTGTATATCCAATATATCATAATTATTTCAGTAATTAATTATGATTCGTATATCATTTTATTTTCTGTACAATTGAAAATAAAACCCGTAGTAAATATATACGGAATAAATAATTTAATAGTATCACGATGATTTACATAGATTGGCTTTACTATAGTAGTTGTGATTATACACGTATACGCAGATACACGCACACAAGCTTAAAAATGACAGAAATTGACAAGCGATAATTGGAATAAGCGCTCTCAAAGCAGTTTTGATTAAAAATATTTTGATTAAACCATATATATTCTCATCATATATCATCTCAATTCACAATACAGTATTACGTTGAATTTACTACCTGCCATAAAAAAATTGTACGTCCACATTGACATATTTAAGAGCTATAAAACCTACAGAACCCTGAAACGGCTGAACACGACACGCATGTGATGTACTCCAATACATATAAAACTTTATGATATTTTAATATTAAATTCTGTAGTAGATCATTTCTTATTTAATTTATACGTAATTAAAAAAAGTCCTGTTCTTATGAACTAAAAGGTAATTAGTCATGTCAATTAGTAAACTTAGTTTGTAAAGTGTACAAACACAGTACACTTTAAACCAAGTTACCTAAACCCAACCCATCGTGTCTGAAGTACGATACTATTCATCGGTGCAGTCAACATTTATTTTTCGATAATTATTTATTTACTATCCATAACGAAAGGACACCTTTCGTTAGGTCTATTTTTTGATGTAATTGATGATCTATTAAATAAATAAATATAAGCTATACTAATATTGTCCAGACGTAAATTTTGCTTCTTTATATATAGGCAGTAATATCCGAAAGTAACAATTTAATTTTTAATAATAATCACGGCTAAAAAGTTACATTATTCCGGAATATTATACATTTCAAATTATATTTATATAATATCATTTTCATTATTAATAAATTACGCCCGTACGAAGCCGGGGCGGATCGCTAGTTAAATATAATATATAGTACGCTGGTGACGTTCTCGTTACCATAGACACGATTTTCCGCTAGAATATCAGTTTCAGCCAACTCTTTACATAGAAGCGCCATGAAATAGATATTCTACCACCAAACAGAAATATTACATATTGGGTACCGGTTTTGACGGTTAGTGAGACAGTGTAACACAAGAGGCAAAACATCTTTGTTCCCAAGTTTGATGGCCCTTTGTCGAGGTAATGATGAATATAAACAAAAATGCCCTCAAAATTGAACTTGAAATATAACTATAACGGCGCCATAAGATAAGATATCTTATTTTCTAAAACGTATAAGCTTAAGAAGATTTCTTTCAAGCACCACACGACTCGTCGTTAATTTTATCTAAAAGATAATTTTATACTAGCGAAAAGCATTCGTGTAGAAAAATCGACATTGTTATTTTACAGCGGGCAAGAGACTAACGCTGTACGTCTAACTTTACTATACTTCCCTCGGATGTTATAACTAAATTGATATTTTAAACTTAACGATAGAGTTTGCAAAAATGAAATTTCTTTAGGATATATTTTTTTCTCTCCTATAAACTGAGCGCCGCACTGCAGTGACATTCTGTAAGAGATGACTTCGGATCTCACTTGTGAAATGTTGAAAACATTTTGATGCTTGTTTTCTTCGATAGTAGTCGATGTCGAATATCACTTTTCTGGATGATTGCGATTTTTCTACTGTTTGTTTCGAGTTTGGTTACACAATAGCTCTACAGCTCTACAAACTGCCGGGTTATTGCTTTTAGATCGCAATGCCTTGTTTAAAGTTTCTAACGTGCATTTAAATTGTAAAGTTTGAACATATATGCAAACTCGGAATAGTACACGGAATAAAAAATATGCTATAAAGACTGATATTTCCAACGTGACAGATTTTTATTTCGGACATTCAATAGTTTCGCTTACGGTTACGGAGCTCCATAACATCTCTGATATTCACCCGAAGTTCAAACCCACCTACTAGAATGGCTTAGTTGAGTAAGGTTTAAAATCTTCTACTTAAAGAAGAATTTTATTATAATAATTTATACTCTAAATATTTATTAATATTGAAAATATTGAAATGAGAACAATCAAGAGGAAATTCGGAGTTTGGCAAATAATACAAAGAGCTGTTGATCCGTCAACCTAACGAACTCGTTCGCCAATTCAACATGGACCAATATGTGAGACGACTTAAACATCATCATATCCTAGAGCTAGAAGACCGGCAGTAGCTCTGAGCAACAGATGAGTGCTTCGAATGGGAACAGAACAGCTCAGAGCTGTTTGGGGTGATTGAAAATACAAGCTTTTTTTTTTAAATTGAAATTATACATAACACGAACGAAAAGTATATAAAGCTTACGATACACACATTAATCTTATCTGTATTGTTCACATCGTCAGCTAAATAGTTATTCAAACTTTCGTTAAAATCAAACAATGTTTTTTTATCATACTTGCTAAAAAATATGAAGCCATTAAATATTACAACGTATAGCAACAGGTTCCTATTGATGAAATCGATATTGTTTCAGATCTGGAGGGAATACGATACTGATGGCAGCGGATACATTGAAGCTGATGAGCTTAAGGTATTGTATTACATACAACTTTTTTTAAACGTTTATGCAAAGACTTAAATTGAATCTTTTTAATCTGTAGTAAACTGAAACGTTAATTTATTGTAAGAGATGTAAATAATTTAACTTTTTTAAAAGTGTATAGGCAAAGATTTGTAATGAATATGATTTGTTTAACTGTAGTCGTAGAGTAGAATGTTAATTGAAACAAAATTCAATGAAACGTAATACATTTTTTTTTAAAAGTTTAGCAAAGATTTAAAATTGTTTTTATCGGCAGTCATTAATTGTTTACGGAAACGTTAATTTAGCGATTGAAACAATATCAAAAGAGATATATACTTTATTATTTGTATAGATATTATAATATATTATGATATTTATTTTTATTCGTAGACTTTTTGATTAGACATTTTGAGTTTCCTTTTAGTATTTTATGTTGATATTTAATGGCTCCCTTACATTATTATTGATTTTATATATGTGCCCAATAAAATAACATAACCTCATACTATGTTTAATAATTTTATCTTAATAGGTTCTACACATCCGTGAACTTCAACGATGCTTATGCTAAGTAGATATGAAATGTTTGTGCATCAAAAAACGCCATCATCACCAGGCCTTTCCAATATCCCATTTACGGGCGGGAATTTTTACTTTGACCAAAGGATTTGGCAGACTTTTACCACGAGCCTCACAAAAACATTGCTTGGGCTGGCGTGTTACCATCGCCTTACGAGTTATTTTAAAACATCCATTGGATTAAAATGTATATAAATTCAAAGAGAACGTAAATCCGTTGGTCTTGCGCCTGAACTCTTTCCGGTCGTGTTGGATTTGCCGTCCGGATTATGAGAGTGTCGGAATAGAGAGTGTACTTGCACACACATTTTGCACTATAATATCTCCTGCGTAAGTGGCTGATCTCTATTGAAATTGGCCAACAATCATAAAAAAAAACATAGAAGATTTTAAATTCAACCGTTAATTTGATAAATATTTCCAGAACTTTCTCCGAGATTTGCTGAAGGAAGCGAAGAAAATTAACGACGTATCTGAAGACAAACTCATCGAGTATACCGACACAATGGTGAAGGAAACGTTTATTTATAAACACTAAGACAATTTAAGTTTTAAACAAGCTTAACAATTAAAAATTATAAATAGCCGCTACAAATCATGACCGCGTGGAATAGAGGCAAAGATGCTAACGGCATATCTCCGTTGAATTGCAATTCGTATTCTCTTAACGCGATTAGTGATCCCTCCCCCCAGTGATTAGTGGTCATTTACTAGTATAGTACCGTATTGGTATAGGTAGCAATATTATCTGTTTAAGAATATTTCTCTTTCACTGTTACTACAAGGTCTAGAAATGCCTCGAGATAGAGAATGTTCAAAATTTTGCAACAAATGTAATTTCATTGAATCTATACTAATACGTACATGTATTATAAATGCGAAAGTAACTGTGTCTGTTGCGTTTTGACTGAAAACAAATTGATGAAATTTGTTAAGAGCAAGGTTTAACTCCTACATACGTTACTTTTGTTATTAACTAACTTGACGATCAAACACCAAAACGAGAGCGTATCCGCAGGCGACAACGATCATAATTATATTTTTAATTGAAAATGATCTGATTTCAATATTTTCGAAGAGTATTTTAATTCAATCATAATGATTAATAAACGACGCGGCTGACAGTTCCCGAACGCGTACGCGACGTCAGTTTCGTAACAGACAGCCATTTTGTGTGATTTAATATTAAAGGCATATTAACATTATGCCAACGTCACAAACACTTGTGACGCGTTTTGTAGTCGAGGAATTATATTAATTTTAATTAACTGGTGTTCTCCCAGAGGTCGAAATTCAATCATAATTATCTATACTAATATTATGAACGCGGAACCTGTCCATCTTTTTGTTACTCTAACATGGCCAAACCACTTTACCTGAAATTTTGGACATATATACTTTTTTATACCTAAAACCTGACCATTCGAGAGTTATTGATAAATAATTAAATCGGTTAACAGCGGACACAAAAATTAACTGAACTGTCGACGTCATTGCCTATTTTTATTTAGACTTAACTTATATTTAGAATACTATTTTCATTTAATTGAGTGAATAAATATTTAATTCTTAGCATTACTTAAATATCAAGACTCAAGGTCATTTTTCATATATTAATTTAAATAAAATAGTAATTATAAATAAAAGGCTTTTTAAATAATAAAAGTAACTAAAGCAGTTTATGTTCGCAGCTCCAAGTATTTGATTCAAATAAAGATGGCCGCCTTCAACTGTCGGAAATGGCGAAGTAAGTACTTTTAAATCCTAGAATTCGTTTTAAACTAACACATATATTTTTACATTACATTTTACATTACATTATATATTATATATAAAAATATATGTGTTACAAACAAAAAATACCTTTCTCACCACTTATTTTCCTGCCAAACAATGCACAAGCACTACTTAGTATAGTTATGGTCCGGTTTTAAGGCTGAGTGAACCAGTGTTATTACAGGCACAGGATAGCTTCTTCGTTACCAAGGTTTGTAGTGTATTGACGATTGCCTTAAATCGGCTACCTGATAGTAAATGGTCATTACCATTAACTCATCATATAATTCCTTAGCGATTAATATTTCTTACACCAATAATAGTAATAATCACCACTTACCATCAGATGTCTGTTTGATCTACATTACATTTTAAATAAGATAACCAGACACGTTCATCAGCCTCGCTAGGAGACGTGAGTACACAACAATGCAAGCACAATACTTATGTAGAATTTAAATAGGACTATCAAAGCTGAGATTGAGTTGAACACACACACACACACACACACACACACACACACACACACACACACGCACACACACACACAGACGCACACACACACACGCACGCACACACACGCACACACACACACGCGCGCACACACACACACACACACACACACACACACACACACACACACACACACGCACACGCAGCCCATATGACCAATTTTAGAATCACTTTTGAGTAATTGCCTCGGTTAACTATAAATTACACTATAAAGTAATTATTATTACAAAGCCCTCCGCCATAAATCCTACATAGCCTTATAGCGAGCTGTCAGAAATCTATAATAATATTATAATAGCGAAAGTAACTCTGCCTGCCTGTCTGTCTGTATGTATGTCTGTTGCTCTCCTTCGTCTCTCGCTTCTAACCGAATTTGAGGACATTTTATTAAGCTTGAACTTCAAGGGCATTGACTATGCCTAATCTGACGACCAAACCCTAAAACGCGAGGGTAGCCGCGGGTTTATAATTTTTTATTGGAAACCAAAACCAAATAATGTACATGAATGTATCAAAACTTATGAGTAATATTACAAATTGTACGTACTCATTCTATGAGTACACGCGAACTGGACCGAGCCTGTGTCTCAGACGCTAGTCCGTTCCGACGTCATACAATTATACGAAATATAAACCCTTAGATTTACACAATTCATTCGATTTGCCAAAACCTTCGCTATATTTTACACTTGAAACAGTTCTTGATTAATTTGTCTTACTTCCAAAGTTCTGATAACAACTTAGCCGAAATTAAAACAACATTAATTCGTAAATTCATAATGAATAAAAAAAGCAAGTTTGGAGCGTATGCCCACGCAGCTCCATTGCGGAATACACATGTGGCAGAATTTTGTTGTAATTAGACACGTCATTCAGGTTTCCTCCCGATGTTTTCACCGTCAAGGCACGTGAAAATTAAATGGTGCTTGCCTGTAAACTATATAAGATCTCGATCAGTTGTCAATTCAAATCAAAGTTAAATTGTTTACTTATATTACCTCCTCCTGCCATTGAAATAGACTAACTAGGTTAGCTAGGTAGGCTATAAATTGTGTAAAGGATGGGTATTATCAGTACAAATGATAATAGCAGTGACTTGAGGTACGAAGAGTGTAAGACTCAAGACATACGTTTAGCGGTTTAAGGTCTCTTGTATTAAATCCTTGAGTATTGAGCACGTTCAATTTATTATAAAAGTAATATGTGTTAAATATTATCTTTTAATTTATATTAGCGTTTCGCCCCGGCTTCACAGCAGTCTTTTCCAGCATTTAAATTACAAAGTTAGGTTAGTTAAATACAATTATATATGTATATAACATATCCTTCCTGGAAGTCAACAATGATTGAGCAAGTGAAACTGCGAAACCAAAGTCGTTTATAGTAATATTGTATTCAAAAATTCATCATCTGTTACAAATTTAATGTATATTTGTTGAATATAGGTACGAATATTGTGAGACTCGAGACAAATCTTTTTAAGGGCTCTTATATCAAACCCTTGAGTAAGCACTTACATCGAACTGAAAAGAAATAATTTACAAAGGGATTCCAAAACACGTCTCCTCATTTAATACTATTGTATGAATATTTGAAAGTGAAAATATCTATTTAAAACCAGATAATTTGGAAGACAAAAATTACTATTAAGCCATCGACATACTTTTTCGAACCGTAAATATTAGCAACAAAGCGAGACCGTGTTTAATATTCGGAAAGCCGGTAAAACACCGAATTTTCCGATTTAATCCCGACGGAGACGAGATCAGATTATGTAATTTGCTTGTTTTATCCTTTTACGGTATCAAAGTTTTAGTCGCCATATTTAATACAATCAAGGCCGATTCGGAACTTGTCTATGAATAAGTAGTATTAATCTAGATTAAAAATACTTACAAAGTAATATGGCATAAATATTAAATAACTATAGCAAATATTTTAACTGTTATATAAAGATATTTGCTTAAGCACGTCTGGATAATATGATCCACTCGTCAATTATAAATTTAGAACGAAAGAAAAGTATATTAATAGTATATTGCAGAAGAAATAAGTGCAAAAAAAACGTAATGACAAAAGGAAATAATAATAATAATAGAAATCAGAATTAAAATGTTACCGCTAAACATTTGATATTTACAATTTGTTTTTTTCTTGTATCACATTATTAGGATATATTGACGATGATCCCTGATCTGAGTAACATAATCATAATAATAATCAGCCTGTAAATTTCCCACTGCTGGGCTAAGGCCTCCTCTCCCGTTGAGGAGAAGGTATGGAGCATATTCCACCACGCTGCTCCAATGCGGGTTGGTGGAATACACATGTGGCAGAATTTCGTTGAAATTAGACACATGCAGGTTTCCTCAAGATGTTTTCCTTCACCGCCGAGCACGAGATGAATTATAAACAAATTAAGCACATGTAAATTCAGTGGTGCCTGCCTGGGTTTGAACGCGAAATCATCGGTTAAGATACACGCGTTCTTTTTATGTTATGTTTATGTTAGAGGTGGCAAACGAGCAGGAGGCTCACCTGATGGAAAGTGACTACCACCGCCCATGGACATCTGCAACACCGGGGGGCTTGCAGGTGCGTTGCCGGCCTTGTTCTAACCACTGGGCCAACTCGGCTCGATGATCTGAGTTAGAAGGTCTAAATTCATACATATTTGAAAAAATCTTGTTACTTTAAATCGTCTAATAGCACCTTTTTTATTTACCACAAAAATCCCGATATCAAGACTTTATTCCCATTCAAAAACGTACATCTGCCAGCCGATGGCCAATTTTTGAATCGGCATTTTTGTTATAATAAAACAATGAATATTTGTGAGAAAGGTAATCTATTTTGTCTCACTCCAAAGTACTGTTATTATTTACATACTACAGTATTTCAAGGGATCGCTTTAGACTCAAAACTTCAGTGAAATCCTCATATATAGTCCCTGACAGGGACTTAGCTCCGCAGCATACGCGGTTAGAAAAGTTTACAGGTTGTTACTGTACTGTTCTTAAATCTTCTCCGAAACACGTTGCATCTTCTGATATTACATTTATGTATTGAGGCATTACAAAAACACGTCACCTCATATATATAAAAAGCTATATAAAAATCTAGTTTCAATATTTTATCTATTATTACACGGTTACATACATACCTAAATATTGTGTGACGTGTCTTAGATTCTAAACGAAATAAATTCAATATGCCACTCGTAAAACATTAGAAACTGACTTAGGTGATACGCTATATTTTATTTGTTTGTCGTAAATTCTATAATAATTATTATAGTTAATGTCGCATAATACTTTCTGAAATTAGACCATTGTGTTCAGCGTTAAATTTCGAGTTTGTTCTTACAGAAGAGCTCCATGAACAAAGATGGCGGCCTATTAAGTTTTTTATGTAAAAAAATTAAAATATATATATTATATTACAAAAAAAAAACAATTACATAACTTGGCAACCTATGCCATAAAAGTTGCTTCCTTTTGTATACGCAGACAGATATTTGGAGATACAGCTTAAAAATGATAAATATTTTTTGGTTATCTCCCGACTGACAAAATTAATATTTGATTAACATAAACGTCATTGAATTAGTCAAACTTAAAGAAATACTTATTAATAGAACATTAATATAAATATTTATATATTGAAAATTAAAAAATATTAATTATATATTTTATTGATGTGAAAATATCTAAACAGTTGTAATGGAAATTGAACCAATATTTCTCAGGTTGTTACCGGTAAAGGAAAACTTCCTGTGCCGACAGGTGTTCAAGGTGAGTGACAGTTCATTTCCCGCCAAGACTGCGACATTTTCACGTCCGCCATTTTGTCATAACGATAGTTCGCATTTCATTCAATTACTTATTTAATTAAGTCAGTTAAAAAACGACTAATTACTGTTTTGGAAAAAATATAACATTTTAATTAAATAGGTAATTGAAATATACATTTCCATTTTTTAACATTAAAACATATTAGGAAATCGATATTTTTTATGTTTCATTATTGGCAATTGACGTGTATAATTTATTTTTTATTTCTATGTAATATTTTAGTAAGAGAGGATTTATTTGTTTTATTAAAAAAAATGTTTTGATCGTTGCATAATTTTATTGTTTAATAACTTTATACACCGATAAAAACAGTTGTTACGTAAAAAGTTACACAGTCCATAATGCAGTATAAAAGATATGAATATATGTTTTTATTTGGTATCATTTGTTTTCATTCATTTATATGTCACTAGTCAACTTCTTTTAATTTGCACAACCACCATAAATAATTCATAAACAATTTATAAAAAAATAAATAAATAAACAGATTTTTTATTATTTATTTAGATTTAATATCTTTTCATAACTTCTTTACATTCATTTATTTGCTTGTTGTTTTGACATTAGTCACACACACAAACACATTCCGATTCACATATCTCACAAATTATAGTGAGAAAAATGTTCACTTTTTGTAGGTGTATTATTTGAAACAAGCACTATTACAAGCAATATAGTACATAGTTAAAAATGGGCATTTAAAACAGTATAAAAAATATTTTGAAAATTTATAATATTTAATAAAACAATTTTTATACTTAGTAGAATTATTTTGACATAAGCCCAAATAAAGTGTAATTTAGATTATTGAAAACTATTTTCAAAAATAATTCTAAATTAATAGATTTATTAAATGACAAATAGCATGTTACCTTTGATTTGCCTGACTCTATCTATCTTAACACTGCTGCTTGTCTGCACTGCACTCTTAGGAGGGCATAGAGGTGAGTCCTCATTAGTCTAACAACGATGCCAAAAATATTATGAAACAAAAACTTAAGGATGAAATTATACAGCCAACACATTACAAACTTTTTTTAAATATTTTCATCGCCATTATAATTACAGCTAATATATACAGCTAATTAAACTTAATAGCTAGTCATTTTAAAATATATCTTTGAACTATTGTCGTTAGGTATGAATTAGCTTAATTCTTAGTCAAAGAAAATAATATATTAAAAAAAAAAACCCTTTATAATAAAAATACTTGTTTTAATGTTAATTTATAAAACATTATACTACTATAATGACCTACAGATAAAACAAATTGTTTAATAGGTAATCGGCATCGTTGCTAGGTGAACACTGTAAATATTTTAATATAAAAGATTACTTTTTAGTTAAATATTTAAAAGCTTGTTTTATTTAAGTTATATATTTTTTTTAAATTTTCAAATAACTATATATTAAAAAAGATATTTAAAAAAAGTAATAATATAAGGTCTAAAGTTATATATACTTAGTTGGTTTTTTTTTAATATATTTTCTTTTTAATCTGCAATAATTACTTTATTTATATGTCTAATTTTACTAATTATATTAATTTTACTATATTTTTTACAATGTGTACAACTAGCTGTACGTTTTTTTTTTAATAAATATATAATTATATTGTGTTATTTTAAAATAACTATCAATTTTTTTTAAAATATCTATTTTAGTTAATAGAGAATAATACGACTGCTATCGGCTATTTTTAAATGTGTAGCTAAATAAAAAAAAAAAATTTGTCGTCAAAATAGATTCCATTATTCTAGTTATTAAAAATTATAATCATATTGAATTATAAACCCTATTAAATTGCTGATAAATTGACTTAACATAACATGTCATAATTATGGATATCCTCGAAGGCGAATAAATACCGTCAATGATTAAATTTTCCTACTAATTACAGCTATACATTTAAAAATAGATATAAACACTTTAAAAAAAAAAGAATCTAATATTTTAATTTAACAGGGCGCAACAAAATTAACAAAGGACGATATCGAACGTGTTTTCTCTCTTTACGATAGGGTAAGTTTTTATCAGTAAATATTTTATAGCATTTTTTTAAATGTAAAATTATAGTTAATAAAGGGTGGATTTTCTCTTACTGTATTAATTCACAAATTTCAACGTTAAATAAAAATGTTGTGATGTTTTGTGTGCAGACTTGATCTTTTAGAATATGTTTAGACAATGATCTAAAAAAGTTACGAAAATCGACCTAGCCGTTACAATAACGAAACTTGCATAAAAATCTTGCAGTTTTTTTTCTATAGCGTATAAATTAAATATAATAATATTATTATAAATTATCTGTGTTCATTTTTCTTATCTACAGGAATAGTCCTGTTTTCATAATTTTACAGTACACCAATTTTTTATTCATAATTTTTTGTTCATTTATTTTTTTCACAAATCGCCTCTTTTATTTAGTGCATAGGGAATTAGTGTATATTATATAGTATACTAGCTGTGCCCGCGACTACGTGCGCGTTGTTTGAATTTAAGTTATTTGGATATTGTAGCGTGATTTTATTTTTATTCTATATATAATTCTAAAATAAAAGTAGCCTAAGTTACTCCTTATTACATCCGCTATCTGCCAGTGAAAGTCCCGTCGAAATCGGTTCAGCCGTTCCAGAGATTAGCCGGAACAAACAGACAGACAGACAGACAAAAATTTTAAAAATGTTATTTTGTTATATGTACCGTGTATACATACATTTAGTAAAATTTTAATATTACAGACAGACACTCCAATTTTATTATATGTAGTATTCTGTGTCCGCTTATTTTTAGACTATTATTATTTGATAGAAAATTAAAATAAATCGCCATTTTTTTAATAATCATAAATTAATTACATTTATCTACTATAGATATTTCTCAACAGAGCTGAAATTAAAAGGTAATATCCGCTGATAAGAGAGCAATTGCATATTTCTAAAGATAGAACTGGCTTTCTCAGATCAATGGAAAAACAACATATCACAAATTAACTTAATCACTTAAATATAATTAATTTTTGCTATATTTTATATATGTTACTATATTATCTTTAGAAATTAACTTCAAGTTCCCGAATTATAGAACCATTTTAGTTAAAAGCACGACCTACTCGAAAGCTTATAATACGGCACCAGAATTATGTTCGGCGTCTGTTAAAACATTATTAACAAAAATATTGCTTACATTTTCAGGACAATAACGGCTCTATCGAAAATGAGGAGCTGCGTGGATTTCTAAAGGATCTTTTAGAACTTGTTAAAAAAGTAAGTTACATTGTATATAGCAGCTGTTTGTAAATTTCTCGAAATGAAATGATCTTCGGTGAGATATTCTTCAGACAAATTACATTGGGATCGGTGATAACACTGATGCCTAAAAGGGTCTAAAGGTTTCCTTTTATAACCGTAATCGATATATGTATACAATCACGATTCAAAAAATCACTTCTTTAGTTTTGGAAGACACTTATTAAACTGGGTAGTAATTGCATTAAAACCAAAGTTCCAAAAATGCAAATATTATATTTTTACAGTCGACACCTTATATATATTGTGAACCATCGATCTCGCGATTCAGACACCAGCCCCTTCATAATTTTTTTCAGTACAAACATGTAATATATTTAATTAGCTTGTAATCTTATATATAAAAATAATCAGCGTTTTTCAAATATTATTCTTGATCTCTCCCTATCCGGAGCCCTTGGACGATTTGTGACGGACGAACTATTGATTTTGTAAAGCTTATTTGACCTATTAAATAGGAAACGTAAATCTTTAATGGAGTTCAAAATTTGGGTAGCACTGAGCGTATGTACGAGTATGTGTTTTGTTCTAATACCCAATTAGTGTTGAACTCAACGGTGAAAGTAAAAATCGCAACGTATTCTTTAGATAATATTCTACGTGTTTTTTCTTTATTAAACACAGTATATAATATACATACCAGAAAATTATACAAGATATGAACTTAGTATAAATGTGCTTATACCTTAAAGAGATTCATTCCAGCAGGAAAGAACAATAATATAGACTAATTAAAAATGAACAGTTTAAATCTGTTAATACGTATACTCAGTTAAATACAGAACTAGATGCATCAGTAAGATGAAGTAATGCTCTTTCAACTTCTATGAAAATACGGCGTTAACTAGGAATTATTTGGCCCAAAAGTGGAACATCTTGTTTAATTCTTGTTAATGTTTGTTAAATTCAATGCTTAATGCAAAATATCTATTTATATGCTTTTGTTTTACAGGATTACGACGCACAGGACCTTCTCGAGTTCGAAGAAACAATTCTCCAAGGAGTAGAGTACAGTAGCGAAGGGAAAATCAGTAGAAAACAACTGACGATGATCCTTCTAGCTCTGGCTAAGCACAATCAAGAAGAAGAAGTCTCGACTCCATAAGAAAAGCCAAAAGAAAACACCACTCCGTCCCAGTAGTTCAATGAAATAAAATCTGTAACAGACGAGCTGAAATTCGTTCCTTGAAAGATTTCCTAGTAAAATTTCAATACAAATTTCCCTTCTATATTAAATGTTACGTGGGCTGATCAAGAATTAAACCCAAGTAATAGTTCAAATAACGACAAAATATACAATGACGCACTGTTCTGGATGAATAGTACTGAATATTGCAATTCTTTGTACTCATGAAGTAAATACATAGGAAATGTCTTGTACTCTACATGTTCTTAAATACCTACAAAATTTCGTCCTATCATTGAAGTGAACCTTTGAGGTGATGGTTACCTCAGGATGCCACATTTGTGAATATTTGCTATTTAATACCGCACGTGATATTTCTGTCGTCATATTTCTGTCTCACTATACGTTGGAAACTGTTACAGTGGAATTGACAGCTGGTGGCCAATCAACTAGAAAAATTTCGCTTTCGAATATCGCAATCGAATCGAAAACGTAATCACTGCCCTTGATTTTTCCATTGTACTAACATAACGAACGAATCGTTCCGAAGTCTACCGATTTAAAAATACTCAAAGAGAATCGGAAACTTATCTTGGCTGTTACAAATTAGTACGATTGGTCCCACGGTCAGGGAAAATATCTCATGGCTCTCCACGATACACAAACAGTCCACAATAAGCCCGCGTATCATTTACCTTGAACTGATATAATGCGCAAATGATTTGTGCAAATTATTAGCTCGTCCATTACAGTTTAATGCATATGTTGCCATAATTAGATGAGATACTATCGTCGAAATGACATAGAAGGGTTTGAGCGATGGAAAATAAGTAAGTGCCAATGTCGGACAAATACATCTATGATTTGTTTTTGACAGTAAATAATATTCCTGAAACCTCAATTATTATATGCGTAAATATGTATGCGTAAAAGTATTCTCTATAAATCAGATTTATTTCAAAAGAAAGAAAGAAGACCACGCGAAGAACTCAACCAGCATATTCTTTGATGAAGATACAAATAAACAATATTAAGCAATTTCGATTTTATATTGTGGCAAAATTAAAAGGCATAGTTTTTCTGACAAGTACATTTTTGGGACTTTCTTGTTTTGCCCTTTGCTTTCTGTCTCTGAAATAATAAACAGATAAGCTACACATACATCGCTCAATCCATTCTACGTTTATGATCGTTGTAGTAGAAATACTGGTTTCGTGAGACAGTTGCACAGATTAAATATAATTTTAATTTGTACAATTGACTGGCGATTTTTTTTAAAAATAAATATCGTATATTTTGTATCATCGTAATTGCATATGTAGATTTTTTGTTTAGTTTCAAATGGATGTCATATACGTATGTATTTATTTTATATAGAAAGTTGTTTCATGTGTAGATTTTTCGTGTCTATAATAACTATGAATATTGCATATTAGTTTATTAACTATAGCGGCCTGTTTATTTAGTTTTGTAATAAAAAATATATAAATATGTTTATTATTAAGGGAAGGTTATTACAAATGTCATCATTGTGACGCCAAAACGTATGCCAAATATATAAAAAGAACATAGATACTATTTTCATAATATTCTTATTTCAAAAAAATACATTTTCCATATATACTTATTTAACAAAATACTTCAATGCTCGTAAAAAAATAAATTTAAGAAAAACGCCATATGCACAAATGTTTGTTTCAGAGGATAATAAATTTATTTCGTTGGGCTTTGATAAATTCACATTATAATTGATGAATTTGAAGTTATAAAAATATGGGGGTTAGAAGCCAATAAAGTTCATTTCATGAAACGAGCTCCTAAAGTTAATGTTTAATGGTTAGTGCGCGTAAACTCAATTTTCTAAATAATTTCTTAGGATTGTCTTATATGACGGATTCGTCTCGCTATCTCTTACCTCTCGCATTGACCAATGACGTAGGTACGAGTATTTTATTCCGTAGGAGTTCGATTCGTGGAATGGACTATAGTGTGAAACTAAGGTAATGGTCAACCGGGTAAGGTTTGTCCTTTGAGACGAAGTGATTTGACGGACACATTTTATAAACAGATACTTCTTAACTTAAGATAAGCTGTTAAATATATCATCTAAGGTCGGTTAGCAAAAATGACAAATCGGTTCGACAATTATTAAGTGTATTTTGTCTAAGCCCACGGAACTCGGTACATTCGTATGAACTCGGTACTTTTGTATAAAAGTGAAGTGTTTATTAACGATTCAATATCAAGTCGTATTTCGTTTCGCAATAAATTCGTTTTAAAATATTAACTAAGTCATAGGCAGTTACGTTATTTAATGTCCGGCCGAGAAGGTGAGAAAATGCTTTCCTGATAAGTCTGAGGTCAGGCCCGGGCTCAAGTAGACAATGTAAGTTTGAAATGGCGAAGAGTTTACGATAAAAATATTATAATTTTTTATTTGCTCTTCTTACAAATAATCATATCATTATGTCAACTTACAATAATGTTATGTTTTTTTGCGATAATTTAAATTTTTAAATACGAAAACAACATTTTTCAAAATTTTCAAATTTACACTATGACAACTGACAAGGGTATGATATCAAGATCAATTGACAGACTTCAGGAAAACAATCTCTCATTGGCCGAACTTGAGACGTCATAACCATCAGGTATTTGTTGCCATAGTAAAATTAAAAAACAAAAGCGTTTTTTTGTCTTTGCGCATTAATCATAAATAAAGAAAAGGACATTAAAGAAATTAACTGGTTGTAAAATAACGTTATATTTGAAGGCTGTTCTAATAAATACGTATAATTATATTATATATAATAGAATTTTATATATAAATATTATTAGTTGTATATTAATGTTGTGATGTTAGCTTTGTATAGACGTGGATGGATTTAATATTCTTGTTAGGTCAACGCCACACATGCGTGAAAACGCTATTAAAGTATTTTATTGAAATTAAATCGAAACGTTAAGACTTTGTCACAATTCTCGAAACACATTTAAGCGTAGCTTTAATATATGTGAATTATCTGATCTGTAATTGATTGTGGGGCATACTAGGGCCGATTTCTTCTGTACAATCGTTAGTTATTTTACCACCAAACGTCGTAAATTGCAAATGTTAATTGTCGTATCACAAATGTGATCACGTGCCAACGGGTAAGCTATTTTATCATTTATTTTTAAAAATTAAAAAGTTTCGGGCTGTGGATTGATTTTAAAATATGCAAGTACAATATTTGAACTCTCGAATATATATTTGTCAAATTTCTTCACACAAGCACCCTAATAAGTTGCAAATTGAAAATTAAATTGTTAATTAAGTTGGTGTTTATGCTATCTAAATGTTTTAGAAATGTTAAATGGGTAATTAAATATATTAAATGTTTAGCTAAGCTAAATTATTTGTAATTTAATGGCTAAGCAAGGTTATTTCACATAAAACAACCAACATCTCCTGTCTAGAAACTTTTAAATACTATAAGCTTTATTAAGTTCCACCTCTATTGTATTCTTTTTAATTGTAATAGTATACTTACTAAACTTTTAATAAGAAAGTATAATATCAAATTAAGTGCATTATGTATAACATTAAATACTTAGATTATTGTGACAGATATTTATTAATGTTAAAATAATATAACATATATATATCCATCCTCCTGCCCTTATCCTAATTTTACTTGGGGTCGGCACAGCATATCTTCTTCTTCCATACTTCTCTGTCGGACGTCATCTCACAAGTTACACATATATATATATATATACTAATATAAATAGGGTGCGGTAAACCATAAATGAAATAAAAAAAAGCTAAAATAATTATCAAATATCGAGTAACATTTTATATGATCAGTTTTGTAATAATAAAATGGCTTTATAGTATATAATTTATGATAATTTAAAAAGTAGATAACATTTTCATGCAATAGTATATACACACATAAACTTAATTTTATTTTAATAAGTAATAAGAAAAACGTGCTTTTTATTATAAGTTAGTACCTTATAGGGAAATTTAAATCCGTCTTTGAAATACAAAAAATTACGAAATAGACAAAGATGTTGCCGTAGCACAATGTTGTTTAGTGGGAAATAACTTTGTCAATATAGTCGCAACGCCTGGCGGCTGGCACTATGTGTTAAAATAAAAATGAAGATGTTTGCTATAAAGTGTTTATATTTGTAAGTTGTGTTTTAATTTCATACCTATTGACTTAATCTCCCTTAACTTTTAAACTGAATATATACAGTGAAATAAAATAAAATGTGCAATTCGAATATTGAATATGTCCTAAATAGGACCTGTTCATAATACTGATTTATCGACTGCAACATTTATTAATCCGCAACAAATATTTGATAGCAACAGTTGCTAAGCTCTAACCGTAATGGCCCCATGATGATAATTATGTTAAAATTACACTCAATGTAGAATAAGTGTCTATGACACTATCAAGCTTTGACTTAAATATTTAAGATAATCACTGGAATTTTTTTGTTATTGGTTCTATATTGCGATTATTGTAAGTACATATTTAAATTTCATACTTATAAAAATGTGAGTAAAATATTATTTTTAAAGTAATTGATTTTCCAAAACCAATTCATTAAATTTAAAATAATTCCTAACAACAGTATTATCGATTACAATAAGCTTTCTATTGACCAAAGTGAACTTTAACCGTTGTTGTTTTACCTAAGATACGAAAGGAGTTTATAGGGTAGAGTCTTAATAATACAGGTATACGGACTTATGAATAGCCCACCTGATGAAATCACCACCGTCCAAAGACTATTCGAAATATTAACCATTCATTACATCGCCTATGCACCACCAGTCTTGAAAGCTAAGATGTATATCCATTGTACCTGTTGTTATTAATCCACCCACACACACTTCAAACTAGAACACAGCAATATTATTATTATTGATGCTGTTTGAGGGTAGAATATGCGATGAGTACCAATCCCGTAGGTGTTACCTATGCCGGCGGGAAGTTTTATAGCTAAAACTTGGTTTACCATTATTTATGAAATCATCAAAATAAATTTTATTTCTATAAACATTAAAATTGTTTAAAATTACATATTATCAGCATCATATAATATTAACCTAATTAGGACGCCCTAGGTGACCAGCTGTAGACAACGATAGGCTATGTGAGTAAATACAGATGACAATTTTTGAAGTGATAACTTCTTATGGGAGAGTAAACTGCTTCGTTACGTAACGCGTTACGGCGCCAGTGTGTCTGGTTTCACTTTCTCTTACGCATACGGCAGCGGTAGGCAAGCACTAATGTAATGCAAGTATAATGATACTAATAATGTACTTTCACATAATTCTAATGTATATGTATAATGAAATATATTTTATAATCGCTACGAGATTTTACTAATAAATAACCTTTCATCACATTATCATATTAATATACATAAAATTTAACTAAGCTTTTTTCAAGTTAAACATAAATAGTTCAACTTAGATTAGTTTAATGTATCACTTCTGTTGGGCATCCCGAGACGAATATGTATTTATATTTTTAAATACTAAATTTAAATCTTTAAAATTCATGAAAAATCTGACAAAATTAATGACAAAATCCGCAAGTATAGGATTAACTTATAATTTATTATTATATAAATGTTTAAATTTGCTGAATACAATACAATACCTATTTAAAAAAAATACATTTCAAATGAATACATGAAATAATTTGAAATTATCGAATAGGCAAGAATATCCAGATTCAGAGAATAGGCAATTATATAAAAATTGTATATTATCTGTTTCGAGCGTCGCCTTATAAAATTAGCCAATCAGAACGCATACAAAAACCATAGACAAGAAATAAAGCGCTGTTAAACTTTTCAGGATAACCGGGCGTAGCGCATCGTTGCGGTGCAATTTTCGCGGTCGTAATTTACATAAATCGTGTCGGATAGCAAACAGTTACTAAGGATTTTGTCTAAACATGGGTGTGGACGTTGAAACTATTACGCCCGGCGATGGTAAATTATTTTTAATTACCTAGTACAATGCCTATGATTTTATTATAACCCTAAACTATCTATTTCTAATTCCACCTTTTTTTACTTCAAATTATAATACTAATTATAAGAATAATCATAATTAGTGTATTTATGATCCAATCAGTTTGGAAATAGAACACTTAATGAACGACGATGGTTAAAACATTGTAATATTTATAGAGGCAACCTACCCAAAACGGGGGCAAACTGTCGTTGTCCATTACACCGGCACGCTGACGAACGGGCAAAAATTTGATTCATCCCGTGACAGAGGCAAGCCTTTCAAGTTCAAGATTGGAAAGGGCGAGGTCATCAAGGGCTGGGATCAAGGTGTCGCTAAGGTAGGACACATTAAAGTCATAGTTAGTAGCGACAAAAAAATATTTGCTAATTAGTGAGTAAAAATAACATAACCTATGAATGTTGAACTCACTTTTATGATAATACTTGCCATAACATACTTAAGTATGCGAATGTATCTTATATCTTTACCATATCTTTGATTTAATTTCAGTAGCTAGAGGTTAAGAAATCAATTTTCAAGAATGAATTAGCATTAGATTCCTAATAGAAAATATATAATTTATTAAATTGTGCAGATGTCCGTCGGTGAGCGTGCTAAGCTGACCTGCTCTCCTGACTTTGCATATGGCCAGCAAGGTCACCCCGGAGTCATCCCACCAAACTCCACACTCATCTTTGATGTTGAACTCATCCGTCTTGAATAAACTCATCAACACTTTGTGCACTAGATTTAGTTTCACTTAACTAATTGTTCACAAAAGAGGTTTTAAGCATTACCTTTTAGTGTTCAAAGTCATTACATAAGTTGAATTTCTATGTTAAGGGGGTTTTCATGCAATTGATAAAGATTTTGATATATTTCATTTTTGTAATTTCTTCATATAATAAATTTTATTATTGTATTTGATTCATGAATAAAACTATATGCAAGACATTCCGTGAGCATTTCAAAGTCAATTATACTTATATCTTTTATGTACTCTCAATGAATTTTGTATATTAATTGTAAGCACAAGATTGAATAATATTTGCGGATCAAAGATGTTTCTTCTTTCTTTTTAATTGTATTCCGGTATATACTTCAAAAGCTTTATTATATGTAATACTTTAAGAATAAACATCATCTAACACAATATTCTTTTATTTATCATGTTTACCATGTACCCACTTCCGCTGTGACCTCTCAATTGGAATTTCAAAAATGAAGCATTAAACCTGCTCAATCATTGTTAAAAATATTGCTTTGAAAGAAAATATTTTTAATCAGTCATTTATAAATAATCCATTTTTTTTGTAAAATTTTTCATTACTTTTCCACACTTTAAATCATCCATGTTGTAATAACAATGTTAAACCTACAAGCTAGCTAATTTGACCACAGGACCCTAGGTACTATGTTAAAATCCTGAGTAACCAATAAAGTTTATTGGATTTTTTTTGTCAAGAAATTATCAAAAGCAGAGAGAATCAGAGTTTGGTAGTTGGCAGTGTAATCTCATGCTTCGAAAAGTCGTAACTCTTCTCTCGTGTCTTGTAAAATGAATAATTAAAATAAAAAAAAAATTAAAATTAAAAATAAATTAAAATAAAAAAAAATTAAAAATTAATTTGATAATGGATAATCAATACGTTTAAATTTATTTTAAATATTTGATACTTTGTGAAAATATATATAACATAAATGTGAAATGAGAGCCAAGTTCAATATTATGATAAGGGCTTGGTTGTTGACTTCAACGACAAAAGAAGTGCGATCTAAATGGGTGCCAAGTTCAATGGTCAGTCCTGAAATTTAGTTATAACTATATAAAATATCATTTCTGTTAGGAGAATATATTGTAGCCTAAGGTCTGACTTGGCAGTTCTCCGAACTTTTCGTCATTAGCCTTATATACCAATTACCTACAATGTAATAAGATTTGAAGTGAGCAATGAAACGACAGTAGTTCGATTAAAATTTTTTTATTCATAAATCTTGTAGTCTTCATCTGAATGATGTTTCCTAATAGAACCTCTTTTGTTTAAATTAAATAATTAACATAAAACATTCATTTCTCGTACATTTAACGCAAAAATATCTCTTCCCTTTCATATATTGCTATTTGCACCGACGTGCGCCTATATACAAAGCTATATTATTTATTAATATTCTTAGTATTGTAGAAGCATTTTTTCTTAATATATAAGTCAATAAAAATTGTTAACCTTAGATTGTATTTTTAACGCACTAAAGAAGACTATAAAAAATAGGCTCATGTGAGTCATGTGTAATAAAAAATAACACAATAATATGCAAACAAAATACTTTTTCTAATCACGTTTATAAGTTTTTTGGAGGGCTCGTAATATAAAAATATATATCAACGGTCAATATTTCTACTAAAAGATAGCTGCTACACAGTTGAACTTATAATTATAACATAAACATAAGATCTGTAATTCCTTACAATTAAGTATTTCAATATTTATTTAATGATTAATTTACAATGAGAAAAATTCTACGATCTTATAAAATATGTTACAATAATAGATAGTACAAGTATAATATACTTATGTTTATAGTATTCATACAAAATAAATTTAGAAATATTCAAAGGACATGCCTTTGAAAAATAATTCCAAGGAATTTTTACTTGAAAAAAAAAAACGAATCACATATGTTATTCTTTTCTATATATTATATTTACAAGTTGACAAAAAACACATTGCTCGACGCCATTCCAATATAGGCACCTTATTTTATAAACAATATTCTCTTTATAAAAGAAATATCTAAACTAATATTAAATATAAATGATCGATTAAGTAACATTATTAGAACATACTTTAAGATGATAAATTTAGATCCGTCAAGTACTACAAAAACATTGTTTATATTACAAGACTTCATTATTGGAATAGAATACTTTATATTTAATAGTTTAGTTTGTCAATTACTCTATTCTTACTATTATAACCATCCATGTACTGCAAGACATTTCAAAACACAAAGTTGTCAAGTGAAAAATATTTAAATTTTAAAGCTCTAAAAAAAAAAGTTATTTGTGCCCTTTTTATTTTGAGAATTTTTACATGCGAGTAAACAATACGTTTGTTATACAAAATGTTATGGGTGACAAAAATAATATTAATAAAATTCACAGAATGTTCAACATTTCTCTGACACACCGAAAAAATATCGATCACTTTACGAGTTAGGCAAAGGTTTGAGCGGCCCTAGGCTTAATAAACCATCCGCTCCGAGTGCCTGTAAACTTGATGTCAGACCATTTTGCATGTTGTGCACTGATATCACGGGTATACCAAAACATCCATTAGCCTGCTCACGATTTGCCAACGGTATAAAACTATATATTCCTAAATTACTCAATCTCTTTAAATTATCTTCTTGTGAGAGATCAACTACAGGCAAACCCAGTTCTCTATTAGGTCCTGTAACATTGTGGAATACCCTTTTATGATGCTGCAATTGCAAAGATTTTGGATAGGAGGCAGGACACTCGTCACATTTAAAAACAGGTATTTTACTTTGGGGGTGTGCATTCGACATGTGAACTTGTAATGAATTATGATTCATAAACATTTTCTTACATATTTTACAAGCATACATTCCACCTCCGATCTTCGCCTCAGGTATTGAGAATTTGCTAGATTTGGATGTATGCTTTATACTAACTCCCGCTCCTAAATTAGGAATATGAGGCAAAGGACGTTCAGGCGTAGGTGACCTACTTTTTTGTTTTTGTTTAACACTTATTCCTCGTGATGCAAGAACATTCGCCATAGCGTTCGCCTCATTATTAACAGTCTTTTTCGTTATTGATATTTGGCTGCCAAGATTCAATTTATCTTTCGCACCCTGCACACTCTGTATCATAGGAAGGCCCTCGCGCTGTTTCTGCATTGCCATCACTTGGCAATCTTCATTATCATGTTTACCAGGCAGCAACATATCAGTTCTTCGCTTTTGTCCTGGCCCGCCCACTACCGCACCCGGCCTCTTTAATGGCATTCGTGGGCCGACTTTACCACCACGAACTTGCCCATGTACTTGGATTCCTGGCCGTATTGTAGGTCTCTGTCCTCTAACTGTAGGTAATCGCGGCCGTGGACCAGCTATACTTGCACCGGCTGCCATTCGTATCGGTGTACCCCCAGTTATTTGCCCAGCCATCGTCTGACCCGGAGGCGCCATTTGTCCTGGGCCTAACTCTGGACCACACGTAATCGGTTGACCACCAGGACCTTGTGCAGGAGGAAAAGTTTGTATATTTTGTATTTTAATGCCACTTCCTGGTTGTTGTTTAATACCTCCACCAGGACTTGATGCAGATGCGTAGGAATGACTAGGTGACGAGCCAGGTGGACCCATAGAACCGGGAGGATTCATTATACCACCGGGTGATTGTCCATAAACACTTTGTTGCATGCTTTGTAAAGGTGATGTTGTGGAATATGGAGAAGAAGCCATCGAATAATGAGAATTCGGAGGCATGGGTCCTGGATAAGATTTCGACATTGGCGTTTGATATTGCCCATACCCTTGATTCATATAATTTGGTCCTTGATATTGATTTGGCATTGACATAGGTTGACCTGGAGCACCATACATATTGCTAGATGTTTGAGGATAGCCTCCATGAATATTTTGTCCAGAATTATATGCATTATATTGCGGTGGAACCATAACACCTCCCGCACCAGGATATGCTTGTATATTAATCATAACATTCTGTTGGTGAGTAAATCCTGGACCACTATTACCTATGGTTGAAAGTTTCCCGACTTGTTCTGCTAATTGTTTGACTGGGAGTAAGCTTGAAAGAATATTCGAGGAATGATTATACGGTAACAGTGAAGATGAGGACGGAGCAACGAGGCTTTTAGAATGTCCTGTCACCCTTTTATGTTCTTCTAGAAGTGATATATCAGTGAACCGAGTATTGCAAATGTCACACGAATGTTGAGGACCTAACGTATCTAAAGATACATATTCACTCGCATCTGATAAAGACGACATATTTTCCTTTTTTGTGGACGTTGATAGAAGACTTTCAAAAATATCATCTGCACTTTTTTCAAGCATATCTAATGGCGGTTTACTATCTGGAGCGTTCCAATTGAAGTTATGTTGCTTTTCTGTAGATGGTGCTGATGATAACCGAGACGGCAATGGCGTAGTCGAGTTGTAAGACGATTGTGGCGATGCATAAGATGTAAGAGGTGTCGTAGAAAAAGCAGGTGGTGGATTTTCAATTTTAGGTACAATTGGCTTGATATCGGGAGCCGGAGTAGTCGATACAACACAACAGTCATCATCTTCGTCATTTGAATCTCCATTAATCTCAATTACAGTTATAACATCCTCAGTTTTTGTCACTGGAAGTAGAGAAGTTATGTTTTTAGTATTTTGAGTGTTTTGGTTACTTGGATCGGATACAACACCCAATGATGGACCTTCTGGTTCAGATTTAATGCGTGCCAAAATGGGTGTCGTTCTTTCTGATAAAGGTGGTGACGATCTTTCCGATTTAATTTGACCTGTGAATAAGGGTAAGTTATTTTGTGTTTCACCACTTGGAGTTTCAGGCAGCTCTTGTTTTACTACCACATTCTCTGTCCGATCGATAGATTCTTTCCTTTCTATTGTAACATTATCAGACGGTCGTCTTGATACAATAGCTTCACTTATTTTAGGAGGCTCTTTAACTGCTATGGGAACACTAGGTCCCCTTTTAGGTGTTTGTTTGATAGCAGGTCTATTTGGTGGCTTCACTTTTAGACTTTCTTCCTGTTGAATTTTAACCGGTGCTACTTTAGTAGGAGTACTAACAGGTTCTTTTTTTGGTGTTATTAATTTCCCTTGAATGCCTTTAGGTAAATTAGGAATTATTCTTTTATCCTTATCAGAATCACTGCTATCAGATCTATTACTATTGTTGTGACTTTGTTGATCGTCAGAGTCATGTTCGCCTCCAGAACCTTCATTTTCTCCAGATTTATCATTTTCATCGTCATACTCTTGATCATCTTTGTCGTCGTCATTTCCGCTACCTTCATCTTCATCGTCAGAAGCCTTAAAGTCTTTAAGACCATTTACAACTTTAAATGAATTTGTGTTATTCCCATCTGACTTTAGTTTGAGTTTAATACCTCCAAGCTTACCCAATTTTTGCATCACATCACTAGTTTTTTCAGTATCATGATCGGGTTTTTCTTTTTTTATTGGAGTTGAATTTTTTGTTATCGTAAAACCCAAGCCACTTAATTTATTCAAAGCTGAATCTGAACTTTTTGCACTATTATCACTTTGTTTTTTCAATGAAATTCCCGTCTTCTTTAATATTTGAGATATGTCTATCTTTTGGGGCGCTTTAGGCGCATTAGGTTTTGGTGGGGCAGGAACATCTTCATCATCTGACCAATTCTCATCACCCGAATGCGGCAGATCTTCCTCGTCGGACGGCAGCTTGTCTATTACCACCGAGGGCAGTGACACGTGCTTTATAAGATGATTCTCCAACTCCTCCCAATCTGAGAAATCTGTATCACAAGTGAAGCAGCGATACTCCTGTTTTGGTTTTTTTATTAGAGCGCCAGATGATTGGAGTCGCGCCAGCAAACTTGCAACATTTGTTTCAGGTTTCTTCGTTTCCACTTCTTCTTGATAGTTTTGTTCTATTTCTTGTTCTTCTCCATCTAGAATAATAAGAAAATAACATTTTAATTTTCAATGAAAATACTACATTAGTATTAAAACACGTTTTTTTACGGTACAATGCTAATTACTTATTATGTTGTTAAGTAAGTTCGTACTTAAAATGAGTGTTTTACTTAATAACCTCATAATCAAACTGGTGCTGATAACAAATGCATTTTATTTTGAATAGTAATACCTGAAGCATGTTACTTGTTATATTTCAAGAAAGTAACATCATCATCTGACTTAACAATCTAGACGAAATGGTGTAATGCTCAATTTTACATATTTACGACATTTTGATCTTTAGTCAAAGTTGATATTTTAATATGTATGTATATAACGAGCCTAAGGTAAAACCACACATATCTAACAAAAATGTTACAAATAAAAATGTAATGAAATACAATTAATCATAACTTCATTATGATAACATAAGAATCTATCTTATAATTAGTTTGTGTCTATTTCAAGATTTTTTTTTATAAAAAAAAATAATATAGACAAAAAACTTATAAAGAAGAATGATAAAAACGAAAAATAATCATGCTTTTGTTTGTATAAAATTATTCAAATAATCTACATAAATTAAGTTTTTAAATATTTCTTTAGTAGCAAAAATATTCAATTAGTACTAGTTACTTGCTAATATTACAGAAGTATAAAAAAAATATAAATAATAGATATTTAAAAGATTATAACAAGAAACTTAATATTTTATCAGTAATGTACATCCCTGTTTTGTTTTGACTAATATTGCTTCTATGAATAGCTGATTAAATAATAACTTCATATATTATCCTTATATACTTTGAAAGTGTTATTGTAGCTTTTAGTTTGTTTTTTAGGGGGCAAAATTAAACTGTGATGGAAAGGTGCTGTAAAACAGTGCAAAACAATGCCTAATTATGTTTTATCACAAAAATAGTTTTAAAAAATCATTAATTAACAACCTGATTTATTTTTAAAGATAACTAAATATAAAAAGGAAACAAAACATGTTTTCTGTTGCGATAAAGTCTTCGTGTAATGTTTCAGGCATTACTAAAAAATGTATTCTATTTAACATTACATATAATTACTGGCTAATATATTGAATATTATCGGTTGTTACCAAATCAATATCTTTATCTGTAGATCATATTGTTATGAGTAACCAACAAAATAGTTCAATTTTTTTTTAAATTATTTATCTGCTTAAAGCGAAACATAATCAAATCTAATCTTTTTTTACTTTTTGAAATGGTAATCCATTGTTTTTATTCTCTTATTCATATGATATTGCACATCTTTGCATGTCTAATTGAATATAGGTAATAATTTGTAAGATAACAAATTTTGGACGCATAGATTATTTTTATATTTATAAACATATAATATGTTTTACTGAATCTAGACTACATTTGCCTAATAAATTGAATGTAAAATACTGTTAATTCATATAAGGCTGCATATAGATGTGCTTTCAGACGGACAATAAGACAAACAACATCCACTAGAATTCTAGTTTAATTACCGTGTAGTATTTATTGAATATAGCTGGTATTGAAGTTATCATTAAGTAAAAATAATACTGTTTCTAAATTAACATTATACGAAAAAAAACAAACAGTAAAGTTTGATACAAAATTTGACAAAGGCTATTTAATTAATAAATTAGGATTGTATTAATATACTATCAATATTCATGAATGAAATGATATGTACTCTTATCTTTCATTGTAGCTATATAATTATGCAATTGAATTAAAGTTTTTAGTATTGTCTGTTTGAAATTTTTGATTTAAAAATAAGTTAATATAAGCCTATGTGACGGATTCTAATCTTATGTGAGACATTGCACCGACTTTGTATGATTCATAGTTTCTTTTTTTTTTTTTAATAGTTTGAGCTACGTCTTGTACATTATTATATGAAACAATATATAATTACAGAACAAATAAAGTATTGACAGATAATTTTATCTACAATCTAGTAATGTACATATTACGATTGAATCATTTATTTGTAAAGTACAATATATAAATTATAAAAAAATTAAATTAAATAGAATTGTAATTTAAAATAAAAACACACCTGATTCATCGTTTGGTGGCGATGAAGGGAAATCAGGTTCAATCTTTGTTGTCATGATTAACCTGAAAACAAGTGGTCTTAACGAGTTAAAAAAAAAATTAATAACCTACATAAGTTGCTGCAATCAAAGCAAATTTTAATGAAAATCCAATGTGAAGTAATAAAATAGTAAACTAGTTAGTTTGTGTTAATAAAAGAAACAAATTAAAACAAATCATTTGACATACTTGTTACATTGTTAGTAAACTGAAACTCAGATTCGCGGGACATAAGCAAACATAACTTTTATAGGTTTTATACGTTAGTTAGTATTAAATTTAATTGTTAAACCCTATTGTAATACTCAACGTACATATAATATAACGAATAATTCAATAGAAAGTCAATGATTTGTACACAAATGAACATTGAAAATTTAATATGTACTTTCATAACTATACAATAAAACAACTACGAATATGACATGCTATGACAAATAAAACAAAATAACGAAACTATCGAATATACTCACGTTCATTGTCCAATTTAATGTAACAATAATCCAAAGATTTAATAAATTTAATGAACTAACAACTCCTACGAAAATAATGCGTCTTGTTCATAATTTTACGATCACAAAACACAAATGTCACAGTAATAATAAATAATCAAAACACAATAATATTTTGTTACCGGTTTTCACTCACAACTGTCTTAGAGTTAACATAACATTTAGGACAATCCAGTTTTTATCGAACTTCAGTGATCAGTCACTGGGTCTTACTTCGATACGAAAATAGAAAATGGCCGGCTAAATAAACGCCAAGGGACAACAGACTACCGATTCACTAATAACAAATAAGCACAAATCACGTGTTAATATAATAAAGGCGGGTTAATAATAAAAAGTTTTTTGTAAAACAATTTCAATTAAATTATGCAAATTACTATTATAATTCAAATCGCAACTATTTTTAGTGAGTTGAGCCTCAGGCCGATGTCGTTTCGATCGACCGCACTCCGCAGCTATCTAGGCTGAGCATGTGAAATTCTGTTCCGTTCACTCATAGGCGAGCAGGCACAGAACAGACACAGATGCCATTGCCAATATGACGCAGTGCCAGTATTGGCTGCCTGGCATATTTTAGGTATGTGCCTGTTTTTCTATCTTTGTCATACCCCTGAAAATAAGATATATCTATCTCTTTCTGTGCAACCTATTTGCGGCGCCACTTACGACGACTTCAGCCGACGCCGACGTAGGGCACAAACATTCGGAACGGGTCGTATAACTTGTATAAGTTTGGATTCGTTTGATATTGACCTCGCTTGCTCGGCTCAGGTACAGAAACAGAGCGTTGACTGTTGGGAATAATAATACTAAGATATCGACTGCGCATAATATTATCAGCAAGCGGAAAGCTACTTCTCGCTTAATTATGCATACCATACATTTGTTGCTTGTGATAGAATACTTTTATTGCGATTTTTATCATCTTTTATTTATAGTTACTTTATTAAGTTGTTATTTTTATTTATTAATACCGGATATGAGTTGATGAAATAAAACATAATCTAATCTTTGGAAACAATTATATTATTTTTAATGCATATGAGAATTAAGTAAACAAAGAATGTTATAACATGCATATTTGTAAATGTATTCGGATTTTGTGTGTCTGTATTTTATGAGTGTATGTGTCTGTTCATTTTAATGAGTTGATACAATAATAATATAAAGAATGCCAAAAATACTGTAAGTATTCGCTTTACGCTTGACATATACGTACCACGATTTATAGTGTATTATATTATAATGATAATATAATAATAATAAATTAGTGCGTAGTCCACCACGAATTGGTTTTATATTATTATTTAAAGGGTGCTGTTCAACTTCTCAGGATATCAAGGTTATTAATTGACTCATCATTAACAATGACTTAAAAAGCACTCAAATTATAGTTTATTATACTTACTAATGTTTAATATGTCTGTGAAAATGATTACAGTGAACCGACAAAACGACGTCAGGTTTTTTATTGTACAGATTGAAACAGCGGCCTTGGTTGAATACGTTTCTGAAAATCCGTAGAGACTTGTTTAGCCTTGCGCAGTGAGACGCGACAGCGCAACATGCAGCGGTACATTCCAGAACGGTTTCAACCGGTCTGAACTGGACTATTATCATAATCAAGTAGATAAAATTATAGTACATGCAAGAGATAATTCTACAATAATGATTGTCAGAATTCAATGATAATATGAACAGTATTGTAATTATTTTGTTGTTATGACGCAAAACAGGTATTGTCACATCGCGGATTTATCGATTATGGGCGTGGTTAGCAGATTCCTGGGGTGAGGGTGTTTGAGGTGGCACAGATATAGATTCTACCCCGCTTAAGCACTTATTCGACAACATTAAATTTAAAAATAAGGGAGTGATGGTTTTGTACATTTATTTATTTAGATTGTAGTACGTATACACATATTTTTAAAGTTATTTTATAAGCAGATTAAAATAAGAGTAACTGATCTATCTTGCCTCTCCCCTTGATCTTGACGGTTATAGTTATCTTTTTTATTTTCGGTGGATATCTGGATCCCGGAAACGGAAGAACTGGGTTATTGGGATTCTTACTCACTAAAACCCCTCCCCATCTAACCCCAGCGATGACCACCCTCCACACGGAACTGAGAAACTGCGCGATTGTTTCAATATACGCAACCATTGCTCCTACAGGGATAAAAGTAATCTCAACCTTCGTACTCCTCGCTGGCACGTATGGCAGTACGAGACCATTCTAGCTACAGATCCAGGTCCCTTCTCAGGGCCGTTTAAACAAAACACGCGAGACGCCTATCACACGCGTCCATGGACCCAGGGTCACGTCCCATCTTTTAAGTCCTGTACATTGGCTGTGGGACGGTCGAATTGACGCTTGGCAGTTTCTCAGTCCCATTTCGCCTTCTCCTTTCCGATCACAACCGTCTTCTGTGAAAAAGGAAATACAGCCCTATACACCAATTTCCTGTATAGCATTGCCGAAGCAACTGCTCACAAGGAGAGGTCTCGTCTGCGTTCACGGACCAGGCTTTGCCTCGCCGTGTGCTGGACGATGTCCTGATTCACGCCCCTGGTTCAGGTTGGCTTCACAAGGTCACATAATCATCGCTTCGCGCTCTATTTTACACAAGGATTTACACCAACGACCATGACTGATCATTACTTGCATAAGTTGAATGTGGACTCGATCATCGCATTTCGAATTGTATCATCATCATCGTATTTATTCTAACTTATTTATTACTAACCTAGTATTACTAAAAACACTTTTATGTTATGATGTATAACGTGTGTTTTCATATGAAATCTCGCGTCCATATCCACCAGAATATGTATTAATCAGCGCTCACTATCGCCAAATAGCAATATTCGGTATTGTTGTATTCCGCTTTGATGGGTGAGCGTGTCAGAGTAACTACAGGCCCAAGGAACATAACATGTTATAGCCCCTAAGGTTGGTGACACATTGATGTTGTAAGGAATGGTATTAATATTTCTTTCGGAACGACCTTTGGGCGATGATGACCACTTTTGATCTGGTTGCCCGGTTGTCCGTCTTCACAACTAATATTTAATAAAGGAGAATGTACGAGCGTGAAAAGAGTCGCAGAGGTAAAAGATATCCTCCCAAAAAATATGAAATTCTATTTTCTGCTACATTTGTGTCATCAACGCAAATACGTGAGTCAGGCGTATTTGTGCCACCAAAGAGCATCCAATTTAAGAAACACTATACAGAAGGCTCTTGCAGATCATAGGTATGTGATATGCGATTTTTCGTAAAAAAATCACAGAAATGACTTGCAAAATTACTATCTTCTGCTTTGTAGTACATCTTTTCCCTAGTATATTTGCCTAAAGTCTAATATTTCTATCTGCATGAAAAGAAGCTGTTACGTAAGTAGCCACTGACGACTACAGATAGCATAATAAAATAGTGTTAAAAACATTTTCGGTATTTTATATTTATCGCCAACTTACCTAGTTTGACAGATATCAAATGTGCATAATCGATTCTATAGTCAAATGTTTGCCAGCCTCTTCCAGCTGGTATATAGGACGGTACTTGGAGAAACAATTTGCAAATCTACCTTCCCCTTTCAGTAGTGCCAAATTTCCTCTCAATAGGCAGCTGTCGAACAGCAACTGAAGCTTTTGCAGAAAAGCGGAAGCTAAAACGACAGCAAAAAACAACCAAGCCCGGTCGAGCTGTCCGATCTGTGAGCGAACATACATGAAGTTGACGTTGAGTATATGACATGGATCAATTATTAAGCAAACATTTGTGGAATTGTAACGGGTGTCTAAATTGTGTTTTCAAGTTGTTATCTTCTTTATAACCTAGTTCGGTTACAACTGAGAATTTTGATGTGTATTCATCAGAATTCAGCGTCACTACAGCTACAGCCAAATGAGTTGAAAGGTGGTTCATTAAATAGCTCATTTTGAAAAGAATGTGAGATTCTGTTTATTTGTCTTAGAATTGAATTGTGTTTAAAATTTTAACATCAATGCTTGTAAGAAAGATTTTGTTTTATGTCAAATGTGATATACCTTTTTTAAATCTATGCTAAAGGCACAAATAGGTGTTCCTCTAGGATCAATTTTAGGTTATTTTTTATTTCTAGTATATACTAATGAACTATCTTTCTATGTTAAAGGTATTAATGATAATTTATTTAATATCTAGTAATTATATAATAATAATAGGTTCATTTTCTTGTATTATCTTGTTATATTACTTTTGGGTAACGCTGTAGCGTTACCCAAAAGTAAATATTGTAAATGTATTCATTTAAAATATTGTATATGTATTCATTTTACAAAACAGATCGGTACGGGGTGTTTATAATTTTGGAATTTTTAACAAAACGCCGACGAAATAGTAATAGTTGCGTCAGAGTCTATTTACAACAACGTTATGTATATTCACCATATAATTGATTACTTTGATAGAATCGGTGATAATCATTTTATGAACACGAGAAGTAAGGATAAGTTTAAAACGTCTTAAATCTGTGCCGTATATGCACATATGTATTAAAGTAAACAATTGATAAAGCTCACATGTTCTATGACTAAAATGTTTCACATCTGTATATCTCTTACTCTTTGATATCATGTATAAAAGTCGAAACATTGCATATGTAAAACAGTGCGTCACAGTCCGTATAATTGTACCGTCTCGTTAATAAATCGTGAACCAGTTAGTGACTTTCATTATCCTCAACATCAGCCCAGCAATAATTGGTGACCCCGACTACGCGAGACTGAGTACAATGACCACTCAACCAAAAGAGCAACCTGAAGCAGAGTTGGAAACAGTGACTGTTTCATCGAGAATTCCTGAGTTTTGGAATGACCAACCACGCCTGTGGTTCGTGCAGTGCGAAGCAATACTTAGCTCAAAAAAAATAAGCGACGAGGCCAAATTCAACCTTGTAGTCACGAAACTTGGCAAAGGCGTTGTCCAGGAAGTTAGCGACATTCTCCTTAAACCGCCAGAAACTAATAAATATGGAGCCCTGAAAAATCGTTTGCTAGCCGTATACGAGGAATCTGAGCTAAGGCAATTTCATAAACTCATAAACGAAATGGAATTGGGTGACTCAAAGCCTTCACAGCTTTTGCGTCGTATGAAAGAGTTGGCTCGAGACAAAATGCCTGACACTACGGATTATGTGGCAGGGACACCTCCCATCATCAGTTCGTGCTGTGCTCGCTGTTACCGAGGTTAAGGATTTAGGTAACCTTGCGGCAATTGCAGACAGGGTCATGGAGATTTCGGAACCCTTACAAGTAGCCGGAGTGCACGCCTCATCGAGTAATAACAATAACAACGATGAATTGTTAATTATGGCTGAAATAGCTAAATTAAGTATGAAGTTACGAAACATGGATAGGGACCGAAATTACGTGAGAAACTTTAATAGAAAATATAATCCTAGACGATCCATTTCAAGGGGACGGAGTACAATTCAACGGTCGCCGGACACTCCAGACCGACTTTGTTATTATCATTATAAATTTCGCAATAGAGCGAGGAAATGTGTTGAGCCGTGTGCGTGGAAAAAGGATGAACAACGTTCGGGAAACTAGAACAGGCGCATTCGCAGGCGGAGACATGCGCCATCATTCCAGTTAACCGCCTATGTGTTAGAGATAATAATAGTGGACTTCGTTTTTTAATAGCTACGGGAGCAAATATATCAGTGCTACCCATAACAAAAAAACCATATTCTAATGTTGAGTGTAGTGATTATAAACTGTACGCGGCCAACGGTAGTAAAATAAGGACATATGGCACAAAAACTTTAACCTTAGACTTAAAACTACGACGGCCTTATCGATGGTCTTTCGTTCACGCTGAAGTTAAACAACCGATCCTGGGTGCAGACTTCATGAATCACCATAAACTTTTGGTCGACGTACACCGAAAAAAACTTATAGACTCAGTGACAAATTTACATTCGATAGCTCAAGTGACGTATAGTAGACAGTGTTCAATTAGGACAATAGACAGTTCTAGTGAATACAGTGAGTTACTCGCAGAATTTCCGGACATCACAAAACTTATGAGTTTTAAAGATACGCCACGGCACTGTGTAGTCCATCACATTGAAACGACGGGTCCCCCGGTCTACGCTCGACCTAGACCACTGCCACCACATATGTATAAGCGTGTAAAAGAGGAATTTCAACGAATGCAGGAAATGGGAATATGTAGACCTTCTAAAAGTTGCTGGGCAAGCCCATTACATGTGGTTAGTAAGAAAAACGGCGATATTAGACCATGTGGAGACTACCGTCGATTCAACTCTATCACTACTCCAGATAGATATCCCATTCCACGGATACAAGACTGTACGTATGTGTTGTCAGAACAAAACACTTTTTCACGCATAGATTTGCAACGCGCATACCATAATATAAGCGTAGCTGAGGATGATATTGCAAAAACTGCTATTACGACCCCGTTCGGCCTGTACGAATTTACAAAAATGACATTCGGCTTAAGAAATGCTGGCCAAACGTTCCAAAGATTTTTAAACGACGTTGTATTACGGGACTTGGATTATATGTGAACCAGTTAGTGACTTTCATTATCCTCAACATCAGCCCAGCAATAATTGGTGACCCCGACTACGCGAGACTGAGTACAATGACCACTCAACCAAAAGAGCAACCTGAAGCAGAGTTGGCAACAGTGACTGTTTCATCGAGAATTCCTGAGTTTTGGAATGACCAACCACGCCTGTGGTTCGTGCAGTACGAAGCAATACTTAGCTCAAAAAAAATAAAATAATATATTGATGACGTCATTATCGCATCAACGAGTGCATCCGAACACAAGAAACACCTAAGAAAGGTTTTCGAGCGCCTGAATAGTTTCGGAATAACAATAAATTTAGCCAAATGCGAATTCGGAAAACAGGAATTAGATTTTTTGGGTTTTCGTGTTTCTAAAGAGGGATTGCGACCCTTAGAAAAACAAGTAACAGCCATCACTAATTTTCCAAGACCAAAAACCGTTGACGAATTACGTCGGTTTCTTGGTATGATAAACTTCTACAGAAGACATCTGCCTAAAGCAGCTGAAATTCATGCCAAGCTTAATGTTTTTTTAGTTAATGCTAAGAAAAAAGACAAGACCTTGATACCATGGACGCAAGAAAGTATCAAAGCCTTTGAACTAAGTAAACAAAGCTTGTCACAGGCAGTGACTGTCTTTTCCATCGGCCGACGCGCCTATTGCACTGATGACAGATTGTTCCAACACATGTGCCGGGGCAGTTCTCCAGCAGAAAGAAGGCGATAGTTGGAGACCATTAGGTTTCTTTTCCACTAAACTAAGCGACGCTCAGCAGAAATACAGCACATTTGACTGCGAATTACTAGCTATATACTTGGCTATAAATCATTTTATGTATCTCATCGAAGGGAGATCTTTAACAGTGTATACCGATCATAAACCGCTCGTATACGCTTTAGAGAAAAATTCTATTGGAAAAAACGACACTCCCAGACGTATAAGACATTTAGATTTCATTATGCAATTTTGTTCAGCTATTCTACATATCAGCGGCGCAGATAATGTAGTGGCGGATACTTTATCTCGAATTTCGTCTGTAGATACTCCGTCATTAGGTGATTATAAAAATTTAGCAGAATCTCAAGAAAATGATACCGAATTGAAACAATTATTGCAATCGAAATCATTAAAGTTTAAACAAATATTAATGCCGAATTGCAAGTATCCCATATACTGCGAAGTGTCGAAAGACATAGCACGACCTTATTTGCCGAAAGAATTTCGCGTTTCAGCTTACAAAGCCATACACGAAATTAGTCATCTCAGTATACGAACAACACGAAATATGATTCGGACTAGATATATATGGAAGTCAATGAATAAGGATGTTACTGCATGGGCAAGAGCATGCCTTAAATGTCAAGAGTCTAAAGTCCAACGGCATACGTTATCGGCACATGGAAAATTTATGCATAGTAATAGATTCGAGCATTTACACATGGACATAGTCGGACCATTAAGCTATTGCGATGGTTATAGGTACATAGTTACTATGATGGACAGAAATACTGGCTGGCCAGAAGTATACCCTGTCAAGGACATTACCGCCGAAACTATTGCAGATGTAATATACACCGGTTGGATAGCCCGATTTGGTTGCCCTTTAAGATTAACCACGGACCAAGGTCGTCAATTCGAGTCTACTTTATTTAGGTGCTTAACAAAGAAAATGGGCATATCAAGAATTAGAACCACTGCCTACCACCCTCAATCAAACGGGATGATAGAACGGTGGCATCGTAGTCTTAAAACAGCGCTTATGTGTAGAGGAAATACGACTCATTGGGTTTCAGAATTGCCATCAGTTTTACTAGGGCTAAGAACATGCTTACGCGATGACACGCAAATAAGCGCGGCAGAGTTAGTCTATGGAGAAGCGATCAGATTACCCGGAGATTTCTTTCAACCACAAAGGCAAGACATTTCCGATGACGATATTTTTGTTAAAAAAATACGCGAGAGAATTGCGAATTTATCCTCTGTCCCTAGGAGAAACGCGAGGCAAGGGAAAATTTTTGTTCACGCTAATTTGAAAGACTGTAAGGTCACAAAACCCTTATCTCCACCATACTCCGGTCCTTACAAAGTGATCGAACGGACAGACAAATATTTTAAAATAGATAAAGCAGACACGGAGAAATGTATTAGTATTGACCGATTAAAGCCCGCATTTACAATTGACACCGAAGAATGCAAGAGCGCACCATATAAGGACACGGCTAAAGTAAACACAGGAACAATTGACCCGAAGATTACAAGATCTGGTCGAATTAGCAAACCAGTAGTTCGCTTCAATCTATAAGCACTACATCTTCTTGCCAAAAATATTCAAAGAAACTTAAAATATAAAATAGAAATATAGAGAATTAGAGGGTTACACGTCGGTAGCATACCGCAGGGGCGAACTGGGCCCAGACGGCCCGACCACCCGACGAAACATTGTGTGAGGATAAAGTGAAATAGTGGATAATACAGGATAACAAAGTGTTATTTTTCGTGATAAATCTTCAATTTATATGTGTAATAGTTAAGGTTCATAGTTTATGTTTTAAAAATTTGTAGAGTTGTTAAATTTACATATACATATATAGTTCTCATATTACTTATTTGTTAACATACCTATATTCTTGTTTATTTTGTTTTAAATATTGTCTATATAATCTGTCTTTTTATATTTTTTTTATATGCGTATATTTTGTAATGTGCAATTGTATTCGATAAGCATAATTTATCATGAAATTCCTGCAATATTTTAACTGTTACTTATTTTTTGTAAAGGGGGGAGTAATGTGCCGTATATGCACATAGGTATTAAAGTAAACAATTGATAAAGCTCACATGTTCTATGACTAAAATGCTTCACATCTGTGTATCTCTTACTCTTTGATATCATGTATAAAAGTCGAAACATTGCATATGTAAAACAGTGCGTCACAGTCCGTATAATTGTACCGTCTCGTTAATAAATCGTGAACCAGTTAGTGACTTTCATTATCCTCAACATCAGCCCAGCAATAAATCCTTCCTGGACCAAGGTATTCGTTTCTATAATAAAATTCAGCCGATATTTTTAACTAAAAGATGATTTGAATATGGTTTGAATATGATGAGTAAAGATGATTTGAATATATGTTAGAAAAAAGGGTGAAGCTACTACTTGATGACTTTCAACAGATTATATTATATAAATTTAATAGGCTATTTGACAATGCAAAAGATAAAGTGTCAATTACTGTTATCAGTATATATTATGAGTGTAAAAATGGTTATTTATTAACGTCAGCTGGAAATAATAATCAATTTATTTAAAAATCTGTAAATAAAAATGCATTTATTTAAACTTGTCACGTGACACAAAACGCTCCTGATTGGTTGGGTCTGACGTCACTTGCATGTAAACCTCGTTTTAGGCAAACTCGTTTGTGCCTACTTGTGATATACTAGCTTTCGAAACTGTTTTAATAAAATTTTCCTATATTCTTTTAAAGGCTTTATTTTTCAAAATTATTTTCTGGTTGTAACCCATTTTATACTGATATTAATTTTCCATTTTCCGTCTGTAACGAACAAAAAAATTAGTCGGGATCTTTTAGTGAAATGCTTATTGAAATCATAAGACTGTAGCTACAATTTTTAACTAATATTATGGTAAACAGCGGAAATATTCGAAGTGAGTTGAAAGATACATTCTGTTAATAACATTAGAGGTATTATAACTTCAAATCAATAACAAAATAGCCACGGCTTACAGCCTTGCGGTTAAAGTGTTTCGCGCCACCAAAGTTTAGAGTAAATACTACTGGCTTATGATACGTTATTAACCTTAGCATTGGGCATTTGTAAATTGTAATAAAATATCTCTTAGAATACGAAAAACTATCACGTATGTCAGTAATTTAATGTTTTTTCATAAAGAGCTGGTAATGTCAGCAGTATCTTAGAGTTCAAATCATGTATTTCTGCTCTATTAAATTGAAGGCATTTGCATTTTTATGTATAAAATTTAAATGAGTTTTTTGACAGCTGAAAAATTTTAGTGTTCCCCCACCACTGTGAAGTCTACTATTCGCGCCACAGACGCCACGGCACGCCCGTTGACGCTATAAAGGCCATCAGGCCGACTGCTTTTACACAATGAAAAAAAGACGGCGCTGTCAGTTTATTTTCAGAAGCGATACTAAATAGATCTATGCGAAACGAAGTATGAGGAAGATACTTGCGATTAAAACAAAGACTACTAAGGAATTTGGTGGAGATATCAAATTATATTCTACTTTTATTCTTAACTGACCTCATAATAATAATAATTTAAATAAATAAAATTAGAGCAATTTACTAAAGAAGTTAAATTTATCTGTTGTTGTTAAATGTAATTTAAGATAAAAATACATGATACATTTTTTTGCAACTTAGAAATGGTTACTTTTATATAGATAATCGATTTATATTGCATATGGGTGCCCCATTTCGATCATTTAACCTTTTTAAATGCTACTTGTTAATAAAAACATGTCAGCATACTAAAATAACAAATACAAATTACAGATAAGATATACCTACCAAAGGCACGGACATGTGTGTGGAGATTCTAATACAGACAATAATCAAACTCATCACTAAACTCACAAAGCTTCTTTCAACAGTTTGTCTGTGATAGATCGCTATGTGCGATAAGACCGCCATTGCACACTATTTTTTTATTATTATTATTATGTTTTGCAATAAAGCATTTAAATAAATAAATAAACTCATCACTGAACTATTAAAACGTCCAAATAGTTTTAGATTGTAATTTTAATTATAATTAGAATGTATTTATTTGGATTATGATTTGATTATAATTACCTAATGTTTATTACGAAAAAATAAAATATCCGCATTATGTAGAATTAATGAAGGTAATAAATAAACATACCCATAAAAAATAGTAGCATTTTTTCAGAGCTGCAAATAAACCAACGCACTTATATGACGTAAAACACTTTATAACAATAAAGGTATTCACAGAAAGCACTTCAATTCTACATTTTGTCTCACATAAATGCGTTATTATAAAACGTTATAACCTAAAAGTCTAAGGTCATGGCAATTCGTTTTCCTTACTTATTTCTAGCCATTTATACCTACTGAATAAATTTATTTTATAATAATTATCCTCCTCCTGCCCTTATCCCAATTTTATTTGGGGTCGGCGCAGCATGTCTTCTTCCATACTTCTCTGTCTGACGTCATCTCACAAGTAACATTTTTAAAGGAAGTGTGGCAGTACCATAAAACGCTGATTTGTAGAGAGCAGTATTGTGGAATGCAATGGATGAATGAATGAAAAATTAGTGTTTATTTAGATAAATGTTTCGGGTATATATACAAAAGTTTCGGTAGCAAAAACGACCCCTTCCAGAGCCTCTAATCTGTTTCAAATACGCAGTTTTTTGTGCATAAATGTGGTATGCGCTTGGAGTAGCCTGTGGAGTTATTTACGACGTAATGATGGCGTTCAGATGTTGTATACGCTTGGAGTGGCTATCTAGTGGCTAGCGTCGTAACGACAAACAGATGTGCTGCTACACATTCTTTATAATAATATATATTTATTATTCTATAATAATATAGTATCTAATAAAGTAGATATCATCATTTCTCGTATGGTTTCAGAACATCATTAATTCTGAATATCATGAAATACTAAGTACAATAAGTATAAGATACAAAATAAAACTTATCAGTTCAGTTAATTACCTTTTAGCGATTGAAAATACTTGATCATTTAGAATTGATTATTTATGTAAAATTAGTCATCTAAATAATTTAAGTGATATAATAACTTGCATTTACATTTTATCAAATACATTAAAGACTATTTAAACATATATTTGTATTTTACGCTTTACTAGGGAACTTTAACATTTGTTTGGGATTGGCGCGTAGTATTTCTTTCATTTCTGTCTATAGCCTCAGTCAGGAGTCATTATCGCCTCTAGGCTGTTTCAAATAATTTCAAATAAAATATATCGTATGAAAACAATAATTGTAAAATATGACATTATAAACCCGCTGAGTTCCTTTCGCCGATTCTTCTCAGCAGTGCAATTATGTAAGAAACCTCTTCGTATCTTTCTCGTGAAATATTGACAACCGACTCACAGTGATATGCAATTTTGAAATATTTATCCTACACATCTTATAATTATTATAGTCAATGGTGCATATCACATTCTGAGATTTCAAGGTCGTGTTCTGCGATGTGTTTCGAGATTCTAGATACAGAGTAGCCCTACAGCAGCGAGATGTATGTTTCCGAACCGGTGGTAGATTTTTGACTATCAATATGTACGTGTAACGCTTCTATTTTGAATTCAGATTTTCGACTTTGCCTTTGATTTTGAGTTATTCAAACCGTTCTTCAGGCCATCTATTCTACCATTATTATTTGTTTTGTAATCTTTCTCCTGTAACATTGCCTTCAACACTTCGCATTATTGACCGTGCCGTGATACTTGCTTTTTATATTTCGCTTTTAAATTTCTTTCGACATATTTATTTTACATTCTCCACTTATAGTACCAGCCTATAAATTTCCCACTGCTGGGCTTAGGCGTCCTCTGCCTTTGAGGAGAAGGTTTTGGAGCTAATTCCACCATACTACTCCAATGAGGTTTGGTAGATATACATGTAGCAGAATTTCGTTGAAATTAGACACATGCAGATTGCCTCACGATGTTTACCAACGTGACCGCCGAGCCCGAGATGAATTATAAACACAAATTAAGGACATGACAATTCAGATGTGCCTGGGCTTGAACCCGCAAGCATCGGTTAAGATGTACGCGTTCTGACCCCTGGGCCATCTCGGTTCTCCGCTTAATGTATGAATTTGCATTTCATTCGTGATACAAGTCGATTCATTCTCTGATATATTTAACACAACAGGTATGATAAGAATGGAACTGATTTTTCCTTGTAGTTTAATGGTACTCGGCGGATTTTACTCGCGTAATTCCTGCAATCTAATTACATCACAATCGCGCAGATTTAATCATCGATTTCCTTCTGATCCTCCTCTCCGGATGTATTTTCTTTTGCATTAGGACGAGGATCAGGATTTTTTGGAAACTCTAATTTTACTGTTACTGTTTCCAAAAAATCTTTCATTTCCCAATCATTTTTTTTCTTTAATTAAAAATGTTTCGAATTTCTAATGCTGTACAAACAAATACAGTTTAATAAAAACGCCTAAGCATTCATCATTTATTCTATCGTTCAATTGAAATCTAGAATATTGTGCAACATGTTCAACTTGTAGTCCAGGAAAGTTCTTTTATCATAATAAAATTAAAATTATTACTAACCTTATTTTAAATTTAAATCTTTTATGTGCATCAAAGATAAAAAAAATTTAGAAATTAAATCGCAAATAAAATTTAATTCGAGGCTTTTAGGCCAAAATCAGTATTATCAGCTGTTTCTGTGAGAACGCGAAGGAGAGCGACATATACTCTTGCCCGCTCTCGCACTCGAATGAAATAAATCTTTTGACTTTATGACTTTGCAGGGCGCATCTTAGTACAACGTATCGTACAATGGTCGTATGAAATTATGATGTAAAGCCTAAAAGTTGTTTATAAACTTCTTCACGCAATTCAAATCCAGATGACTTCGCGGGCGATACTGATATTTATGGAAAATTAAAACAATAATACTATTATAATACTAAGTTTATTGAATTGAATGAGTGTATTTTATATAGGTACTGTACAGGTAGAATAATAAATAACAAAAAGCAACTAGAACGACATAATTATTTTCTATGACTCAGTAATTGTATGTCCTAGTTCAGTGCACCCCAAGTTCGCACCAAAAAGTAAACCCAAGCATCTGCGACAGGCGATTTTTTTTACACAGGCTTCAAGGTATTGATGCATTAGACGCTACAAGTATTCAGAGGAGTGTGGCAGTGAAATAAAACTTCTGTTCTGTATTGAGTAGGAACGTGGAATGTTTAATAATAAAATGTTACGGGTATATATATAAACGGTTTCGGTGTCAAAAACAACCCCTTCCAGAGCCTATTATCTGTTTCTAACACAGTTTTTTGTGCATAGATTTGGTATGCGCTTGGAATGGCTATGGAGTGATTTACGGTGTATGACGCGACGTAACGACGTACAGATGTGGTAGGCGCTTACAGTAGCTATGGAGTGTCTTACACGTGGTTAACATGTGGCTAGGGACGCGACGTAATGATGTGCTGCTACAGGTACTACGCACTAATTAGGTACTTTAACTTGTACTTTAAGTAGTTGCGCTTATTAGAGATGGGTATTTAAACGATAAGCATTTAATATATCAGTGTTATTTAAATTAAAACGTTCTAACACCGTTTGAAAGAACCGATTAAAAGACTGCGAGTTTAGTTCTAAGACATGCCCTAAATCAATGATATTCTAATAATCTATTACTAGAACATCATTACCCTAAATACAACAAATTAAGATTAAAAAATGAGTACGCATTTTTATAGGTTAAGTTAAGGCTAATTTCGAGTACTCGTTTGTAGTTATTTTATTTTATTTTCAGTAGGAAAACCAAAAGTAAATCAATGTTTTATTAGAATATCATTGCAGTAAATACAATATCACATCAAAATAAAAAAAAATACATTTCAAAAGTAATAAACCAAATGATTCGTTGTCATGTAAGATACTCGAAATAGTAGACTTTCATAATTTATCCGTAAACTTATCTGCTTCTTTGCTATTTAAATTATGAAATTATTTTTAAATTGTTTGTAGTTTTTGAATAATTTGTTAGTAACGTTTTTTCTGTATCGGATGACGCATCGGTAGCTGATATTCGATGTAAATTTCGCGCGGTATTCAAATTGTAATAAGAACTTTTGTGTTTGTATGTCATATAAAATTAGTATAGGATAATAAAACTTTCATTTATTTAAATTCTAATGGGTTTATTTCTAATGATATTGTTTCTAGAAGGAATTCTAATAACGAAATTTGTTTTTTTCAAAGAAACCTGGTGCTTATAATCGTATAATGTATTTTTGTAGAAAGTCGTCATAATAATGTACTGTGGGAAACCTTTTTTTTTTTTTGTTTTCGCTGGTAAATCTCGTTACGCGCTTCCCCCGCGTGATGGAAGTGAGAGGTATGTGGGGCTCGCCGATGTCCGGGGCGTCGAGTGCGCCCCGGTAAAGAGTATACTCACTAAAAAACCAGCGGTACCCTCTCCCGTCTTTCGGCGGGCGCCACGGGATCGCTTAAGCATGCTACCGTGACACTGTGGGAAACCTCAACCAACATTTGAAATTAATACATGTTGGCGTCTTTTAAGATCTCTTTGCCAAGGCATCAAAAGGGAACTAATGTCTTAAATGTGTAGGTATAGCAATTATAATGAAAGTATTGCTTCACCGCATATTTGTGATGGACATAATCCTATTCCTGCAGAGGACAAGTTCAGTTTAGGACACTTGATTACTTCATTGAAATTGTAATAATATAAAAAAACTATTATTTATTGAAAATGCAAAGGTATTAAGTCGTACAGCCACTCAATAACAAATATTAGATTCCGATCTTTTTTAAACTGATATATTCTGATAAATCTGTTCTTCGAACCGACTAGAATAATGATTCCACAGCTACTTGTATAGACAACATATTTGCAACTTTTATACTACAATTATTAATAAATTAAGTCCAGATTACTGAGGACAAACATCATTTAACTTTGACGTTAACAAAATTAAGACATAAGACATAGATACATCTACTCTTTGTGAGCGCTCGGCGCGTAATGCCAATTTGGGCGTTGTGTTCAATGTTAATAGGGAATTTTGAAAAAAATAAATGAATTAATAATTATTGTAATTGTTCGTAGTTTATACCAAAAACTTTTCAAAATCAAAGTCTAACCTTATAATTGGATAAGTATTAATTCAGTTACCGTTATAGTTTGCAAGAAATAACATGAAGTTTGAAGCTTAATATTGTGTAATATTTAGTGTGGATTTTCTTCCTTTTTTCTTACAATTAATATTTTTTTCATCTGTGCTTTCTAAAGAAAGCAATTTGCTCGCTTATGTAATGTTCACAGAAAAAACTCACAACTATTTTTATGGTAAAATCAGCATTCTATTTACACTGAAATGTATACATTTTTGAAAACATTTGCATTTTTAACAAATAATTTGTCAAATATCAGTAATGTTTATTAAGGACAATAGATTCTATTAAAAGGAGACTATACTTTGATACAGTATTTTATTTTTATGTGTCTGATAAATATTTGACTCACAATCCCTTTAAAAACTCTCGTGAAAACGGCTAATCCTTCTTATAAAGAAACGTTCTCAACGCACAAAAACAAAGGCGTGGTTGAAGCTCGTTCGTACCCTTCAAATCTGTATCGGTCAACGACATGATATCAAAGCGAAAAGACGCGATGCTGCAATCCGGTCAGTATGGAGCGATCCTATTTTTTCAAGTAGTTTTTAAATTAATTTACACAATTTTACAAACATTAGAGGTAAAACAACCTTTAATGAACGCGAAATAAGCTTCAATTTTGTTTCAACATTATAGTATCTCAAATTCGTAGTAGAGTATCACATCTTCTATGTGATAGGTAGATATTTATATGTTAACTATTTTTAGCCAAAATGACCAACGCGACACAGTGGATCATTATCCTTATTATGTTACACTCACCAATAAATTATTCCTTTATCTATGAAGATTAGATGTTTTTATTATGATTTAGTAATAAACTTTGGACCTACAGATTTTAAAACAAAAGTGATCCACTGTTACAAACTCTCCCTTACTTATGTTGATCTAAATCTAAAATCGAACGACCTCAAGCCATTAGTAGGAAGAACAGCGTTTCCAGAATACGGGTAAATCAATTTAGAAATGTAGTAAAAGAACCAAAAGATTTAAAATCGGTACATATTGAAACGAAAGGCAATAACAACAACTATGTTATATATATTTTTTATTATTAATCGTTTATATTTTTTTCACTCCGTTATCTTTTACCGCCTAGTTGCTATAGCGACCCCGTCTTTTCTTTCCTGTTATCGGTTGCCATGGGCGACAATCCCTTTTGCATAATTGTTAATGAGTAACGTTCGGAAAAGACTGGGTCGGCTATTCAATTCTAAGGCTTGGCTTGGCTTGGCTTGGCTTGGCTTGGCTTGGCTTGGCTCGGCTCGGCTAGGCTTGGCTCGGCTCGGCTCGGCTAGGCTTGGCTCGGCTCGGCTAGGCTTGGCTTGGTTTAGCATATAGCGTTACAATATATTCAAAATAAGATAATTAATATTTGAAACTCATCAAATATACTCTCATTTAATTCACGTATAAAAACAGATTTAATTTAATTTTTTCATTAACAATGAAAATATGACCTTTGCTTAATATCTTAAACTAGTTCCAAAATTAATTCAGAAGTATTTCTTGTTTTTTTTTTTTTTTGTTGAGACTTTGGTTAAGTTTTGAACATGTCACCCTATCATAATAAAATCAGGAGCATCTGTTTTTTTTTTTTTTAAAACCTTTTGTATAATTTGTGTATTAGCTTTCAGTGGAAACTTGATTGATTTGTGTTTTATGTTATTTTTGTTTTATATTACAGTGTTTTTAAAATTGTTTATTTCCCAAATAAATAAATAAATAATTAAATAATATAAATAGTTTAGCATAACAAAAAATTAATCAATTATTATTTAAGACCATTCAATTTTAATTAATTCAATTTATTATAACTTTTAAATGTCTGAACAGATTTGGATGTAGTTTATAATGTTGAAATTCTAACATCATCAATATTTTATTTATATGTACTGAGTTTGCTATTACTATATAAATAAATACACCAATCTCACTGTCAGTATAAGGCAAGTATTAGTATAATTATATATTCCAATCTCGTAATTTATTTCTAAAATAAAAACAATGTATTATGAGTTTAGTTTTATATTTTCTAAATAAAAACCTTCGTAATCTTTATATGTCTTTCCGTCGACGGTCCTATTGGTGGACATGAACTTTTTAATTTCGTCATTTGACCAAAATTGTAGATTTTCTTGACTAACATCGAATGTTTTGCAGATCTTCTTTAAAAGTATTAAATTCTCGGAAATGCTTTTCTTTATTTTATCTGTGACCTGTTCTTCGTTACGTACTTTAGAAGATATATCTGGAAAAACAATAAAGAAATTAAACTGAAGAAAATAAAAATAAAATGCTAAAGTTTGTATACAAGGCCGTTTATTATACAATCATGCCAGAACGGCTAAACGGATCTGATACATTAGAGTCTGAAATAGCACATTGGATACTTTTTATCGCCCACGTGCCACCCGGGGGTAGAAACTACTATTGATATAAAAAATTCTTTAATTTTTATGTGTATATTGCTATATTATATACAAACATTATTGTTGAGATATAAAATATATAGAGATACTAGATATAGATATACTACTTATTTCCACTTTAATTTTACTTCCAAAATTCCGATAACAGTTACGCCGACGTTCAAAATGCCATTGTTTCGCAAATCCATAGTGAATATCACAGATTAATCAAGCTCTTGGCCAATTATATAGCTGTCTGGCGCGGAAATATTGTTTATTTGGCTTTTTTCCTGTTATGGTTGGAATAGATTATACACATATAGATACTGTGAGAAATATTAACCATTCATTTGCATTGGCAATGCGTCAACCCCGGGGACTAGACGTCACATGACATCTCGTGGCTCTAGTTACGCTGGTTTCACAACAATAAGTATTGCTCTTTGGCTGTGAAATATGTGATGTTTGGGAATCTATCCCGACGGGTTAGCACAGAGTTCTACCACCAAGTAAACTGCTTTTAAATAATAATTATCATATATAAACTTGATTGAGCCGAGATGGCCCAGTGGTTAGAACGCGTGCATCTTAACCGATGATTTCGGGTTCAAACCCAGGCAGGCACCACTGAATTTACATGTGCTTAATTTGTTTATAATTCATCTCTTGCTCGGCGGTGAAGGAAAACATCGTGAGGAAACCTGCATGTGTCTAGTTTCAACGAAATTATTCCACATGTGTATTCCACCAACCCGCATTGGAGCAGCGTGGTGGAATATGCTCCATACCTTCTCCTCAACGGGAGAGGAGGCCTTAGCCCAGCAGTGGGAAATTTACAGGCTGATTATGTTATTATGTTATATAAACTTATATTAACTTTACCTATATCAATGTTTCTGGTGCTTTTTTCATTTACCGCCTTAACGATATTCGTTAGTACTGTCTTTTCTTGTACGCTATGGACGAGGCTCTGCACAGCGCTCGACACACGAACAGATGGACATAATAGCGGCGTCAAGTCGTCACTGAGCCAGCGGGAATTGAGTTGGGATGCGAGCGTCTCTAAAGTTTCAAATATCCAAATCTTGTCGCCGCTGAAAATTTAAACTCTTTTATACACATAGAAACATGAAATTCACTCTTGTTGCTTCAAGAGTCAACAGTAATTTATAGCAGGTTATTTTGGGCAGCTGTTTATATAATAATTTTATATATTAAAACTTTCTCAGATACGCGTTGTATCTACTGGTATACGTTTTATGTATGTATATCAGTTTAGTAGTAATTGCAGATAGGCATAAAAAAAATCCACTTATCCGGATAGGTTCAAGCGTAAAAATAGTTGTTGTAAATCGTTTTAATGTACAAATAATCGTACATGAAATGACACAGAACTACTACGAGTTAGATAACAGGGGGATAAACTTATCCCGGTAAGGAATCTCTCTTCCTGAAAATCTTTGAAGTACTAGAATAGAATAGAAAAAGTTATAAGGCGTGTACAAACTTAGAGTTAACCAATGATTTTAATTCATAATTTATTTGTAATGTATTAATTGAATAGAACATGAATGAAACTTATATTCATCAAAAACTCCTATGCCATAAATGTTTACAAAAAATTTTTAGGCAAAAAAAATTGCAATGCAATTATACATATATAGTTTATAACTGTTCTAATTTCTTAGTAATGAATTGCTTCATTGATATAGTGTGCAAATAATATTGTATCTCTTAGTGAGACAGAAAATATTTAAAATACATAATAAAAATCTTAGCCGATATGTTACCTGTCCAAAACGAGTTTTCTGTTCTTTTCCAAGTTGAATTTCTTTAAATATACTCTCAATTCGTCCACGAATCTGGGATTAGAATCTTAAAATAGAAAAAATATAAACTGAATATAATTGATATTTAACATTAATCATACACAATATACGCGTTATTTAATGTAAGGTGCAAAATCGGCTTCTCAAAGAGATATATTCGTTTATAAATCTTATTAATTATATTAATAGCATAAGACCATTTTTGCCCCAGTGATTATAGGACGATGGCTGCACATAAAAAATCGGTTATAGTCTCATTTTGAAGAGCTCCAGCCGCAGATGTGCACAAAATTAAAGAGGATTCGATTACGATATAACAAAGAATTAATTTTAGAGAACGGAAAATGTTACTGGCAGTTAGAGAGCGGTACTACGGCTGTATTAGAAAAAAATGAAAACGTAAACATTCTAACTGAACTAATGTTTACTATTTGATATTAAAATTTTCATTCAAAAGAAGTTTCATCATTTTGGCGCCAAATGTAGATGAGTAACTTGCAGTTTAAAATAAAATGAAATCAAAACAAAACCCGTCATAGGTTTCGAACTTACTAAAAATTTTCGCGGGAGACCCATATATATGTTATCCAATATCAAGTTATACGATATTCCCCACCTCTGATAAAATCATCGATATTACTTGGATGCAGGGCCGGCTACCATATGGCTTTTTGGGCTTCAGCCCAGGGCCCCGTGGATACAAGGGGCCCCTAGCTAAGTCAAGTCAAAGTCAAAAATAGACGATAATGCGAAAGAATCCATAACTTTATTAAATTAAACAGATCGTATGGTTTGCAGCCCTGCGAGTCCTGCAATCAAACCCATTCAATTCATTTAATTCAAGTCTACGTTCAGATATGTCTTAGGTGGGCCCCTAAGTAGTGTTAGCCCAGGGTCTCCTAAACTTACGGTCCGGCCCTGCTTGGATGCAAGTCATTTTCTTCTCTACTTTTATTTCTTTTTTGGAGAACCCGTTGTAAAAGCTCCAATAGCTGTACCCTAATGGCTTCTCTATTATAAGACATACATACCTGACATTTCATTGAACGACGTGTCCGATACGTCGAAATCCATACTCAGGTTTCCATTGTTCCTGTTGCGCTCTAATCTTTCGGTGTAAAACTGACGGATCATTGATATTGATTCTTGTGGAAAGTCCAACTGGACACCTGTTTCAATTCATTAAACTTTATTAATTATATTATTTCCTTTAAATTTATATGCAGATCCCAAAATTATACAAACCCAGGCCAAGCCAAAAAGTTATTAAATCTTTCGTTGAGAAATGAGTCTGAATTCTCTACAATGATGTCGAATTGTCGTCCCATCGAATTAGAACAGTATACTGGTATTAGCATACATACTTTTGCGTTAGTTAGCAAAACCAATTTTAACTTAAAATTCAGTAACATTGCGACTCAAAAGTACTTTAATAAAAATCTATTATATTTTTGTTTCAGTATATATAAAATGCTTACCACGAAATCGATCACTGTCTTGTATATTTGTATTATTATGAAAGGCTTGGAAGACTGCTACTAAGCATTCTTTGATGCTGTTTATCTTCCTCTCTGTTGTCGCCAGTGACAGTATCAGCCGTTTCAGTTCATCCCTTGTGTTGATCTGCAAACAAAAAAAAAAAAAACTTTAGTATGGAATTATATATTTTAAAGAAACAGCAAGTTCGGACTTTAGACTTAAAATAAGGGCTTGTGAAAATAATTAAACCTTCGAAACACCTAAAAAATTAGTAAGCGGAATAGTGTTGTAATATAAATAAATATATATTAATCAAGAACTGTTAGTAGTGTACAATATAGCTGAGCTATCAGCTATTAATGATTGAAAACTGTTTGATTATAAAATTAATAATATTTAGTGAATTCTGAGATGTTAAATTAGTCTGAAATATTTTACAGTCCATTAATAAGTGTTATGTTGAGTGAATAGTGCCCCCACTCAATTTGGTTATAAAAGACCGAGCACCAGCCGAGCATCGACAGGCTTGTTCGAGCCGTCGGAACGATCGGACCTCCTCAGTTTGGAATAAATCAGAGAAAAATATTTCCTGAGTTTAATTTCATACCTTCGAGGATGGATAGAAATCAAAACCCTGACATTCGTGACGTCAGCAATGTTGACGTCATGTTTTTTAAAAACAAGCCAGGACAAGCTACTCCTTCATATATATGAATACATATTTACAATATTTTTATCAATATCAGCAATCTTCTTAGCAGTAGTTTGGTTGTCATCAACCTCGTCGCCTTCGACGCGGAACACGCCGCTCTTCGTAGACAATTCTTCTAGAAGAGTTTTCATCGACTTAACCCTGGCTTCAGATCTCGCTCGCTCACAGCGGAGCACAAGCAACTCGCAAGCTTCGCCGGTTATATAGTTCTATAAAAACAACAGATTTACATTTAACACCTTATTAATTTTTCTTACAATACATATAACAAGTCAAGGTTATTAAAATAGTTGTCTTTGAAATTATAAATCAAATGTTCTATTTTAAAGTGGGCTCTAAGTCCTTTCGAATCGTCATGTTTTAGAATGAGCAAGATGCAAAGCTACTGCCAGTCCCAAATGTTAGCACTGCTGACTTTTATATAATTTTGGTTAATGTTGCATGTTTCGGATAAAAGTCTGCTACATGTATATCTTTGTTAGGAGAGGGTCAGTGTGACTCTCAACCTTTTCTTCAAAAGGGTTTAGTCCAGGAAGGGGAAAATACTTACTTTTCTTTCTATTAAAATTTGCACTTACATTAAGTTCTTCAACAGCAGCTACGAATCTCTCGTGAGTTTGTTTGACATAGACCTTATTCTTCATAACTTCAAGAGCTAAATTAGAATGCAGAGCTGCAGTATGAGCGAGCACTGATTGTGGGGTGGTCCTGAAAAAAAAAACAAAAATGTAAACTCTACTATTTTTTTTAATAATAACTCTTAACAATTATAATAAATAAACTGTTGTTAAAATTTTTTACTCCTCGAATTATTTGAATTCTATATAAAAAATTATAAGAGTTGGTAATTTTATGATTCAGTTACCAGTGATAAAGGAGAAATTATTTAAAATAAAATAATTTTTACAGTTACCGGTTATTATCAACGCCAGGTGTATGTTTCGCGTTCACGAGGGATATTTCTGCGACTACAGCCGATCGTTTCTCGTACAAAAGTGGCCACAGAACGTCGCCGCGACACGTCACTAGTGACGACATGTTCTCCTCTGTAATATAATGTATCTATATGAATTAAATCATCATTACGCCAAAAATTTAGCGAAATAGGTGTATTAACGGCTGCTTCACAATATATTTATGATAATATAATGTTTATACAGAAGAATATACAAAAATGTCCCATAGAAGTTGATATACATACTATTAATACGAGAAATAAGAATAAACTTGTAACCCCTACTTTCCGTTTGCATACGGTACAGAGGACGTTTTTGGGCAATGGTATACGCATATATAATAAGATACCGGGAAATATAATCAATTTACCATTCACAAAATTTTAAAACTTTATTAAGACTAAATTAATAAATAAATCTTATTATTCATTAAAATAATACTTTTTAGAAAAAAAAAAACGCCTGGATCTAGGCTCGGGTTCCATCATAAGACACTAATTATTGTAAAAAACAGCATTGTAAATCTGTTTATTTAGTTTCTTGCCGTTTCTCCTCGCTGGAGGCTACTTTCCGAAACGGTGCTAGTGTTTAAATATTGACGATTCAAAAATGCTTCATTGTGAAGTTTATTTGAATAAAATTTATTTGATTTGATTACATGACAATGACTAGAACGGGTTAACCTTAACCGAAAACTGTTAGGGTTAACCTGCTCTAGTCATTGACCTTAATGGTTCAAGGACATACATAGCCCATTGATTTTTCATGACCATTGAGCCATGCCAGTTTCATCACAGGTTTTCCTTCATAGCCAAGTACGAAATGAAATACAAATACGAATTAATGAAAATCCAGTTTTCAACCTGATTTATTTAGTTGTAAGCGATGTTCGAAATAGCTTCAACAATTAAACGCTATTTGTTAAGACAACAGCAGTGTTGTTCTGTAGATCTTATTTTTACTATTACAGGTCAATGTCGCAAATCACTTGCCGACATTTTATGTTCGTGATATATAAACCCTTTTGGTATAAGCTATATAGAAGATAATAAAAAAATAAATATTTTTGAGCTCACCTTTTTCAGTTGCAGTTTCGTTTTCATTTGTTGATACTATAGAAGAACTTGCAATAGGATTTGATAATGGCAATGTATGATATGTTTGAGTTGGCGTTGTAGAGTTAATATATTTCTCTAATTTGCTCTGAAAAATTGAATTTTTTAGCTTATAAATATACTAGCTGAACCTACTTTATTCACACGAAATTTATAACACATTACCTATAGCAAATAAAATGTCACCCCCATTTTACACCCTCGAGGGGTAAATTAAAAAAACTACCCTAGATGTCATATTCAAACTTTCTCAATACCAAATTTTATCTAATACGGCTCAGCTGTTTAAGCTTTATTAGGTAACAGACAGATTTACTTTAGCATTTATATTTATACTAGTTGAACTTGCTGCTTTACCAGCGCGAAATTTGTAAAACACAATCTTCCAACCCACATTTTACCCCCTTAGGGATCGAGTTTCAAAAATGCGATTCTTAACAGATATCTACACCCTATAAGGAACCTACCTGGTAAATTTAGATGGTAGGTGTTAGAATTTCTGAGATTTGGTGATTAATTTGTAGTGGTATTTCGTGTTAATATATATAGATTATATTACATGTGCAAATGTTGAGCAAGACATCTAAGTAGGTAACACCCGCTCATCGGGTTTTAGACTGAGGAAGTTGCGCGGGTTTTGCGCGCAGTCTACTTTCCAATATATTATATTACAGACGCATCATTATTTGCTTGTCGTGTTTTCTGAGGCAAGAGAATGTAACTCCACCAACTTGCAACCAAGAGCTAACAATTTTTAAAAAGAAAAACCTAGGAATCCAATCCAGGATATCGGGCTCTACAGCCTCATAAGCTAGCCATGTGTTGACTAGAAAATTCATTTTTTTTTTTTTTTATGTTAGAGGTGGCAAACGAGCAGGAGGCTCACCTGATGGAAAGTGACTACCACCGCCCATGGACATCTGCAACACCGGGGGGCTTGCAGGTGCGTTGCCGGCCTTTCAGGAAAGAGTACGCTCTTTTCTTGAAGGTTCCTAAGTCGTATCGGTTCGGAAAAACCGCCGGCGAAAGCTGGTTCCACAGAGTGGTTGTGCGAGGCAGAAAGTGAAATTAAATTCATATTAATACCTCGACATCTTGATCGTCATTCACAACAAACAGTGATTTAGCTATTGATCTTGTCTCCTCCAAGTTAGCCTTCTTAATATTGAGCTCGTTCGACACTTGTCGAAGCAACCAACTGCGACGTTGTAGATCTTCTATACGACGCCGCGAAGTGTTTCTTTGACTTACTGAAAAGTAAAATCTATAACATTACTTTACTTAGAACTGATTGGTATTTTATTTACAGTTAGTCAAGTATAAGTAATGAGTAGTAGGAGCCTGTAATTGTTCTGGCTGGGCTAAGGTACGCCTTGATATGTTTGGATCATGTGGAGGTTTGAATTAGGTTTCTTTACAAAGTTTTTCTTTAACACCGAGCACAAGACATAAACACAAATTAAGAACATGAAAATCAGTGATGCATCCTCAAATCTGAACCTTAATGCATGAGTTTTTATTTCATAATGATATATAATATAAGACTACATAAAGATAAAAGTCATTCACTTAGACATTATACATATTTGCAGTAATGGACATTATTTTCTTTTTAAATCAGTCATTGAAGTATAGATGGAAAATAATTTTTACTTTTTTGGAAATTACTGCACACCAGTTAATATAGCCCTTGTCTGGTAGAGGTGACATCACACGTTGGATGGTTTCATGAAATAAAATGTAGTGATTGAGCCAGTGTCCAGTTGGCAATACATTGACAGTATAAGCTTACTGGGCCAGTGTCTATGGACTTAGATATTCAATAACCATCAGACAATCCATAAAAAATACCTTCAATAAAAAAAAAATGCCAGTGAAATAATTAAAAGTTTACATTTGCAGGATATCTTGTTTATAAGTTGGTTAAGATTATTCTGAGCTTGTTCCACCCTTGCTTCAGCATCAGCCACTTTATCTCTGAGCTCTTGCTGATTCTTCCACACTACAAGCTGCTCTGGAACGACTGCACTTGGACTACACTGTATTAGGTAAATGAATATTAGTGAAATATTGAAAATTGATTGTCTACATGTAAATGTCTTCAATTAGTTAAGCAAGACCAACACAACTAAAATAATATATTATTGATAATATGATTGTGTTTTGAAATAAGATCTTTTGAACTTGTTACAAAAATAATGCATATTAAATAATTAAATGTAGAAAACTATCATAAACTTTCAATAATCATTAGCAGATCAATACATTATTTAACATAATATATTTTTAATTTGTAACAACAATAACAAATGACAATTGATTAAGCGATGAAACATTTTAACTAATTTTAATTAAAATAATCAATTATTAATCAACACACATTATTGAAGTTTGTACCTCATTGAAAACATTCTTTTCTTTGCATATTTTCACATCATCACAGAATACTTGTAATCTCTTCTGTCGAATAATATTTTTGGCCCCAACGTGTTCCATAAGGCTGCGCCAAACCATATAGTACTGGCCTCTACACATGCTTTGAATAAAAAATAAAAAAATTGTTATTTTTTAATTTAAGTTGATCCAATATTCCACTCAAGTTTAGGCATTTAAGCTTGCTGCATGCACTATTCTGAGTTAGCTATTAAAATACAATTTAAACTCGAATAAATTAAATATAAATAATATATGTTGACTATGTGATTGTTTTATTGGATTCCCAACTTCAAAATAAAATATATGTGACGGCAAACAGCGAAGCCTCTCAAAGAATTTAATAATGGTACAAATGTGTTAGTTTCCATTGTGAAAATTGATGCAGTCTTAATTAATTAAATAATGAATAAAAACGAACTGTGTAATTCTTTCAATTGATGGCACTTTTTCGGCAGGACATCCCATAGCCAGTAGCCAATTGGTAAACTTTTCTGGTACTTCATCACTACTTAGCTTTTCCGCGCTCATTTTAATATAATTTAAACAATTCTTTTACTTTAATAGACATTAAACACTATGTAGAATAAATTTTAACGGTTATTTACTTAATTCAAATCAAATTTGTTTGAATACAATGTCACTGTCAAGTGTCAAGTTCCAGTTTTGGATACTTGCATGATGTATAATAACAAATATGAAACAATTTTTAATTTTATTATTACTTTGCGAATAATAACAATATTGAATAATATTCATACACCACAATGAAATATAGCAAGCCTCTATTAAGAGATAGGTTATGGATACAGAACATTTTTTATTTCGACCAGCACTTACACGAATTTAGAGCTTTTTATATTATTTTTCGAAATATTATGGTAATATTTTTTATCGATTAATTCTAAACATGCCTAATAATAAACTAAAAAAGGCTGGATGTCTTATGTTTAGACGTTTTTTCTTTATTTGGCTTTTATTTGTGCCGAGGTACGTTTAATAGACTTATTACCACTTTAAAAAATACAGTCAATTGTCTAGCTGTGTAGCTGTCAGCTATCAATGTGTCATATGTTTGGTCGTATTAATGAAGAGTATAGTCTTTGTATTTGTTTTTGTCCAGTTATTTACTTCAGAATTAAATTCAAATATTGCTTTAACCTATTATTATGTTGGGTAACCTTAAAGAGTTTATTTCAGTGGTTCAAGACGGCTTAACATCCAATAATAATTTACGTCAAACGTTGCAAGAAGTTCAAAAAGTGAAAAACATATTTAGGGACAAGCAAAAGGTTACAAGCGAAACCGAAAGCAAAGTTAATTATGCTGCTGGCGGTGAACTACTTGAGAAGTATCAAGAAAACTGGGCAGAGTTACACGATAATGCGGACAAAAATGCGAGAGCGGCGGAGGAAGTGGACAAATTAATCATAGAATTGCACGAAACTACAAAAATTCGATTGCAAAGTGCAACAGAGTTGGCTCAGAATTTAACCCACTTGCCTAATTTGACGGCTTCCGTGGCACAATGTATGGATAGCTTGAAAAATGTGCATACATTATTGCATGAGGTTGAGAATCAATTGGTTGAGTTTGAAGACATTATTGAAAGGAGTAATATAGAGAAATGGAAGCTTGACCACCATTATCATTTAACACTTTACAAAGAAAAGAAAATGGGTGAGTTTGAATATATAATTTAATTTTTAAAATTACTTTTATTTGCATTGAGTACTTAAGTGTATACAATTGAAAAGTCACTACTTTGTTGGTTTAATGGCTAATAAGTTTGCATGGTTTGAGTTCAAATGCTAGATTGGATCAATAAAAACTTTTTATTACAATGAAATTGACTTTTTAAGCAAAGATATTCTCAATTTCAACATTAATGAAGTTGAGCCTTGATCCTGATTTATTTTTTCTGTTGTGCGGAATTGTGGTACCACCAGATTTTGAAATTGCACTTGCCGACATACTTGTGTACTATTAGGTGTTATATGTTTAATCTCCCTGTCTAGCTGCCCTGGCTGACATCAGTCAGGATATAATGAATTGTTCAGGAATTTAATTTAAATAATTATGCTATAATCATAATTTTAAATACTTCAGCTGGTTTGGAAGAAATTCGAAACCAATTAGCGAAAGAGAATTTGGAGAAAAATAATGAAAATGAAAAAAGGCAGCTGGCAGAGTTACAGACGAAGAGAGAAAGCAGCGCAGTGGCATTCAAAAGTGACATGGCAAAGTACTTGGCCAGTGGAAATGTGCCATCCAGTAAGAATCATTTATCTGTCTTAACCATTACCCATAACTCTTTGAACAGAACTTATTTTTCCCATAAGTCCCCTATTTTTCCATAACTTATTTGCACAGGTTTTTATGTCTTACACTTGTCCCAGGCTACCTTTAACATTACATTAACATTAAATGGCATAGAACTCAGCAAGGTACTGTTAATTCAAAGGTTTAATGACCTTACATAATGACTAAGAATGGCTGGAATCATTGATGATCAGCGATCAATCCTTTGGCTCTGTGTAGAGATTTTGAGTCACTTCTTCCACACACATCACATTCACACATCTTTTACCGTATATTTCACTGGGAATATTACGAGAAATTGTTTGGAGTTATCTTAGCGATTTCAAAAAAACTTGAACACGGAATAATGACATCGTAAACAAATGTTTGCGATGATGTATATTTATTATTATAATTATTTATTATTAAATAAGATAAGTCATTTATTATTATAAAATCAAGCATTTTCTGTAATCGGTGATTACGCACATGTAAATAGCTTTGCTAAGCAGTCGCGTATTTTTTCGGTTACGAGCTCCATGCGACTTGCCCCTTTATCCGTCTACCTCTATATAATTTTACTGAAACGTTATTACGTTATTTATTTATTTATAATTATACAGAATAAACAAAATCAATTTTTCCTCTTTCAGCACCCACATCAGCACCAAAGATAACGTTAGAACAGATACAATTGGATGATGACAAGGCAGACTTGGAAAAATTCCTTGAGAGTTGATTTACAACGGCAAGAGACTTACCTGATGGTGATAAACACAGAGCTTTTATTATAGGATAAGATATATTATGTTATATTATTGTATTACAAATTATATTAAATAATGTTGTTGTACATGAGTGTTTTTTGTCTAACTTGTCTATCGATATTTTCTTTTCTAGATGGTTATTGATGTTTGTACACAAAAACTGCCCAAAAATTTCAGAAAGAAAGTGAATTCTCCAGTTGCATTTATGCTCCTCAACTCACTGCCAACTAATTGCCTCAACCGATTTGAATGTATCCTTGGAATCCTTACATCGTCTTGTGTAAGTAAATTTGGAGTATATAGACTCCGAATGTTTCTCACTGCATAATAAGGTCTTTGCCCAGAATTAAAATGGTTAGGGGCTCGATAGTGTGCCCTTAACGTACATATAAAAAAACAATACATCAATAATCCATAAAAATTTATTCTCTGACTAAATACCTAACGAATTTGAAACACCACACATTCTTTCCACCAACTAAAATTATTTTTCTTAACAATATTGTAAATTCAAAAATAAAAAAAATATGTACAAAGTTTGTATGACTAGGAGAAAAAACATCGTTAAAATGAGCTTATCGGATCACTATACGCATGCTTCAATGTGTATCACACGAAGACCTCATCAATACTATATATAAAAACAAATTCAATACAATCAAATCGTGAAAAATATATTATTGCCAGTGGATTCGAAACAGTGATGATCTTATAGAATTTCTTTCGATGCTAAGCTGGAATGTGCTATGTTTTCCTTATTATTGGGTGTAAATCACCTCCACCGTGAGCAGACAATTTTACTTTCCCTGATAAGTGTTTTTTAATACAGGGCCCAGCGTCTTTTATTGAACCGCTATTTTCTTTAATTTCTTCGTCTGAAGAGAAATCTGACAAAGTTAAATGCCTCTTTTTTGGTGGCATAACGTGTAATGTCCATCGCATCGAACCCTTATTTGCCTTTGAACCTTTGACGGTTGTATCTCTGGCTTCATTGTCTGTGTCTGATGCTGCTCTTTTCGAATCGTTTTTTACATTTCGAAAACATTTATTAAGTCTATGGGTTAGTTCCTTTTTTTCCCCCCTCGGGGGGATGTGGAAGTTTTTTAAATTCAAACTATTTGACTGCCCTTTCCCATTAAGATCGGGAAAATTTTGTGAATATATAACAACACTGTGGACAGATTTATCGTCTGGCGATTTTTGCAAACGTTTTTCTTTTATGCCTTCACAATTTGTTGGCAAATTAACTGGTTTTTTCTTTCCTGAATTATCGCTGCTGCAACTCGTATTGCTGTTACTATTACTGTATTGTTCAACTGCCTGTTTTTCGAGTTCGCGAAACTTAGTGTCTATACTTTCATCTGAATCCTTATACTGTTCTAAAGCTTCTTTTTCAAGTTCCTCAAATTTCGTATCGACGATTGGAATACGAATTCTAGAAGACACAGCTATTTTTGAGTTTAATTTTATAAGCCCATGGGTGTTTAGATTCTTCGAAAGTCTGATACTCCCAACTGTGTTTAAGTGAATAGGTGGTGCAACGCTCGTGCTGAGAACAGTGCTGTAAAGCCGTTTCTTCCTTAAATCTTCTTGAACAGCGGCACTAGTTGATGGTAACTGTCCGTCATCTACTAGGTTATCCTTTTGTTGCATATTTATAATTTCTGATTTCTTTTCCTCTGTTTCAGTATGCGTCATACTTGTCTGATCAACTTCTTTATCTGTTTCCTCTTTTCTTTCCGACGTTTCAGTCTTTTGAGCCATTTTATAAACAGTATTCATATTCTGGACTTGATTTATGATATATTTCTGGTTTAATCGGTTTTGATTTTCTCGTGGCCACCAAACTCCATAGCGTTTGTCAGGAAAACGTGTAGGTCTGGGAATTGTTGGAGTGTAACGGCTTACGTTTGTCCCTCTATATGTAGGGCATCGCGATGCACTGGAACGCATTAGCGCTTGCACGCTAGCTGATAAACGACCCATCGCTCGTTGATAATCCGTTAATTGTGGAGGACGTGTTACATCAAACTGAAACTATTTGTCATTTCAATTATTAGAACAAGATACAAAGCCTTATTATAAAGCTATATTATACCTTATTTTTTAAGAGATACATAAAACGATAAGAAATTTATAGATACTGGAAAATACCTTATAAGATGGATCGCAGAATAATTTAGTCGGGGCATCAACGCAGTACGCTGGGGGTGGCGGCGCTAATGCCGCTAAACTCTTCGGTTGTCGTCGCCTCGCTCGTATCTTCCTAGGAGCTGGTGGTGGACTCGGAGCCCTCGCAGTCTTCCTGCCTTGATTGATAACGGAACGTTGGTTCCACAAAGGACGGACGCTTCGGATCCTAGCTTCTAGGGCAGCTTCGTCCGCGACTCGCTCAGCGCTCGAGTTCCAGCGCTCGCTAGCTGCCGATCGGTGCCCGTTAATTTTTGAGTATAAAACGTATCTATTTTTACGTTTTATCTATTCAGCTTTTAATCAAATCAAATTCAGATCCAAATAAAACAAATAATAAATATTATAAATCTTACGCACAAATCGCTATCAGTAAGCATTTTGCACTGTCGACGACGACGTGGTACCGCACGATCTGAATTGTCCACTAACTTACGAAACCAATACTCCACCTAAAAACAAGAACTACAGAATTATTACCGAAACGGTAAAAAAAGTCCAAATGTTTTATTGGAGTAATCAAGGTTTGTTTAAGCTGACGCACTGAACAAGGTTGCTTTAAATTTCTTATTCAATATTCGATTATTATTGATTTAACGTTGGCTCAAGATAATTCTAGCTATTTATAAAGAAGGAAAATATACTGAAGAATTGTTAAGGTTATGGAAAAGTATGCACATGAGATTATCTACAAAATTATTAGGTAATTTAACTATAATGAATTATACCTCCGGTAACATCCAGCATTCTGTAAGATCGGAATTTTCACAGCCGTGACCATTATAACGCACGTTTCCTTTTTCATTTGAACACGTATAACAGTTTTCCCTGAAAATAAGATGCGTGTTTTTCCTCTAAGCAAGAACTAAAAATGAACGAGTTGCCATAAAAATAAATAAACAATATTTAATCGACAATTTACCTTACGTCGTCGTAGTAAAAATTGCCATAAAATTGAGCCAATCTGGACTCCGGTATTACATCTTTCACACTCCTTCTACTACTGCCTCCATTATCTTGTAGAGCTACCAAATGTTTATCTAGAATATATATATTTTATTAACTTTACTATTAAGAAAAATACAACTAGACGTGTTCACGAAAAACTCTTGAAAACCTGATGAATCGCAATTACTACTCGTTATATCCTGAGCTGATTCTATCCCAGTTTCTTGAAGAACATGGGACACACGGCAATGTTGTGCCCATAGGCGCTGAAAGATAAAATTGACATAAGATTAAACTTCACTATTAATATAGTAATATGGATTTTATGGAATTAGATTACTTGATTTGCTACGATAAAATCATCAGGTGGTTCCGAGGCCCAAGTGAGATCAGCACAGAGGGCTATATGTGCCCAAGCAGACGTATAACGATCCACTTCGAAGCTCATTCAAGGTGTCATTTCACATACAATCAATTATCTTTAGAATAAGAAATGAACTAATATAATAGTCACTAAAATTAGAGATAACGACTAATGGTAATACTGGAATTATAAATGACGACAATTTAAAGGACATTGGAGGTTAAATCTACGATAACAAAATTTTTCTCTTTTTTGATAGATACATGTTATACAATTTTTTTCTTTTTAATTTGAATTGCTTTTCGAATGACCTTCCGAATTAATGAATTTGTCATCTCGTTGGCTTGGCTGAATGTCTTTAGTGTCAAGTATTAATGGCTTTTAAAAATAGTACGTTTCACAAAAGAGTTCCTATTTTATGTGAAGTGTATTTCTATGACATTTTGATAGTGTTTTTGATACCTAACTATGCATATGCGACATTATAAAAAGCATTTTATAGTTTCGTCAGCGAAAACATATTAAAAAAAACAACTAACTTGAATACAAGTTAGGTATAATGTTGCACATTATTGGAGACTATAAGACTCGTAACTTTTATTTGTAAATGTATTTTGCTAAGATTTATAACATTTTAAACGTATATAAGGCAGTGGCGGCAAAATATGGTTTACTGCTAGTAACATTAAAATGTGTTTTTGATGCTTGCATCCCCGGTGCCTGGTGCGCTTGTCGTCCGTCAGGCGATAGGCCGTTCCGTCACGACACTTCAGAGTTCAGTCAGATTTGCGCAGGTGGCGTTTGAGGTCGTTTGCACGCATGCGCTCGATCAGTTAAGCCGGATAAATGAGCAGTGACAGTTACCCTTATTTTATTTTTATTTAAATAAAAATTTAATAAAACCGTTATATAAACATCGCTTATTAGGTTTCAAAAAAGTTTAAAATACGCGTTAAAAATGCATTTATAATGTTCGACGTCTAGTGTTTTGATGAATAAAATATTGATTTACAGCGGCCTATCCTCTTTATGTTGAATTTCATATTTATTTTAACTTGTTAATTTTTGCGATAAGTTAGATGATCCTAACTGTTGGTGCGGTCGAACAGGTTTTTGAAACTGTAGAGTTTTTGTTGAGTTCATTGTTTGTGTGTATGTGAATACATAGTTTGCGATTGTCGAACGAATGTGCCTCGTTGGATCTAGTGATGCTGTGATCGGTAGAAACAGCCTGGCGTTATTTCATCTTTGCATGGTAAGTGGTTCAAAGCTTGTTTTTAGTTTCGTACACTTGTCTCTAAGTATTATGCAAGTACTACGTAAATGTGTAACGGTTGGACGAGCGGTATTACTTTGGGACAATTTGTTTCATGTTGTAACGACTTGTATTGTATATAATAGGATTACTATTCGTACAGAGTATACCATCAAAATAGATGCACTTTCTTTATATATGCTATTTAAATAACAACAAGCACTGTTATTGTAAAATAAATGAAAATAAAACAGTAGAGAGCGTTAGATAATATAAATAAATATATTTACTACGTTATTTATAAACATATTTATTACGAATATTGTAATACTAATTTGTCACAGCGTAAATATTTTCTTTTTTTTTTAATTATCGTCTGACATGATATTAACAACTCTGATAAAAGTAATCTTACGAAAGTAGGTTATTAGGCTAATTATAAACAAATATAATATTATCTGTTATCAATATTTACATCGGTACAATAAGGATACGTACACTAATGATTCTAATTTCTTCAGGATTCTTGAAAGGTTACATGAATTTGGAGTTGGTGTCATTAAGACTGCATTGTATACGGGCCTTTATCACTGAACTATTAAAAATAAAAAATAAAGCTTCTACCTATGCTTGCTTGTCATTTTGCTGTTTGCGTAATATTGCATGCGACGAATTCACATTTTGCTATGTTTCTTAATAAATATTAACTCTCCCCTGCATCTAATATGCGAAAAATACATAATATTGTCGAATAAAATTGAATATAAATATTCATCTAATTAATTGTGTTTTTTATTTCTAAACAACTAGTAACGATTACGTTTCGTCTTTATGGAAATTTTAGTCGAATTATTAAACGCTAGTTTTCGCCCGCGGGTTCGTTCGTGTTTTAGGGTTGGTCGGCATGTAATAGGCAGGAAAACTTAGCCTTCCTTGGAGTTGAAGCTGCTTTCATACCAAATTTTATCAATTTCGGTTCAATGTTTTGACTGTAAAAGAGAAATAATAATATAATATTCGTATAGATAAAGAAGATCGATTTTAATTGGCGGTAGGGTTTTGTGCAAGTCTGGGTAGGTGCCACCCACTCATCAGATATTCTACCGCCAAACAACAGTACTTGGTGTTGATGTGTTCCGGTTTGAAGGGTGAGTGAGCCCGTGTAACTACAGGCACAAGGGACATAACATCTTAGTTCCCAAGGTTGGTGGCGCATTGGCGATCTAAGGAATGGATAATATTTCCGTCTATGGACGGTGGTGACCACTTATCATCAGGTGGCCCATATGCTCGAGCGCAAACCTATGACAAAAAAAGTTTGTAAAAACATTTCCTTGTTATTTTTTTTTTATATATTTCGATCGAATGTTCAACGAGTCTGAAGCTGTATATAAATCCCAATGATTTTATGGTGCAAATCATTACAATTATTATTTACAAAGAGTCAATAAAATATGTCGTAGTTATAGTTTAAAAGTTAAAGTTATTTACGTGACCGTAGTCAGATTTCAAATAACTTTTTGCCGTTGCAATTCGTTTTCCGGGAAATTCAGGATAGAATAATTTAATTAACCAAACTTTTTACAAGTTTGTCTTTATACAATGTACTGGCACCATTACTATGAAACTGGCTTAAAATCAGTTGGTAAATATCGCCCATACCCATAAAAAGATAGATAGATATATATAGATAGTATAATTTTATGTTCGCGATAGTTAAAATGGTAAAGAAGAGCTACCAAATAAATAAAAAAATAATGACGTCGTTAGACAAAAGCTAGTCCGGCTTTTGGCGCCCTTCACTAGTGACGTCTTATGGATCTCACTCCCCGGGCTCTCAATGCAATGGCCTTGGCCCCATTTTCGCAAATAGGTTGACGCGCGTGAAGAAAAAAAAAATTCTTCGGGTCATCAGTTTCGCAAAGAAACGCTAAAAGCTTCAATTTTTTACGTTCTTGGATTATTTTTGTTACAAAAGACATGATTTTGTTAAACTGATGTCTGAATGTTACCTATATCTAGAAGTTTATGAGTATACTAAAAATATGATTGAGACTATTATTTAAAAAAAAAAACTATTTAATAAAAAAAATTAGTACATCCAAGTGCTGTTCAAATAAAATTTTTAAAAATCGCCCCTAACTGGCCTAAATTCAGGATGCGTAATATTCGATGACCTTGGCCCACATACACTGGTCTGCACCCTGTTACTAGATAGGTGGTTTCATCTCAATATATTTCATTTAGGATCGTCTTTATTGAATGCCTTGTCGTACTACAAATAATACTGAGTATGTATTAAGACTTATAATTTGCTATCTTTGCTAAAAAATAAATATAAAACAATATAAGTAAAGAAACCTGTTTTTATACATAATCGGTAGCCAGATGGACAAATGGGCGACCTGACGTTAAGTGGTAACCACCGTCCATAGACATTGGCACTGTAAGAAATATTAACCATTCCTTACATCGCCAAAACGCCACCAGCTTTGCGAACTAAGATATCATGTCCCTTCGACCCGGAACACAATGATACTAAGTATTGCTGTTTGTCGGCAAAATACCTGATTGGTGGTACCTACTCAGACTGACTTGCAGAAAGTTTTACCACCAAGTATAAATTATGAGCAAATTGCTTTTGGGGTCGATACTAGATGCATCTATTGCATTATCTTTACAGATAACAGCAATGATTGACGGATTTGATAAACTTTCACCGATGAGCTATTGGAAATAGAATATTATTTAAGACCTAATAATAATAGATATTCATTGCCAATAATAAATTATACTAGCTATTGTTAGTAAAAATGTTTTCATTTCGAGATTTCTTTAACATATTATGCAATAGCGGTTTATCAATCGGAATACGAATCAAATTTAAATATCGAATCGAACGATCGAAAGTGGAGCATTTAAAAATATTGTTTTTATTTCCGTGAAAAGTTGACACTACAAAATTTTATTTTTGTTTTCAGTTACATTTTTTAAAATTTTAATTTAATTATGGTAATTATGTTTTTTTTTGTTTAGAGGCTTTAAAATTTTGGTAACAAGGACTCGTTTGATACTGCGATTACGAAGCCAAATGATTTAAATGCCATATAAAGGTTAAATGTTGTAATTTTCGCTTGGGTCCGAATTTGCTTATCGCAAAAAACAGAATATATTATAATATTATGTGTAAGAGAGCCGACATAGCGCAGTGGATAGAGGTAGGGTACATGGATTTTATTGCGAGTTCAAATACGGAAGAATATTAAACTTGCACTGTCTAAAGTAAAATCCTATAAAAATACTCATATTTATAATAAGGCCCTGTATTCTCTGAGAAGACTTGGAGGCTATTCCACTACGCTGCTCTTGTGATGTTTTGTGGATACACTTTAACGTAAAACTTCAAACGAATCATGCAGGTTTCAATAAAAAAAATCCTATATCATAGAGCACGAGATGAACTATAAATACTAATTTAGAACACCGAAACACAGGTCATTTCTGTTCGTTTTTGCCCATCAGTAGGACGATAAAAGGTCGTTACGTGTACCCGTACATATTCACGGCAAATAAAGTTTTTAGTTAAACAAACATATGTAATATTTGATCGCGTCCATATCCATCCATGAGTTCGCTCATTACTATTGGACTGTTCTTGTGTTAGTTATTTCGTGACTAAACAAATATTGGGAAATGTTTGAGATATTTGCGAATATCGCCTAATATTTTGTCACATCGAAATTGATACGTAAACCATCTATTGTCAACAAATGTCGCTATTTTTTAATAATTGGGTATTTGGTATGTGGTTACTGCCAACTATACTGGCAATCAAAGTTTCGTTATATAGCCAATGTTACCAACTTTGAGACGTAAGACGTTATATTCCTTGTGCCTGTTGTGATATTGGCTCACTCACCTTTCAAACCGGAACAAAATAATACTATGTACCTATTGCTGTTTGGCGATAGAGTATACTCAAATCCTACCAGTGAGTCTTTAGAAATATATTAACAAACTCATTATTGGCTAAGTTCATCCTGTGGGAAGACGTTAATGTAACTTGGAAATTTGTACGATTTTGTTGGGTACCGTTTGACCCAATTTTTCAATTAAATTTCCGCTGCGATGAAGCATACGAAAATTAACAAGCATCATAGATAGTTAGGAAATTAACGTACATTGATCGTTAAAACTAAATATAGAACAATTACCCTAATATCTACGTTGTGAAGTCCAGTACTATTATAATAGGAGGTCAAGCTTGCATTGTTCCGAATATGAAAATATCTGAACCAATATTGTGATGAAACTGTTTGTAACAATGTTGAGATGAAGTTTTTAAGATATTTCATAGTTGATAACTTATTTACTACGACCTCCGTGGTCGAGTAGTGCGTACACCGGTTTTCATGGGTACGCCACTCCGAGGTCCCGGGTTCGATTCCCGGCCGAGTCGATGTAGAAAAAGTTCATTAGTTTTCTATGTTATCTTGGGTCTGGGTATTTGTGGTACCGTCGTTACGTCTGATTTTCCATAACACAAGTGCTTTAGCTACTTACATTGGGATCAGAGTAATGTATGTGATGTTGTCCAATATTTATTTATTATATATTATTATCTATGAAAATTTCTTTTAATATTCTCTTGGGTAAATTTATTTTCTTTTTTTTAAATTTATTTTAAGGCAGACCGACTATCGGGCAAGCTGATGTTAAGGAGTCACTAGTACACTAGATAATGTCGCACTACAAAATAATTAAAACAAACGGGATATTTTTTATTATCTTGGTGTGCGTGACAGTTACGCATGACACTCGCCAAACGTCATACTTTTTGACTGTGTGCGGCGTGTACAGCCGCTATTTTTCAACGTTTTTCTCAGCTTTCAGCTTTTAGCAGTCTGTATAGATATTCCTGTAAAAGCTTGAACTACGGTAAATCTTAAGATTTTCCAGTAAAACCTAAGATTTACTAATTATTAATGGTAAATGTCAATAAAACTTTGGGATACGAACTTTTACCATCATTCACTTGGTAAATCTTAGGATTTATGTGTTAGGCTAGGTTAGGTTGGAATGGAAAGTCCGATAAATACGTACATTTACCAACTCATGTCGGTAAATCGTAGGTATTACTGGAAAATCTTAAGATTTACCTTAGTTCGAGCTTTTACAGTAACATAGACATATAAACCATCAAAGCATAAGAAATAAACGAACTAACTTACTCATTTATAATATTAACTATGATAGTGTCAATGCCCTTAACAAAACATCTCATAAGTGTGCGACGGCAATAGCAATAAAACTAACAAACTATTTCGAAACCCTTAAACCCGTCAGAATGGTAACTCTCGGTCTGTTTGCATAGGACTCCTCGTAAATCAATCGCAGGATATTTTTATACTAAATATTTACTGGTGTAATGTTTGTTTGCTTAAAGTAAAACATTTACAAAGTGTTTAGATGTTTATAGTATTAAGTTTTTAAATTTAAAGAGCGGTATCTAAGGAAGCTATGTTGCCATTTATAAACTAGTTTAACGAGTTTGTTTTTCATTCACTCATTCAGCTATTGTAATCTTGTATTCGAATGAACGTTAACATTCCGCTGCCGTTCTTTTGCAGTTGAGGAATTAAATACGATAAGCTAAGTAACAGCTTGTAGATCTCCCACAGCTGGGCCTTCCTTCCTATCGAGAAGGAATCAAGATCAAGCTATATATTTCAAGGAGGCAATTAAAACTAAAGTCATTACGAAAATGATAATATAATTTAAATTTTAAATGTAATTATTTACGTAAATATCCAAAAATCTTTTCTTAGCGGATATGCATCTATTAAGTCACTACAGCACCGCCCTCCACATTGAATGAATAATAAAGTTTTTAATAAAATTTACCTAAAATATAATCTAATTTGTATTTTTTGCAATTTTACTCCTAGTCATGTCACGGACATACAGTAAGACATATTTTAAGCAAGACTGACACTCACACATACTAATGCAAGCCGATAATAATTTGACTTGGGGGGCCTTCGTGAGTGAACAGATTGAAACTTACGCTGTAAAATAAACCTATGATTCAAATTGTGTACACCGGTTTTCATGGGTATCTACGCCACTCCGAGGTTCCAGGTTCGATTCCCGGCCGAGTCGATGTAGAAAAAAGTTCATTAGTTTTCTATGTTGTCTTGGGTCCGGGTGTTTGTGGTACCGTCGTTACTTCTGATTTTCCATAACACACGTGCTTTAGCTGCTTACATTGGGATCAGAGTAATGTATGTGATGTTGTCCAATATATTTATTTATTATTATATAGGTATTTATAAATTCTCTAGACTCGGTTTTGACTTTAATAATTTTTGTTTTAACATTAATAATCAGTCAGGAAAAATCATTATTATTTATCCGTCAAAATAGACTGTCAAAGCTGAGAACACGTCGAAAAAAATAGTAGTCAACTGTTTGCCACTAAGTACACGCACACTTGTAAAGTAGTATTTCGATTGGCGAGTGTCAAGCGTTAGCTGTCAGTATGTCTGACAGCTAACATAAACATAACAAGATCATAAAGTTGGTATCTAAATATATATAAATAATGTAAGCTTTAAAGGGTTATAAATTCCCTGCATGCATTTGCAACTTTCCTCGTCGATTGTCCGAAGTGGTTTTTAAATTTGAATGGTTTGAATTATTGAATACAACATATGTTTGTGTCTCCACAATACACGCGACAGCTGGCTAAGGGTGTGGCGCTGAATAAACAAAGACAAAGTCAAATACAAAGAAATACTTTTCGTTGAAACGAAACAAATAATCTATTAATTTCATATGTTTTATATGCTTAGGATTGTAATGTATATAATAGTATACTTACATATATATATATTTTTATAATATCGGTAGGCGGACGACCAAATGGGCCACCTGATGGCAAGTGGTCACCATCGTCCATAGACACTGGCGCTGTAAGAAATATAAACCATTCCTTACAACACCAATGCGCCACCAACCTTGGGAACTAAGATATTACGTCCCTTGTGCCTGTGGTTACACTGGCTCACTCACCCTTCAAACCGGAACACAATAATACTGAGTACTGCTGTTTGGCGGTAAAATATCTGTTGAGTGGGTGGTACCTACCCAGACGGGCTTGCCCAAAGCCCTACCACATGTATATGGATAAATTACTTAACTACAATTAAAAGGTGACTGGAAAAAATCTAATAATAGATAGGTGTTCCTGTTTTTGTTTAGGTTAAATAACGTTAGGAACATCTTTGGTAAATTCCAATCAAATCATTGGGCACAGTAGTCGAATCCCGCCACTAGGACCTATGGACCAATTATGGGCACGTATCATGGAGAATGTATCTAACATAAATAATAAAAAATAACCGCTTTGTTCCATTGTTTTACAAAGTTCGTTACACGATGGAACATTGAAAGTGTGAATATGGGCTTTAAGAAATCTCAACACGGCAATGGGAACTAGAATTTCAGTTCCATTGTCAGCGTTGTGACCTTTAACTTGATCTCGCATGCAAGAACTGTTACATGATGTCTGATGTATTTGACCATGATGTACTTCATATACATTGCAATATGACACTGCACTAATATTAATACTCGTTGTGCAACACGGATTAACTTGCGTTTTAGTTTTATATGCTATGATAATATATCCTTGTATGTGGTCAAGACGAATAAAATTTTTCGAAGGGATTGAGTAGGCAAAATTCATCATATATACATCGAATATTAACAAAAATGTTAGTAGGGTTGAGCAAGTTAGTTGCCAAGGGTGGTTGCGTATTGTTATGAAGGAAGAATATTTTTTTTTAAATTATCAATGTTTATTGGTAGTGGTGATCAACTACCATCAAGACCATTTGATTGTCAGAAAATAAATAATTGTTAGAGCACTTTAAAAAAATATAATGACGGCTTGATTTTTGCACGAACCATTTTTGTATTATCCCTTGTCAAAGTGGTCAAGGTGCAGAAGGTATTCTACCTTACCTTTTTTTTTTTTTTTTTTGTTTTACTAGGAGGAAATGCATTTACGCATTCCGCCCGGCCGAAGGGGGACCGGGACGGATATGTGGGACTCCCGGGGCAGAAGGCCCCGTCCTACCCACTAAAACCTCCTAGAATTTCCGCCTCACCGCAGGCGACAGGGCTACGGGAACGCGCGTGGCTCACCACCGCGGCCCTGCCAGCGGCCGTCGCTGTAAAGGGGCGACTCGCCGCGAGAGGCGCGCCAGGTGTTACGGCGCACCTTCCGTCTCCGCCTCCGTCAGAACCGCGACGGACTCCCCCCGAGTCCGCCGCTGGAGGCCAGGCGGCAGCGGATGTAAAGTTCCGCCGCCGTCCACGCTGTGTCACGTCCGGTTAGGGCATCCGGCCCAGATGGTCACGGCGCCGCCGACCAGGTCTCCGTCGGCGCAGAGGAAGCGAATCGGGATCGTCCTCCCGCCGTCGCTCCGCCTCCTCCTTTGCGGACATTACGGCTTCGCTGAAGACCCGTAATGCCGCCCACGCCTCTTCGCTCGTGACCACCTTTCGAATAAGGGCCGGAAGCGAAATGTCAGGTCCTATAGCCGTGGACAGGGCTGCGCGAGGCTCCGCCCAAGCTGGGCACTCTGCGCGCGTGTGCTCGGCCGTGTCCACGGCTCCGTCGTCGCAGTGATGGCACGTCGGTGATGGCTCTCTGCCGGCCACGTCACACAGATATTTTGCGAAACATCCGTGGCCGGTCAGAAGCTGCGTCAGATGGTAAGAGGGTGGGCCATGCTTTCGCTCGACCCACTCTTTCAATACTGGCCTTATGGCCTCTACGAGTTCCCGGCTCGCTCCCGGGACCCGTAGCCTCTCCTTCCATTTTTCGAAGAGCCTTCCGTGGGCCTCTTCCCTCCAGCTCCGAACTTCCCGAGGATGGGGTTGGTCTCCCTCCGCTCTCGCTGCCTTCAGCCGCCAGTAGACGCTCGAAGATATCTCGGCCTCGAGGTCCCATGGCGGGCTTCCGGACAGCAGGCAGGCTGCAGTGAACGATACCGTACGGTACGCCCGAGCCGCCCTGAGCGCCATCGCCCGCTGCGGACGTCGCAGGGACGCAACGTTGCGTGCGCTCAGAGCGTCCGCCCATATCGGCGCCCCGTACAGTGCCATCGATCGCACTACGCCGATGTACAGGCGCCTGCACGAGCCTCCCGGTCCTCCGACATTGGGGAGAATCCGCCCCAGCGCTCCGGCTGCAGCCACCAGTCTTGGGGCCAAGCGCCGGAAGTGCTCCTCGAACTTCCACCTGCCATCGAGGACGAGTCCTAGGTACTTCATCGTCGACCCGATGGTGATGGAAGTTCCGCCCACTGTGATGGTCATGCCCTGAGGTGGCGCGTTCCGAGGTCCATGAAAAGCAAGGGCCTCGGACTTGTGCAAGGCCACCTCGAGGCCCAGTGCTCGGATGCGGTGAACCGCGTGTGCGACGCCGGCTGTGGCTCGATACGCCGCCTCCCGATGGGAGCTGCCGCGGGCCGACACGAGGGTGTCGTCGGCGTAACATGTGACGCTGACCCCCCGCAGAGTGGCCCCGCGCAGCACCCAGTCGTACCCGATGTTCCACAGAAGGGGCCCCAATACCGAGCCCTGTGGAACACCGCACGTCATCGGTCTTCTTCTATCACCGTCGCTCGTCGGGTAGGAGACTGCTCTGCCCGCAAAGTAGTCACCGATCAGTCGCTGCAGGTAACACGGCACGTTGTGGTACCTCAGCGCTTCTCGGATGACTTCCCAGGGCAGGGAGTTGAAGGCGTTGGATATGTCCAACGAGACAGCCAACAAAACCCCGCCCTGAGTCACCTCCTCTTCTGCCAGGTCCCTTAGATTGGCGATCGCGTCCAGCGTCGAGCGGCCACGGCGAAAGCCATACTGTCGCTCGTTGAGGCCGGGCTCCATGCTGTCGACTAGGCGGACGGCGAGCACACGCTCAAAGAGCTTGCTCACCTCGTCGAGCAGCACGATAGGTCGGTAGGCCGACGGCTGATCGGGGGCTCGACCCTCCTTGCGGATGAGTACGAGCCTTCCCGTTTTCCACCGATCGGGGAACCTGCCTTGAGCCATGCAGGTGGAGAATAGACGCCGGACGCTTTCACCCATCTCGCCCAGTGCGACCGCCAGTGCGCGTCCCGGTACCCCATCGGGCCCCGGGGCCGTTCGTTTTGAGCGGAGCCTCAGAACAGCCGCACCCAGTTCCGACTCGGTAACCGGGGGCGCCAGATGGTCGGCGCCGATGTCTTCGCGGTGTCTGGGCGCCATCGATGGTGGCACGAATTCGCTCCGCTCCGGGAAGAGCGTGTCGACCACACTTGCCAGCAAGCGCGGCTCGAGTGTGCTGGTTAGTGGTGGTGCCCAGGGTCGGAGATTTTGTCTCACGACCCGGTACGGTTTCCCCCACGGATCCCTGTCGAGGGTCTCCAGCCACTCCGTCCAGGCCGCTTCCTTCGCCTGTGCTATGCTCTTTTGCAGCGTAACACAGGCGTCTCTGTAGGCGGTGTAAAGGGCCGCCTCCAGATCGTGGTCGCGGACTCTCCTTCTCCTTGTCCGGGTGTACCGGCGACGAGCCGCAACGCAGGCTCTCCGTAGCTGCCGCAGTTCTGGCCGCCACCAGTATACGCGGCGACGTGGAGTCTGAGGCTTGACTCTCGGCATCGCCACATCGCAGATGCGGAACAGGGCGGCGCCGAGTCGGTCAGCCTCTCGGTCGACCTGGACGACCGGGTCGGAACCGGCGCACCAGGCCTCCACGATGGCCGCCTCTTTTGCCAACTGGCTATCGAGGCGGCCCAGACTCCACCGCGGACCTTCTGACCGCACAACAGCGGGCCGGGCGACTGGAACCGCGGAGACATCGTATCGGATGTATCGATGATCCGATAGAGTCTCCACGGCCGTCTCCACCCTCCAGCCTCGAACACGGCGGGCTAGGGCGATGGACGCGAACGTTACGTCCACGATCGACTCGCCCTGTTGCCGCACGCACGTGCTCTCCGACCCACTATTGGTCACCGCGAGCCCCAGCGACACGGCCCACTCCTCCAGCGCCTCGCCCCTGGCGTCCGTCGCAGGGGAACCCCAAGCCGTAGATTTGGCATTGAAGTCCCCCGCAACTAACACCGGGTTGGGTGATGCCTGCCCGACCAGAGCCCCGACCTCGACGAGTAGCTGTTCAAACTCCGCGAGACTCCGGTTGGGCGAGGCGTAAACGCCCACGACCGCCATACCCCCGACCACTGCGACGACGAACCCTCTGCCCCTGGCTACCCCTTCGATAGCAGGGGAACCGGCGACGGCAGGGGCGACGATTGCCACCACTCCCTCGTGGTCGGACACCCAGTCGTCCCGTAAATGAACGACATAGGGCTCCGAGACCACCGCCACGTCGATTTGCCACTCCGCCATGCTCTGGACTAGGAGGTCCTGGGCTCTGGCGGAGTGGTTCAAGTTGGCCTGGAGACAACGCAGGGCCATTAGTGTGCGGTCTCCATAGGCTCCTCAGTCCTTAGGGACACGGTGACGGGCCCTTTCGTCACCGCACCTCCCGTTCTTTTGACAGGGCGAGCTTTGCTGCCCTGGCACGCCTTACTGCCCAAGGCGTGCGTCGCTGGCTTACCGGCCGCTGAGCACAGGATGCAGTTCGCATCAGCGGCGGTGCATTCGCGGGCCTTGTGGTCGGGTTTGCCGCAGCGGAAGCACAAACGGCTGCGGTCCACGCCCCTATTACAAACGGCCCCCATATGGCCTCCCTCTAGGCATCTGTAACAACGGAGCGGCCTCGGCTCGAGCAAAAGCACCCGCGCCGAGATCCACCCCACTTTTATTCTGCCGGTTACAAGGATTTTCTTGGCCGCCGCGACTGGACAGCTGAGCCACAGCGACCTGCAGCCGTTGGCGCCCCGGACAACCACGCCCGGCCGTATAGCGCCCTCGGAGCAACCTCCTTCTGTGGCCACCGCTGCCACCACCTCCTCCGGCGTCACTGAGTCGTCCAGATCCATGACTCTGATCTCGACGCATTTCGTCGGTCGATGGACCTGGACCTCGTCCGGACTCAGGACGTCGCGGAGCTTCGCCGCAAGAGCATCCGCCGACTTCTCCGCGTCGACGGTGCCCGGCGGGATTTCTAGCATCCGCGCTCCAGTGGCCGCCGTCCTGAACCGCACCGCAGTCAAGCCGACCTCGCTCAGCTTGATGCGGCTCTTCGCCTGTTGCAGGACAGTTTCATACTTCAGGCCCTTCTCCTCGGCACCGGGCTTCAGGGTGATGGTGATCACCGCGGTGCGAGGAGAGCGGAGTTTCCTTTCAGGACGCCTTTCCTTCTTCTCTTTTCTGGCCGCCTTTGCCAATCCCGTTGCCGCCTTAGTCTTCTTGGGCGGCTTCTTCGGCTGTTGTCGAACAACAGCCGCCCAAGATGTTCCGGAGCTACCCGGCCGCGACGCTGGCGGAGGTGCGGGTTTCTTAGCCGCAGCCGCTGCCGCCTCCTGGGCAGCCATACTGGGGCCTTTTGTCTTCTTTTTGCGTCGGGCCGTTGCAGAGCTCGCGACCGTGTCCGCGGCTTTGGCAGTGGGCGGCTCGACCGGTGCCGTCACCCGTGCTGTCGTAGTCGCAGCTTCTGCCGCCTTGCGGTCTGCAGCCAGCGGAGGCCGCAGCCGAGGCTCCGGAAGGAGGCGACGCTCGATGCCCTCCATCCGGGCGTTCAGCATGTTGCTGAACTGCTCCCGGCTGCACCGCAGAGCCTCCTCCATGATTCTCTTCAGGCTCCCTTCGCTTTGTTCTGGAGGTTTCGCTCGGATCTGGGCCACCTCCCTCCGGAGCTCGGACAACTGACCCGAGAGCCGCGCGTTTGCGGCCTCCAAGCGGGCCACCTCTTCCGACATGGTCAGAGCTCTGAGTTCCGCTACCGCACCTTTGATGGTGTCGGCGGCAGTCTTCAGAGCCCTGACGAACGTACCCTTCAGGTTGCCCGATTTGTCGGCAACCTGGAGCACCACGTCTAACGCCTGCTGGACGGTCGTGTCCAAAGCGGCGGACGTCTTCGGTGCATCCTCGGTATGTGCTTCTGCCTGTCGGTTCCTAGAGCGGGCCGCTCTCTCTTCTAACGCCAACTTGGCCGCCTCATTATAAGCGGCCAGTGTGTCTTCGACCTGGAAGCGTCGCTCCTTTTCTTTTTGGGAGTTGAGCTCGGCTTGCGACTTGCCGAGCCCAACATATAACCCGTGCGTCGCAGGTCTGCCACCCCCTCTTTTGCTTGAGGTGGGTTTCAACCACCTGCTGATTGATGGCTCCGAGCATTCTGCGTCGCTAGGCTGTACGCTTGCGTCGCTCTCGGAGCTCGAGAGGCTATCCTCTGTGTGGGACCGCTTCTCCCCTTTCTTTCGTCCTTCGCCAGGTAAGTCGTTTGTAGTGTCCATCGTGCCGACCGACGGGATCGACTCTATGGAGAGTCGTTCCAGCCGGACAACCGGTATCTTGGGTGCGCCTGGGTCTCTGGTTTTAGTGCGCGCCATCGGGGCGCCCACTTCCACCACCGTGTCGTCTTGTCCTTCCGTTGTCATGCATGTGTCCTTTAAGCTCGCGGTATGGTCGTCAATGGAAATCGGTAGTGCGACTTTGTCCCCCTCATATTTCGATATGGGACTGCCCGATCCGTGAAGCGGATCGGGGAGGGATTGACACCCTCTTGAGGAATAATTTTTTTCGGTAGCACTCATTTTATAAATTTTTTGCCGGGGCTGCCGGCGGGATAGAGAAAGGATAGGAGGAGGAAGGAATAAGGATGAGGAAGGGTGGGAAAGGAATGCAGTCGGGACCGATCTACCCCTCGGCCATGCATCCCATCGCGCTGCGAAGCCACTTGGGATTGGGTGGTTTTTTATCTGAGAGGTGTCCTTCCTCTGGGGCCGGGCGGTTAAGCCCAGCCCCCCGACGGCGGCATTGAATCATGCCTCCGTCCGCTGTCCGGCCAACCCGACTCAGCGGACCCGCCGAAAGGTCTGCTCCTCAGTGAACGAGAAGACAGACGAACGAATCCCGCTTAGATGCGCCTGCATCTAAGCAGGTGCGGTCGCGTTTCGACCCCACTACAGAAGTAGGAACAAGAATATTTACAAAGCAAAAATGTACAAACAAAACAAAACACAACACAGCAAACGAAACAAAAGACAAAAATAATAACGAAAACAGAACAAAACAAAACAAATAAGTAAAAGCAAACTCAAATAAGAGGAAAACAAAAGAAAAGAAAAGAAAATAAAATTTACAAAAGAAAAACTCCCCCTTCTTTGCCACGAAGCCGCTCCACAGTCCACACTCTGTTAATAGAGATGTACCGGGAGCGACCCCTGACCCGCCGCGTCAGTCTTAGCCGTGGCCGGCGAGCAAGCTCAAGCCGGCCCCGTTGCCCAGGGTACGCCACGAGGAGGCGACTGACATGTACCCCAGGTATTCTACCTTACCTATGTTAACCTAGGCAATCGGTTATCACTGTTACCAAATTTCTTAAAAAATCGTAAAGTTGGTTTGGCTTGATGCTCTAAAAGACAGATGAAACGAACAGACGGGCAGACAAAGAATTCGATATTAATGATATAGTAAAGAATACATGTTGCACAGTTGCAGTTTATTACGTGGAAATAAAATAGGCAATAAATCTTCAGTTTTCAAAATGGCCTGGACTATGAAATATTTCCACATGTACTTACAGCTTCGTAGGAAATAATTATGGTGGACAATTGTATGAGCACATGAGTAATACAAGCGTTCTCCCTATTCCATCTCATCAGCTACACTACCGGAAATAGTTCAGGCCTACACACTATTCGTGCTATAAAAGATGCGGGAGTTTAAACACTGCTAACTCAACTGCCTCTCGATTTATGCTAAGATTTTTTGGCAGTAAAATCCAATGACATTTTAATGGCCCAAACTGGAGGATCTGCGAACTATTACGTATAGTTTATTAGTATAGATACGAAATCCACGAGGTAGTTACAGTTATATGAAACTATACTAGTTACCTGTGATTTTGTATTGACACAATTACACACACTATAATTTCTGGTGGTAAGTATTCCACTCGAATTAGTCTTTCGTTTGACAATCACGACTCGAGTTCACGTTTGAGTATCAATGTAGATTGTAAATTGGAAACCATTCTTGATCTGAGAAGCACAATATACATTATTTTGTTTCCTCTTACAATCCGGCATGAGAAAGATTTTATACAGCATAACTGTAAGCAAAATTTCATACTGATTGTTGGGGTAGTTATAACGTCAAACAAATAACCAAATTCACATTTTTATGTTGTAATGTTTTTTAGAATTACATTAAAAACATTTTTTTAAACTAAACATTTATCAATGAATATATCTCAAAATTAATAAATTTCACCTTCGGACATCTAGTCAAAATTGGGTGGGTATTGCTAATTGTATAAAGTTACGTTGATTGAAATGTGTCGCTATTACATATGAACATAGATTTGGATAAATTTGGATAATCTTGACAGAGGTTCTAATGCGATGTAATCTTCTGTTCAGAAAATGTCTGAAGAACTGATGTAGGTTAGTCCATAATGACATAGCACGGTGACCTAAAGTACATATACTTTATCTTTAACAACACAAAATTACTTGAATTTTGACATTTACTTTAGGTACAGAACCTGGTATCAGTTCGAGGGAAGCAAGTAGTGGTCAAGCTGGCTTAAATTGACAAATCGTTTAGATTCAAGATGGTGGTTAGAACGCGTACATCTTAACCGATGATTTCAGGTTCAAACCTAGCACCATTGAATTTTCATGTTAATTTGTGTTTATAATTCATCGCGTGCTCGGCGGTGAAGGAAAACATCGTGAGGAAACCGGCATATGTGTAATTTCAAAGAAATTCTGCCACATGTGAGTTCACCAACCCGCATTGGAGTTGCGTGGAGGAATATGCTCCTAACCTTCTCCTCGGATGAGGAAGCCTTAGCACAGCAGTAGGAAATTTACAGGCTGTACATATGTGTATGTGTGGATATATAGAATTAACATTAAACTATGCCAGACTAATACGTTAACCCCATACAAAAATATGCTGTCCATGTAGCCTTCAGTCAATGTAATAACTAAACAAAGATGAGTATAAAAAAAAACAAATGATAGATGCGTAAATCTTTCCATTGTTTTCAAATAATAGAACGGATTGTTTATTTGAAATCAACGTTTCTATCTATTTCCGTGTATGTAGGTGAAACTGTCGCGACAAAAACTAAACATGCCGTGTTTAGCTGTAACGCGTATGACGTGTAATACACGTGTGAATCCCTTCCGTAACTTTTCTCATAGCCTACTGACTTGAAACGTTATTAATATCCACGGGATGCGACGATCTTTCTAGAATTCCTGTTATGCATATTTCCTGTTGCTATTAATAATATTATAAAAATATTACACGTGCATCATTTCAAAATAAATGTGCGTGATAAGAAACATTTGAAAGAAGAGTTAACCTATAAGTAATACTTTTTTAACTAAATTTTAGAGATATTGTTTTGGTTACTACTATATAGTTCACGAGTTGCCGCCCGCTGCTTCCCTCACGTAAAGTGTTAGGCATGAAAAAGTAGTCCTTGGATTTCAAGCTTGAGAAATGAGCTTTCAAGGAGGAATGAGGACCATGTTGTGAGGAAGGTCTTGAGCATGGACGTGGATGGATATAGAGGAAAGGAACGTCGACGTCGACTAAAGAAACGATGGATGGATTGTGTGAAAGACGATATGGGTGGAAAGAATCTTACTTGTGAGATGACGTCAGACAGAGAAGTATGGAAGAAGAAGATATGCTGCGCCGACCGCAAATAAAATTGGAATAAGGGCACGAGGATGATGATGGATTTCAAGCTTGCTCCGTACCAAATATTATCAATTTTGTCTAAGTGATTTGGCCGTGAAAGAGCAGACAGACAGACAGAGTTACTTTTGCATTTACATATAATATTAGTATAGATTTAACCCATTTACACAGCAATGTACAGAATTGAGTCTGGAGTCCGAGAAGCCGAACTTAAGGATCCAATTTTAATTCATCTTACTTTGCTTAAATATATAAACACCTAATTATACTAGTAAGCTTCAATGTCATATAAAATTGTATGATGTAATAATATGATATATATATAGCTTTAATACCATATCAAATTGTATAACCTACAACGGGAAAGATTGTGGGTGTGCTCAGCTACTTATACGCCACAGTTTTGCAACATAAAATCATCCTTATATCTCAAGCAACTAGTGAAATCTATATTAAAAAAGATGTTTTCACAACAAGTTTAAAAAAATTACTACAAATTTAAATAAAATGTAAATATCATTATATATTTTTTAAAGAATGTGAAACTGTTTCTTACGTAACTATTATTGTCTATTTCTGTTTTAAGATAATCTCTATCGATTAACATGTTTCTGGAAGGTTACGAATTATCATCATGAACTAGGTTCGTCGAAATGATACCATTTTTTACTAGACAGTGGCCTGTATGCTAGTATGCCTAAAATTAAAAAAATAATAAAAACTCGTCGATATATTAGCTTTATTTATCTAATAAAGAAAAATAATTTCTAAGAAATCAAGGTGAAACTTTCCGTTACAGATGTGAGAACTGTTATAATTTTTCCTATTATCTATTAACAATAATACGCCATTGTTGAAGGAATAAAGCCTCTGCGACATCTGGCGTTGGCGAAGTGACAGTTCCAAGGTTTGCTTTAGAACCGTCTTTCATTGTTCGGCTTACCTTTGAACTTAATATGGTCTATTTAGTTTGCCTTTGAATACGCCAATAGACTTGTTTTTGTTTTCTATATCAAATTACGAGCATGGGCGTAACTCCAAACAGTTATGTCAGATATAATATAGACAGACATATAATACCTTTTCGTTCTGAGATATGTAGTTTAAATTATTGCTATTTATTTCAAAGTCAACAAATAATAATTACTCTTTTACTTTTTTAACGAAAAAATGGCGTTTTTAACGTTGGCGAATTGTTATCGGAATTTTAGAAGTGGTATAGTGGTGTATTATAAATAAAGATATATTAATTAAGAACTGTTAGTAGTGCACAATATAGCTGAGCTATTCGCAAATGGCACGGAATACGTAAATATAAGGTGTGTTTATTTTCATTCCTTCATCGATTGGAATATACTATAGACGTATCTTTATATATATATATATATATATATATGTATATACCTATAAATCATCTGCACGTGTTTCAACGCTTGAACAGTTGGGATATTGGACTCATTGAACACGGTTGGTTACACTGCGATTAGGATCTAAATAAATTAATATTTCATCCGGACGAAGTCGGAACGGATAGCTAGTATTTAAAAAAAATGGTGCTCCTGTTTTATATAAAATAAAATTAAACATATTGCTATGTTTTCCTTCTTCGGCTATATATGTATATATGTTTCCTGTCGCAGCTAATAAGTACCCTCATCGTTTTCAATGTACCTTTGATGTCTCTCCTAAAGATAGAATCAAAGCGTACTAAACATAGTCACAACTTAATAGAATATATAGACGGCTACTTTTTGCTATTATAAATTCTTAACTCTAAAGAGCAGACCACTTGTCTTAATTGGTATGTTAACAATCGCGTCGCCATACAGCTGAATATGGCTCTCCTCTTTTTCACCCTTTTCCCTAAGTGGTAGCCAGCACGCGTAAAATTTTAATTAATCTTCATAACGCACTTTTTTAAGTACTACATAAAGACGCCATTACATATAATGCTAGTTCTAGATTTAAATGTTTATTTACTCGTAACAGCTGCTTATTTTTTATTCATATTTTTTTTTTATGATATAAGTAGGCGAACGAGAAAATGGGCCACCTAAAATGGCGCTGTAAGAAATATTAATCATTCCTTACATCGCCAATGCGCCACCAACATCGGGAACTGATGTGTTTTGTCCCTTGTCTGAACTGAACGCTATTTTTCTTTCTCTAATTAAAATTCTTGTTGTATTCATGTAAGATTCAAAATGTCACTGAATATTAAGTAGTCGTCCAATAAAATTTGCCACAGCCATTATTTATGAAAAAAGTTCGTCCAGTTTGATTATAACAATTTGAAATACAATATTGCTTTTCCAAATATGTACCAAAATATATATTCCGTAGAATCTTTTTATATATTTCTCTGTGACTACTATATCAAATCAAATCAAAATACACTATATTCAAGTAGGTACTAGTACCATATTACGTGAAACTACCGTCGGTTCGGAATGTGTATTCTACCGAGAAGAACCGGCAAGAAACTCAGTACTTACTATTTTATATTATTTATATATGTCTTGTATTCATTCGATCAATAAAATCTTTTTTGTTGTTTTTTATTTTAATTTATTTTATAAGCGCAGTAACAGAGTACAGAGTCGAAACTATTTTAAACAACATAATACAATATATTAGACTAATACTGTTTTCCAATGACAAGTGTACGCGGCATGTTCGTAATGTAACACAACTAAACCAGAAATTAGAAACAATATCAGGTAAATTCAGTGACTAGCGACCCGCCCCGGCATCGCATGAATGCAATTTATTTATAAAGAAAATGTTATGGTATAGATATATGATATGCCGTATAGAACTCAGGAATATTTTCGTATTCTATCATTGAAAACATTTTTAGAATTGGATCATTAGTTCCTGATATTACATCCTACATACAAACAACATGAACAAATTATATCTCTTTAAAATAAAGTATTCTACAGCTGCTGTAACTAAACTTGCATCTAACAGTACGAAATGCGTTAAAACCCTAAATGCGCTAAATAAGTTAACATAACCTTGCTTTTTAGTATTACTTAACAGTTGTACGGATGTGTGAATTATAATTTAATCGGTATTTATCTCACAGGGGAAATATAAATTAAATTTAAGTTGCTGTATTAATGCCAAGTAATGAAAAATGTACCTGAATACATAAAAACCTTCCCATATATATATACAGTGTACAGTACGCACTCCAGACGGCAGTTTTATGATAGGCATAATTATTCTTTCCAGAGCTCTTCAAGCTTCACAGAGTACCTGACAACGACCACCTGAGTAGGGAGTTAATCTCTCGTTTGCCTGTTCTTAACCAAGGACGAGCTAATGGGTTTATAGCAATCTATTGTCTACATTAGGTATATACCCAGGATAATTTTCTTTTTTAATTTGGTAGACTTATAGGCTACCTGATGTAAGCTACTATTGTCCCATACACTGTAAGAAATATTAAATATAATTTATAACACGAATGTACATTGATAAACTTGGGAACACAACATTACTGATTGTTGCTGTTTAACGAAAGAATATGTGAAATAGTCTTGCACAAAGCCATATGTACGTACGTACGTCAACATTTTCTCCTACAGTCGTAAGGCGGTTATTTAGTAAGCAACGTCAAAGATTATATATAAACTTAAACCAGTTTTAAGTGGTCTTTGTTCGTTTATATCTAACATTGTTTTTTATTCAATTTTTCAGAGTATATGTAGTATGAAAATGTGGTGGAAAAGAGTAACTGCTGAGTTTCTTGCCGATTCTTCGGTAGAATCTAATTTCCGAACCGTTGGTAGATTTACATTTAATTCAACAGTGTAGCATGACGATCCAAAAGTGCTTTGAGTGAAGAATATTTCGATTTTAATATCAATGATATTTCTTATAAAAATGGCACAATGTGTTTAAATTTTACTAATTTTTTTTTCATAATATTTATTGGCACAACTATTTTATATTGTTGTATGATATTTATTAAATTTAAAAAAAATCCTTGGCTACGACGACATTTTTTTTTGACAATGTATTTGATTTCATAAGCAAACAGCCGATTGAAGATAACATTTTGTTGAACAAAAAATAACTATGATCCTTTGTTTACGCAAGAACCATGTGTGTCGAAATGTTTTGTTTAATTGGCATGACCACAGAGTACACGCCATATTGCGAGGATGTTTTTTTTTATTGTTCTGTTATGTGACGAGAAACGTGAATATAATGTATCACGAGCGAGACATTATCTAATTTGCTTTTAAATACATATATGGTTCGTTGCAAACATTATTTTTTTCGAAAATAGCTTTTGATTATAAACTAGCGATACTCTCCGGCTTCGCACGGGTGCAATTTATTAATGAAGCTCATAATAGGCGATAAAAATAATATAATTTATAAGTATCTTTAGCATTCATGAATAATTTAGCTTTCTGTCAGACGATTTCTTTTCTAGAATTGGATCTTTAGTTCCGGAGATCACTTGCTACATACAATCAAAAAAATTGTACCTCTTTATAATATTAGTATAGATATGTTCAATTATATTGTGCTGGTTGTCGTCCGCGGCTTTTTGAGGTCGGTCGTCAAGTGTTAGACAGATTCTGGATTCCTGAGGTGATCTGAAACTTATCCACAATAGGGCTCTTTCACGGAAAATATTTCTTGGCTTAATAGGATTTATTTTAATCAATCGAAAAGACTTATGTAGACGTCTGTATCTATGGTTTGGTAAAAAGTAACTTCACGGTGCACTGACTGCGCCTGCGTTAAGTGCAACGAGTGGAGAGAAAAAATATAATTAGTTCCGTTTTTATAAGTTGTTGAAATCGTTATAAAAAGGCGGTTGAATTTTTTGATGGTCAAGATAGAGATTTTTATTTCAAGTTAACAAATGAACACAATGATAGTGTTTGTCGTATTATGTTTGTGTTCAAAAATTCTCTCATGAAAGATTATTGGAAGCAAGAAGACCTTTACAAATTTTGGCTAAAGTAAAAGTAAGAATGTAGGTTTCCCACTGCTGGGCTTAGGCCTTCTCTCCCTTTGACGAGTCGGTTTATAGCTTATTTTACCACGCAATTCTAATGCCGGTTGGTTATGCACGTCTGGCTGAAATTCGTTGAAATTTTGGGTTCGTTGAAGGTTTTCTCATGGCAGAGCACGAGATGAATTATAAACACAAATTAAGCAGTGGTGGCTGCCTAGGGTTGAACCTGCAATCATCGGTTAAGATGTACGCGCACTGGGCCATCTCTCATTTTAGGTACTCTAAAATAATATTCAATTCAATTGTGTGACATCTAGATAGAACTTGTACAAAACTTTTCTTTTCCATTCCGTCTCAATAACTACATAAAAGTAATTAATTTTTTTTTTATTTAATAAACGGTTTTACGGAAAAAAATTACCTATGATCGTAACATGAAAGAATCATTTTGATTGGAATATCGGCGGGAAAATGTAACGCCAATTTTTTGCACAGATAAGTAATTATTTTTTGTCGTTAATAATGATGAATGCAGTACCATTGAGGATGTCTTTCATAAATTAGGAATTTGTAAAATGAAATAATAATTCTTACCTATAAAATGTCAAAGAAAGCCACGAAAACGTGTTCGAGAATACTAAGCTAAGATTCCGCGCTATAAATCAAACTAAGTCCAGAAACATCCGATATGAAACATAAAAGTCGCACCAGACTTCGAATATACGCTTATTATTTTAGATACAAGTGAAAATGTACCGTAAGACCTTGCTATAAAGAATGAAATGGCTTAAAGCAATTTAATAGTCAAGTCGTCATGGAAAACCCTACAGTGACAGTAACCTGTCTATGAATATTCGTTCAGGCGTCTTTGATTCTTATGTCAAAGCTTTTAAGTTGAAAATCCTATGATATAAAGAATGTGATGCATGGAGTGAGCTAATCTTGACAGTTACTCAGCAACCACGTCTCGATTTTGATTACTATAGAGCTGTTTTGTAAGAACACACTTGATACTTGTTGGTTAAATGTCGAAAACAGATTTATGGTGTTAAATATTATATCAACGACAAAACTTGTGAACAAGGTTAGTAATCCTGATCAAATAGATTTCGATTTTATTGCGGCTGTACAGATAAAGATCTTTATCTATTCCAAATGAGGAAAAAAAATAAATAAAATAAGCTTTAAATGAGAATTAAAAAATTAAACCATTTGACGTTTCTCTTGCTTGAACATGAAATGTCAGCTTACTAGTGGGTTCAATGGCTAAATTTCTGTGCCATTCATATCTACCAATCAGTAGTGGAGTCGCCTGGGAAAAATAATACCAAACTCTACGCCTGTTATTTACGCTAATATATGGGATAGTTATCGTACTGTATTATATTTGTATGGCGAATAATAAAACAATATCAGACATAAAAAATCGAGTACAACTTCAAGTCATTTCAAAAATACATGAAAATTTATCAAAGTTCAAGTAGATGATCAGAGATATATGTGTGTCTCGCAATTTCAAGCAGCAGTTAATAAGAGTACTGAGTCTAAGTATTGCCTTGGATATAAGCCAAAATTAGATTTAAACATCAGTTAACCCGGAGCATCCTTAGATTTTCGTTTCGCCATTGAAACTAAAGATATTTCAATCGGAGATCCTGCAGATATTTCATTTAAATTAGTCTTTATATTTGAGAACTGAGCTGGTCTAATGGTATTTTCATTTACGGCGTTTTTATAATTCACCTATTGCTTAGTGGCGAAAATTCTCATATTCAACAACCGGCATAAGAACAGTGTGGTGCAATGGAACTCCCAATATTCTATAACTAGGAAAAATTTGCTTAAAAAGGTTTTTTTTTTATATCATGCATTATATTACTAACTTGCAATCACCCCGGCTTCACATGGTAATTAATACGGTACGGGTGTACCCTATGGCACTCAGGAATTATATAGCTTTCTACCTGTGAAAAAGTTTTTAGAATTACACTATTGTATTCGGAGATTACCTCTTTATTTTATTAGATTTATAATATGGGTATGCTATGCACACACTTATGCACAATAATCTAGTGCTCTTGAGATTGGCGGAATTTTAGCTAATAGGACGTCATAATTTACTGCAATCCATAGATCAATAATTAAGTGACTGATATGATGAATGATAACTGTTATATTTTAATTACTTACGTAGTCTTGGTTCTTATGTATGACCTCCTTTTTTCCGCTCTTTTACGCGTTTCCTCCACATGAAGCATGGGGGTATGTTGAACTCATCGTTGCTGTGAACGCCTGATGCACTCCAGCTCACTGGAATACCCACTAAAACCACTGCGCTCGCTGCCGTGACGCCCCGACGTTTGACCCACCTTTACGGGCCTTCAGGATAGTTAAGTTCCCAGGATGCAGAGAACCCCCCTACTCCTGGCGACGCTTACCGTGGGAGGCGAAGGTATGCATAGCGCCATGTAAGCCCTCCTAGGTAAAAAATTGTGAAATGCATTGTTCGTTAGATTGAATTTGATTCTGAATTAGTTAGAAGGATATTTCAACATCATTCGTTGACCCTCGATCGGTTTATTTGGAGTCGATACATAAGAAAAGGTATTGCTAGAATTTTACGAGCAACCACCTCACCTCAAATCAAATCACGGGAATGCTTAGCTTTTATACGCAGTAGAGATACGCACTTACTCGATTGATGGATTCGCTTAGCGAAATTTCCCTTAGTCTTCCCTTTCAGCACCCACGGTTTGGCATGTGGGACAGGACTATTAAGATGTATATTATTGTGGGTTAATTTTTGTTTTGTCTTGCATATTTCATCTGACATGTCATTGTACAATGGTCGACTAGTTAAACTTGTAGGTCGTGGATTAAAACCCCCCTGTTCGGGCCAATAAAAAGGTATTGGGTATTTCTTTTGAAAATTTCTCAATTACAGCCCGAAGTCTGGATGTTTGAAGTGTGTACACTCTCGTAACTCGAAAAGTACGTAACGTTGGTCCTAAGATAATCTTTTCCAGTCGTATCGGATCTGCCATCCCATCGGATTGTGAGTGAGATCATCATCATTACAATTAATATAATACATACAGTAAAAATAAAATATAATTTTACGGATAGACGGAGAGACCTCAGCCTAGCAGTGGGTCGATTAAGCTGTTACTCCTACTCTATAATCATATCTTGAATTTTCATGTATTATGATACATAATTATCTATAATTAGACAGATTTTTAAGTTGCACATTTACACCAAAATAAACTGAAAAAATATAAGCTTAATAGATTTTTAAAACGTCCATTTTGTGGTCTATCGGAACTTCTCTATTTATACCTTTTATGGCAAAGAAACAATGCCCTTTATCTTCCAATCTTTCCGAGCCACTGCTAGATTATTGACAATCAACAAACAATTGTAATCTGTATTAAATAAATAATTTGATTGGAATAGATTTTACAACAATGAACAAAGCATCAAAATCGAACGTTAGACTTTCATCTCGTCAATCAGATCGTTTACTGATGAGCTATTGATGCTTTTGTTTAGACATAACCCAGATATTCTATGATATTACCATCTAATTAATATTAACTTACTTTTGGATAACAGCATGACCATTAATTACAAATATTTTAAATATGTATAGTCTATTTCCATCACAAGAAGAATAAAGTTACAGTTCAGTAATTATTTCTCCTCTGTTTGTCAAATGTTTTTTTTTTTGTATCTTAATGTTATTAATCAATTTAAAAAAAAATGTTCGATGCGTCGAAATAAATTCAATATTCCTCAAAATATCAAATAATTATTTTGGTAGCATTTCGATCACTCGACAAACGCTCGTTTAAATAAAATCCACTTAGATTTATGAATATTTGAGTTCAACGATCTTTTCGCTTCTTTTCTTTTAGCGTCCTTTTAAATTTTCTTTTTGTCGTTAAATAACGATGTCTTAAAACGTAAAGAGATTACAAAAGACAGATTTACTTTGATCGTGTTGTGTAGTTCGTTCCACTTAGCTATTATTACAGATAACGTGAATCTGGACGTGTCTACTTGTATTCGTTATTTTTTATCTATATTTGTGACAGTCGATAGATTTATAGTTACTTCTGATTTAAAAAGAAACAGTGGAAAAGTTCTTATTTTAAAACTATTTAAAATTTTAATATGACTGATTGATAGCCTAAACAAGTGGGTTTAATAGGATGTTTCTTAGCATAGATATTTCTTATGGAATTAATGTGAGCCCTAACAAAGTTTTTTTTATAATTCATCCTCTAAGGAGGTTAAATTGATTAATGATTAAAGTTATTGAGGAAATTCGCTACTTTTAATATTAGAAATATGGAAATAATTATAGCATGTTACCAAAAAGTAGTAGTATTAGAGTATTAGAGATAATACTTAAGAGACTTCGTTGTGTTACTGAATAATGTGTGACATTCAACTGGATATTTGGTTGATTAAAAAAAAAAAACATGTTTTTTTATTGACGAATATTCTAAAGAATAACAATATAAGGACAGTGATTTGTTTTGTCTAATTTACATTTCCTTTACTTATTATGGGTTGAGAGAACAATTGGTGACCCCTGCACGTCCGCGGCCATGTGCCACTTAAGTATCTACTATGTTTTCACATATTTTGAAGTTATGATAATAGAAAATACCAGACAAATGATCGCAGGTTCGAGTTCAAGCCTACAGTACCAGTACTACAGTAGTACTCTTCATTTATGTTAACAAATATATATTGTGTAACACGTTAAGTTAGAGAAAAAAAAATAAAAACAAAAGAGTTTCGTTTATCATGATTACAATCACACGGGGATGAAACGAGAGTTTATTGTATAGAATCCACGGACACACGACTGATGAGACATAGAGAGAGCGTCATGCCGTTTGTCGTTACGGTAAACGAGTCAGTCTTATCCAAAGGCTCAACCATAGAAATCACATCGAAACCACCAAACCGTGATTAATAGGAATCTAAGAGTTCATGATTAGCTTATAAAACATTTTGCCTTTACTAATAATGATAAAAATAATCAAGCATTTATCAATTAATATTAAAATATTTAGTTGGTCCTTCGAGCCGGATATGTAGGTATAATTTGATTGTAAAAAGTTCTTAATAAGAATTTGATATAAACTGAAGTCAATTTTATATTAACTTAACATACTTTCACAGAATGATAATATTAAGTAACCATTAAAACAGTTCGCCGATTTCACGATTGGATTGCAAGCAATTTAAAATCGATTTGGGGCGGTGCGATAATTCGATAGCAAAAAATGAGTATAATTTAGTAGGGAAGTGCAAAACGAATGAGTTAACATAATATAGAACATCACGTGTTCTAGAAAGTTAAAAATCGATTTTATTATACGTTACATTATATTATTAGTAGCTTTATTTATTTTTCATGACTATATATATATATATATATATATATATATATATATATATATATATATATATATTTATTATACACTGTGACGTCACTGGAGGAAATCATTTGTTTGATTTTTTATTTTATATTTGGTAGCAATTATTTTTCATTCTTATATTCATTGCTTTTTTTTGTTATTGTATGATTATTTAATAATAAATAATATTATTTGGCTCCATACTCGGTTTCCGCAGGTCCGTTACTAATTGTAGGAGATTTCTCGGAGCAGATGATCGTTTAGTTCCCATTTGATAACAGTAGGGCTATTCTGTAACAAGAAACTGGAATTTCACCGCAGACACAAGCGTGAAATGTCAGAATGTGATATGTGACATTGAGTATAATAATTATTAAAATTATAGGATACACTCACAGGATCAAAATGGCGTATTACTGTAAGTCGGGTGTCAACATTTCTCGAGTGAGATGTGATTTCCAAGTGAATTCTTACAAAATCTTTTACACCTAAACTTGCTTGTCTTTATAGTCCAGTTAAATTGCAACAAATATATCTATATATACATATATAAAAGCAAAATACCACTCACTGATTAATCACGAAATATCAGAAACTAATACGTACAAACTTGAAATTTAGCAGATTTCTTATAGGGTGCAGATATCGGCTAAAAACGGATATTACGAAACTCCACCCCTAAGGGAGTAGTAAAAAGGTTATTGGAAATTTGTGTTTTATAAACTTCGCGCGGATAAAGCCGCAGTTTCCGCTAGTTATATTATAAATGAGAGTGAGTTTTCCACTGCTCAACCGATCATCGTGAAGTTTTGGGTACAGAACAAGATTTAAGGCACCTAACCGCAACACCAGGCGGAAATCTGTTAGTTATAATGTGTACTGGTTGTCGGCGAGGCTTGACTCGCGTTCTAAGGGTTAATCAACAGATACTAGTGATAAAAACTAAGTTTAACCTTCAAAGTTACTTCGTACCAAATTTCCTCAAATTAAGTTCAGTGGGTTGGCCGTGAAAGAGCAACATAGAGGCACAAAAAGTTACTTTCTGATTTATAATATAAGTATAGATTAATACAACATGAGCCGAGATGGCCCAGTGGTTAGAACGCGTGCATCTTAACCGATGATTTCGGGTTCAAACCCAGGCAAGCACCACTGAATTTTCATGTGCTTAATTTGTGTTTATAATTCATCTCGTGCTCGGCGGAGAAGGAAAACATCGTGAGGAAACCTGCATGTGTCTAATTTCAACGAAATTCTGCCACATGTGTATTCCACCAACCCGCAGTGGAATATGCTCCAAACCTTCTCCTCAAAGGGAGAGGAGGCCTTTACCCAGCAGTGGGAAATTTACAGTCTGTTAATGTGTAATGTTAAAATATAAAATACAACATGATCTACTCCAGTACAATGTGCCAAATTTATTTATCTTGCCGCGGCCATTGCTATCTCTGTTCGAGCTCCGATCGCGCTTTCACTAAAGAATAGTTGAAGCTTTTATTAATTTTTGTATTTATATTCGATACGATATTAACTACAGGCGTGGAGGCCGCGAGCGAATGAGATTGATAATTAGATCATAATTGCCAGATTATGATTAGTTTTTCACAAGGTTGTTTGTTTAACGGACTTTAGATAGTTCTAGAAGTTATAGATAAATCTTTAACACGTCCTGCAGTTTAAACAGTCATCCGATCGTGTTTTTGATGCATACTTATTTTATATACACTGTAAAGCATGATTATAAAATATCAACAGTACTTATTCATTTATACCGTTTATAACAAAAAAATCGGGTTTTGATATATTTTAAAGTTATTGGACATACATGAAGATGGCAATACTATGGGTTTGTTTTTTTTTTCTTATGTTTAGTTAATTTGACGTAAGCTGTGATTTTGATGTCATTGAGTATTTGTCGTATAGAGCATAATTTAGTAAAATGCGATGGTTAATTTTCGTATAGAAATCAATACAAGCGCGCAATAAATACACGAGCCGAGCTTCACGGCTTTTAAATACTCTACAACATATAACTGCATTTAATAGATTCAATTATTTTACGATGCCTGCGCGTTTGATTGCCAATCGATGTTTATCGTTAAAACAGAGCACAGATAATAAACACGCTTGATTTGTGACTGTTTATGGCTGTTGCCGCGTAAGCGTTACTTGATGATAGGTCGATGACCGATGTTCTTTGTTCGAATCAAATTCAAAATTATTTTCATAGATAAAAAATAAAATTTTATACATATAACCATTTTATCGGCCATCTTGCATATTTAAAATATATATTCTGTTGAATGTATATAAAAATAGGCAACACACAAACCAGATCAGTAATTTTTTTCTTTTTGTCAACAGAGTTATTTTGTTTGGTATCTAAAGCTTTGCGAGTGTTATCAGTCTGTCATTATCAAACATGAGTAGAGAAAAAATCTCGTTTTTTTTTTTCGAATTTCGACCAACGGGCGAAGACTATTCAATTAATGAATGAAAAATGATTACATTATTGGGTTCTCGTGTTCACTTTACGGCATTTAAGTCCTTTTGTACTTATACATATACAGTAACAAATAATAACAACCGCTTCTCTGTAAATATCAATTTCTTTTTTTTTTTATATAAATATATATGTATATATAATGAGCCGAGATGGTCCAGTACTTAGAATACTCGGATCTAAATCGAAGATTACGAGTACAATCGGCCGCCACTAATTTTTCTCCTATGTAAAGTCTCCTATAAACTCTAAAGTTTACAAGCCGCTAAATACTTTATATAGTGACTAACACATCCTGCGACTTTACGTGAAATTTATAAAACAAACTCCCTTGATTATTAAAAAAAGGTAACTTTGTCATGTTAAAATCCCCGGGACTCCGAACTATCTCCATACAAAATTTTATCAAAATTAGTTCAGCGGTTTAAGCATGAAGAGGTATCAGAGTTCATTCGCATTTTTAATATTAGTACAGACCCATTAATCACTATAATAATACTTATCGGATTCTTTCATTGATCTGATTATTATTATTATTTTCTTAATGCAAGTTAAGATCTAAAAATTCCATTAGAGCCAAGTGTCCGGTTTTGTAACCACGATATTTTATCCATTCATCTCATTGTCAATAATACCTACACTAAATGAACGTAAGCAATTTTAGGTTATGCTTGATAATACACGTCGAATTAGAAAGACCTCCTAACGGGGCCTGTTATTGAGAAATTCAGATATATCTAATTCGCCCCGGTGTTTCACGGCTAGAATATAGGTCCATACGTTAAATTATAATATATCCTATTCCAATCGAAGTAGGAATAAAGATAAACATTGTAAATAACTCAACTAGGTATATTGTACAATACTAAGAGTTTATGATTAATATAGTATCTTTATTTATAATACAATACTATTACATTTAACTACTTATATCCACTTTAATTTTACTTCTATAATTCCGACAACAGTTCCGTTATACGTTCATAGTGCAATTTTTAGCAAATCCATAGTGAATATCATAGATTAATCAAGCTCTCGACCAATGATATCGCGTCAATTTTCTGTCAAATGTTGTTTATTTGACTTTTCGTCTGATATGGTTGGAATAGAGTATAAACCCTATTAGTTTACGCAGCGCACGTCAGTACGGACCAGTCGTTATGTTCATATTTCAATCAATATACACAGAACCGTAATTAATTATATTATATCTAAAGCTTCCGTCTATTGGTAAAATCTGTTCCGCTGTGTTTATCGCGTGTAGACGGACAGACACGGCGGGGGCGCTTTGTTTTAGAATATGTACTGATATTTATTTGATTCTGGATATAATTTTGTTTATCTACCGCTATTGACTGTACGGAACAATGTTTATTAAATACCTACATTTTATGTTATGAAATTATTGTAGTGTTTTTTTTTTATGTAATGGGTAGGTCGAGCAAGTAGGCCACCTGTTAAGTGGTCACCACCGCCCAGAGTCATTGGCGCTGTAAGAAATATTAACCATTTCTTACATCGCCAAAGCGCCACCAAACTTGGGAACTAATATTTTATGGCTATTGTGCCTGTAGTTACACTGACTTAATCATCCTTCAAGCCGGAACACAACAATACATTGCTGTTTGGTGGCAGAATTCCTGATGAGTTGCTGGTACCGATCCAGGCGGACTGGCACAAGGCCCAATCACAATAATAACTTATTAAAAAAAAGGAATAGTAGCAATGCCCCATATTAATTAAGGAATTACCAATATTCCTATTTACCCCCCCTTTTAAGCTTTTCGCTTGTGTTAGGAGTGGGGACGACGATAGCCCAAGGGAGGATCCTGCGACTTTATACATCACTAGGCGGCCCGTAATCCATTGCGCTATTGACGCTTTTGTTAATTATTTTCTTACGGTATCATGCTTCAACTACTTACTTAAAAGGACATAAGGTACCTCAGGCATTTCCCTCACACGAGAGCGAAATCGGAAATTAATAAAATATATATAAATAAATAAATTGGAAAACTAGTAAACAGTAAGTTTTTGCCGTATCATTAGTTTTTTTTTTTTTTTAAACAGGTCTGATACCGGTTCTCACGCAAGGGGTATGAGTAAGTCGGATCCAACAGGTGTCCTGTGGTCACTTCATTCCCAGATTATCAACTTACTTGTAATTTACGTTTCATGCATTATTACGTATCATGTTCGATATACTAGTCATACTAAAGATGTAGAACCTTTTTGCTGACCTTTCATCACGAACATACCTATTTAATCTGTTAAATACCCACGTATATTTTTTTAGCAATTGTCAAAACAGAATCAGGTTATCAGTTAGGGTTTTTTAGTATGTTGCGTCTATTTTTTTTTTAATTTTGTTACAGTTTAAGGATAGGGTTTTAGAAAGATCCGAAAATAATTCTCATAAAAATTAAATAAATTGATGTTAATAAGAAAAAAAATCCTAGTATAATTTTTCATACACTTTAAGTCTTAAATTATAAATTTTGAAATAATAGAAAATATATCTAAATATGATTACGTCGTAATTGTAATATTGTTAAATATCATTATCCTATGAACCGGTAATCTGACACGAGAAAGGTAGATCAGGCTTTTACGTCCTTTCAGCATGTTCCAATCAACATCGCCGAGTTCCTATGAGCTACTACTGAGAATTTCGCCATAGTGAATGTTTTTTGTTGCCACGATTCGGCATTTAAACCTATGACTTCAGGATCAGCAGCCGTGTAAGCTGCTTAACTAACTATGCAATTATATGCATTAGTATTCATAACATCGACTCATATCTACTCATTTATGGAACAAACAATTGATTCAGCGATATAAAAACTACGTCATAGTATTCCGTACATATTTGATCATAATCCTTTGATATTAACAATTATAATAATTTCTAATATGGAGATCGTTTCCGATACGTCGTAAACCATGAATGGAATGGCAAATGGGCCACCTGATGGTGAGTGGTCATCGGTAGTGGTAAAGATATTGGCACTGTACGAATGTTTACCAACATTGTACATACATTTTAAATAAAACAAGTAAAAATGAAGCTGGTATTTCAATAAATACAAATCTTTTGTGATATCGTCTAGACGGACGGACGGACGGATGTCCGCTACAAACAAACATTGAATATATTGAATATATTTTTTTATATTGTAAAAGTGACAATTGACTTTGTAATGTACGGAATAACTGCCTATTTTAAATATTACAAATTAAGAATCATGGTTTTGACAAAAAACGTTTAAATTTCGAAACATATAAAGATATCTTGTGTTGTTCACAGAATAAGCAAAATTCACAACACCCAAAAAATTATTTATTTTTCTTAATTGTAAATATTTTTTTTATTTTTATTTTACTGTGTAACTTAATAAAGGTCCTAACTTTAAATTTAGAAGCAAAAAACAGCGATAAAATCTTAGTATAGATTATTTACATGTAAATTATGAGAAACTACATTCTAACTGTAGTTATATAAAAGTGACTAGAACAAAAGAAATATCATTTCGATTTCGAATCAATACACAGAGCCCAAAACCATATGTTCTATATATAAAAAAAAACAAAAACATTTAAATTATGTTTTATCTGTGTTTACTAAAGGAAAATATGGTATTACTGCTTTGTATCCAAATAATTTAAAACTGTTCTAAATATTTAAAAAACAAAAACTGTTCCATTTAAATTCTATATTATCTGTATTACAAAGGTTGTCATATCAGCATATCGGTATGCGGTTCATTGTAGAACGCTTCCAAAGCGTGTAATAGCCCTAATGTATGTACGTACAATGTGTGTACATGTATTTGTGTTCATACGTGTGAACGAACGCCACTACGTGCACGGAATAGCGAGTACTGTTTCATACGCAATATTTTACGAAATGGTAAACAGTACACAGATCACCGCTATCTGGAAAAGCTGCTTGCAGCCGAGATATATAATTTTCGTAAGTACGTTCCAGCTTCAAATAACTATTTTAATGACAACATTAACAACCTGTAAATTTTCCACTGTTGGGCTAAGGCCTCATCGTCTTTTAAGGAGAAGGTTTGGAGCATATTCTACCATGCTGCTCCAATGCGGGTTGGTGAAATACACATGTGGGTGAATGTCGTTGAAATTAGATACATGCTGGTTTCCTCACGATGTTTTCCTTCACCGCCGACCACGAGACACAAATTAAGCACATGAAAATTCAGTGGTGCTTGCCTGGGTTTGAACCCGCAATCATCGGTTAAGATGCACGCGTTCTAACCACTCAGCCATCTCGGCTCATTTTATTGATATTACAACCAAATTAATAAAATTAAAAAAAGGCAATAGGACGGCAAAGCGAACGATAGTAGGAACCGAAAACCTAAAAAAAGTTAACTACATTTGTTTACCTGTTCGAATAACTATATTTATTTATCTATTTAAATACATAATATATTATGATGATTGTATGTTAGCTACTTTTGTTGTACTTATGTTATGTAAACAGAACCTGATTTGTCTGTTGTTAAATTCTTGTTATCCTTTTTAAGCCGGGCATTAGTAATATTTCTAGTTCTGTCAATTACTAATTATTTCTTAATTATTTACTACATAACTCGATTTCCAGAATCGGTATCCAGATACATATACATAAAACTACCAATCCACACATATATACAATACTAGCATAATATGCTTCTATAATATAACAACTGCTCTGCGCGGTTTCACTAAGTGCTACTGTTTCGCTCCGTGGGTTTTAACCTCTTGGTGAAAAACCTTTCTCAATAAACGACTTATCAAATGGAAATATTTTTTAATATCAGTTAACTAAATCAAATGGTTTTTTTTTTTATTTCAGCTTATTAACATGTCTATAATTCTATATACTGTAACTATGTAAGACTCTTTTAAAATGTGATACTTAATATTAAATATTATACGAATTAATATTATCTATATATTACAGACGAGTATCTGTCACTTTGTATAATAATCATTATGATATTGTCTTTTTAATCTGGCAACATAAACATTGACAGATACTCGTCATGGCGGGAAAATTGATTTGATCAATATATGACTTCATTTGGGGGTCGGGTAAAACATTAGTTATAATTATTTAAAAAATATAAGCAAACGTAGTAGTAGAGTTATGGAAATTCACTATCAACTACAACAATGGACGTGTGTACATTTAAAAACAAAACGCCTTAAACGCCACTCCTTGATTTTTACTTTTTAAATATTGTAGAATTGGTAATAAATATGGAAGTTTATTTCACTTAGATCTGGCTTGCATCAGCCCGTTCATCTAGTTTGTCCAGAAACTGCTTGCTGTTTAGTTACGTCTAGAAACGGTTCTAACAGTTTATGTCTTCCTTGTCGTTGATATGTTATCTCACCGGTTTATTTGGTATATTTATTAGGGAAATACTGTTTAAGGAGAAATACTATATATTTTATTTACATTTATACGTCACGATTTAGTTGTGCAAACTTAAAATTGTTCGAAATTTAAAAACATTTTTATTTTTTGTTTAATTAAATGTTTCGGAGGATGTTCTAGAAAGTATTGTACCATTGGATTACTCAATAATATTTTGACAAAAGTATTTAAGAAATTATATATATATCAGCATTAAATCACTTTTTTATATGTTAACTCAATTTTCCAGACGCAATCGTTATTTCCTATATCGTGCGCACCGACTTCCTTTTCCGTTTCGAAGAAAATTCTATCAACAAGATCTCGTTTGAACTTTTTATTTATTGGATTTTATTATTGTAGAAAAATTTCATTTCAAATATATGGCTGATTTATCTGGAATTGTTTTATATTAGTTCAAATACTATGTTCAGAGACAATATTATATTTTTAATAAGAACTAGTAGATTTATTGGTAATTATATTTGTAATCGAATAAATGTAACTGTGCACAAAGTGAAGATTAATGTTTAAAAGATAAACCGATTAATATCTTCAGCAATTTACTATGTGATGTTTTTTTAATTTTATTCTGCAAAGGTCATATTTGCATAGACCCAAACAGTCCAATATACATATATATATTTTTTTGTTTATTAGTATGTTGCACGAGTAAACGAGCACCTAGACACTGGTGATGTAAGAAATACATATACAACTTTCTATACCGACAATGCGCCTGTTACCACAGGAACTATAATATATCCCTCGTGCCTGCAATTACTCTGGTACTAAGTACCTACTACTCACTCACCATTCAAACCGGAACACAACAATACGGAGTATTGCTATTTACCGGTAATTACTATTTTCTTATTTTACCGGTTGCTATCTATAATGAATGCTACACTTTTCTTCACATCGCTTTTTTTCACATTTCAAACGTGATAGTTTCGATTTGATTTTGAATTTCGAACGTTTATAATTTGACCGATTGGAAAGTGTAAGACTATAAATACATCCGCTTTTGGAAACTAGTGATGCATTCCGTTGACAAGATTTTTTTTTTCAAATCATACGACTCGCATCCTTTTTAAAATTGATGGTATGTCAAACGCATTCGTACAAATGCCAAGATTAGTAGAAAGTTGTAACTTGAATTTTAATAGACTTTATAAACGATTAGTAAACTCTTCTCCGTTAAAAAAATACATACTTATGTCCCAACTTACATGACACTCAGTTAAACTGTCTTTTAATCTCAGTTATACTGTTGGTATGATGTAATAAAATACAAGATATACTACGTGGTGTAATGAAATATATATATAGACGCAATATCTTTTTGTATTGACTAGCTACCCGTCCCGACTTCGCACGGGTCAATAAGGGTTTATATTCAACTTTAAGACTGTATAACAATTTTTATATATTATAGGAAAGTCGGAAATCGGCTTTACTCTTCTATAATATAAATGTATTATACATATAAACCTTCCTCTTAAATCAGTCTGTTGACGATAACCGCAATAAAATCCGTAGTAGCATAAAATAACTAACCGTACAGGCGACAGGAGCGACTTTGTTTTATATTATGTAGAGATTTAAATATCGTATCTCAGTTTAGCTTATCGTAATCCAAATAATGATTATAGTAAATAATAGCATAACAAAAAAGGTTTTAATGCAAATGTTAATGAAATATCCTCGTTCAAGTTGACCGTTTCGTTGCACAGATGTTTGTCTTAAAAAAATTAAACAAACTGCTTTTGCGACGGATGTATGTACCGCGTGTTACTTTACTTAATCGTTTTGTACTTTTGAAATGTAAACTCTTTGGTATAAATATAATAAAATTCAAATTTGTAGCGCAACTAACGATTTTGAGGCTTCTGAGATTTTTGATGCTTGTAACGCTAAAGAGCTCCACTTTGGCGCCATAGCTTCACCGCCAATCAACAGTATTCAGTAATGTTGTGTTCCGCTTTGAGTGAGCCAGTGTAAATATATACATAAGAGACATATTAACTTAGATTCCATGGTCGTTGGCCACTTACCATCAGGAGGCCCATTTGAAACTAAGACTTCGGGATCTGCGGCCTTTATAGCCACGAGGCAATGAGGCATCCACACAATATAAATACATATAATATTAAACATAGGGTTTTTTTAAGTTGCATAATAAATATAATATAAGCTATGAATGATGTTTTGAAAAATAATAACGTTGAGTAATACAATAGCGGACGCGCATGCGCAGAGCATGAACTTACTTCCTCGTTTGTCGATGGTAATATAATAAGAATGTAAATTAATAATTATATATGTACATTGACATAGTGGTTATAATATATGTTGTAGTTATATAATTAAAAAGAAACATTCTAGAAAATTCTTCCATAATTGTAGTTTTTTTCGTTGACGTTGTTTAATTGTGTAGAAGACATATCTTGTCAATTAACTATTTTTTTTTAGGTTTCTTGCTTCTTTGCTCCAGACTCTAGTGCTTAGTGTATAAAGCCGTAGATCCTGATATCCAGAATGCAATATCCGGTCGCGCCAAACTTGTTATATTTTTACGTCGATTTTTTTTTTTAAAGACTTTCAATTCACAGTGTTTTAACTAGCATGCCGAATGTGAATCCGTCTGACTCCAGGCGTATCAGATTTGCCTTCCCCTCTGATTATGACAAAGATATCATATATATGTCTGTGCACACAATTTTGGACTAATACGTCGATCAGAAGACAACTGCTTAGTGTCTTCCTTACACAGAAACCGAATCGGTCGACTATGAAGTACTATTTTATGTCATAGTTAGACGGACTGGTAAATTGGCCACCTGATAAGCGGTCATCGCTGCAAGTTTTGTCATTTAATCTATATATTTGTATATCTAACAAATTGTACGTTTTTATACGACTGCCACATGAATCACACAATGTTAAGGCGCCGTAAGATGACATATCCTTTTCTTAAGTACAAATAAATGTCAAAGTAAACAATATTTGAAGTCAGGGAAAACTAAACAATGATATTATGTTGCACGGTATTTATAATAATTACTATACATCGAAATGCTTAAGTAGAGCAAAGTAAGCATAGACGTTGACACTATAATATTGAATAGAGTATTAATCATTCCTCATATCACTTGAGTGATTTTGTCAAAAAGTTCTCATTAACTTTGAGCTCATACTAAAATCTATTTTTGTTAACATTTACATATTTTCATGCTGACCGTACTTGTCTAAAGAAATGCAACTCGTAAGCATCTATAAACAATGCCAAGGCTGATTAGATGATTACTTTGTAATTATGAATTTATTATTACAATGTGTATCTTTCTCACGATTCATAACAACTGTTAATATTTACTAAGCTATCTAAACAAATTGATATAAATGGGTCGATTATAAGTTGTAATTTGGTTTTATTGGAATAGTTTAATAAAATGTAGACTATATGGTACAAGATTTCTAAATATATTTGGCGGTATCTCAAAACTCATCTGAGTTTTTACAAATTTCAGACTTTTTGGAGTAGCGTGGGCCTAATTTGAGGCGTAATCTTTACACCTAAAATTTACAGATCGGTATTTTAAAATTATCAGAAATTTCTGATATTAATAATATTCTTACATACGACGTGACTACAGACGTCAGACGGATGTGATTTTTGTTTTGTGCGTATAATCATTTGAGGCGCCAGGAAAGAAATTTTTAATTTTTTCAAAGCATTTAGGAATAATGTACCAGTAAAAACACTTTATAATTATATATTAATTTAGGTAAGTGTGGTTTAATTAAGTACGTTGTTTTGTTTTGTGTACTTAAATATGATAAATCTTGATATTGTTAGTATTCACTTTATAATTTTAGGTATTTTGATTTAGTAGAGCGGACGCTTGTTAGTTACACCAATGTGATTAAGATTGAAACAAACTATAGTTTGAGTCAGAACAGTCGGTCTCTCGATAGGAGTAATTAAAAAGGACAATCACCGCTCCACTAATTAAGAGAAGGACGCTTTAATTACAGCAGTGTTTCAAGTTACACTGGAAAAAACTTCGATGGAAAAAGTAGAAAAAAATCTGCTAAGGGATGTTAATTCTTCGTCTGAAATTTAGAAATGCATTCTAACTACATAATACATATATGTATCTATATAATACAACCTCAAAAGGACAAAAGCCAAATAAACATCAGATATCATTGGAGACCTGAAATAAAATCTATGATATTCTTATGGATGACGTTTTGGACGTCGACAAAGTCGTTGTTGAAGTAAAATTAAAGTGGATATAAGTAGTTAAGTGAAACAGTGTTGTATTATAAATAAAGATATATTATTCAAGTATTGTTAGTGGTGCGCAATGTAGCTGAGCAATCAACAAATCGCGTGAAATACGTAAATGTTAGGGCTGTTTATTGCCTTTTCTTCTTCAATTGGAATAGTCCATAAATGGTTGATTTACTATGTTAAATATCATTATTATCTATACGATGATCAACGCTATACTAGTTAGGGAAAATTATCCCTTGAAATTTTATGATGTAAAATGAAGTAGCCCAGCTTAGAAACATTAGTGATGTTTACATTTAGTTAAAAAAAAAAAAAATATAATTTGGTAATAAAATCCTTGGTCCCTTGGTAGGGCTTTTTGCAAGCCCGTCTGGGTAGGTACCACCCACTCATCAGATATTCTACCGTGAAACAGCAATACTCTGCTACTAATACTATTATATTTTTATTATTATTACTAATACTATTATTGTGTTCCGGTTTGAAGGGTGAGTGAGCCAGTGTAACTGCAGGCACAAGGGACATAAAATCTTAGTTCCCAAGGTTAGTGGCGCATTGGTGATGTAAGGAATGGTTAATATTTCTTACAGCGCCATTGTCTATGGGCGGTGGTCACCACTTACCGTCAGGTGGTCCATTCGCTCGTCCGCCAACCGATAACATAAAAAAATTACTATTGAATCGTAATATTATTGAGTTAAATTAAATTTAAAGCTACCACCGACCGGTTCGGAAAGTATAGACGGACCGGCAAGCAAATCAGTAGTTACTCTTTTCCATCATTTTAATGAGTATGTCTATAAAGTATAGTTAAACTTATATATGTCGTGCCTAGAAATCAACAAAAACTGAGTCCACGCTTTTTTATCATTAGTTAAAAATTGCTGTGGAATACCGTGCCCCGGGAAGGATGTTTCAACTTCGCAAAGTCGACTTCGGGAACCGGGTGTTATTAGTTAACCTTTCCTCCACGTGTTTATACAATGATTGTCACCGTTTCTTTCAAAAATATCAATATTATTGTCACTGTACATAATGTTTTTGTAAACATATTGTGAAGCAAATGTAGTGATTTTTTGACATACACTCGTACAGAAGAAATATTTATATTATAAATATAAAGTAAGGTAAGTTAGATGTACGCCTCAAACGTACAAGCGAAACCGTGACCGTGCGCCGTGTCTAATTTTACAACATAACGGTAATTTAACTACGGATTTCTAATTGACCTTGCACCGCCAATTGCCATCGCCGACGGTAATAAAACCATACAAGAACAACTTACGTATAACCAATTATATATTATCTGCGCACGCGCATGATTTTGAATATATTTGTAGTTCAAAGACGAAGCCTTACATTATTTATATATCTAGACAGTGTCGCGTTACAGAACTAAAATAAACTAAAACTTTATTATCTATGTGTGCGTGACAGCTACCCCTGACACTCGTGAAACGTCATACTGCTTTACTAGTGTGCGTGTACTTAGTGACAAACTATTGGGCAATATTTTTTTGGGACGCGTTCTCAGCTTTAGCCGTCTATCAAGACGTAAAAATAATCAAAGGTTCGAATGTATATACAATGTTATTTTCCTCGTAGTATTATTTAATGTGTCTATTTATAGCCCGTTGTGGCGATTAACTGTACTGATGTCTGATGCTCAAATTCTAGAGCCAGTTTTTCTTTTTCTCCTTTCAACCTTTAATATTCATATTAATCTCTCATCTAGTCTCATTCCAAACAACCCTACTCATTATGTGCCTATTGATCTAATCACTGCATCACAGAGTGATGTGATATATCAGTTAGTGCGCTTTAGGGGGTAAGTTCGACTCGTGTGCCGTGACGGCACACGACATGACGGTCTCTTAAGCCGATATGGCCCCTTCCAACGTCACTCTCTACTCCCTTGTGTGTGTAGAGCGTATACTATATATTATTATTATTACTATTATAAGAAAAACAATATTTTTTTACTTATATCAATTTCGTAGTTTAGCATCTGCCGTATGACCCGTTATGGCCATTTTTTTTAATTTTCCACTCATATTTTACTCTTTCGAGCGTACAATAAAGCATATTTGTATTTGTACTTTGATGGCGAGTCATGATGTTTCAGAGGTGTGAAACACACAAGACGAATACAAACATACAGTCTAAATTAACACCGGTATCACTTAGGCAAATATTGTGTCACGAACAGAAATCGACTGCTGTTGTAGTCATAGTTAGATATAATATAGCAAAGGTAAAATACAATTTAACAATATAAAAATTATGTGCAATAAAGACAATTCGTCGCAGACGTGATGGCGCTTGCAGTTACTCCGCAATAATGGCGGCGTTTAATATTCCCGCCAATCATCGATACGCTTCACCAGGCCGACCAATCACCCACGGAACAAAGCTGTCAAATCTTGTTCCATCGTAATTTAAAAGATGGCGTTAGCGATGCGCTGTCCTGTCTATATCTATACTTCTATACTACTATATAAATATGTAGTCTGTCTGTACACTAAATTTTTGAGCGAGTTTGTCGCGAAAATTCAATTTCTTTTTTAATTTGGTGTTCTTATTATTAATTTTATTATTTTCACTATTAATTATTATTTTATTATCTTATATGTTCAATAAATATATTTAAAATAATAAAAAAGTACGGCTATATATGTATTATAAATCGATTATAATCTATATTATTTTTATTATAAATAACTAATTTTAAATACATTTTAAAACGGCCAGCGAAGCGAGCGTGTAACAGCTAGTATAATATAAAATAAAAATTAACAAACACAGTTATCAATAAATATGTAAACCAATATCAAACTTGTCAAAATACCACTAGCGTACCAAAACAATGAAATCAAATAGCGAAAACAGTTAAACGGCCTATATATAAAACATTACAATTGGAATATGTTCAGATATTGCAATACTGAATTTTATTACTTGTCACTAAAATAAATTAGCTGAACGAGCAAAGTGCGTGGTCGAATTGCGAAATAAACGCCTTCGTTGCGTTGGCGAATCGCGTTGGCAGATACTAAGTAATCTTCTCGCTTACATAATAATCTGGTATCTATATCACTATTCATATATTGACATACATGTCCACTTCTTCACGTCTGCTAGTCTGTCTGTCTGAACGCGATGGTGATACCCATGCATTTTACCACCAAATGGTAATACTTCGTGTTTTTCTCCTTGAAAGGTGGGTGAGCCATGACATACACAAGGGATATAGCATCTTAGTTCCTAAGGTTGGTGGCGCATTGATGATTTGAGGAATTATTAATACTTCTTAAATACAAATCTATGGGCAGCGGTGACTTACTTACCGTCAGGTAACGTTTGCTTGTTCGCTTGCCTGAATAAAACTAATTAAAAACTACCGAACAGACTTTCTTACGGTTTTCATTAGATGATTCGTGAGGAAGGCTGAACCTTCCTGTATGTATAGTTTATTAGGGTTGATCTAGGTATATACAAGGAGTCAGGGCGTCACGGTAGCATCCGAAATCGAACCCGTGGCGCCCGCAGAAAAGAAGGAGAAGGTACCGCTGGTTTTTTAGTGGGTATTCCAGTGTACCGGGGCGCACTCTGCGTCCAGAGCACCGGCGAGTCCTACATACCCCCCACGTCCACGTTAGGGAAACGCTTAACGCGTTTTCCCAGCGACAAAAAAAATCTTGATCTTACCAAATCAAACTGGTAAATCTTTGCAGCCATGAGCTCATTACAGCGGCTGAGGTAACTGTTTCCAATGCCCACCAAAATTGTGTTGGCACTTACTCATAGTAATATTTGATTACGCCGTTGCAAACTGACTATAAGGCTGACTTGATCCTCTGACATGGATTCTGAACAAAATTTCGGAAAACTGTGTTCAACTACTCAGTGCTACTCGGGCAAAGTCTGGATGTCTTATTTATATAAATTGCATTTATCAAAATTATCGTTTTAGCACGTTCCGATTACTATTTCATAATAATACACAGCTTAGTTCATGTTTTATTTTAGAAGTCATAGCAAAAATACGTATGTAAAATATTTATAAATTGTTGATTCAAGTGTTCCTTACAATTGTGTTTCATTTATTTTTTTTCACCTGTGTATATACTTGGACCTATAATATATATATTTACGCCATTGGGAGGCTGACTGGCAAATTGGCACCTGATTGTAAATGGTCACTACTGCCCATAGACAATAGCGCTGTAAGAAATTTTATACATTCTGTATATCGCTACTGCGCCACCAACCTGAACTGATATATGTCCCTTGTATAGCATTATTGTATCCCAAACTAGAATACAATAATGCTAATTATTGCCGCTTGGCTGTAGAATATATGGCGAGTGGGTGGTACCTACCCAGACAGGCTTGCACGAAGCCGTACTACCAAGCAAATAACTCCTGTGCAGTTGTATAGACAAAAAGAGCGTCTTAAAATTAACTATTTTATTAAATTATCAGACAAGTTTATCACAAAATTATAGGTCATATCTTGAACCGCCTACATTAATAAACAGACGGACTTTCAATTTATTTATATGACTTTATTGTATAGTAACGTTAGTTGTTAGTGATTGCTTGCACAGGTGTAATAGATAAGACTAAATAGATACTTTGTTTAGTCGAATAGGTTCATGTTAACTCTATCATGATAATTGGAAAATTACTCAAAATATTTTTACTTTGTAGGACTGTAACGGAAGTCCCTCAAATTATTGCAAATGGCACGTTAGTAAATAATTATAAAATTGAAATGATTTCAAGTAGGTATCCGATTAAGCCCTGAAAAGATCGTCAATGTTTTCCTATTTTACTGAAAAGATATTTGCGATTATGACCACATAGAAGAAGGGGGTGATTGTTTATCGTCTGGATTTTTATCACTCATGTTATTCTACCATCATTGCTGGTTTGAATGGTGAGTGATCCAAGGGAAAACAAGGACAAAATTCGAAAACGAAATCTATATTCAATACTAGTTGTCGACTGCCTTTCGCTCGCCTTTAAGGGGTTGGTCGTCAGGAGTTAGACATAGCCTTTCTTGGGGTTCAAGCTTACTTCAAACAAAATTTCATCAAATTCGGTTCAGAGGTTTGGCTGTGAAAGAGTAACTGTCAAACAGACAGAATGAGTTACTTGTATTTATAATGTGAGTATAGATGACAGCGTTATAGCTTATTGATTGTCACAAGTCTAACACGGGCTTGAAATAAATATTTCATATCCGAGAAATTTCAAGTAAAAGAAATTCTGCAGGATATCTTTTATCTCATATGGGACATTTTTACATTGGCACCATGGTTGAGAGCGCAATGCCAGTGTCATTGAGCGAAGATCACGTATCAGGCAGCAAATTAGCTCATATGCCTGCCAAGAAAAAAAAAATAGGGTGAATTCAAAACTATGAGTAATCTATGAATATGAACATTACATATTCATCTTACTGTGAATAAATTATGAACATAAATAATAAAAAAAATAAACATAATTCCAAAAACATTAGTATGACTATTTCAGTAAGTTCATGACACTTTCTGTAGTTGTTAGGTTCCGTAGCCATAGAAACAAAGTTGTTTACATGGTTACTTATTAGATATGACGGCGCATGATGCGCCATCTTGTTTATTCATACTGGTTGGAAAAGAGTGTCAATGGGAGTTGAACGGCGCTCTAGGGAAGCGTCGCGTCGATGGTAGCGTGGCAGCCATCTTGAAACGACAGTGACATTCAAGATTTCCCGCGCATCAAGTTTGCGACGAATCGGTAATTTCCAAAATTATCTTTATTCTTTTGTAATGTATTCAGTGATTTATGTGTGTTTTTGTAAATGATTTATTAACGAATCGATATTGATGACTATTGTGAATATATCTGTGTAATTGATTTGCTTAATTAAAAACTAACTAAATTTGTGGATCGTTCATATAAAATTGTTAGAATATACGCCCACTTATCTCGAATAATCCTGATATTGCCAATAAAATGTCTATAGATATATATTATTTAGGAGCACAAGTAGACTACAACTCGATGCCATTATGATATAAAACTTCCATCCAAGTTCTATCATAAAGTATATTTTTTTCTTATTTATTAAGATTCAAATAAAATCAAAATCAAATTAAATCAAAATGAACGATATTCCGTCGCTAATGTTCTGCCATGAGATGGCTACCCGTTTGACGTTCCGCCAGAGTGACATTAAAAGCAAAAATTATAACACTCACTCTCGTCTGAAAATTGATAGTCTCAATCGAAGACGGCGCCACAATCTCGCCGTCTCATATGTAGCATAGTATAATTATAGTATATTAATAAGTTTCATTCCTTTCGGTTGTGCCACCTCTCCGTTATGAAACCTGTAATTTATTTATTTGGCTCATTTATATGATTTAACAATATATTTCTATTAATAGTGTAATTAATAATATTATTACGATGCTCGCTGTTGGAAAGGGGACCCTAAAAACGGTACAATGCTTCACAGCTGTGTAGTCCGCGATTGAATCATTGCAGCATTTGTCCGTTACTTAAGACGTTACCCTCAAATATAATATAGTTGTTATGTTATGTTTAGTATAGCTCATAAACTATACTATATACTTATGCCGACACGCATGTAGAATTAAACAATAATTTTGTGTGATTGCTTCTCTTCCTTATAATGGCCATAAAAGAAATATGGTTCGTGGATGATGACTTACTTACTCACGACACACATACAAAACTGTATTTTTTTTTAATTTTAAACAGCTATGCTTTACATAAAAAAGTATTTACTCACAACTATCTATTCTTATAATAGTTTATACTTATTGTTTAAAAATATTGCTTAGTAATTTTTTGGTCATGAAGGAGTGAGTTCTTTTAAAAAATGTTTCCATACTTTAAAAATATTTTATGTTTAAATGTATTTTATGTGCAATCTGTATGAGGAAATAAATTGTTATTACTATAACTAACTATACTTTGATTTACGATGTATATAATTTATATGACGTGTCATGGCTATGTCAAAAGCTGTAGCTAACAAGTATTTTGTAAATTAGAGATTACTTTTTATGATACGAGTATATGTAGACATACGGGCAAATGAGCCACCTGAAGCCGTTCATAGACGTTGGTGCCGTACAAAATATTAACCATTGTTTATCGGCAATGCACAACCCACCTTAGGAGCTAAGATGTTATGTCCCTTGTGCCTGTAGTTACACTAGTTTAATCGCCCATCAAACTGGACCACATCAATAATAAGAATTGCTGTTTGACTAGATATCTGATGAGTGGGTGGTGCCTATCCACGGGCTTTCACGAAGCCCTACCACCAAGTAGCATATTACTTTCGAGTTAAGAGCGACGCTACTCAGCGCATCATAATTCTAAATAATTGTTATAATGAATTTGGCTTTAATTATTTATTATTCATTAGTGCCAATTTAGAGGCTAGATGCCTAAACACGGGCAACGTGTAGGCATATAAAAAGATTTTCATCATATGAAATAATTATATGACGTCACAAAATATCCAACATGGCGATCGGTATATTTCATAGCTGTCATAGTTTTCTAGAAAAATAATTTGAAATGTCTTCGAACACAACTTTCATAAATAACCGGGAATATGCACTTGTCTATTGTAATGCGGTTATTAATTTATTAATTTTCACCGTGTGAGGGGAAGACCTGCAGTTAGTCACAGTCTGTTTACTTTTAAACTTATACGTATTTATCTTTTAATGCTCTGAGAGGATAACCTACTTTTATCGCGGTTAAGCAACAATAATAACGCACCAAGGCAAAATTAAGACTATAATTTTTATTTAATGTTATTTTGAATTTTATTATTGGCTGTCTAATAATATTTCATGGTCCCTATTTCGGATGTGAAGAAAAAAAAGGAATAATCGGCGCTTCAACTATAATTTTTTTAATTTCAAAAATAATTATTTTATATAATGTTAATAATATATATATATATTAATTATTATCAATTTTCGTACATAAAGCGGCACACTAATTACTCAAGCTAAATTCTTAAAGATGCTTTGAGGTTTTGAGAGATGCCTGAACGTAACCTAAGGATTCAAACACGTTCATTCGTTTAAATGTATTATTAGTAGTAAATTTCTTTTAATTTATTTGAGATAAATACTTCATTATAAAATATTGAAATGAAAGAAATTTCGTTTATACTTCAATCAAAAATTCGTACCAGTACAGTCATTTATGTTGATTTGAGTTTTTCACGCCTAAAGATACACACTGCCATATTATACTAATACTAGCGATCCGCTCCAACTTTGCACGGATGCAATTTATGAATAAAGAAAATAATATGTCATCAAATCAATCATATTTATACTCTATAGCACTTAGCAATAATGTAACTTTCCACCAGTGTAATATATATTTTTAATTATATCATAAGTTCCTGAGATTACGCCCTACATACAAACAAATGTCACCTGTATAAAATATTTGTATAGATTGTTACGCTCGCATCTGTTCGTTTGGGAAAAATATAATAGAGAATTATTATTGTCTATGAAACTTTGACGTTACTCAATTCACCCCTATCTGGTTGAAAAGTTATTTAATGGTAAATATTGCATAGATAATATGTGAAAGTTTTATTGTTATGCAAACCACAGATCTGCATAGATACTATAGATGTGACGTGATTCGTAATTGCGTAAATCTCAGGTCAGGTGTCAGCGGCCATTTCTGTTTATTGTATTGCAATGTAGGTTTTATGTATCTAATAACAAAATGGCGGACGTATTTGAGTCTTCCAAGCGTTTTTATGAATATCGACTTTGCACTTTACCAATTGAATCAATTTTGATCTTTCGAAAATATATTTAAATAACTCTAATATCTATTAGATAATAGAGTTATTTAATTATAATTATAATCTCTATTTCCGAAAATACTTTCATAAATAATGCGTTCGTTATACAAAAAGCATATGTTCCAAAAATCTGATTTTCAAATATCGTTTAACTTTCTAGACGCAGTAGTTTTGCCGTTCGTTGATAGATAGTAAGGACAAACGATTTTATAAGTAAATATGTTATTTTGCATATATATATCTCGCAAGGCTATTTTGAAAGATTATTTTGCTACAAGAGATATTAGGTACATTCGCACAAAACTTTGATAAACGTTATCAATATAAAATATCATCCATCAATTTCGGTAAAAATTTAATTTCATTAGACAAATTTAGCAGCATTGTGTAATACAACCCTTATTTCCAGGCGCTGAGATGCGACGACGTGATTATGATAAAACTATGTTTTACACAAGATTATCACTAAGTCAAATATACTAATTGACGACCTCCGTGGTCGAGTAGTGTGTACACCGGTTTTCATGGGTACGCCACTCCGAGGTCCCGGGTTCGATTCCCGGCCGAGTCGATGTAGAAAAAGTTAATTAGTTTCCTATGTTGTCTTGGGTCTGGGTGTTTGTGGTACCGTCGTTACTTCTGATTTTCCATAACACAAGTGCTTTAGCTACTTAAATTGGGATCAGAGTAATGTATGTGATGTTGTCCAATATTTATTTATATTTATAATTTCCAAGATTCTCTAATAAAAGTCATTTAAGTTTAAGTTTTCTTTGTATTCGTAAATCAATTACGAAATTAACTTAATTTGAGAATATATTTGAACTTAATTTATAATGAAGTAGCAATTAAGCACCAAGTTACCGCTACTAATTAATTTTGCATCGTTTAAATCGAGTGCGTTAGCCTAGAAAGTTTTACAAGAAAATGAAAGTACGCGGTCCTAGTCGACTTACTGACTTTTTCTTCTCAATACATGGTTACATATTAAAAGAGATATTGCAATACAATGACTCGGTAAATTACGTTAGAACGCCTCGTTGGTCTAGTGGCGAGATTATAAGGCTTTAGATTTCGCGGTTTTAGGTTCAAACGCCGACGAGTCGATATCGAGTTACTAGGCTTACTCAAAAAAAATCTCAGGAGCTCGAAAGTTGGAAGATGTCAGATCTATGCCTGCCTCGGAAAGCACAAAATTGTCAACTGTATCATTTTGCGTACATTTTTGACGATTAACTTGTAAGACTAAAATATTACTACGTTTGACTGGCTACTCGAAAATATCGACCAATTAATTAACTCAAAACAATGATGACAGATAGACAAATTATTATTTAACAAAACGACCGAATATATTTGAAATTAATTTATATTTATAGTGTTTAAATTATCTAATTACTGATGTCAATTACTGAAATTATATATAATTATGAATAAATTAACTAATTATGTTACTCGTATGTTGTTTTCGTGTTGTTATAATTATATAATTTAAAATACTTTTTGACGTGACGTTTATTAATGCTATTTATATAAATAATTATGTTATGATAATAAGTATATAGGCGTTAGTATATATGTAATAAAACAAATGAAGTACGTCTGTATAAACATACTTATATATACGTACTTTATTTGTTTTATTAGACGCGTTTTACCTGAAATAAAACGCATATTAAACTAATTACCTTACCTTACCTTCACGCCGATAGAATTTTTGGAAAGTGTTAGCTGATCTCCAGTTTCCTCGAGCCAATATATCATCAACAGGAAACTTGTTAAACCAATTGCTCGAAGCTACAGCGGAACGTATGCTTCCTGGAGTTGATTTAATGTTTGCATCTCTCAAAAGTGTTTTTATCCATCCCGCAATGACCGTACGGGAAGCTGGGGATGCTGATCCGCGTAGGGTCATAAACAAATTAGAAGTCCCTGACCTGCTCCGTCTTTCATTTAAAATTGAAATCGATCGATTTATCCAATACACCGGATTTAATTTTTCATTTTCTTTGTTGGCCAACAATTTCCACCCTGATTGTCTATAATCATTACAATCTGTTTTTGACCCAAAAAGAGGCCAAAAAATAACATAATCCTCATGAATCACACAATGATCGCAATCCACACACAATAAGGTCAAATCATGTATCCTGCGACCTGAACATAGACTAAGTAATGTGGCCGTGTGTCGAACCATCTGAAATATATTATTATTATCTACTGAATAATTTTCCATGTAATTTGAAAGAACGCTAATATCCCAAATTGGAGGTTTCTGTACTTTAGGGTTTTTCAAAGATATGGATTTCATAATATGTTTGACCAAAACTTCTTCACTCAGTTTACCGGACAGTTCTGTATTACATAGCGTAGAAATTACAGATTTGTGGAGAAGAATTGTGTTATAAGATACGTTATGTTTTAAATGTAAATCAGCTAAAAACTGTGCTAATTCAGAACCTTCCGGTTTGGTTGTGTTTATATTATGCTGATTTGCCCATGTTATCCATCGAGACCAAGCTAATTCATACGTTTTCCATGTGGATGGACGCCAGGAACATCGAAGCAATGATATTTGGGCGAAATCCCCAGATTTTAACTTCTCAGACCACCCCCACATTTCCAGATTTCCAGAGTCATGTCCTGGACTTTCGGAGGTGGAAGCCTTGTCGTCGTGTCGATCAAAAACCGTTTCAGGTTTGTCAATGTGAATGGGGGTGCAACGCTCCGTAATTTCAAGTCCTCTCCAAAATACCTTTTCCCATCGAGGAACCACTATGAGATATAGACCTGTTGCTTGATTCAGATGAATTAGCACTTAGGGTATTAGAAAGGGTGGAAAGATCCATGCCAGCGGAAAATTCCATGGCACACTGAATGCGTCGTGATACATTGCCTTGTGATCCTTGAGATCTAAGGTTGCATAATTCGCTACCACTCGGGCGGTCTTCGAACACACAAACAAGGTCACAAACAGGTCTATAACAGGCGTTCCCATTTTCATAAACACGATCTTCGTGCAATTTGGCATTAAATGCCACTCCGGAAGACGGTGAAGCCTGGACAAGGAATCCGCTTTTGGATTGAATAGACCCGGAATGTGATGGATTTTGAAGTGTATCTATTGATCGTCGAAGATTCGAAGTATGCGGTGAGTTAGGTTCGTTAGTGGTTGAGATTTAAGTACGTTTATTTAGACGCACTTCAATTGTTTTATTACAAAAAAAACTGTAAATTAATTAATATTTAGTCTAGTGTACACAATCAAAATGCTTACTAATCTGAGATGACAGCTTACCTCTTTCATTTTGTTGCGTTATATTTTACAAACATTTTTTGGATGTACTGAAATGAATATATGTAATAATCGTTTAGGAATATATGTACATATAAGTAAGCAAAGACAAAACAGTTCATCATCGTTGACAATGCTGACATTGCAAATTGTAATGGTTGTAGGCTTGTAACGAGATGATAATATTGATGACATAAAAGAGCCTTAAAATTAGTATTAAATTGATGGGCAAGAACGCATTTCCTAGAAATACATTTAATAAGAAAGGAAACATGAATCTCAACTCACAAGGTTCGATAAAGGACTACCAATTTTTAATGTGCTTAAGTTGTGTTTATATCTTCTTAACGGAGCTAAAATAAATATTGGTAAGGATACCTGCCTTTGCCACATGTGTTTCCATAAAGCCATCTTTGAGAAACTTTAAACCTTCTCAAGCGTTTCTCCATCAGGGAGACATGTATAATAATACAGACACTTCACTGACACTTCAACGACACCTACAGAAGAAAAAATTAAACGAAATTCAGTAAAGCTTAATTATAACTTCAATCAATTAATAACTTGGTGGTATTAAATCACTTGGTGGTAGGACTTTGTGCAAGCCCATCTGGGTAGGTACCACCCACTCATCAGATATTCTACCGCCAAATAACAGTACACTGTATTGTTGTGTTCCGGTTAGAAGGTTGAGTGAGCCAGTGTAATCACAGGCACAAGGGACATAACATCTTAGTTCCCAAGGTTGGTGGCGCTTAGGTGATGTAAGGATTGGTTAATATTTCTTACAGCGCCTTTGTCTATGGGCGGTGGTGACCACTTACCATCAGGTGGCTCATATGCTCGCCCGCCAACAAATGCCATAAAAAAATATATATATCACGTCTAAATATTTCGGCATAATGATTTGTTTCTATATATTTTATTTACGGCTGGTACAAAGCGGATTGGAATGGAGTTGCGTCGAACCGGTGCAAATCCTTATTGAGCAGGCGCCATTCCATTCTAAGACGGACAGACTAACTGTTGTATAATAAATATACACCTACGCGTATCTTAGCATGTTTCAAATAAATCATTTGATTTAAATTTTCAATTTTGCGAGACATACAAAACGTCGTATTTTCAACACGTCTACGTGCTTCATCAAATAGGTCATTATGTATTCAATAGTTAAATGTGTATTTTTTTTTAATTTTATTTGGTTCTTCAATAATGTGTACACTGATTATAACAATATAATATAATAAAAGTAAAATTATATTCTAAGTGTCACAATTACTTAAAGAAGAACACAGCACGCACAAAAAGAAAACAATCAACATCTTAACGTAATTTGAAAACTATTTAAATAAATGTTAATTAAAAGTAAATTAAAAAAAAACCATGATGTAAAAATATATATGACAAAGGATGTATCAATTAGGCATAATTTTAGCTGCCCAGTACGATCTTTTTCATGGAAGCAATGGACGTAACATTTAGATCGACACTGTTTTGATATTCATCATAAGCATTGTACATTTGTGAAAGTGGGCTATGTAGTTTAAGATTTGTGATTTGTTGTGAAGAATGTATGATGTTATATACATAATTAAATAAAGATGTAGATCGGATCGTTGGTCTAGCGGTTATAAGGCCGCTCATCTCGAGCTCCTCTGATCAAATCTCGGGTCGAACCATTTAATATTTCGGGTTTTTTGTCGAGAATTTTTAGTAGATCGAAAATTGTAGTGTTTTCAATGGCACGCCACGGTGTGTGTAATGGAGTTGTATCTGAAATCTTTCTGTTCGTGACGATTTCGCCGTCCCATCGGATTATGGGATTACGCCTTCCACCTGCAACGAACAATTGTTAGTTATGCACTTAACGACAGGCATTCGTTGCATTTTTTATTACATACATAAAGTAACAGTCTGTAAATTTTCCACTGCTGGGCTAAGGCCTCCTCTCCCTTTGTGGAGAAGTTTTGGAGCTTATTCCACCACGCTGCTCCAATGCAGGTTGGTGGATACATACATATGTGGTAGAATTTCGTTGAAATTAGACACATGCGCATTCCTCACGACGTTTTCCTTCACCGTCAAGCACGAGATGAATTGTAAACACAAATCAAGCACATGAAAATTCGGTCGCGCTTGCCTGACCATCGCGGTCTTGCATAACAAACATATTATAAACTTATTAAAAAGAATATGACTACATAAGACTTACGTTTTCTATTGGAACACTTTCGATTTACGCCTATTTATCCAACACGTAAGCAAAACGGATCGTGTCTTGAATTCGGGAACCGCAAATTATTGGTAAATTAACATGAATAATTATTTCAACTAAAATAACTCTATGTATTAAAATATTAGATCATTTTCATTAGAACGAACTTATAACAATAGCCAGTGTAATAATCTATTAATTCAACCGGTCAGTAGCCTGTTTTGAGGCTAATTTATTCATCAATGTGTAGGCACACGCTGTATAAACGGTCGGTGCCTAAATTAGCGAAGCGCGTTTAGACTATCAAGAGACGTGCACGGGTCGTTGACTATTTATGATATCCAATGAATCTATGTTTATATGACACTAATAAAAATATGTAGTGTATATGTAGGTATCACCCACTCGTCAGATATACAATACTAAGTATTACTCTGTTCCGGTTTGAAGTTTAAGTGAGACAGTTTAACTACAGGCATATAAGGCACGGACGTAACATCTTAGTTCCCAAGGTTGGTGGCGCATCGACGATGTGAGGAATGGTTATATATTAAAGCGTCAATGTCTATGGGCGGTGGTGACCACTTATCGTCGGTTGGCCCATAAGACTAACAATTTTATAAAATTTAACTTGAAATGAACCATACGCTGCATTTTTATCCGATATTTTTTTAAATAATCCAGGGCTGAACGTGAATCTTGAACAAATATCGCGGGTTCAAATCTTGGCATATGTCATTCAGTTATTTTACTTAATTTGTGACAGTAAATTTATATCGTATTTAAAATTACAATTTCAATGGCTTACATTTTCCGAGCGTCCCGTGGACAGCCACTTTTTTGTACTTCATTATTTTTAGATTTTTCAATAAAATGCTTCATAATAATAATGGAAATATTTATTCGTTTCAGACAATTGAAAACGGTGAGGAGTGGTAGCAGGTGGTACCTAAATGATGGTCGCGGAGCTCGCCGTAAAAAGCCGCGCCCGGCATGATGGCCGCGCTCTCCTGCTACCAACCTTGTCGGTCGCACCTCGCACAACCTGCTAGGTGAGTTCCAGTTTACAAATTATAATGAGTAAATTGTTTTCGAATCTATCTATCTAAAATCGAAAATTGTGAATTATAATTGTTAATAAATGATGTATGCATGTCATTCGAATGGGACTGCTATGATATACACAAACAATGATTTGAAAAAATGATTTTGCTCCAATTACTTTGGACATACTTCGATCATATGGTAATATTTGTTATACTTGTTTCACTTTGTACTGCAATTACTAATATAATTACTAGTTATTCATAATATCTGAATTATTATTCGAATTTTACAGTTGTACTAGTTTACGTCCTCTGCTTTGCATGTTTGTTAGTGGGAAGAGGAATCCTTTTCTATTTTCCTGACGTGTTTGCATATTTCATGGTGATCGATTGATTAGCTCAGATGTAAAAGCCTTACAAACAGACAAAGAAACTCGCTTTTGCGTCAATAATAGGATGTCTGTAAAGATATTTACACAAAATATAATTTAACCTCTTTTTTTCAAAGGTGTTTCGACAACGACAACGATCACTCAGCAACACTATCAATCCGCAGACGTCAATTTGTCGAAAGATGTCACGAAGCAAGAACTGGCCGGAGCAGGGATCTTATACCTGAGGTATCCGTCAAGAGGACCAGGGAGGAGTTGGCTAAGCATGCGGCACAAACACAACAACTGACCAGGCGGCTAAACGTCGAGTCAGGATGGTCGAAAGTTGAAGAGGTTAGGAAGAAGTTTGAGGGAGCTGCGACCTCGGCTTCCTACTCTCGATCCTTTGAATCTCCGCCTAGGTAAGACATACTGTTGTGCAGTACTTAACATTATATCACACCGTGACTGCTTTTACCAAATTCTTATAAAGTTTTTTTTCGAAATTCGATTCGAAAAAAAAATCAGAACATAAAAATCTTACTTCGAAAAAAACACGAAGAGTGGTTAAACTGCTCTATATGATTCCATAAAATCCAAATCCTACCGGAAATTCTGTAAGGAGAAACTCGAAACTCACTATAGATTACGAAGCTGAAATGTCAGAATGTGACACGCGACATAGACTCAAAATAGCGTATCATCGTAAGTCGGTTGTCAACATTTCACGAGTGAAATACGAACCGTATTGCAGTTCCGCTCGCACTGCTTGCGACCATTGCGATTCTCAGAAACGCCATTGACACTTATTAGTTTCCGATTTTACTTTTGTCAATCGTTTTTGTTAAATACATTACTATTGTTCCCGAAGTTTACCGATGTACAATATATACAGTACATTCCAATGGCAGGAGGTGTAAAGATAAACAAATCAATGCACTGCTATATTATACACTAGAAACAGTTCTTGATTAATATATGAGTTAAAGGGACAGAAGATCTCAGTTCCCAAGGTTGGTGGCGCAATGTCTGTGGGCAGTGGTGACCACTTACCATCGTTCATTCGGCAATTCGTCAACGCTTGTCATAAAAGAATGATTAAAAATGTTAACAAAATCTGTATGAATATTACTCTTAACATGTGGTTTTTTTGAAAAAATTTTGAAAAAATTGCAGGCGTCGTCTAGCAGACTCGTTATTTGCAAGTTTCAAGCTACCGCGTAGGAAGGAGATGGCGACACCCCGCTCGCTCGCGCCGCAGCCGCAACAGAAGCGGAAGTCCGCAGTCGAGCTGCTCGCTGAGACCAAAGCGTTCTACGTGAAGTCGGAAACTGTGCTTGATCGAAAGCAAGAACTGCCTCTAAGGGTATGAACTGATATTATCTTCCATTAAATCTTAGATTTACTTTTAATTATAAATTGCTAATCTCCGGCCTAGAGAAGGCAGTGAAACAGGTGTTAAGTATTATTATATATCCTGTCCCTTGCTGTATTAGTGTATTTTCATTATAATGCCAAACGAAAGTACTAAGATATTTTTTTCTTTTTTACGTTTAACTTTTAAATTGACATTGTTTTTTCTGGAATCTGGCTACCTTCAAATGGCTGTATTGTAAAGTTACCTTTGCTTGAAGAAGACGGCCATTTTTTTAAATATATTTTCTATACAAAATATCATTATTATGTTTAAGTTTTGAGAAAATCACTACTACACTTCGACCGTAACGGAAATTGTCTGACTGTTTAGTTACATCGATAATGTTCTGTTAATGTTGCCATGCCATAGATATTTTTTGGTTATTTTAGGTAAGCAGTGGCTTGAGTCAGGCAATAGCTGCTGGGGGCTGTCATCTCGTCAGCTCCGGCACTCTTAATAATGATGCCTGCTGTAATCCTTGTAAGTTTTACCATTGTCTTTTAAGTCTAAGTCGACCATACAGACACAAATACTCAAAACCTAATTGTTCTTTTATAAACAGCGCCATACTCATTAAGTTTATGTAATAACAACCTTCCAGTACACAAACCCCCATTCTTAGGTTCAAAACCTTAGAAGAAATTCACAGATGGCCAGAACAGAGTTTGGAAGTTCACAAGGTTTATACTTCAGTGCCTTGAAATGCACGTGAAGCCGCTGTGTCTGAACTCTTTAGCCGAAATCGTCGCATTTACTTGTCATGATATTGAGCAACGCAAAGGCGAGTTTGTTATCTTATTTTCTAGAAATTATTATGTAATATATAATTTTCAGATGCAACGACTAGAATATCGAGTACGCGGCGAGCGGTGAGCGCGGGCGAAGGTCTGCAGAACACTTTGAGACGGCTTCTCGAACATTCTGACAGCAGAGAGAATGTTTACTCCCCGGCGTATGTCTGTAAGTACGCATGTCCAGTACATTTTTAAAAATAAATTATCCGTGCCATCGTTTATGAATACATACATATGTTATTATTTTCAGCTCAAAAAATGTTCTCCGAAGCACGTCGTCTCAAAGATTCTTATCCGGATCGTGAAGTGTCTCGATCGCAACACACGTCCGGTACATTTTCTGGGACGTCATCGTCCGGAACTTCAGGTTCCAAACACAAGGAGGACAAGAACCGGCCGCTGAGCTTTGGCGACGCACGAGTCTTCTTCCCGGAGTCATTCGTGATACCGAGACAGAGACCCAGTGAAGTTGTTATCAAGAATACTTATTCTATACGTTAGTATCTTATTCTCTTATTTTAAGACAACAAGAAAAATATTTTGGAATATTAAATGCCATATTTTGCTTATGGAAGCCGCCTGTGTGTCTCGGGTTTATTGGATAAAGCAGCTCCTGTCTTGGTTTACGGATTGAACCATTGATCTGATATTGATAAAATTTGTTATGGCGATATCTCGAACGCTGGGTAAAGAAAGAGGCTTTACTAAAGCACTTATAACAAATCGATATATCGATAAATTGCCCAGTGAAAATTTAATATATGTACCTCTGTTAATTATCAAATAATTATATTAATTAATTATTCAGTGCTCAATTAGTGCTTTCCATTTATGAACATAATACGATGCGGTAGTGAGTGGTTAGCTATTTATGAAGCAGTACACAGCTAGATTAATCAAAAGCAACCAGTTTTCCAAATTTTTGGGCAAGCTATTTGATCGCAAAATTTTATTTAACAGCATTGCATTTCATTATTAATGACCACTTATGATTATTCCCAATTGACCATTCTAGCTTTACTTACAGACGTGCGTGTCTTAAATCTTTAAAAAAAGCATATTAGTCAATACAAGAATGATAGATGATAAAAAACATTATATATATTTATATATATAATTGTATATAACTAAAATAAATTTGTATTCTGAATGTTAAAAAAGAGTATCTACTGAGTTTCTTGTCGGCTCTTCTCGGTAGAATCTACATTCCGAGGAGGTAGCTTCACTTAATATAGTTCTGTAAAAGGACGAATCAAGTGCTTGTAAAAGCCTCTTTGAATGAAGAATATTTTGATTTTGTTTTTTTGGTCTTATAATCTAAGAAACGATTCAAATACATTTATAAAATCAACGTCTTATCTGTAAGGAATGAAAAAAAAATCCAATTCAATATTTCCATTCGCAGCGAGTCCCCAGTCAAGTCCCCACGCGCCCGACGACATCTCCCGCAGCGGAGAACATATCGTCGCGATCAGTCCCCCCGCTGAGTACGCACTCTCCGCTCCCAGATATATTAGGTGGGTGTTGACAACACATATATTATTAAATTGCATTTTTTTTTTATTAAATCACTTAATTGTCAAGAATTGTGAATCTAAATTAACTATATCATTTTAGATCAAATTCTCACTCCCAACCGAGCGTACGAGAGGATGACAGCACCAATATTAATAGCCATAAATCTCTACCTGATTTACATGCACAAGCGCATGGTTATCCTGAACAGTGAGTGTTACTTTTAATACATTTTCTACTGAACGTAAAAAGTAGCAGTATTTAAGTGATATTTTGGTCCTTCGAGCCTGATTTTATTTTTTCTTTCAGCGTCAATGTAGTCGTAGGCACAGAGTCTATCGGTCGTTCACCTCGTAGACGACGACATTCGGCCCATCACCGTACCGCATCCTGCTCTTCTAAGGGAACCCGGTGAGTTAATTAATTTTATCAAATAATTATTCACTTTAATAATCACATAATATATATACATAATTATTTATAATAGTATGGTATTTTATTACAGTATTATTGCCATGGTGTTATTTTCGAACGTAATTTGTATTATATGGATCTATTTATTCACTAAGACGCGTTTAATTATATGCGTTTGACGTTGAGTGACGTGCTTAAAACTTGTCTTCGTGAGACCATTAACATAAGAGTATAGACAGAAAGAATATATGAATTACATTATATGATTACTTTTGTGTTTAAGTTTTACGTGTTGTTTGATGTGGAGGGGCGCGCCTTTGTGAGTGTTTTTTTTTGTGACGCCCATAGACAATGGCGCTGTAAGAAATATTAACCATTCCTAACATCGCCAATGTGTCACCAATCTTGGGAACTAAGATGTTACATCCATTGTGCCTGTAGTTACACTGGCTCACTCACCCTTCAAACCGGAACACAGCAACACTGGGTACTGCCGTTTAGCGGTAGAATATCTGATGAGTGGGTGGTACCTACTACTACCATCGAGTAAATTTATCTATACTTGTAATCGTTTTATCCAATGGTATGCAGTATGAAATATATTTTTGTCGATAGATCAAATCACTCGTCGATGATGTCGTCCTGCGATGCGTTTTCAGAACATCCGTCGCCCGGCGAGGAAAATTATCAATCTTATAACAGGTAAGGTCGAAAAATCACTACTTAATGAGATTTAATCAGAAACCAAAAATTATCAACATGTGAACAATATTTTACTAATTTATATATTACTCTATTGAAGTGAAGAGGCATAGTGTTCGATTACACTCTCGTATTTGCTTCGAAAGCCGAATGCAAGCACTGATATGTCCCTACCGCGCAGCCGCTGCGGCTCGTCGTTCGCGCGCGACTCGGGCGGCTCGAGCGGCCACTACACGCAGCGCAGCGCGCCGCCGCACGCGCGCGACCACGCGCACCACGAGCGCAGCCGGTACGGCACACGGCACACGACACACGACACGACACACGGAGTTATAAGTACAGGGCGGGCGTGACTACGTAAATACGGACGCTCGTGAAACGATCGGGATGGGGATGAGATGATGACGCGCACTTTTAGACAGGATTTTTACTGACTGTGACTTTAAAACTGATTATACCAATGATGTGAAATACAATATATTTTTTAATAAAAAAAAATTAAGACAGCTGACATTGAATACTCTTCGATTACTTTACATTTCAAGTTATATACTGTATGAGTCCTCCGCCAGAGGCTACGCGTGGCAGGCGAACAACGGCAGCGCGCTGGAGCAGTGCTACGTGTCGGCGCCGCCGCAGTTCCAGGACGGCGCGCCGTCGCCGCCGCCCTACGCGCCGCACGCGCCGCACGCGCGCGTCGGGATACACTTCCAGGTACCGGACGGATCTACGCGGCACTTTTGGCGCACTTGATGAACCAAAAAACTAATTTGCCGTATTGTAAATATCAAAAAGAAGACGCCATCAAATAAAAAAACTAATGTTTTCTATTTTTCCCCTATGGAAGATCCTCTAAGTGTTACAAATGGATTATAGATTTTCGTCTCTGAATGTACTTTTCTTGTGTTTTTTTCTGAAGGCGAGCGCTCCTCCGCCCCAGTTCCAAGACGAGCCGCCGCTGTACGACTACGGGGACTATGATTGCACATACAAAACCCCTCTCAAGTGTTTGAACGTCAGCAGGAAAGAATATACCAGCACGAGGGAATATACGAGGTGATCGTCTATTGCTCTTTGTTAGATAAATAAAAATAGGCCTTGATATTTAAATATAACAATAAATATACTTGATACTAAAGTCAAAGACTCTTAACAAGTTTCCATTAATGAAATAAAGTCTTCTGTCCTTTTCGTTTTCTAATATATATAAATGATCTTCCTTGCCGTGTTAAAAGTATTCGTGATATTGTGTTGTTCGCTGACGACACTTCGTTTGATGGTCGTGCGCGGACCAAGGGATAGTTATATAAAAAACAATATTGGGAATAAGCTGTACGTATTCACAATTGCTCGACTGTATATATACAGGCAATCCCTGACAATTTGTTTGAATATTTTGCATAGACTTTCTCTTACTAGCTCACCGTTAATTTATATGATTGTAACTTTAGGGTTGTAAGTATTGTAGATTTTAACTTTGTAAGACCTAGAAAAATTAATGTAAAGTTTTCGTTGTAGATACCATGAGCCGAGCACGGAACTGATCAGCAAACAGCCTCAGTACCAAGAGGTGCGCATGCGTCCTCGCATGGACGACATGCAGGAATACGTAAACACCGCTCAGGTAAATGAAAAATGAAACTGGTGTAAAGAAAGCAGTAATGCTTGTACGCATTTGAATTTGAATTTTGCAAGTTTTGGTTAAGATATTTTTTCTGTCAACTAGACAATCTTGTCTCAAATAATCTTTAGATTCTAACAGGCAACGAACTTTTTTGTGGAGTCCCCTAGGGCTATAGTGCCCTTATTGCTCTTCCCTATAACCATAGAACAGGATCACCCTATAAATAATAGGTAGCTTATCAAAAATGCGGTTTATTTAAAAATTAGTAATTCTCTTTGGTGATTTTTTTCTTATATTTGTAGATCCACTGAGATGGTTTCCTTGCCTTTGGATACATCAGATAATCTTATCTTTAATTTGTACAGTTTTTATTTTACTTTCGTGTGTCTGAATGTTTCAAAAGAGTATTAATAAATGTCAGTAATTTACATGACCGATCGTTTTTTTTTCAGATATGTCCTCCGGAAGAAGTGACGTCACCGCTCGGTACTTTCAAACGTCAGAGATGCCTTCGTTACAAGCAACGGCGTCCGCGACCCATTCTACGCTCGAAATCAGACATATCTGACAGGTCTGTGACGATTCATTACTATGCTACGAATGGTATCAGTCGTCTATGCATGTTAACATGTTAAAATTTAGACTGAAACAACGATTACATGTACAAGTGAAGTTTAATTTGGAATTGTTTTATATTTATAATCCCCAGTGAGTGCTAAAAATGCCAATGATTAAGGCCAAATATTGCATAACATTATATCAATATCATTAAATGGTTATATATTTGACTTAAGTAAAAAAAAAGTATGTCTGCAAATGGCAAAAGCCTCATCTTCTTTTGAGGAGCAGTTTCGGAACTTATTCCAGCACCCTGCAGTGAATTAATCTTTCACTCTTTTCAATTAATCTTCAAGCTTGCTATTAACTAGTTTTTGTCATACAATCTTATTTGGAAAAACTTTCCTTTCATTACTATATTAAAACGATCTGCTCTAGATACAGACGCGCAGATGGAAGAAGTCCCTCCTCAGCGCCATGCGAAGGTGAAGAGTCTCCTGACAGTCCGTCAGGGGAGTCCGTGAGGCTTCAGCAGTTCTTCGACTATTTGGGCATGGACTCGAGACAGTACGACGCGTTCATACGTGACGGAGACGATGACAGTCCCGTATTTTTCTCGTCTGCGTCCACCGTGGACTCGAATCAAATAGCTGCAGCTGCAGACTACACGGTAAGATTTTTATATCTTAGTAAATAAAAATGAAGGTCTCTTTGTAATATTGTCTTTGGTGAGTTGTCGATGTTTGTAGAATAGGTTTAATTCTTACTTATGTTATTGTCATAAGAGCCGTCCAAGGAAATTTTTCTTAAGCGATATATATGACGCGTACGAAGGCACTTTAACCATTTGTTTGAGTTGGAATCAAACCTGTTTTGTAGAAGCAAAAAGTTTGATCCTGCGCTTACCCCAAATAATTATGGAATGGAATGCAATGAGGATGGGAAATGATGCGAATGACGATGACTTTTAGATAGTAGACTGGGCTTATACGAAATGAAGAACTAGATCGCTCAGTCTTTTCCAATCTAAATATACCTACGTGTGTTGCCACTAAAAAAATATTGGTCCTTAAATTCTCTACCTTTGCCTAATTAGTTTAAGTATAATACAAAAAATACGTCTAATACAAATGAAAAACTTGAAAATAAATTAACTAATATATTTAATAGATTTTTAATCTACTTAAAATTAATGGAATCATTTTGGCACAATATGTATAAATAATATTATCCTTTATTCCAGGTCCAAGGTCCTGGTATCCAGAAACAGATCTATCGCAACACGGAACCGCCAAGCGTAGTCGAAAGAAACGCGAGAATTATTAAATGGCTATGCCAGTGTCGCAAAGCTCAAATGCAACCGCCTCAGTAGACCAAAAAAAAAACAAAATAAACTTTTTGTTTTATGACATTTAAGGATTTGACGTTAAACATAAAACCACAGATAAATATTTATATGGTTAATTTGAATGTATTTCGGAACTGATTAGTAAAATGTATGATTCAAAATGTTTTGATTTCCTCTTACGGTATATTGGTAAGCAAAACCGTTAACAATTTAAAAAGTTTTTTTTCAAAGTTGCAAAAATAATCTTATAAATATTTTTAACCACAATATAAATTTTAGATTCCTATATATTTAATTGGATTATTACATGACTTTCATAAAGAAAATATAATTAAAATTAACATTTAAACCAAATATTACTCCGTTACTTTTTGTCATCGAATTTTTTTTTAAAACAATATGTTATAAAAATGGTTAAGGCAATTACACGGTCTTTATATGTGAGTAAATATAATTATAATAACGTTATATTATTCATTTAAAACTTAAGGATGTATGATGGAATTTTTATTTATCTGTAACACGACTATCTAACAATATCGTTAAAAAATATATTAGATGTGTAAAAATAACTTTGGCATCGATAACTTGGCAAAACCTCGTTCATTAGCTTAGATAAAGTTAAAATAACAAGTCGTCGAAACAATTAAGTTGTGTCTATGTTGCTTTTGTTGGAAAACGTCGTTACGTACACAAAAAAAAAATCTAGTCAAAAATTATGAGTAAATCATACAACGAGTATTAACCTCACAATAATATCATAATGTATATATATTTCTTAATATTAAAGATTCAAAGACCGTTTTGTTTTAATCTTGATATTATAGATCATCGAAGAATTATATAAAAGTTCGCACCTTATGTCACCTAAAGCGTCTGTAGCTCTAAAAAATGATACGTTAAAAATACTAATAAAAATATACTTTTAATAGAATAAAATGTGTGACCGCAGCATCATATTTTATAAAACTTTTTAAAATTCGTTTTCTTGTCTGTCATTGATATAGATATTAAATTTTTTGTAAATATAATAATGTATAATTTTAATAATTTTTAAGCTAATTAAAGCCCCGAAGTACATATTCTAAGGACAAATAATAAATTGTATTTTTGTCTTTAAATCTACGTACAAGTCGCGAGCTTAGTGTTAGAAGTCAAACTAGTTATAAAAAAAAATAAGGCACTAAATTGGTAATATCGCTATAGTTGCCTACTCAAATTCGTATTTTATTATAGTATTATACCTTCTTAAAAAGTCGAAATTTTTCGGAATGGCAATAATTTCAAAAAAAATTTCTTCATCATGGTTTCGACTCTATATTGAAATTATATGAAGCTATTATTAAAAAAATATTCTAAATTATATTTATAACGTTGGTATTGATTCAAATATATCACGTTTTATTGATTTTAATATAGTTCGCTAGATCGAGTAACACTAAAATTACTCTAGCCTTTGTAAAAAAGCTCAATATAAAATATAGGTTAAAAATAAAATCATTAAATCAACTAAAAATGACACAGCAAGTATCTAATGTTGTCTTTGGTTGCGATTGGAATATTAATGGGCCTCTAAGATATTATTTATATTTATTCTAATTCTTATTTCAGTTCAATTCTTACTCTTCGTTTTTTTTTTAACTTTTTTCACGTATTTAAAAAAAAAGCTTTCTTCGATATGATATTTCTGCGTCATCTGCATAGGATTTGGATTCATCCTTACTTGGATAAAAATTAAACGTCAATAATTGGAATTTAATTTCAATGTATACTTTCTTTCTTTTTCTGTGGCCTTTTACTTGAGCTTGGCTCATGTAAAATCAAAAATTACAATGAAATTTAAAACGTTATCGGTATTTATGAAAAAATGTTCCTGTTACGGATTTGGTCATTATTAAATATTCTCTATTTATAATTATAATTCTAACTTAAGATTATAGAAATTAATACTATCGATGTAAATATATTTACATCTTGTGATTAATGTGCACAAAATGGCAAAAAAATAAATAACTGAAACAGTTTTCTGTGCCCAATTGATAAAAAAAAATCTTTATTGTCTGTAAAAAAAATTCATAATAGGACAGTTTAAAATTAGGCCAACTATAATTATCATTGACATTTAAAAATCATAATTTGATTATTATTTAGAATTTTAGACAATACCATATTGCGTCTAAATAGGTATAGATCAATCGAAATAACCAGATAAAAACAAAAAGTACAATTACCGGTTATAAAAAAAAACTAGGATAAAATTAATAATTTAAACTGAGAGAAATATGACAATATCATACAAACGAATACCTACTATTCTAAAGCATAATATTAACGATTTCAATGTAAAAGTGCGTTTCCAATGAATTGGTTGGAAATTTGTGATGTAATTGATCTTCTGAAAGTACGCCACAATGACAATCCATTGTAATCATTTTTGTTGACAAAGGGTTATTAAAGAAACTTGTGTCGGGTTCAACAAAACACAAGTTGCCAATTTTTCATTTGTCGAAGCAGCCTTATTCAATATTACATTGAAACAAGGGTCTAACTGTAAATAAATTCTTCTCGTTTTAGTATCATAGAAATAGTATTTTAAGTGTAATTGTTTTCAAATGTGTTCTTTAATGTTTTTATATACGTTGTCTATAATTCTTTATTACTTTTACTGAGGTTTGATAAATTCTGACAATACCTAATGACATTAAACTTTTGAATGAATATCGGATATTAATGAATAATTAATAATATGATACTTTATTTAGTTGGACAATAATATATGAACGTTTGAAAATCCGAATTTCATCTCAATACAATTAATTTGAATGTGAAAATTAAAATGAAATGAAAATATATTTATATATATATATTATAGAGAGTTACTTTATATTTTTATGAATAATATAATCAATAAACGGCTCTAGTGATATATCGTACTCGTCAAACTTGATTTAATTCAATTTTAGTGCAAAAGGTATTGCCAGTATTGTATCTATAATTTCCAAGTTTTTAACGTTTTTATCTAAAAATATTTCCGATTCTGAAAGACTGCCGTCTCTTTATCATTTTTATTGTTATTTCTGTGATAGTATAATATAATATAAATTGTGTGTCTGTACTACGTAATAGTAAAAGTGTTCTATGCATTTAAAATGTTCAAGTAATACGTTTTCTATGTAACAATTTTCTCAATATAATATGTATGAATGGTTAATCGGTTAGCCAAAACGTAGTTTACTCGTTTTACTTATTATTGTGTACTAATATGGTTAGCGTTACAGTATTAGGTCGTTTAGCATTGGATGCTTCCATTATTTGTGTAAAAAAGATTTACGTACTTTGTTAGAATTTTAATGTTAAGAAAGAATTATATTGTGGTCTGATGAGTATTATAATGTAGTTTTATTTCATCCTACCCTATTCATAATTTGTCATTTTATAAACTATCCTCGAGATCCGAACCGAGGTGTTAGCATCTGCAGCTTTCACATTTTAAATCGTTTTGCTCCCATTGCTGCCGCTCTATATCCCTTATATGTACATTGTAGGTAGCGTATTTCTAAATATTATTATAGAAAATTCTATTTATTTAATCAACGAATCGATGTCTATACATTATTGGTTTTTTCCTTTGGTTCAATATTAATCAATTTCGTTGTGTCTTTCGGGTCTCCTGTCACCGCTACAGTTTTCGTGTACCTACTGTATAATTGGACGATGCATATGATCTCTTACCAAAAAAAAAATCACATCTATATAAGCATTTGTGTAATTTTTTAAGAGATTTTTCCAAATTTTTCGAATAAAAAAAAAATCCTTTTTCTCCTATTTACTCTATTTTTAATTACACTTGACAACACTATTTTCGATACTGTATAGCTAATGTCATTGTCAGTTAACCGTGATGTCAATTGTGGCTGTGTGATGACACAAGTGTGATCTCTGAAGTGAGTGACGTTATTGTTTTCTGGATCGCCAGTTTACACAACAATTGAACTTTACTCGCATATTTTTTTATACGCAAAGTGCTGTGGAATATCTTATATCTATCTTAATAAACAATTATTACGTAATTTAGTGTGGCTTGTTATTGCACGAGAAAAGTAAGTCAATATAAAATATAAATTGCGTCATATTTTATATAGTTGTAAAAAATAATGTCATCATAGTTTTTTTTACAATAAACACTTTTATTTCTATAAATCCAAGTGAATATACGGTCTTCTCCGTGCACAATAAAATCCAGTGATTATAAAGAATTTTGATGATATTAGACGATTTTTGGGATATGTCACCACAAAAACGCGGGAGACGGGGGGTTAGTGATGCTGATGATGAGGATGACGACTACAGGCGACGCAGAGACCGTAATAATGAGGTAAAATTATTTTTACAACTTAAATTCAAATTGTATCACAATAAATTAAGTTGCATAAAATTATCCAACAAGGTACATTCTTGGTATATTGTCTATTTGCTATAGTTAACGCAGTGTCTTTTTATTAATATGCCTTGCAGATCTAAATCTATTAGCCTAGACAATTACTACATAAAAGTATGTACTTAAAAGAATATTATATAAAAAATATTTCTGCTTATTATGCATTATTGCCAACTACATGTTTTTCTAAACAATAACAAATAAAATCAGACATTTCTATGTAAGTAATTCAATGGTTGTTATTTGCATGTAAGTAATAATGAAATAACATGTCGGCAGGCAGTCAAGAAGAGCAGATATAAGTCTAAGCAGCGAACACAGGAGACATTTACACGAGTAAATAAACTGAAGGCTGAAAACCAGATGCTAGAAGAAAAAGTGAAAACATTAACAAAAGATCTCCAATTTCTTAAGGAATTATTTATGGAATATGCGTCCAATTCACAAGACCCTAAATTTGAGGGTATTGATCTAGAAAAACTCCTAGAAGATGTGCAAGATGACAAGAAGGATACTAATAGCAGTAAATAATAAGTATAAGACAAGATCTCATATTAATATAATGCAATTTGCATTGATATCACAATTATCTATTTATATAGACAAAGACAAAACACCTCAGTAGCCCAGACCAGACCAGTCTTTTCTCTTGCATTTGACAACTGACTATTATTTCTAATTTGGTAGCTTTTGAGGACCTTTAGTGTTACCAACCAAAAAAAGTTTTTTTTTAATAATAATTAATTATAACATTGAGATTTTGACCACTAGGTAAACACTAGCATATAAAATTGGATATATTATGTACATAAAAGTGTAACCCATAAGAAATATAATTCATTGACAATATATTACTGATTGTAAAATTCACATAATTTACTTTAGGTATTTGCTATGTTAAAATAATTAAAAAAGTACAAGTTGAGTCGATTAAATTTAGAATTAGTCTATTGTACAGAATATATGATTACTAAGAAACATGCTTTTTGTTTAAATATGATTTAAGCTTATATGAAATGGATTTTAGTAAACTCACAAATTCTTAACTATAAAATACCTTAACAATTTCTGTAGGTTGATTGATATAAATTTTATTTAATAGTTTTTTTAATGTTACATAAAGAGGCTCAGGTCTTTTTGCAAAGGTTTTTAAAACCATATTGATTTAATTTTATAATTGTCTCAAATATGTGTTAAATTAAGAAAAGTCAATTGTTATTATTTTGGTAAATATTACATTATGGATTTTAAAAAAATAGCTTACAAATTTATATAAACAATCAAAATATGTTGTTGTCTTTAGTGTGGACTATAAATAAAATATTTTAGACAAAATTCAAATATATTGAATAGATTATTATTTTTTTAAATATCTAATTAAGCGTCTATTTTTCTTATTTGCATTTAAAATAAAGCCTATTCAAATGTACTCAGAGAACTCATCAAATCAGTTTCCTCCTAATTAATTTTAACAGTTTTTTTTTTATCTTTATAAAGTAATAGACAATAGAACTTTAGATGTAGATTTTTTAATCGTGTTTTTTTTTTGCTTATTGACATTTATTGTGTACAAATAAGTAATGTAATAATTAATTGATGTGAGGATCATGAAAAAATATTTTTTAATTAAATTTCTCTACAGGACAGAATTTATTAATCTATGTATGTATGTTTTAAATATCCTGTGATACATACAAAAAAATTAAATCATATTTTACTTTACCAGGTATGTTTTATTTATATATCTAACCTACTAATATTATAAAGTTGAAAGCCCCAATTTAAGAGCCCACAAGAACAATAAAAAAAAAGACAGCCTATTTATTGCGCAAGGCAGTGCTTATAATATCACGCAAGACCCATGGCATGAAATAATAACGTTAGATACGGGTAAAACTGTATAATATAATATGAATACTAAATGTTATCCGCTAGCTTCGCAGTGCATTAAATGTACCTGAAAAAGAGGTAAGCATCAATGGAAATCAAAAAAATACTACGTACCATTCCGCGTCGATTATATAATAAGTTCAGGAAGTTAAGTTCAGTAAGTCATTTTCACGTGATTGACGTACAAAGGAAAAGACATAATATATATAATGTATGCATTGCTCCTGTCCATTCGTCTAGATATTAAAATGACGAACGGATACGGTTGCGAATATTTAGATAAAAACTCAAGTAAGTATATGTACTATTCCAATCATAACAGGAAAAAAGCCAAATAAACAACATTTGACAGCAAATTGACGACATCATTGGTCCAGAGCTTGATTAATCTATGATAATCACTATGGATTTGCGAAAAAATGCCGTTTTTGTACGTCGACGAAACTGTAATCAGAATCTTGGATGTAAAATTATAGTGTAAATAAGTAGTTAAGTGTAATAGTGTTGTATTGTAAATAAAGATATATTAATCTTATCTTAGTAGTGCATGATATAGCAAAGAGTTATTAGCAAATTGAATGAAATACATAAATCTAAGGTTTGTTTATCTTTTTTCCTACTTCCATTGGAATAGGCTATATATAGATACGTATTTATTTTTAGAACTATTATTATAGGGCATACATATTAGTTTATTTAGTTCGTTAATCGACCACAGTAGACCACAGTAGCTGACGTAAATCACACAGGGCTCATTAGGAGGTATTTCTCGTAGATGGCAAATGGACAGTGGACTTGTTAGCACTTGTACCTATAGAGGGTAACTGATAAACGATCTATTCGCAATATCCATCAACCGATTTGGGAATACCTAACAGCGATTGTTGTATCTCCGGCACTACGAGTCATCATGACGCCGGTTTTGCGTATCAAAACAAAATCATTGTACATATATAGCTAATTGCGGTATTATAGATTCGACTTTATTTGGTACTTTTAAAACGGTCGATTTTTAAACGACAATTAATTATGTATAGTCTACAATTTGCATTGATTTTCGCGACATCACAAATAAATATTCAAAAGATAAACATTTAAAAAATAAACTTCCTACATTGAAAATAATTTTTCGAATTCATATTTTTTACGTTAAATACCTTAAATTATGATACTTAATTCTGCTTTGTTTTCAAATCTTGAACATTATACTTGACATTATTGAAAAACTAATCAAAACTTACAGTTTTCGCGCCATGATAATTAACAAATCTACTTTCGCAACAACCTTTGCAAAGATTTAAATATCCAATAAAGATTTGCTTTAAGAAAATATTAAACAGATGAAAATAGGTACAAGGTTCCTAAACATATTAGAATTAGCAATAATGAAATATCAAAATCTACTAAACACATACGTAACGTATGAAAACAGAATTTAGTAATAAAAACACAAAGTTTCTGTGTATTACGTACCGCAGCCTAAGCTCCGCCCCCTAACATCTTATCACAATAGCGTCATCATGACGCGCGATGTTTAACTCCGTTCTCGTTTTGTCCCTTCTTATTTCTAGCAAATTAATAATTTGTTTAATATTATTTTGTGATATCTACGTAATCTAAAATTTGAATGATGGGATGGCAACACAATCAACAAAGATGGCGTTCCTAGAACCTATGAAATATAATCGATAATATAATAAATTGTGAATCTGATTGAGACATTGTATTTATAAACGTAATTCTTTTTTTAAATTATCTTATGATAATACAGACTGCGCCGGTGTACTACACACATGGCGCAGTCGCTTATGACATTTTCTTTATAATTATTGTGAATTGTGAAGATGACGTCATTTAATCTTCCTGAAAATTTAATTTTGACTGGAAATTTATGGAAAAATTGGAAGATATTTGAACAAAATCTAACTTTGTATCTAATCGCTTCTGGTTTAGAAAAAGAAAATGATAAAAGAAAAATCGCTATTTTATTAAATATTATAGGAAAAGACGGAGTTCAGATTTACAATAGCTTTCCAGATCCAGAGGAATCAACCTACGATGACGTAATTAGACAGTTTAGGGAATATTGTATACCTAAAAAGAACACATTACAGTCAAGATTTATATTTTATCAAAGGAAGCAAAATAGTGGGGAGAGAGTTGATATTTTTTTAAGAGATGTAAAAAAAATTGCAAAAGATTGCAGATTTGTATGTGAAGAGGAAGCCGTGAGGGACAAATTAATTTTTGGAACATCAGACAAATACACACAGAGAAAAATTATTTTACAAGGAGATATCAAGCTGGAAGAAGTGATAAATAAATTAAGATTAGCAGAGCTCGAAAATATGCACGCCGCTGAAGTGCAAGATAATGTAAAAGTAAAAGTAAATCAAAATGAAAAAAAAAAGTAAACGTTCTTTTACAATTGAAAGAAAAACTTAAAAACAAACTAACCGAGATATTATGGTATAACGCTAAGGTTATACAGATGATTTTTGACATACCTGTATAAAATTAAATTAGTATGTAAAAAATTAACTCTGACAAAACAGTTTTCTGAATGTAGTTAAAAATATTGTAGATAAAATCTACTGTATTTAGAACTTACGTTTTAACAACCACTTTAAAAGGAATAGAAAATGTACCTATTTATTAAGATTGACGTTTTTCTTGATTTTAAGAAATAATTTTAACATTTTTATTTAAAGTTAATTATATCGGAAAATCAAGCTTTTTTTAAAATTGATAAAATAACTCCAGTTAATAATGGTTTTACGGAATTATTTTATATAAGTATTAATTTAAAAAAATATCTCGAAAAACCATTAACTGGACGGACGAATTGTTCCCATAGTTACTGGCTGTTGGTTTCTAGTCACATTAAGAATTTTGTAACTTTTAATTTAAGATGTAAGTATAAGTAATCAATACATAGTATAAAACAAAGTCGCTTACCGCTGTCTGTCCCTATGTATGCTTAAATCTTTAAAATTACACAACGGATTTTGATGCGGTTTTTTTAGGAAGGTTTATGTGTATAATACATGCACAATATAGTAGAGAAATAATGATAATTTTAGAGGTTTCTAATTTGATGTCTTAAATAAACAATTTATTTTTTTTGCGCTTGCCTTGCAAACGCTGGTTGAACCCTACGAGTTAGATTAAAATAAAGTATTATATACAGTATTGTACGCCTTAAAAAGGTCTTCAAAAACGTCCGTGATGATATATGTCTATATCTTAAGGATAACACACAATAACCATTTTTTATCCTTTACTTTTTACGAGAAATAATGGCTTATTTTCGAAGCGATTTTAAGCAACACAGCATTAATTCTTATCCAATTAAGTACCTTAAACACATTGTGCATTTAATGTAGACCAATATGGCCCTTTACAGCGTGCAATTTAAATGAATATTTTCGAAGATATTACAGATTTAAAACGCAGGGACAGCGGTTTGTATTATCTAATGACTGAAAAACTGTGAACCTTATAAGATATTTAGTATCAGCATTGCACGCGTGCAAAGCCGGGGCGAGTCGCTAGTGTAATATAAATGTAAGTAATAGACAAGACCATGCTAGGACTGTTTGAAACAACAATATCGGGCTTATATATAACCTCCTCGAGTGATAAACACTCATTTCTCTCTTTTCGTCTTAGCCGATTTAACATTCGAAAAAGGAAGACAGCATTTTTTTTGTCCTATTATTTTTAAGGGGCCTTTATAGGCAGCCTATATTTCGGCCCCATCGTTACATGCTAAATTAAATCAAAAATGGTTCAAAAATTAAGACTAAATCAGTTTGAGAGAATTACTAACAAAGTCATAAATTTGAATTGCTGAAATACTCGAATGTAAACTAAGAATAGAAATGAAAGCACCAGTATTAAATTTTTTTTTCTTCATATTTAAGTGTCTCTCTCAAACAAGACATCATTGTTTAACTAATTAACCCACAAACAATACTTATTGGTACGCCGTTTAATTTTATGGCATTGAAGATTGTTTATAGCTAACAGCTCAGTTATGGGTAAGTGAGAAAAAGATCTCAACTAAAATGTTTAGATAGTAATTATTAAAATGCTATAAAACTTTCCAAAAATTAATGACCTACAATCAGACTGAATTACATCTCCTTCAGTAAACTCCATGTTTACATTTATAAAGGACTATACATGTCTAAGTTTGATCCATGGAGAAGAAGAGAAGAAGCTGCGAGTAAGATGGACATTACGAGGAAGTATGGCGAAGGTGTAAAACAGTGTGACTTTATCCACCAGAGATGAGAGAGGACACTCCGCGGTACAAAGATGCGTAGCAAAGCTGTGGAACAGTGTGTAGCTGAGCGAGGCTAATAAAATGAAATGATACTAAAGGTGGATTTCTTTTCGTATTCACCTATTTACCTCGCCCATCTCTGGTAGATATGCAGCCCTATTATTTTCTTATATATAAGTGTTGTATATATATTTCATTCAATGAATGGCAACACCATGAATAAAAATGGCGTAATTATAATTCACGTAGTTACCATTGTAATTGTGAATCTGATTAAAATATATTTATAAAAGTGACATGTTTTATTTAAAAGAGGATACAGGAGGAATCTCATAATTGGGTTGCGTAAAAACCTCACCAAAAAAATCCAAAATATACATATATATTACATATCAAGGATGATATCAGACTGACGTTAGTAAAAAAATAACTTACAAATATCAAGGGTATCTATATAGGCACGTAACGTACAAATATATATAAAACGAAAATATAATTACATTTTGTCAATTTTATAACAAAATTACACGACGGAAATATTAACAAAATTTAATCGTAAATATAATCCTTAGTGTCGATTCATTTCGCGTGTCTTTTTACACGATTGTGTTTAAATTCTTTCCCTAATAATGAGTTGAGTCTCTTCTATAAATATGTTATGTACACTATAGTTGTGCCAACAGTCGCAGATTATTTCGTAAATGTCAAGGGATCGATCTGGAAAATTATTCAAATTCAATTTTGGAATACAAAAAAATAAATATTATTTGTAACAAATTATTTTTATTGCACAAATATATACAGCCAGTCCTTAAAATAGACATTAACATAATTAAATTTAAAAATATAATCACAATGAGCAACTTGTCATTTTTTACACTTAATTTAACAAATATATAATGATCTATGAATTATGCTAAACTGTATATAACAGAAAAATATATCTAAAATATTATCTGTGACTGTTATTAGTAAAACTAAAAAAGTTTATTTAAAGGTAAAAAATCTCATGTTAGGATCATAGATACATTTTTATAAACAATTCAATTTTGTTAGATTTATAACAAAAACTCGTTCTTCTATGAATGATAAAACACGATATTATTTGTTACCTTTTGGCGCCATAATTAACTTTAAATTAAATCGTAATTAAAGTTTTAATTAATGGCTGACCGTTCGTGTTTACTCTGCCACATTTTTGAAATATGAGTAGCGCCAGTTGGCAGTTTTATTTATTTTACAATTAACAGAGCATTAAAAAATAACATCATACAGTTTTCAATATGTAATCCAACGAGTTACACCGTCAACAATCACGTATTGTTAAATTATCTAGCAAATACTAAAATTGTATATTATACTAAATATTATTTAATTTTAAACATAAAACGCGTTCAACCATGAGCAACAGAAACTTTTCGAACATAAGTTGAACAAAGAAATGTTGGACTCAAAATTGACCTTGAAAAACTCACCACGACGAAATACTTTTGAACGCAAATTAAATAAAAAACAGCAGACTAGGATTTAATTCAACGTTTATGTGATAAATTAAAAGATTCACTATTTCCACACATTTATCACACCGTCGGCGGAGGAACTAACTAGATAACACCTGTTCCCCTCGACGAGAGTGATGTCTGTGATGGGTGCGGTGTGATAGAAGCTCCTAGACTCCACAGTTCGGTACACGTTGTCCTCTTGGAGCGAGGGAGGCGTTGACGGGTTGGACTTACAGCACTCCTGGATTACTGTCGTTCCGTCGATGATTCTACTTCTGTAAATTTATTTGGGTTTCAAGATCTAATGACTTAACAAGGAAATAAGACTTATTATGTAAAACATTTTTTAAATATTATGTTTTAGCAGCAAATGACTAACAATAATTGACTAATTCCTGTTAGGATCTTAATAATTCAAAAGACGTAAAAAATATATATTAATTTTGTTATTATTTCATTTTATTATTGAAGTCGACGAGGCTGTTATCAAATTAAAGTGGATATAAGTAGTTAAGGGGAACAGTATTGTATTATAAAAAAAGGTATATTTCATCGAGAACTGTCAGTTGTGTACAATATAGCTGAAATATTAGTAAATTGCATGGAACATGTAAATATGAGGTTTATTTTTTTCGATTGGCATACATTATAAGATAATTTATAATAAAAGCCCCAATTTGAATCAATGATTTTTCTTCCGTTTTGGGGTTATATGTTGCTCCATACAAACCTATATTTGACCGAATGCATCTGGTCGTGGGGTGCGTGAAGCAGCACGTGCGAGTCCTCAGGATGCTGCAGGTCCCAGAAACGGAGCCGTTGGTCCGACCCACCGGATATGAGGAACCTGCTTCCGTCTCGTGTTCCACAATACGCGGCGGTCATGTAATGCGACGACTGGAAAAGTGGTTTATTCAAAATCATTTATTAATATATTTTGCAATATTTTTAAACACATGGAAAAAAAGTTTTTATTATTCTGAGGAAAAACGATCTTGACCTTCACTTGGCAAGATTTGAATCGGTATAGATGTTATCCAAACATCCGAAGTAATACGAAATTTTAGAAGTATAGTTGTAGTTAAGTAGAAAATGTAAAAAGAAGAATTGTTCGTAGTGCACAATATACGTTTGTTCTCTACTGCCATCTCTTCTGCCATTGGAAATGAAAAACCCGTAAAACGCACGTTTCTGCACTGCAAAAGTATATATAAAAGAGTCTGACTTACGCATTGATCATTTAAAGTTACAACGTTAACCGGTTAAAGTAAAGTTTAACTGAACGAAATGTCGATGTCGCCCTGAAGCTGGATAAATAATTTATCAGAAAAATGTACGAGTGCGTATAAGATATCAGATGGGTCGGGCGGTACTCACGGCGGCGGAGTAGTGCAGCGGCTGCGCGCCGGCGGTGGCGGGCCACAGCGCGTGCGTGCGCTGCGTGGACTCGAGGCACCACGCCGCCGCGTCACGCGCGCCCGCCGCCCACACGCGCGACGAGCCGCCGCCGAAGCCCACCACGCGCCGGATACGCTCCGCTGCAACCGGGGCGGGACCGTGTAGCCTTACTCCGGACTCTTTTTTACACTTGATTACTCACACTCTAAGCCGGACCACAACGGCACAGAGTGTCGATACAGTAACAGCCTGTAAATTTCCCATTGCTGGGCTAAGGCCTCCTCTCCCTTTGAGGAGAAGTTTTGGAGCACATTCCACCACGATGCTCGGGTCGGTTAATACACATGTGGCAGAATTTCGTTCAAATTTGACACATGCAGGTGTCCTCACGATGTTTTCCTTCACCGCCGAGCACGAGGTGAATTATAAACACAAATTAAGCACGTGAAAATTCAGTGGTGCGCATCATCGCAATCATCGGTTATGATGAACGCGTTCTAACCACGAGCCCATTGAAGAGCCGAGAGGTTTTAATCACAAGCATCAATACTCAATCTAGTATATCGAGTATTGATGTTTGTAATTTAAAAAAAATAATGAAGATTTATAATCGGATCACCCAGCCGACCTCACACAAAAATATTGTACAAATCGAATCAATTTCCTAGTCAATGTAAAACGATTAGAGAGCTTAAAAGTCCATCTTACAGTTAGGATGTTTAACCGACGTGATGGGCAGACCGAATCTTAAATCCCACACGCAAACGGCTCCGCTTGAAGTTCCAACGGCCAAGTATCCTGCGCTATTCGCGTACAGGCAAGTGTATACACCCTGTTTCAGGTCGCCCTGAAGCTTCCATGCATTACCTGAAGCGAGATAAGTTACAAATTTCTAACCATTCATTTATATATAGGTATATATATATAGATTTATATAAAGTTATAACAAATTACGGATCCCTGTCAGTACTCACCCGGCGCACGCAGGTCCCAGCCCACGAGCGCGGCTCCCAGCGTGGCGTAGGAGATGACTCCAGCGTGCACTCCACCGGCGGAGGCGCACGCCACGCACGCGTCAGACCCGCGCTCCAGCTGACGGCACTGGGACAGGCTCATGCGCGACGAGCCACTGTCCAGTCTGACGAGTACCAGAGTGCACATTATTAAGATAATGTACCAAAAAATTAGGTTATGGTATAATCCTCGCACTATTAGAATGGGATGGCACTTTGTCAAAGTACATCGAAAATTACTGTTAGCGACCATAGGAGCGTTAACAAAGAGTATCTGAACACTAACCTTCTGACAAAGCCAAAAAGGAACATGACCTTAAGTTTTCTGTATCGTACCTCTCTCCACTCGTTGAAACGTTCTATTAATAATCTCTAAAATAAATAAAAACAAATCACGAGCTAAAATCCACAATACCAAATAACGTATCGCGAGCATCGACGCGAGTTTGCCAACGTAACTACTAGCAGACGGACTTTGCGTATCCTAGTTTGAAGCACAAGCTTTTATTAACCAATGTGCAGGAAATCGGAAATGAATATTCGGGATTTGATTTCCCTAAGAATTTCACATCATTATAATGGAATTTCTGCCTAACTCTGAAATATCTGGTGAGGTTTAGTACAAAGCATTATTTGAGCCATGGATTTGGGAATGAAAAAGGCCCATTGGGGATGTTTGGCTTTTCTAATCGCAGTCCATTCTGATCGCGCGCAGATTATAAAATAGCAATGAATTGTTTTTATGAGCAAACCTCTAGTGCTAAAAATAATGTTTCTTCGAACACGCACTTGGTACATAATTAATATTCACTAGAACCTACCTGAGTACAAATATAGATCCCTCCTGAGTAGCTGCCACTAAGGACTGCCCCCCTTCACAAGCCGCGAGTGATATCACGGGACCGGCACTACGATTATACATGGATTTCGACCTAATGACGAAGAATTATAAAAATATATATTAACAGGATATTTCAAAGATAATTTTCAATTTTAAATCGATGCATCAATACTTAAAGGAAACTTAGTACATACTTATTAACGTAAGCGTGTCCCTGAAGCCGGTTGGCGTCCCAGAGTCTCACGGTGCCGTCGTCGGAGCACGAGCCGAAGAGCCCGCGCTGCGACGGCAGACGCACCAGCTGGTTCACGCGTGCTCTGGGAAAAAGATACACGAAGTTCGTGGAAACTTGCATCTTTTGAAGTATCTTCATGAAGTATCTAAAGAATGTCTATTGGTTACATACCAATATGTATGAGTAAGTTACGTATAAATTATTAGCAAAACAAGGCAAACGTTGTCCTATCTGTGTATATCAAGACAGTACAGTTTGAAAATCAGCAACCAAAGTAGTTAAACATTTCCAGGTGTAGTGTAAGATTGTCATATTAAAATCAAATCAAATGTATCATCAAATGTAATCATTTGTTAAAATAATCATAAAGGCGTTTTAGAGACAAAGAAAAGACTCATCACATATTCTAACGCCAAACGGCAATACTTTGAATTCAATTTTGAAAAGAATTTGAAGGCACCAGGGACATAACATGTTAGTTCCCAAGGTTGATGGCACATTGGCGATATAAGGAATAGTTGATATTTCTTACAGCACAGTTCTTATAGGCAGTGGTGACCACTTACCATCAGGTGGCCCATATGCTCGTCTGCCAACCTATGCCATAAAAAAAATAAACTAATGGCCAAGGACATAACATCTCATTTTCTAAGGTTAGTGCATTGGTGAAATAAAGAATTATTAAAATTTCTTAAGGCGCCAATGACAAAGGACAGTTGTGACCTTAAAGAAGGTGGCCCATTGACTCGTCCGCCTACCTAAGTTATAAAAAAAGTAACTTTCATCGGTTACACTTACTGGTTTAAGTTTGCAGTTTCAATTTAAAATTGCATTTCTACAGACAACGTTAACTGTTTACGTATACATTTCAAGTTACTAGGAATGTAGTGTAATTTTACTACGACATCGACTTACTTGTGTTCGTGTAAGTAAGCCAGTAACTGATTTCCAGGCCTCCAAGTCGCTGGTGGCTGAAGGTCTTCACTGGCCTCCACATTGTCGTCGTGACTTCTGAAATATTAACTAACGTTGAAGAATATTTTCTATAGGATATTTGAATATTCAAGGTCAAACATCTTGGAACCATCTGCGCAAGAGATATCATTACATAGTATAAAACAAAGTCGCTTACCGCTTTCTCACCTTATGTACGCTTTGATTTTAAAAATTACCCAACGGATTTTGATGTGTTTTTTTTTAATAGATAGATTGACTCAAGAGGAAGGTTCTAAGGTGTTTTGAATTTTGTTTATTCGCGAGAATCTAGGTAATTAGAGCATGGGAGACCATGCGAAATTTTAAAAGGCAGACGGAGAATAAACAAACCTTAGATTTACGTATTTCATGATAATAACTCAGCTATATCGTGGTTTACTAAAAGTTTATGATTGATATATCTTTATTTATAACACAACACTATTACACTTAACTACTAATATCCAGATTAATTTCACTTTAAAAATTCCGTTACCATTTTCGTCGACGTTGAAAATGCTATTTTTAGCAAACCCATAGTGAATATCAGTGAATATCGATGACCTCCGTAGTTGAGTAGGGTGTACACCGGTTTACATGGGTACGCCACTCCGAGGTCCCGGGTTCGATTCCTGGCCGAGTCGATGTAGAAAAAGTTCATTAATTTTCTATATTGTCTTGGATCTGGGTGTATGTGGTACCGTCGTTACTTCTGATTTTCCATAACACAAGTGCTTTAGCTACTTACATTGGGATCAGAGTAATGTATGTGATGTTGTCCAATATTTATTTATTTATTATTTATCATTGATCAATCAAGCTTTCAACCAATAACATCGCGTCAAATTGCTTGTTTATTTGGCTTTTCTTCTCTCATTGTTGGACTAGAGTATACGCTGTTCTCTTTTTCGAACATTAAACCAAATATGATAGAAAAATTGAAATAAGTGTTTTGCATAATTATGAAATTAAAAAAAAAAATAACGTGCTTACTATTATTATTAATATTATATAAGGCTGTAAGTGGAAATAGAGCTGTGTTTGCTAATAGTGACCAAGAATATCTGAGTTTACTATACTAGAGCTGAGCTTTAAGGCATTCATATGACGAAATCGTCCGGCCAATCTCATGGGAGACCAAGCAACTACGCAGGGCAAACTATAGTGTATATGTGTGTGTGCCAACACAGGTGCACTCTCTATTCCCTCACTCTCATAAACCGATGGGACGGGAAATACGACTGGAAAGAGTTTCGGCAGGACTTACATGCTTTCTGAGGCACGGGAGAGCGCACACTTCCTACTTCCAGACTTTTTTTACTAAGAATTTTTCGACAGAAAAACCCAAAAACTTTCTATCGGCCCGATCTGAGACTTGATCCCAGAACCTCGGAAACTGTTACTTTATATCAATCCACTAGACAAACGAGGCATTCAAATATATTAAACGTAAACAAAAACCCAAAAAATATATACATTTCTTTCTAAAATACATACCTCAATGACTTCTGGAATTTCTGTTGCATTCGCGATATTAGATTTCTTAATTCCATCCGACATGGCGCCATGCTATCTGCGAAAATGTATCAAAAACATCGAAAAAAGTCAATTCAACACTTATTTTTATGCAAATAATTAGAAAAAGTTATATATATATAAATATATAGTTATATAAATAGAAATAATGATTTTGAATAGTATTTGATAAATTATGAAGCTCAAGCTTTAGGAAAAGAAGAATATTAGTAAAATATTATAAAGCATTAGGGATGTATTTACATTGGACATAGCTGGCGCTGTGCCCCATCTGCGAGTGAGCTGGTTGGCTGATATTGACGCTCGTCTGTGCCGCACCTACGCTCGCACTCACTTGACCGCCCGTTTGGGACACTTGTTCTGACGCTGAGAAAACATTTTAATTCTACTAACTACTTCATTATAAACCACTAATTACCTATGAATGCTGTTTGGGGGGTGAGTTTTTGAAATATGCCGTCTTCTTCTTTCGAATGTGAAATCAAATACGATGGAAAGAGCGAAATTAGTATTTAAAAACACCCGCAAAACAATATTTATAAGTAAGGCCGTTATTGTTTCCACCAGTTAAACTAAATTGTTGTTTGGAAACGTTGTTTTGGAACGCGGCTTTCAGTAAAACTGACCGAATATTATGTAATTAGGCGACCATTCCTTCTCTTTATCTTTCTATTGTATACAGTTTAATGTAAAATTATATAAAAATTTTTGTCTAATATGAATATTTAACAAACGCTTATCGCCCATTATATACACGACATAAATCAGCCAAATAAATTTGTTCTGTTTTTAATCTGGCGTCCATTGCACGCACGCTAACGTACAAAATCTAATCTTTCATTTATATGCACCATTTTCGGGCGATCGCAATCCTGGAAAGCTCGCCGATAAAATTATTTTACTTGTGATAATAAACTCAAATTCAAATAACAATTTTAAAATAGGCTCTTACGAGCTTACTTTCAATCATTTCTCAAGGTCATGTAAACCTGCCGGCAGTTGGCAGTGTTATATACACTTAAAGGATCAGATAAAGCAACTGTCTCGAAGTTTTTTGGCACTGCTGCATCATTGCTTACCAAATTATTTAACAGCAACAGACAGGAGTAATTTTAAAATAGAATAAAATTGATATATAAAATGTTGAATGATATGACGTGCGTACCACAGAACCAAAAAAGCACGGTATTTGATTAATGAAAATTAATAATGACGCAGAATTTTTGTTACATATATATATTAGGTCATACCCGCCACATCGTGATTACGTATCGGATTGGTTTTATCGTGAGATTCTTATCATGAGTCCTGAATACCCTAAAATGGAAGCTGTAAGTTGAATCCATAACCAACTTCACGACAATACACTGTATAAATACCGCAATGAAAAAGTAAATATAATACCAAGACACAAATTGTACATAATTAAAAATATATATAATTAACATGATCAAATTGACTACGACTGGTAAGTAATCGCTTCAATAGAATTAAAATCTTAATAATCTATGCGATTCAATACCACTAGATGGCGCTGATAGATTAAGCTATGCGGCAAAAGTAGAAGCTCGTAAATGCCTTTTCTCGAGGATAAAATTTGAAGCTTACTCCAATGCGCTTCAATGGGAACTGGCGGATACATATGTGGCAGAATTTCAGATTCGATTCAGATAGATTTCCTCGCAAAATATTCCTTCACCGCAGAGCACGAAATAAATCATAACCATAAATGGGATATACCCAAGTTACGTTACATAGTACATCATTGTAATTCCAAAAAAATTAATTATCCTTCTACTATTTAAGTATACTTCTATATATAGTGTACAATCATGGTGCGATCTGGACCAGATCAGAAATAGACTTACCTTTGACGGACACTTGATCCTGGGCCTGTCCGAACATGTGTTGCCACTCCGTGTTCATTTGCGTTTCTTGGGACAGCGACGTTTTATGAGACCTTCTGGAAATAGTCTGATTAATAATCTCCTTCACGAAACAAAACATCCAAGGCCGGTAAGATTCTGTAATAATATAATCGTTGTGACGATTTATATGTATGTATATTTATACGTCTATATGGTCTTGAGAGACTTGATTTTTTAATGAAATTTCTTTGAATTTGCATCCTCAGCCTCCTGGCTCACAGAGCACGAGCTAAGCTATTAAATCTTGCTGTAAGATCTTTTCTAAACTCATTGTCAGCATAGACGACATTACCAATGAACGTTTCAATCAATTAAACTATATATATTAAATTAACTATATATTAAATTAATTATATATTAAATTAATTAAGTAAATTAAATTAAAATAAAAGTACCATGTGAGTTTTAATCAATCTTGGGAGACACCTATTTAACTGGCGTTGCCACCAGACTCCTTCTAGTATTTTCTTCTTTTACCTAAACTTATTATTAATAAAGGACATGAAAGACAAGGCAACTTGCCTGACACCAACCCTTTAATGGTAATATTTTTTTCTCGTGGGCTAGTTCTTCGCCAACAAACGTATGATACAGGCGTTTACGACTGAAAAACTTATATCGTGACGTCAATTGTGTGTGAGCGGGAGGGAAACTAAGGAACCGATGAGAGTAGTGTGCGAGAGCGAGACGGTACCTTTGCACGGATTGTTGGTAGATCTTGTCGACGGGCAGCGCGTCGCTGTCGAGCTGCACGGCCCGGGACTTCCCCCCGCCGGTCAGCACCAGCCGGCCCGGCGCGTCCGTGATGTGCTGCGCACGGGGAACAATCGCGGGCGTCATTCATTGATTGGTTTACTAATGATACTAATGTATATACTCATTTTTCATTTTGTTTTGTTTTTTTTCATCAAGTAGGACAATCCTTCCCCGTCTGTCTACAGATCGAGGTGGCGGGTAGGTTCACAATTTTGTAAATTTAAGATGACATTAAATTGAATTTTACTTTTTAATTGGGTCTAATCTTCAGATTTTGGGTTTTTTGATCAGATAAGATCTAAAAAGACAATTAAAGATCGAATAGTTATTTTCTTGAAAGGATCCTCGATACCTGGCTCTATATTGGCAATTAAAAGAAAGTATCTATCTATATACACATATTGTGTCAGGTCAAATAACATAGCGCATCAAATAATCAGTAAGCTTAAAATAAACTTTCTGCTGCCATATCTTGTTTCGATTTCGAACGGGGCTTTGGGGTTATAGGCCAGTACGTGAACAACTGTGCAATAAATTTTCCATAATCCTTACCTGCGTCAGGGAACTTTGTATTTTGATAAGATGCGCACTCATCGCCAACAATTGATTCTCTACGTGTTCCGTCATACCTAGAAAAGGACACGATATACTTATTTCTCCTTCTATCTTTTATTTGTAGACATAGCACAGTAGTTAGAAATTTTGAATTATAACCAAAAATTGCTGTTTCATACCGGACAAGAGCCGCAGAGTACAAAAGTTGCCAACAGTACACGCACACTAGTAAAGTAGTGTGACGATTGGCGAGTGTCAAGCGTAGCTGGCACGCACACCAAGATAATAAAGAATATCTTACCATCGGACGCTAGTCTTCTAAATAAATTCTTAAGCTGTTGCCCCATTTCCGAATACTGGGGCATCATTCCTTGTTTAACCTGAAATTATGGTCAGTATAATACCTTTATAAAATATATGTTTAAATAGATTCGAAATGTTGCCTGGCAATGGGCCATCTGGTGATAAGTGATCACCGTTCCCCATAAACATTGGCAATAAGATATATTCGTTACATCGTCAATGTGCTCGGGAAATAAGATAGTCCCTTGTGTCTGGAAACGCTGGTTCTCTCAATATTCAAACCGGAAATACGATACTAACTATTGACGTTTGGTGGACTTACACAAAGGCGATCGATAAGAATATACTCAATTTTTGACTTTTGATCACCAAGTAAGTTGTGGAAGTTTGAATTATGTCTGTTCCGACCACAAAAGCACAAAAGTCAAATAAACAATATTTGGATTCAAATGTTGTTTATTTTACTTTTGTGAAAATTGACGCGACATCATTGGTCGACTAGCTAATTATTCAAATTAATCTATGATATTGGAACATATTAAATTAAAAATGGCGTTTTAAACTTCGACGAAGCTGTTATCGGACATTTGAAAGTGAAATTAAAGTATATAAATAAAAATATTTTAATCAAGAACTGTTAGTAGTGCACAATATGGCTGACCTTCTAGCAAATCGCGTGGCATACGTAAATCTAAGAATTATTTATCTTGATTTCTTCTTCGATGGAAAAGACTATAGCAATGTGACATCTCACCTTGAGTCTAGCACTCCGCCTTTCCCTGAGAGTCTGCACGAGTCGGTCCACGTCGCCGTGTCTCAAGACTGCATCCAGAACCTTCCTCGGTATGGGCTCCGACAGACTCTCTAGAAGAAGTTCAGCTCTTTCAACCTTCAAAACAATACAAAGCTTCAATCAAACTTATCCCTATTTAAAAAAAAACATATAAGTTTGTGTATCCGGATGTTTGTTACGCAATTACGTTTGAACGGTTAAACGGATACAAAAAAAAAATACTTTTAAAATATATATAAAAATAAATATAAATTAAAAAAAAATACGCCATAACACATATCTAAGCTCGTTATAATTAAACAAATTTTAAAAGTATCGTCTAGATAAACGGGCTGATATTGATAAGTTACCTGTATAAGTTTGTGCTTAAGGTGCGGCCAGACAAGCGGCAGTATCTTGCAATTAACATCGATCGGATTCAACAGACTCGCTACACACGACACCAAGCCGCATACCTCGTGACGTATCTAAATGATTATTAGAAACAATTATGGAACAGAGTTTATATATAAAAAGTGCCCCCTTTGTAAATAATTTTAAACCTAAACCCAGTTTTGGTTATTTAGAAATAAAGAATGCGTTGAAATCTAAATTGCCTGCCGTACTGGATCCGTTATTTCCTTTACTACGTTTGTGCAATCACTAAATTGTCACAGAAGTGACTTCGGAAGAGTTTGTTTGTTTATTGGAACGCTTCAATTCCCTCTAGCAGCGCGATTTGAAAAAATATATTTTTGTTTTACTATTTATATAGAATGTTGTGATACGACTAATGAGGGAGAAGGAGATGTTAATGCAGGCGAAAGCAAAGTAATCAATCATAATTACCCATAAGTTGGGATGTGCGAGGTAGACCGCACTCTCTGCGACGAGATCACACAACGATTGCTTCGGCAGCAGTCCCAGCTCAGCCAGGCTGCTGGTAGCTCGCAGAGCCTTCGCTATAATCCATTCAGATTGATCCGTCAAGCCCTGCCGTTCAAATTTTATCGTATTAGTATCTTATACATTTGGAAGGTAAGTCCTGGAAAACGCTGAAACGAAATCAATTTAAGCAAAAACCAAAAGATTTGTAGCGTCAAATAAAATAATTAATTATTTTTTATATAAGGTGTAATTTAGTTTAAGTAATATGTTCCCGAACGGAATGTTTTTTCCGTTTCCGCCAGAGGATGCGATCTCTCCTCTACCAATCCCACATACCAACAGTCGGCCTTATATTGTTTTTATGATATCGGAAGGAAGACGAGTAAATAGGCCACCTGGAGGTAAGTAGTCACCATCGCCCTTAGACAAAGTAAGAAATATTAACCTTTCCTTACATCGCCAATGTTATGTCCCTTTTGCCTGTAGTTAGACCACAACAATAATGGGAACTGCTGTTTGACGGTAGAATATCTGATGTGTTTGTGGTACGTACCCAAATGGGCTAGCACAAAGACCTACCACCAAGCAAAGTAAATTACAGTAACATATGTACGACTGTGTGCTTCTTGAAATTAAACTGATCTCTACTCAACATCGGCGGATGACGTTTATTTATTCCGACAGGTTTATCTACCAATTAGCGACGTACTATTAGCACAAGGAACAAGTATTAATTTGTAACTTCAATAACAATATTACACAGGTTTAGTAACTCTTTTATGGGAACTGTGAATGTCTCAACAGGATCCGAAAAACGATCAAAAATAATTAATTTGTAAATTTTAAAGGAATGGAAAAGGATGGTTTTTGTGTTAAAGGATATTTTATAAATATATAAATGATCACTGTACGGTTCAACACTATTAACTAAAACAAATTAATTTAATGGCAAATTGTCCCTCAAAAAATTTTGCCAGTAATTTAATAAGAGTGTGCACTCGTAATTTATTTATTACAAAATACTTAAATTAAATTGTATCTTATTGACATACTTTATAATTGGAATGGTGGAATAGATTTACTGTTGAGTTTCTTGCTGGTTCTTCGCGATAGAATCTACTTTCAGAACCGGTGATAGCTCTACATTTAAATCAACGCTGTAATATGACGATTCATGTGCTGTTATGAGCCTACTTCAATAAATAATACATATTCAGATTTTGATTTCATAAATATAAGATATAATTTTTAAGTTTGATGACTTGAATGTTAAGAGGTATAAATACCTGTTGCAGCAATGGCAAAAGTATGGGTGCAGCGTGCTGGCCCACATACGACGCGACCCCCACGACCCTCTCAAAGAAACATCCTCGCAGGGCAACCTCCTCTTTATCGTTCAAGAATGTCACCATATGCGAGAGAATAACGTCGTTCGCTAAAATAAAAATATACAGGTACAGTTTAGGAATGTCTAATTTTGGTGTCCTCAAAATACTAACAACTCACGGTGACCCTATTCACCAACTAAACGAATCAAGGATAAAACTGTTTGAAACTGTATCGCCACTTTAATTCGATTACTGGGCGTGTTAGTATGGCCAATATTTGAAGAGCTTTGAAGATCTTTTTTAGTATTGACCTCCCACAAACGTACCGGTTGAGTCACGAAGTGCAGTTATGGCGTGATTGAGTCACGTCGAACCAAACATTCGCATTTATAATATTAGTTTGATAACGGCAGTTGTCGTCGAAATCGGTGAGACAGACATCACATTACTCAATATGCAAAATCTTATTCTTGTACTTAATATAAAAAGTTTTCAAGTTAAATCCAAACGAAAACATCTCAAACTTGCGGATAATTTACCTTTCTGCTTTCCAAAGAATACGCAAAGCTTCGTGATACCGTTTTCAACGAGAGCTCGTTTCACGACCGCCTGCGAGTCTGTCAGTAAGTACGATACAGTGGAGCGGACCTTCAACAAAAAAAATGACATTATATATTTTTGTAAAAACGTAGATGCTGGCCATCAGGTCACTAGGCTCTCAAACCTCAATTGATACAATATTATTTGTACGATCGTATAAATGTTTATGTACTAAAAATTGTAGTTAATTTCCATTTTTGATATTCTAAACTAAATAAATATATATTTATATTGCTCACTATAAGCCATGTGTGTGTGTGTGTTATAGCTACTAGATTGTATTACATTAACGATTGTAAATATTACTTACCATTTCATGCAGCGCTGAGAGTTCAGTTTCGTAGTTTATATTCGCTGCCTCTTTATCAGCCATGTTCTGCGTCTGATCGAGGAATCTCAGCGCTGTTTCTGCTAGTTTAGCTGTGCGGTGTATAATTAATTAAAATTAGGCAAGTCAATCAACAATGAAATATATATAACTTGGTGTAATATGGGTAGGTAACACTCATCAGTAGTGTTCTGTTCCAATTTGAAGGGTGAGTGAGCCAGTGTAACCACAGGCACAAAGGATGCAACTGACCGATGTTGTCGGCGTAGGCGATGCGCACGGGCAGCGCGGGGTCGGTGGCGCGCGGGGCCAGCTCGGGCAGGATGTACTCGGGGAACACGTTGCAGTCCTGCGCCGGCAGCCAGCGCACGCACGACACGCAGCGCGCCGCGCACCACACGGCGCACGCGCGCACGCGCGCCTCGCCCGCGTGCGACAGGTAGATCTGAGCCGCACGGGAATAGGTTTATGCAGGCGACACCGAGAGCAGCCTTTGTACTATCCATATTGTTGGTCCAGCCTATCGACTTCTATGCAGTTAAACAAATTGCAATACAAACAGGCCGGACGATGCTTGTCCGGTTTTGCTAGTAATTGATATCTTCTATAAATAAACAAGCAAAGAGGACACTGCAGTACCATTTTTTCCTTTGTTTATAAACTATTTCTTTTGTTTGGTAGATATTGGTGGTTTTTAATAAAAAAAATGGTACTAAGAGTTAAAAAAATGTTTCGAACATGCCAAATGTTATAGGACTTCCACATTTTTTTTACAATGTTTATTTTTGATTTTCATAACTGGGTGACCGCTTTTACAAATGTAGCTTTAATAAAATGTACACCAACTTACAATATACGGCAATATCCTATCCAAAATGATCTCAGAACTGGAATTTTCGCAGAGCAGCTGCAATATTTCCAAACAATGTAACTTCGACGTGCAATGATGCAATCCTCTGATGCACGACGTCACCAGTGACGTAATCAGAATCAACCCTTCACTGTCCGGACCCATCACTTTCGTTTCCGGGGTCTTGTTGTCATTTTCTTCCTCAAAATCCGTAACATTAACCGTCATAACCCTGAATCCTTCCTTTATTAGTGCGTCGATTTCAACCTTCTGGTTCTCGGTGGTCTCTTCGACCAGGTCCTGATAGTTCTTGGAATTCGATGGTTGAGTGAAGATTTTGATGATATTTTTAATGTCTTGGTAGATGCGAGTTATTTTCTCGTCCGCCGGTAGTATCGGTTGCGCGGAAAATATCAACATATACGATTGGAGGAATGAGTAAAAATATTCAGGAAATAATCTGTAAGTTAGCAATGATTCAAGTTTATTTGAAAATCGATATTATATATATATAATCGATATTATTATATAGATATCGATGTTATTGTTTTACAAGTGCTTTAGCCTAAGTTTAAGTTGAAGATACTTTAAATTACTTATTGGTTACTTAGTGGTTCATTCACGAATCGAAGTCGAAGTCAAAATATTAATCTAATGTACAGTTCCGTAAGAAACGCCTGATGTCTGAGAAGAAATCATCAAGATTCTCTTTTTTTGACATATATATAGTTTTTATATTGGCAACGAACTAGATGCGATCATTTCATTCCCAAGATGTGTTTTTAGTATCAATAAAAAAGTCATTAGTTTAGTAAAGAATTACTATTGAAGAATATCACTCACGTGCCCCTGGCTTCGTCTAAGTATAGTTCAGCACTTCGCCTATCTTTAGGATTTCTTTCTGTCATGGAATGCAAGAGGTTTCGAAGTTCTGGCTCGCATGTATCTGGTAGAGTCATCGTTGGCGGTCGATCTTCGCCATTTCGGTAAGCTAACAACCCTGGAAGGTCGAGAGCTGGCGTACCGTCATTCCAGAGTTCTAGGAGAGCACACCTAGAGGAAATTGCAAATACATAATAAAAAAAACTACTCCTCATAGTACATTGAATATAGATTATATTGATAATAAGGAAAAAAGTCCATTGTCTGTTGACAGCATTGTTAACGCACTTCAGTGTTTGCAACACAAACAAAAATGTTGCCATTTAGGCTGAGTTTCTTGGTTTTTATTTGTATGTCTTTCGCACACATACAAAAGTAACTTAAGTGTGAGCTCACAAACACATACTTAAGACTGAGGAAATAGTGCAATGGGTCAGAAAAGAGATCAAGTGTAGAACCAAGGTATTATGGACTTCTTAACTCTTAGAGAAAAGGCATAAATAAATCAGTTAACCTGTAAAGTAACCAAACTTACCCTGTAGAAAATATATCCATGCTGGGAACCAGTTCTCCGACTTTGCACGGCGACTCGCTCAGTAACAGGCCGCTGTTCCTGTCATCTCCCTGCACGAGTATCGAAAATTGAGTAAAAATAGTCACAAAAACGCTTAATCGTTTACTTTCCGTCATTAATCGTTTAAATTACCGTAGGTCTGACATTAGGGTCTGGGGCTTTTACGAATCTCTCGGGTGCTACATAGCAGAGCCTTCGCCTCGAAGTGTCGAAGAAGTAGCTGAAGTCTGCGGGATTGTCATCCGGCAGGAAAGTCGGCTTGAACGACGCGATGTCAGTCAGCAGAACCCATAACCACGAGGTCACCATAATGTTCTCTAGCTAAAATAATAAATTATGGAATTATTATTACAGTCCCTAAAAAGCCGCTCGTAATGCCTTCATCATTTGCCTTTGAATGGGCTCTTTCTGTATTTTCCGAACGGCCCGGTTTTTAATTTTCGTTACCCAGCGCCTGTCATTCAAGTATAGTCCGTTACGCTATCTTCGTCTGACCCGTCTTCTCAATCGTTTAGTGTTTGGCGCCCAAGTTGTCAGCTGTAAGGCTCTCTTGGTGAAGACGGAATTTGTATATTGACTTACACTTACGTGGCTCGAAATCAGAACGTCGTTATCAGAATAGCCCCAATTAAAAACAGAATACACATTAAACCAAATTGTTTTCAACCAACCTTAATATCACCATGACATATGCCAAGCTTGTGCATCCGGTGCAAAGCATACAGGACTTGGAATGTTATCCACTTCTTCTCCAGTACCGTGAGGAATGGTCGAGTAGCCATTCTATCATAGACGCTACACTTACAGTATTCTCTCATAAGTAGACCAGCTTTGTCTGTCAACTGTACATCATTTCCTATGAGCTTAGGACTTATATAAAAATTGTAACAAGACCATTATATCATCACACAACTGCAAGTTCATATTTTATAACTGGCAATACTATCTCTAAAATGGTATTTTGTTAAAATTGGTAACTGATTTCTCCAATTTTTTAATTTTTAAGTGTGAAAAGCCTACATTTTAGTATTACAATATTAGTTTTATTAAGAATAACTGATCAAGATAGTAAATTAGAAATTTTACTTTATATATTAAACCACAATTTATGCATTACAATTCAATATTTTTCTACAATTCATATTTTTTTAAACTATTACAAATAATTTATAATTCATAAAAGGGTTTAAGTTTAAGTTAATTATGTTAACTTACATTGAAATAAAATTAACAAATCCAATTTAAAATTGTATAATCAAAATCTCTTTTTCTATTAATGTCAAAATATTGTTCATGGAAACTATGTTTAATATTGAGATTATGTTTTATATAATTATCACTAACATTTTCAATATTAAACTTAAATAATATTTTGTAATGCACCTTATTCTATTGGTTTATGTGGCGTTCAGACAGACAGACGGATGCATTGGGGAGATTTAAAATATGTAGTGATATTAAATAAAGTATATCTTTATAAAAAACACCTAAAGTATCTTAATTAAGTTAAAAATAATATGTTTTTTCTACTTACTATAACTCTTTGAAAGGGTAAGCAATTAAAAGCAGATGCAAGCTGTTCCTTTATCTTCAATATCCTCTCCTTATGTTCAGCCAGTGGCAAAGATGGGTCATGGACGGCAAACACTTTTACTACAACTAAACCTTCTCTAGTACGGGCTCTTGCTACTTTAAAAAACCTTGTTGAACCGAGACTGTAAATTCAAAAGTAATTCACTTTCAAATTATAATCATAAATTATACCTTTTCTATACAGATAATATGATGAATATTAGAAATTTATTCAAAATAAACATTCTTTGTTCTTACCTTTGATCGAAAGTTAAATCAACGTGATCACTTAAATAGTGCTCGACTGGAAATATCTGTGAAGGTGCTACACCAACTAGTTGATTGCCCATTTTTCTAACAAATATAATAAGATAATAATGTTATTTACAATGTATGCTATATGCGTATAAAAAATTTAAACAAATAACAATGCACAGAACTGTCGTTCACATCTTTCAACTTTAGTTCCTGCTAAATTATCTACAATGTAACAATATATTAATTATATTAGAAAACAATGAAACTGCAACCAGCTTGTTTTGACAGCTTACAACAATTTATCCAAAGTGACAGTGACAATGACAATAAACAGATGGCATTGACAGTACGATTTTTAAAAATGATATCTTGAATCGTGATAAAAGATAACGATTATATTTTCATAGAAAAAATATCTTACAAATATGACTTTATATTTACAAATAACATAGTTATCTAAATATTTCAACTCATATATATATATATATGAACACTAAAACAAATTATATCCAATAAAAAAAATAAGGATCTTTGTAAAATGTTTTAGTCTCACTTTATCATCATACACCTCATCACTAAGAAACGGCTGTCACTTTTGCTTTATGGTCTGTCTTCTAGTCTTCTACAAATAAGCAGTATTTTACATCCACCCTTTTTTCCCAATTATCAATCGTTTATTCACAGAAATGACTTCTAAAAGTGAAAAAGATCGCGCCAAACAGATCCAGGATCGATGTCAGAATATATTAATACAATTATTGAAGGATGAGGACAATAAATATTGTGTTGATTGTGACGCCAAGGGTGAGCGAATTCTTTTTTTTATATATATTTTTATTTCTTAATACTAGATTTGCTAACTTTCACGGTCAAGTTATACGTGAGAGCAGACAAATTATATATAACAAAAGTTTCCATTTGCTTACAAAATTCGCATGTGAACAAGGTCTTTAAACCTTTACGTTCTGATTTGTGTAAGATTGACTCACGCTATCTACAAATTAAAATATGAGAACGTCGATACCAATAAATTGCAAAATTATTACTAATTATTTCTTAAACAAGCCGAGAAACTAAGAATGAGTCATTAACAATTTCCATCATTGATATAGTATTATTTTTTAAAAAGATTATTTACATTTAGTTTATATTCTTAAAATAAAATAAACAAACAAGATAACAAAAACCCATAACATCATTAAAAGAGGAAATTGAATACATTTCCTATTCTTGGTATCATAACGATGAAGATAAACTGCAGTTGTTATCTTTTATATAAATTGTTATTCATTAACTTAAAAAAGGCAATTCGTAAATATATATTTTTTTATAAATATCCTGTAAGGCAAAGATCTGACTTTATATGTTACATAATTGAATTAGAAATTAAATTGTATATAACAATTAACATAATTTTAAGGATTAATAATAACAAATGTCAATATAAATATAACACCTATGTTATTGAAAACATAATGTATGCAAAATTATGTCTAGGTAAAAACCTGACCTAAATTGGTAGGTTTCCTTCCTTTGTGTATGTTACACCTGTTAGAAGGGGTCAGTGTCAAGCTAAGCCTTTAATGACATCATGCTTTGCTTGATTTCACTCTAGCTCCATTTTTAATACAAAACAGACCAAAAAAAATGATATCTTAAGATTTGTCTAAAAATTTCAGGCAGAAAAAGGGACTAGAGAAGTAGAGGTCTACTAGGCCAACTTTGGATTATATATTTTCAAGTTTGCTACGTAAATTGTATTTCAGGCTAATATAGGTAGAATGTAGAGTGAGCAAAACTAAACGATCTAAAAACTCAGCACTCAATTATTGTTTTCTGACTCACTCCAACCGGTTATAAGCAGATCTAACAGGATATAAATTTAGAAAGGTGACAGATTGGTATACCTATAGGTGATACTATATCTATTAATTATGAAAAAAAATTGAATACTCTTAGATATAATAATTTAGCTGGCAGCTTCGCCATACTGACCTATCCTATGTATCCTAAATCCCATTCTGTAACCCTGACACCAATCATGAAATTTTACATACACATTATGTAAAATTTCATAATTGGTGAAGTTGTTAATTTGTGGTTTCTATTACATTTATAAAGACTAGTTCAGATCTGCTTATAACCAGTTCGATCTAGTTTTGTCACTAACAAACAGTAGCATTGCACAGAGAAAAGGTAGAAAAAACAATGTTAAACATCTCATAATAAAAAACTGTGGAAATTATATTATCAAGTGTAAAGTTTATTTTTTATCTCAATGAAGTACTCTCAGATTTAAACACAGGATGTTATAATAATTATTTCCTTTGCAATTTTGTAAAAAGTACTAGTATTTTGTGATGTAGATATAAATGAAACATTTTTTAATAAAAGGTATTTCAAGTCAAAGTCTTAAATTGAATTTGTTTGAAGCTGTTAAGTGCACCTATCGGGCCTGGATTTAAAGGTCTCGAGGCCCTGAAGCAGCAGAAGAATAGATGCTTTAATTATTATTTTACAAATTAATTTGAACATTTTTATTTCTGTCTGTATGCAATAATTTATTTACTCTTTGTGTAAGTGAGTCTTACAACAGTATCTCTGTTGCCGGGTCCCCCTTTTCCTTCATTTATTAGTATAGATAATTGTTATAAAGAAATATTCTGTAAGCAAAAAGAGATTTTAAGTAATTTGACATTTTAGTAGCTGCTCCCTACAACTCTATGTGCCTCAAATTTTTTTGGAAATTTTAACCATTCCTAACGTCACCAATGCGCCCCCAACCTTGTGTACCTTGTGCCTGTAATTACACTGGCTCACTTGTCCTTCAAACTAGAACACAACAATATAAGCTATTGCTGCTTAGCAGTAGTATATATGATGAGTATTATCTACATAGACAGTCTTGCACAAAGCCCTGTAACAAAAGAAAATGGTAAATTTCATTAAGAATGGATTATTGTTTTAGTCATGATAAGATAAGAAGATGCAGACGGACAGTTAATTTCAAATGTATAATATTAGTATATATGTATATACTTTGTATTAAAAATGCTGTGACATGGTGCCAGTGGTTAGGGCCGAAGTAAATTTAACAATTGGAATAAAATTAACAATTATTTATTTGCCAAATAATTTAGAAAACAATAAAAAATAAAATCTAAAATGACATTAGCTAGACATTATGCAAAAAGAATATTATGCAAAAAGGCATAAGTTATTTAAAAGAAACTGTTCTTTGCTTTAATTCTGATTACCGAATGTAGTTGATATGATTGGCCCTTTTACCACCAGGTCACAGAATGATTCACGCCATTAAGGAGTAATGTCTGATATGAGCATTAAACTGAATCCTTAAAAGATGCCCAGAATAGTTGTCTGTATTAATATTCGTATTGTTTACTTGGTTTTTCCTAATCTCTTATCTAGACTACTACTAGAAATTAAAATATAAGAAACTTTAAAATTAACTTTACATAAAATTTTATTCTATGTTTATATGACAGAATAATATGTCTAATAGTAGATGATTCATCCGAAAAATTTAATTATACCAATCTCACTTCAGAATAAGTATATACCAAATAGACTACAAACATAAAGGATAATTGATTTAATGTATATAGCATGATTATTGTTATACATAGCTATATTTTAACAAGTCACCTTATATCACCGATTTGGTGTTGGCTAGATACCGCATGTTTATAAGATAGTATAAAAATCGAACGTGTCATCATCTTTATACCTACGATGACATCACCCCAGTCATATTCGAATATCATAAAATGATTATAAAAATTAGTAACAGCTATTTGGGCAATAAAATTATTTAATGATGGCAGGTAATACCTCCATCGACTCGATTTACTACGCTAGAAAAGTTTTCGCAGTCAATAGCGACACATTTCACGAACACAAACTAAATTAGTAGCGCTTCAAGTTTGTGCAATGCGCATAGCACAAATTTCGGGACCGCTTGGTCGGGCGGTTTTTGGTTTCTAGCCTACTCTAAATCTATACCTTGCATGTTCTAAAATACTAGCTGAATCTGTGGCTTTAATCGCGCGAAATTTATAAACTGCCTATAGCATACAATCACCCCCCCCCACTTAATCCCCACCGAGGGGAGAATTAATAAAAGTAGCCTATGTCCTTCCATGGGACTGAAATCATCGAAATACCAAATTTCATCTAAATCAGTTCAGCGGTTTAAGCCTCAAGAAGTAACAGACAGAGTTACTTTCGCATTTATAATATTAGTTGGGATGTAAGATTCTGAGTTTGTCTTAGATAGATATACACATACTAATATTAAATGATCTCCATTTTACAGGGCCTCGGTGGGCCTCATGGAACCTTGGTATATTTCTTTGCATCCGCTGTGCTGGTATCCACCGTAACCTCGGCGTGCACATTTCGAAGGTGAAAAGTGTCAATCTCGACTCATGGACCGCTGAACAAGTGGTATGTTATTTAATGAATCTTTATACCTCTATATAAAAGTCAAATTTTTAACTCTTGCTCCCAACAAAACAGCAAAAAATCTTGTTTTATTTTAGGAGGTTTTTGTGGTGTATAACAAATATGTTCAGTGTTAAGTGGTATGAGTCTGTTAGGTGGTGTGAGTGTTAACCCAATGTTAAGGTATTCTTCGCCCATAGACTACCCACCTTCAATGTTACATCAATCTTGGGATATACGTATTTACTTGGATTGTTCCTGAAATAAAATTGGTTCATTCTCCCTTCATAAGCCTGAACAAAACAAAACAAATTGTTGATATTTGACGGACTAACTTCTTTGAACATACCGTATCAATCCAATCAATAAAATACAATATTTTTTTAGGTATATCTTCAACAAATGGGCAACTCCCGCGCTCGTGCCGTCTACGAAGCTAACTTACCTGATTCCTTCCGAAGGCCCCAGAACGATAACGCTTTAGAAACCTTCATCAGAGCCAAGTACGAACAGAAAAAGTACATCGCGAAGGAATGGGTTCCGCCTACTATGCCCAAACTTAACTGGTGAGAATTTACTTTAGTTTAAAAATAATAATAATAATTTTTCTTAGCGCTGTGTTTATATTCGTATAATGTACTCGTTATTGAGCCAGGGAACAGAATGAACTAGCATTCACAAACACTAGTGCAAGTTTTGCAAAATTTGATCGATGGTGACCAAAATCGGTCTGGAGGGTATCATCTGGAGGATATTTACCAAATCACATAACAATTCGAAAAGGAACATTTTTCATTGACGAGTCTGCAAAACGACTATCAAAATGACATCACTCGCGAATTTTTCGGATACGGATAGAAAAAAAGTATGTTGACAAAATAGAAAAATAATACAATCAAAACTTTATACAATTAATACATATTTATTTACCACCTTCGGTGCAATACAATAATGTAATATACAATGGCGGAATTCAATAACAAATAACATTTAGTCAGTCAATAATAAGATTTAACAATTATCGATTTGAAACAATTAGCGAATTTACATACGAAATTATGATGCCAACGGTACGTAAATGCTCGGTATTTGGGGCGGATACGTGCCTTTAATCTGCTCGTGGACTTTTGTAATGCAACATCATAAATTGTCAGAAGAACTGGATCTGCAATTTACGAATCACGAATTTTCACCAATAGATCAATAGCTTTTGACATGCACGTGGTCGTATTCGTCGTCAAAGGCTCGAAGCGGTTATGCTTCACTGCTTAGTGCACTTGTCACTATCGAAGTTAGATTTTTATAATTACAAATGCTCTCCTCACTTAGGGTGTCTTCGGTCACATTAGTGAACTGGATGCTGTTCTCGTTATGATTAATCAGTTATTGTTTGAGTATATAACTATTATCTAAATATGAACAGATAGATAAGGATATTCAGCGTTTTCTAATAAAAATAAAATATATTTAGGTATATATTTTATACCTTTACCTTTACTTGGTGGTACCATTCACTTAACAGATATTCTACCGCAAAACAGCAGTCCATAGTATTGTTGTGTCCGGTTTAAAGAGTAAGCATAACAACAGGCATGAAGTTCATAACATCTTAGTTTTCAAGGTCGATGGTGCATTGACGATGTAAGGGATGGTTAATATTTCTTACAGTGCCATTGTCTATGGGCGGTGGTGACCAATTATAGTTTTTTTTTTTTTTAAATATTGGACAACATCACATACATTACTCTGATTCCAATGTAAGTAGCTAAAGCACTTGTGTTATGGATAATTAGAAGTAAGGACGGTAACACATACACCCAGACCGAAGACAACATAGAAAATTAATGAACTTTTTCTACGTCGTCTCGGCCGGGAATCGAACCCGGGACAGTGGCGTACCCTTGAAAACTGTTGTACACACTACTCGACCACGGACGTCGTCAAATAGTCACCATTTGCCAATCAAATAATATGATAATGATATTATTTTAACTTGAAGTATTTTATTTTAAACTAAACAATGTTATGTTTATCAATTGTTGCAAGTAATTTGTTCTAGATATTCACTTTTAACATTATTACACATTACTGGTTTAGGGATAAAGAAATAGATGAAGAATTAGAGAAACAAAAACGCAAAAAGCGGGCCACAACGTCAGGCTTGGGACCTCTACCAGCGCCATCTGCTGACAAGAAATATAACGTATGTATAGTATTAACGACGATAAATAGGAAAAAAATAATGGAACACATTTTAAAATTATCTTAAATCCAATTTTCAGAAATCTGACGTTATACCAAGTCTGCCGAAACCTATATCAGTAAGTCCTAAATTAGGCAGAAACACACCTACACACCAAGCAGATACTAGTAAAACGTCAAATGGATCAGCTGATCTCCTTGGATTGGACACCATGAAACCAGAGCCGAAGACATCCAACAACGACGACATATTTTCAAATTTCTTTTCAGCACCACAAGAGAAACCAGCTGAACCAAAACCGGAAGAACTGAAACCTGATCTCAAAACAGAGGAAGAGAATTTCTTCAAACAAGCGGCACCAACAGAAAAGGAGAAATCTAAGCTTACGAAAGATAGTATTTTGGCATTGTACAGTCAAACACCGACGAATACTTTAGCAAATCAATTTAATCCTGTCCAACAAGTCCAGCCCGGAGGCTTCGCATTTGGAACAGCTTACCAAACCCCAGCTTACAACAATATGGCAATGCCTAATGGAATGCAATTCAATCAATTCCAACCAATGCCAAATCAATTCCAACAGCCATTCCCGAGTCAAATGCAACAGCAGCCTCTACAAAATGTTCAACCGTTCCCCCAAAACCAGCAATTTTTCAACACTCAACCCACTCAACCGCTATCACAACAATTTAGTGGTCTTAACTTAGGACAGAATTTCGCTAATGCTTTTCCGCCAAACCCTAATGTCGCAAGCAATACAACTTGGCAATAAGGTTTCAAGGAATGAATTCATGGTTTATATTTCGTTGTGCATTATAGATAACGCATTATTCAGCGTTTGTTCTATCACGGCTGATATCCACAGAATGGGTTACGATACAATGTTCAATAATATTTAAAATGTTAACTGACTAAATCCAGGGTGCCGAAGATATGTAAAAATATGCAATGTTTAAGGCATACGTACTGCATTTAAATAAATATGTATAAAGTATTATCAAATTTCATAATATTAAATAATTTCTTGTTGAATAAATTATTACATTATAAGTAATAACAGTTATACTAAAAATTTTGTACAAATTTGTTTAAATAGTGTATTGTGTCTTCAAAACATGACATGCGTTTAGTAAATTTTCTAAAAGGCAAGCTCGTTAGCCTTTTCTAATAGTGTGATATCATATTATAAATATCTTCATTACGATTAAATTTGTACAAAACAAACGGAACAAAACATAACTAATTAATGGTAACTTTTCATACAATAATATTAACTAAACCGGTTTTTACTGAATGTTAATTTCTGAAACGATGAGCAAAGTCAAATTTAGTCTAAAGAATGAAGTTTCATTTGTCGCGTTTGACTGACCTGACTTCCTGACTTCAGAAACTGGCGTATAAACAAGTACTAGATCAATAAATATATACTAGTTAATACATTTTTATCTATTAAAATTAGAAACCATTTCTCAGTTTATTACATATATAGAAAATCGATAATTATTTAATAATTTTATTATTATATATATATATATATACGATTGTCTAAATAATAAGGTAGTTTATTTTATTTTTGATTATGCATTGTACAAATTTAATTGTAATGCTCAATTTATTATTGCGAACAGGTTAATAACATAGACAATAAACATCGTAACGCATTCTCTTACGTCAAGGGACTTTATATTTTCTTTTATACATACATATAATTTATTATAGCTACCTTTGTGTGTAACTGGTGATAATATTTAGGTTATTTTAAGCACCGAGAGAAAAATATATACAGCTTATTCCAATCGAAGATTGAATAAAGATAAGCATACCTTATATTTACATATACCATACAATTTGCAAAAACTCTGCTCTATTATGCACTACAAACTTTCTTTATTAATGTAACTTAATTTATAACACAACACTATGTCTTTTAACTATTTATAGTTACTTTTATTTTTCTGCCTTTCAGGACGCCATTTTTTCACGAATTCATAATGTGTACCATAGAGTATTTAATGATATCATGTGAATTTAACGTCAAAGTTGTTTATCTTTACTCCACCTGTGATGGGATATATTATTAAATTAAATATAATTGATTTGTCTTGTAATAAATATGTAATTGTTTATTCAATTTCTTGCATACTTTGGATAAATGTATTAATTAATTGTTTCATTTATTTGGAATAGATTAGAAATTAATTTATATAATGATGATGTATAGTTACTTAGACTCACAGTATCTCGGTGTATAATTCACTTTGAAGCTTAATTTACTATTCGTATGTGTATTGTGCAGTTATTTTGAAAAAAAAAACCTATTTTTTCCGTATATACAATAATAGAATTTATTTTTTTAATTACGTTTTTACACGTTTTTTTTAGTATTATCTTGCACTGTTAAGACACAGGTAGTGTGATGTTTGTGTTTATGTATGAGTAATTATTTACGCTATTATATAAATTCTAAAGATTAGTTTACTATTGTTTTGAAATAATCAACATGATGTCTATTCAGCCCATTTTCAACAGCAGTGAGCAATGTGACAAATATGTCCAATGAAGGAGCCTTGGATCGTGACCTAAGATTGCGGGAACCGAAGAAACTCGATCGAGTTCACCGTTTAGTTTTCAAATAATTTGTGAGTTTCACTGTGGGCTTGGTGGGGAAGGAAAACATTGGGATTCAGATGAAATAACAAGAAAAGCCTATGCCCACCTGTGGGCATAGAATGTGGGTCACATTCATAGGTTGTTAAGGAAAGGGCTGAATGTAATTTGGTATTCATAAAACATACAAAAATTTGATCAGGGACAATAATAATTGTATTAAAATCCGAGAAACATTTAGAGTATGCTTAATATTACTTTTTAACTTAGTAGAATATTTAATTTGCATAGAAAAGATAATTGTAATAAGGTTGGATTTGTCAACTTTAGTTAAGATATTTTAGGAAAATATTAGAGTTGTAACGAAGTATTTGGTTACTATTCGGTATTCGGCAAATTAAGACATTCGGCCAAATACTAAATATTAACTATTCGACCGGTTTATAATTTTACGGTTTGCGTTTCAATTTTCGAACCCGCATCAATCAAGCCGAAAAATTTGGAAGGATATTCGGTATCAGGCCGAATATACTATTTGGCAACATGAAAAATATACTATTTATGCTTTATAATTGCTACTATAAAGTAGACCTCGACTACTACTAGACCACACATTCTTCATATTTAATTTTGAAATCCAAATGTTTGCTATAAGTTTAGATAAATAATTGGGCTCTTTACATTTTTCCTTTGTTTGCCTATGAATTTCCTATGAAAGGGTATTGTGTCTGAAATGTGACATAGAAAAGTAGCATTTACATTCGCGTAAAGTTTAAAAAAAAAATCTTGTTGATGGTCGATAGACTTATAGAAATATTTGCCAGAGTATGCCCTGATTGAATGTCACATTTAATTATTTTGGGTTATAAATATTTCGTCTGAATATTACTTAAGAATTTCGAGAACAGTAATACTTGCGCTAACTGTAAATGCTCATTTTAATTTCCCTTTATAATTGAAAATGTTAAAAAAAAACTATTAAATTTGATATTAAAACGTGCTACGAAGTAGTTGTATATCATAATTAAAAATATTTACCCTTTAGCGTTGGGATCAAAATACAACTGTGGTCGGTACGTTACGCATTCGTAACATAGAGTTGCAGCACGAATAACTTCGACGCGATTTCGTACGTCAAGGTTTCCCAATACCACAGTGCCGGTGAGCATACTATGTTTTCTTCGTATCTCTACACTGACGTCGCAATATTTCCGTAACTTTTTTTTTGTTCTATGTGCTTAACTAGATAGTTGAAAACAATTTGCCTCTAGGTATTTTTTTTATCAAGTACTGTCATATTTTAAAGAACAATTTTCTTTCTATTGAAAAAAAACACCGCCATATTTTTATTAAAATAAAACTTAAGAAATCATTTATTCAAGTTGAAAGAACTGGAAGGATCGTGTTAAAATATAATATTTGATGCTATTTGCATTTAGATAATGAAAAATATCTATAATTTTTAAACACACCACAGTGTTGCAATGACTGAATATTTTGAAGTTTTTGAAGCTTCAATACATTTGCTATTTAAAAACCAAGTTTGATGTGTTTAGTTGAAATGTAGTTACAGGTAAAATATTAATATTTTAATTAGTTGGGCCACCTGTCATATTGGCATTTTGGCTACTCAAATCTGTATTTAATTTTCAAATAAATATAATGCCCATAGTCAAAATATCTTTTATTCATTATCCAATTTAGAAATAGACTAATTTTTTTATAAGTCTTCGTCGATAATCATTGAGTTATCATCTACTCTAACACAAAACGCAATATCTAACGTTTTGAAGTGTTAATGATCCAAATCAAATAAATTTTATTCAACTAACTACCACCGTTTCGGAAAGCAGCCTCCAGCGTGAAGAAACAGCAAGAAACTCGCATAATTGCTCTTTTCAAATAAACAGATTTCCAATGCTGTTTTTTACAATTATTAGTGTCCTGTGATGGAACCCGAGCCTAAATCAAGGCGTTTTTTTTTCTTAAAAGTACTCTTTTAATGAATAAGATTTATTTATTTTGTCTTAATAAATTTTGTAAATGGTAAATTGATTACATTTCCCGGTATCTTATTATATATGCGTATACCATTGCCCAAAAACGTCCTCTGTACCGTATGCAAACGGAAAGTATGGGTTACAAGTTTATTGTTATTTCTTATATTAATAGTATGTATATCAGCTTATATGGAATACTTTTGTATATTCTTCTGTATAAACACTATATTATCATAAATATATTGTGAAGCAGCCGTTAATACACCTATTTTTTTAAAACCAGTTTAATTATAGACTCAAGAGGCATAACATCTTGGGGATTATGGTTGGTATGATTGTGACTTATGGCTAGGAACCGAATGATAAAGTGACCCATATCCTCGTCTCGACTACGAGTAGTAAATAAAAAAGCATTTGTATATATCGCTGAAGATTAGTTCCCAGTAGAAATCGCATACTATTTTTGGAGTTAAATATGAAATTTTTTACCTTATCGTTCGCTTGCTTTCGTTCTTTTTGTTTGAGGTCTGTGCATTTTGTAAGCTCTGAAAATAAGGATTTACAGCCTGTCTGGTTTGATTTGCCTGCCTGTCTGAAAAAAGGCTTCCATGGGAATACATCTGATTGATGCGATTAAAAAAATATATATTTGTCCACTCGAATCGCTTAGGCGATAGATATAATTCTTGATCTTTATGTATGATCAATGGCGTGGGTCACTACTTATATATATATTATAGTATATATTTGTTAAATAACGATAATGTATAGAGGTATGAAAATAAACTAACAACTACCTAACATGGAACGAAAAGTGGGGATCCAAAGAGAGTAATATTCTTTTATCTCTTTTTTTAATGTCTCCCTGTAACCTGACATAATTGGACAGACTAGAGGAAGGAAAATAGAATGAAATGTGTGAAGAATGAGTACTTAACTGACAATAATAGTTAAGAACTTAGTCACTTTTTTCAGTGTCTTTATGTACATTTGACAGAGATAAATGGTACAGGAAAACACTGCGCAACACTAACCCTAAATACATGGGATTAAGTCTTGGGACAAACAAATAGTTAAGGTAATAAAAATAATTATCTTTGTATTAATATGTAATATATTATGTTTAAATTATAATATAACATCTTTGTCATTTGTTTCAAATCTGCTTTATATATAATAGAAAGAGTTGTGGGTACAAACAAATTTGTTCTTTTTAATTAATAAATATTTCTATTACCTGAGCTTTATAACAACCTATCCATTAATAATATCAACAAAAATCCAAATCTATTTGGAACTGAAACGACACTAAAAACTTAAAAATATTGTCAGTGATATACATTAAATGTATTTTATATTTATTCGTAAAATGTAATATTAATACGCAATAATACACATAATTATTATAAATTTTACGTTACGTTACAATTTTAAATTTACAGAGCGTAAAATGGAATGTAATTAACCAAATAAGTATAAAGTGTTTTGCTTTTAAGTTTTGTAGCTGTTAATAACTTTTTTAAACAGTTTTTATACATTACTTAGCTTTGTTAATTTGTTTTAGGAAAGTAATCAATATTATTTTAACCTATAATATATTTGTGATGGAGACTAGGTAAGATACAAAAATCATTTCATTTAAACTATCTTTCATGTCTACTTAAGACTTTAGTTCAGTTTTGGCGCGCGAGGCCATGTTGACGGAACAGCTGTTGTCGCTACAAATCTTTTAATTCTCGTATTTTAATTTTTACGTGCTGTGGACAAAAAAAAACGCTTATGTCAATATAAATAATGTTATTAACATGTTAATATGTTTTTATTAACTAATATCATACGTAAGAATTCGTACAAAATGTTTAAAGAATAGTAAACAACAATGGCTTGTGGTATGGAAAGTTATGCGTGCAGTGACATTACGACATTGGAAGAACGGGAGTTTAATGCGAAATGGAGCAGGTTTTCCGATTGGCTTCATTGCATTTGTGTTGTAACATTCGACTTGGAACTCGGACAGGCGATGGAAAACGTTTATCCCCCGGGCGTGAAATTGACAGATCAGGAGAAATGCAATATTTGTTATTTAGCTTTTCCCGATTCGAATTCTGGTTGTATGGGAGACACCCAGTTCCACGTTAAATTGCGTTCCCTTGCACCTCTCACGCGACAACAATTACGTTATAACGAGGAAAGTGTGCCAACGCTTCGGGCCGATTCAACGCATTATTGGGGCTTCGTATATTTCCGTCAAGTAAAAGATCCATCTTTACCAAGAGGATATTTCCAAAAAAGTATAATATTGCTAACGCGGCTGCCATTCATAAATTTATTTTATAAGGTTATTCAATTAATAGCACCCAAACACTTTGAAGATGGAGAGAGAAGTTTGGAGGCTGCTTGCCATGATATAAATAGATGGCCGAGACTTGATGCCGGACAGAATACATTACTGCCTGTATTAGGAAGTGTATTTCAGTCATATATACCGAATCAACAAACCGGAAAAGTATCAAGGTCAGACATCATTAAGCAAGTGCATTCTCCGAATGTGCCTCACATATTGGTATCAATTCAGGATGTTAATGTCTTTGATGCTCTATCTAGTCTAATATCACATCTACATTTATTATGGGAGCTTGTTTTAACAGCCGAGCCTATAGTTGTCATGGCTAGTTCACCGACAGAATGTTCAGCTTTAGTGCAAGCTTTGACATATCTCATTCAACCTTTGCCATATTCAGCAGAGTACAGACCATATTTCACAATACATGATAGTGAATTTAAAGAATTCACTCGTAAGCAATTTAACCCACCTTGCGTAATATTAGGTGTTACCAATCCATTCTTTACAAAAACATTGCAACATTGGCCTCACACTATAAAATTAAGTGATACATCTATCAAGACCAAGTTACGGAAAGTAGGTAATATGAAAAACTTAGACACAGCTCCGGGGGTTTATACTCAATACAAACCATTTTTAGAAAAAGATAAATCTATAATCAAAAAACTTCATAATGGAATTAGGACTGACCGGCCATCGGAAGTACAGACTGCGATGGTAAAAAGACATTTATTAGAATTGACCCAAAGTTTTATGATTCCATTAGAAAGATACATGGCATCATTGATGCCATTACAGAAAAATATATCACCTTTCCGCGCACCACCTATCCCAAATCCCTTTAATCCTGAAGATTTTTTTGCTACACTACAACATGCTGGACCTCATTTGACAACAGGGATCAAAGGTGATTGGATCGGTTTATACAGAAACTTTTTTAGGACACCTAATTTCAGTGCATGGTTCCATGAGCGTCATAGCAACTTGACAAATAAGTTACATGCATTACAACTGGAATCTTTGGCTGAAAGTGATCTCAAGAAATGGTCAGTTGGGAAAAAAGAGGTGGAAATTGTTGATATGGTTTTAAAGCTACGGGAAGTTTTGAAGAGTGACCCTCCTGTGGCGGACAATACTCGGACATTGTTAGCGAGGAGATTGGAGGACTTGAACTGTATTCTGCCGGAAGATATGAAGTCTATTTTAAATGCAGCTTCGTGACATACAGACTGCTGCACCTCAGGGCTGAGAGGTTGTAGCAACGACTGCAAAATTCAGTTGAAGAATACTTACTATAGGACTGTTGCTTGTGTGTAATATAATCAGCCAAATTATTTTAAAAATAGTTTATTTTCCTACACATAGTTTACTTACACAGAGTTATGCTATTTTTTTAAACAACTACAATAATTATATCATCTTTATAAAAAAGTTGATATCTTCCTAATAATAATCAGTCTTTCCAGTTGAATTAATATTTGTATGCCTACTTCTTGTTGATGTGTGCTATCATTTTAGTTTTAAACTAATTAGTTTAATTGTGATTGTAAAAATTTATGGAATATCCTTTGAGTACATTTTATTGATCTCTAGTGAGTGATTCACTAGTAAACTCGAAGTTAACCTTTTTGTATTGGCCCAACATTTCAGAGGTAAAGTCAGTTTGTTCCACTACTGATGTAATTCTGACAATGAGCAAATAAAAATAAATATGATTATTGCTAAAATGTTAATATGATATATTTAATATTATGGAGTACCACCTACATTGCAATAATAATAATTATTTTAGATGTAAATTTGGTCCAGATATGTTTGTATTGTCTATGTATGGTCTTTTATTAGTTCCTCGGTGATCATTTGATCCCTTATCAGTTGTTATCATAACACAAGATAATAAATAATTCCAATGTCAATTTTATTGTTCCATGCTAAAATAAGAAGCTGTCAAATCTAAATTAGAATATTAAGAAAACTCTTTAATATCAAATAATACTAATAAGGCAAAGAAAATTAAATAATTAATTGAAATCATTGCAACTATATCTTGCTAAATTTTTAACATCAAAAATCAAACAATATGAACCAATTTGAACCACTTTTATGAAAATTTACAGTAAAAATGATGTACTTGAGAATTAGATTTTGTTGTTGTTGAGTATGATTTACTGCGTATATTATAATTATTGAAATATACTCTTCCTTTTTTATGTTAGTATAATTTTAAACCATGTTTTTAAGCAAGGTAAATGAATAAGTTTTATAGAAAGTTAAATGAAGTTCAAATATTTACGAAATTTAATTATATGTAAAATTATTATGCCTTTGGAATCTCTAAGAAATGTCTGATATATTTGATATGAAATCCATCCAAATTTTAAAGTAGTTATGATGTGATGATAAACTGCAAGAAGCAATGATAAAGCTTATCTCGTTTCTTTAAGTTGATGTTTTGGATTATATAATGATTAAATGTTAAGTGGCTTATCAAATATATAAAAATATTAATTATTATATCGTACTGGACTGATCGAAATGCTTATTTTTTTTTTTTATAATTGGTGCCAAATTTTCTTGTATACATTTTAACTATATGCAAATCGCAATTTTGTGATATTCAAATCGATTAAAAAATTTCATCTAAAACTTAACATTGCTTGTTTTCTGATTTAGCTAAGTATGAATATTGTTAGTATATTGTCATGGATTTCTTTAAATTTAATATTTGCTCAACCTTGTGTTTGTGTGTCAACATCAACCTCCACTTTATATGTAACATATCCCATCGTAATAATCCTCATATTCCATTATAGAAGATAATTTAAATAGAATATATTTTTAATGTATGTTGTAATTACACAGCTCCCAGGATTGCACTTATAAGGATATGTAAATATAGACAATGTAGATTAAAAATTAAACTATAATATTTTCAAACAAATTCTTTTATTTATTAATGGCTTGGATTGACTCCTGACTCAATATAGGACTCAGAACCGGTCAGGATAACATTCCAGATGCACTAGACTAGACAAGTGAACAGGACATGGTTTAAATAAATCCTACATACACTTGAAAGATTCTTAGGTGCTGACGATGTAACGTAACAATTAAATCTATTATTTACATGACTAACAGGCGGTTTCACATTCTGATATATCTTGCTTTACTCCATATATTATCATTATCGGTTATTAGGGTATATAGTCCTGCTAAGGTTATTCCGGCAGCTGCACCTAAGCCCATTGAGCGGAGACCAGCTGTGCTTTTGTAGAGAATTCCAGTAGCCGTTGCAGCAATGAATGTGTTGGCGGTATCTTCTTTATCACGGAGCCAAGTAACTCCAAGGGCAATACTTGAATAAAATGAAGCTAAGATACCTAAAGTACAACCTGTTGTTGTGCCTGTAAATAAGACAAAAAAAAAATTGTCATATTCAACTTTTTGTTTAGCAAAATTTTCGAATACTGTTTATCAATACACATATTTAAAAAGGATTTAATGTTAATGGTTCAGGTTTTAATTTTTAGGTTATTTTTAAGAATAATAATTAAAATTTTTATTCAGAAAAAATAATAAAATTTATAATTTCTTTATTAAATTTAAGAATTAAAATAACATAAATAACTCCTTTAAACTGAAAATAAAAAGAAAGCAATCAAAACCGGCATCTCTGCTTATATGTTAAATAAATTATAAAGTAAGAATTCCAATAATTAAATTCAACAAAATTATAAGTACATTAAAAGAAATCAATCATATTGACAATACTGACCTTGTTTCATTACATAGTTAATTAATTGTGTCCTGCGAACTTTGCCCGTTTGCCCTGCCAGAGTTGTTGCTCTTAATCCTTTGTAGAGACCAGCCATACCCCCTAAACCTGAAATTAAAACAGATTCATTTATTGAAAATGTCTTTTGAAAGTATATAGCAAGATTATCAATACCCTAAAAGTTATTGTTAGCCTCAACAACTACCAATCAAATACATGCTTTGTAACATTATTTATATTATGACAATATGTATATTTTCTACAAAATAATAAATAAAACAAGGCTACATCCCTCTTAATAATTTGTTTTATTAATTTATATACTAAAAAATTCTTCATTATTATATGTACTTCATTATTATTTTGTTATTGTTTAGTTTTAATTTTTAAATTTATCTATGATAATGCAAAATACAATGTTTTCCAAGCTTAGTTAAAACTAGTTACTAGTTATTGGTTAAAAAGTTAAAATCAATATTTAATATGAGTATTTATAAAGAAATCAATTATTTTCTTATATATTCATAGTTTAACTTCCAATTAAATCATATTCTTTTTTTATAACATCTTATCTTCAGGTCAGTATAACCAATAGATTATATTTTAAGAGTTTAATACCATTTCAGAAGTTTAATAAACTTACTGATGTTTAGTCTTGTCTTCTATAGAATAGCAATTGTATAAATGAATGATTATTGTTAGCAATATTTACACAGTAGTGACAATACACTGTTGTCACTTATTTGTGTTGTAGTGACAAAATATTGTTTACATTTTCATATTTTTTGTAAGCAGTATAATATGATTTGTGCCATTGTAAATGCAAACTAAGATAATATGAACTATCAGGCATCTATTTTGTTAATTTATTAGTTGCAAGGGGTGATAACTGGATTTTATAAATAATGTACATTATTGTGTGTTATCAAACTCTTTGCTAGGAGAGTTGTTTAATAATTAACAATTGCAGTTTATCTAAACAGATATCTATCGAGTTAGTCTATTGTTCATTCTATGAATTAGACAAACATGTAGCGAAAAGTGCTGTATATATTATAGCACTTTTCGCTCATTACCTGCAAAACAATTAATTAATGCCATGAGCAAATTTTATTAATTATTACGTAAATTGTTAAGACTAAGAGGTTGCTTCCTGATATAAATGTATGTAAATATATTTACCTGAGCCTGACATAAATGACATTCCGATAATGGGTAAAGCGACATTCGATCGTCTCGCAGTCGAAGCCATGTGACTCTCATCAGGGTATAAGAATTCTGGTTGCATTTTCGGTATATAGTGCGGGTCGAAGTTAAGATAGGGCGAAAGGTTTGCGCTGGTCGATTTCTTCTCCTCATTTTTATTTATCGGTATTATATCACTAAATAACGACATTTTCGTTTCTGTACACTAAATTGGCTATACTAAAACTAATATTCGTAATCCTGCAATCACGCAGTAAATTTACAAGGGTCAAATTCAAATGTCATACGAATTGTCATTATCAACACACTGACATATTTTTACCACAGATTAAAATACATAAGAACAGATTAGATAACTAATTTAATTGATGAAAATATTGCCTTATGACATAATATATAATGTTTTGTTATAGAGAAGAAAGAACTTCGGACGATGTTAGAAAAGTTATAAAAACAGCTAAACTCCATGAATCTGAATTAACAGAAACAACTCAGGTCTTACAATTTCCGGGTCCTGATCAACAAAACCACAATTTAAGACTGATGCTTTTAGATGATAATCTACTTAAGGAAATCGAAGCAGGAAACCAATTAATATTCAAAGGTACATTAATAAAAGTTTAATATATTTTTTATTTTTATTACTTTCGTCAGTGACATACAATTACATAATGACGACAATAATTAATAAATTATTGTCTGTTGCAAGATCTTAATTAAAGTTCGCTGTTAACGTGTTATTTTCGAAGAACTATATCGTTAGGCAATTTACATGACGTGTAAAAGTCTCATAATACTGAAATAAAATCAAATGCCTAGTTAATAATAAATAAAAAAATTCTAGTGGCTAGCTTATAAGGCTGCAAAGTCTGAGATTCTGGGTTCAAATCCCGATCTGAGTCGATAACTCAAAGGTTTGGCAGTGTTTACATTCGGCTTTGTGATATCACACTGGTTATGGCAGTAAGACATAGGGAGCGCACTTGTGTTTGTTCACACAGAGAGAACTATAATATGTCCTGCACAGTTGGTCTACTTGTGGCCGTCGCCGAAAGTAGTCGAGAGAATGTGATCACTTTTGCTAAAGATACGTGGATTGTCAAAACTTATAAGAACAAATCCATGACTGGCACATACAGTTTTGTGCACCCTTGCCGAACAAGTTTGAAGTTTCTATTTTTTTTTTGCTTGAAAGGACAACATGTTTTATTTTTTAGGTGACACAGATGAAAATGCCGTTTTATGTACGAGCAATAAAACGTACGACATTAAAGAAGCTGAGACTTCGAACAGCTTGCTATTGGTACCCGATTTGCTTTTCGCTGCTTCAACGGGCCTCGATGAAACTAACGCTAATAATTCCATGGAAGCCGACTCAGATTCATCGTTTGAAAGATCAAATACCAGCTTAAACCAATCTGCCGAATGTGATGAAGAAAAAACGCCCAGAAATATCGTATTCAAAGACATTTTGGACACATTCTTTACCTATTACGAGCTAAAGCCTTGTAAACCACGCCTGTCAAAACTGAGAAAACTATTAGAACCAACGAAGTATCGAGGATCTGAACTCGAGTATTCGGTCGATAAATCGAAGTTGCTGACTTACGATGCGATTTTCGATCAAGTGCAGTCATCCAGAGAGGAGTTGGATGAGGAGCTAGTCAAGATTCAGGCGATTAAAATCGATGAACATTATCGATTACTGGAATTCGATTATGAATTCCGAGTCCTTTCCTACTTGTTGGACTTAATCGATGAAAATTCCTGGTCATTGGATAAAATATCAAAGGAAGTGACGCTGGAGAGTTTGAAAGATCTCGTTCCGGAGTGTATATTGAATGCAATGTTTATGTTTTATTCAGAAGAATCTGTTATCGAGGATGGAGTACAGTATTATCGCTATAAGGAAAACAAAGTGTGCAGGTTTTTGGCGAGAGTGTTGCTAAAAAGTGCGGGAAAATTCAATTTGGTTGAATTCTTGCAAGCTTGGAGAGATTCAGTGCCTGAAGGGATGGCGACTGATGTAAGGTTATTTTTATTGTAATTAAATATTAGTGCCAGTACCGTACACGGCTTTGGCTATTCTGTAAGAATTCACTTTGTATCTCACTTATTTCAAACACAAATTTCTAATACTAGTCTCAACGTCGGTACTCGTGAGTTCAGTGATAGGACTTTATATAGGTCTGCGTGGTTCGTTAAAACATATTACAAAGCTAAATTTAATACTTTGCACAGTGGATCCCCGGCAATCCGACGAACGCAGTGTCGGACTATCGAATTTGTCGGATTATAGAGTACTGCCTAAGAGTAAGACCCCAGTAGTACGGATTTTTTACAAAAGAGTACCTTCTAATCCGAAAAATTACATATCCAATAATAAGATTCTATATGTTATACTCTAAAGTATATAGAAATGATCATATCACATGTCGAATTCAAACTAAGCAATCGGAATCAATACAAAAACGCGTCGAGCACAGTAGTGGTGGCGCACAGGTTGCAACCTGCTCAATCAAGCATTATCTACATAAGCGAAGAACGTCAAAAGAATATTCAATAGTAATCGACATGTCGTATTACAGGGGGGGGGGGGATTAGCCGGGGGCCGGATTACCGGGAGTCCACTGTATTTAAAAAGGAGATGAGTCATAAAGGACTTAACATCTTAGATCCCATTTATGGCTTTTAGTTTTTGCCATGCCTTTGCCATGCCATTCCAATCAGATAGGAACCACGTTAAGAATCCTATGTGCTTGCATCTTAAAATTAGCAATTTAATAAAAAAGTTTTGGTAATTTTTTGCCACAAGTTCTACAGATTGAACTGATTTTTTTTTCCAGGAATCCTTGTTAGCCGGTATAGCTCTGGTTGACAAAACATCAACACCCCAAGTTGTATGGGGTTTTTCAGAAAATGATCTGCCCGAAGATATAAACCAAAGGTTCAAAGTTCTATTTCAAACGAAGGCAAAATGGACCGTCAGTGAAATATCGCCATACATTGAGTAAGTATATACATTTTCAATAAATTAAGACATATTATGATTTAGTAATGATTAGAGTTGCGCTGCGAACTTGTTTTACCGAATACATAGTATTATCCGGTTTTAAGTTTGTCAAACCGAGTATTCGGCTAAGTTTCAGTATACTTTAAAGTTAGCTAAAGTTGAAAGTGAAACAATGAATTATTGAAGTTACTATAAATAAAACCTTACATAGGGAAAACAAGTGTTATTTCGGTTAAAATGTTTGATTTTTTAAAAATTTTCTCTTAAATGCTCACTTCTCCAAAATTTGCTAGCGAGGCGTTATGTCCGGGGAGCGCTAAGGTCCATTTTAAGGTCCAGATTCGGATATTCATATATTGAAATTTCTATAGTGGCATCTCGAACGTGTGGCGTCGACCTTAGTTGTAACGTGACGATATGATCCATTACATTACTACAAGAATTCTCACCTTTAAACCCTTTTTTTGATGAATAGTCGTTACTTGTATCGAATTAAGTCGGTTGAGTACAAAGACCGAGAAAAACACCGAGTTCACCGAGTAGTAAGCGAGTAGTCGACACATCTTAAGTAACTAGCAACTCGTCCAAATTTACAATTCTAGTCTTCAAGAGTAATATATTTTTAATAATTGGTGATTTTTTTCTGTTTCAAACGTCGTAAAATTTTTATTATGTGAGAAGGAACGAACGATCGTGAGACTCGTTAAATAGTTTAATTAATTTTCAGATTGTACGCCACAGAAAAGTTGAACGTGAACGCGTTGTTAACGAAGCATGCGCGCGCATCCACTCAAGATGGCGTCCGAGTGTTCTCAGCGAAACACATGAAATGATATTTATTTGTTGTACATTTGATAGAAAATATAGTTTTGGTTAAAAAGAACATTTATTTTTATTTTATCTCTTCTAATGTTATAAATGCGGAAGTAACTCTGTCTGTTACCTCTTTACGCTTAAACGGCTGAAACGATTTAGATGAAACTTGGTATGGAAATAGTTCGAGTCCTGGGGAAGAATTTAAAAGTTAGTTTTCATCTGGAAAATCATCCATTAGGAGTATGAAAAAGGGTGTAAAAGTTGTATGGGCAATCAATCAATATATGTATGGGGGTGAAATGGGGCAAACTGGGGATGAAAGTTTGTGTGCTATAAAGTTTTACAAATTTCGCGCGGGTTCGGCTAGTTTTTCTATAAGTGTTATTTAAGGATAGTCACGATGCTGTAGTTAGATGCAAAATAAAACAACATTTTTATAAATTGATTATAATATCATTTTATTAGTATATACACAAACATTTCAATATTATATACAAGATTTTTATTGTAAGTTTAACCTAAAGAGCACAGCCTTTTAATTTTTAATACACATCAAGAGTTGCCAGTAAAATAAAATATATTAAATCGCAAAAAAAATTTCATGTGTTATCAGGAGAATACAATGTTTACATATAATAATTTAAATTTACTTTAAACTATTAATGATTTTATTCAAGAACGTAGAAATATCATATGGAAAATAATTAATTCTTATCCTAGGCTTATAATTATATCTTTGGCAATCAAAGTTTACGATTGTTGAAAGTTTTTCCTAAGCTTGTTCAGTTCATCCCACATCTCATTTGGAAGGTCGTCACCTACTTCTTCTTTGAAGTACTTTTCTATGCAATCCGCCTGAAAGGAAGCAAAATATATTAGATAATAGACCAATAAGAAATTATAATCAAGTATTTAAAAAACTATGTTTGATTTAAAATGTGTTTCGTGACAAAATAAGGACTAATACAAATAATGTTTCGAAAGTATAAAACAAAAATTATTCAAGCAAGTAAAATCAAAGACAAAGAAACGTCAATAATGATTTATTTAGATGACAAATTCTCAGAGTCAGTAGTTTTGGCTGTGCATTAATAATCAGACAGGACAAACGATTCTGTAACTATTATTCACTCTAAAGCCTTTGATTATTTATATGTCAAATAGACTCCCAAAGCTGAGAATGCGTCAAAAAAGTAGTGGGCAACAGGTGGTCACTAAGTACACTCACGCTAGTAAAGTAGTGTGGCGTTTGGCGAGTGTCAAGCGTAGCTGTCACGCACACCAATATATATAAAGTTGGTTCGTTTGTTGGCTTGGCTTGTTTTGAGTATTTTGTAATCTATTTAGATGTATTATACTAGCGGCAAGATACGATGGCCGTTTTGACACATTAAAAAAGTGATGTGAAATGTAAATTTATTATCGATATAATATATTCAAATCTTTTGTTTTTTGCAAGTAATTTAATTCAAGTTTTTGTTGCAAGTAGTATCTGATTAAAAAGGTTTAATAAAAATAAATATAAAATAAGTTAAAGTAATATATTCGAACGAAATCAATTTAAATCAAAAATTGGAATTAGAATGAATAACTTTATAAACACATTACATACAAGAAATAGGTTACTCTAACGACCGGAAATCCTCTTTCGTCTTTCCCATGTAATGATGTAGGTACGTTCTGTTGCCCGTTCTGAATACTAATATTATTTCTATTATCATTTTCTACAATAAACATATATAAATAAAATAAAATAAATAATTTATAAAATAGATAAAATATTTACTGTCAACACAAATATAACACCGACTACGAGGTCGAGTGTGAGAGTGTGACGTACACGTTTACGCAAAAAAAAAAAAATTATCTTCGCGGTACCCTAATATTTGTAGTTTAGAAATCACATTCGATAAATTTTATGAATAACTGCACGTCACTATTGACAATAAAGAACAACAATTTGCTCCTTTGATGTAATTATTTATTAAATACGAAACTTCATGAGCGGGCAAACGTCAAAACGGCCATCATAGCGTGCCGCTACTATAATAGTGTAAGCCTGAAGCCACTTTAAACATTAGTTTTCAATATGCTAAAGAGCTGAGTTAGGTCGAGTGCTGCCAAAGCACGCGAAGGCTACGACTGTACGGACCTCCTGCATCCAGAAGTCCCGGGGCGTGCTGAAGAGTTGTTCGAGGTCGAGGCTGGCGAGCCCGTCGGTGCGCAGCGCGCCCGCGGCCGGCACGCGGCCGAGCGGCGCGTCGCGCGCGCACTCCTCGCCGTCGCAGCGCCGCAGCACCCACTCCAGCACGCGGGAGTTTTCGCCGAAGCCCGGCCAGAGGAATTGGCCCTGGGGGTTGGGGACGCTCATTATTATATAAGTAACGGTAAAGCGGCGAAAAAATTCTCAAGTTTAATTTCTGGACCATAATGATAATAATGCAGGAACTGGATGGTAGTATGTATAGTGTGGACTCTTACTTTAACTTCAAGTAATGTTATTTGCGAAAAAATGACTTACTCATCTCCGAATATTTTTTCTCTAAAATAATTATAATGTATTGCCATAACATTAAGACTGGTAAAATGTTTACCTGTTCGTTTTTCCTGAACCAGTTGACGTGGAAGATCTTCGGCATTGTCCTCCCTTCCTGAGGCATGGACAGCCAGTGGCGGAGATATTCCCCAAAGTTGTATCCGAAGAATGGCCTCATTGCGAATGGATCGTGCATTATCACTTTACCCTAAAACCAATATCAGGTTAAGATCAATATTCAAAAATGAGTTTTCGAGGATCACTTATAAATATTGGAAAATTGGAAGATGACTCCAAGTATTCCAACTTGATGCTATTTTTTTAAAGTATAAATAAGTACAGATGGTCCACTCGATACTAAGAAGTCACCACCGCCTATAGACATTGGCGCCGTAAGAAATGTTAACCATTATTTTCATAAGCAATGCGTCACCAACCTTAGAGTATAAAGCCCTACCAAGTAACTATATTTGGTCATTTAACTTTAAACATTACTTCTTAGAAAACAAACTATGGACTGGTGAGAGGTACAAAATTAAGACGAGAATTTTTTACAGAGTGTAATTCTTTTCAAATCCATTTTTTTTTATGATCTAAAAACAAATCAAGTTTTTAAGTTACGATATTCTTCATGCATTTGTGTGATCACCAATATGGAACGGTCGAGTGTAAAACTTTTTTGATTATGTTAAATCCAATGCAAGATTTAACCCACACATTCTAAAGGCGCAGTTACTGTGAACAGAGCGCGTGTAGGTAACTCGGCACAAATGACAAAAGTGAAACTTTATATCAGAAATATAACTTCAGTACGTCGCATTAAATCAATCTTAAAACATTAATCTAATTGCAAATTTTAAATTTAAAAATGTAACTTTTAGAAAACTTAACACAACAACCAAGGTTATAACTCACCGCGTGTTCTGCAGCTGCAGTGGCTTCAGATCGCATGGTAGCTCCCATGAAGACACCATGTTGCCAGTCCCTCGCTTCAACCACTAAGGGAACTCCCTGAGGTCGCCTACCCCCAAATAAGATAGCGGAAATGGGTACTCCTTCTGCACTCTCCCACTGCTCGTCTATAATGGGGCACTGTTGTGCGGGTGTGCAGAATCTGTAAGAATGAAACGGATTAAATGAAAATCTTTATCGAATTCTATGCCCAGTCATTCAAATTTGAATTATTAGCTATGGTTTTTTATTATTTCAAATATTGTACAATTATCACTATTGAGTTTTTATTACTGCTTGGTTACTATTTACATTATATACGGAGTCCAGCGGCACATACCCTACTCTAACATAGCCTACTGGCGTACTGTAAAATATTATATCCGTTAAGAATAAGGGTCAGAACGTAGATACCTTGAGTTAGGATGCGCAGCTGGGGTACCCGCGGCAGCGTTCCAGGGCTTTCCTTTCCAGTCCACGACGTTCTCGGGTGCCGCTCCCATTCCTTCCCACCACACGCCGCCTTCAGACGTCTCCGCCACATTCGTGAACACTGTGTTGCGGAACACCGATGCCATGGCGATGGGGTTTGTGGCCTCGGATGTACCTGAATGGAAGCGACAAATATGACTTTTAACGCCTGAGCCCAATATTTCGTGTTTTGGGACTTGGATGTAATAAATCGAAAACATTTATTTTATTAATTTAACTGATATTAATACTATTTTTAATTATTCTGTTCTCACCTGGTGCTACACCAAAGAAACCATTCTCAGGGTTGATGGCCCTCAAAACGCCATTTTTGTCGAATTTCATCCAAGCAATGTCATCTCCCACACACTCCACTTTGTACCCGGGGAGGCTGGGCGTCATCATGGCGAGATTGGTCTTCCCGCAGGCAGAGGGGAAAGCAGCTGCGATATAACGTTTACGGCCTTTAGGGTCAGTTATTCCTACGATCTGTGGACAATGACATAATAATATTATTTTAGTCCTTCGAGCCGGATAAATTCGTTTTCTCTTTATTATGTCAGATACGTAAAAATTACAAATTTAAAGATTATATTTACCAGCATATGCTCAGCGAGCCATCCTTCACGTCTCGCCAATACGGATCCAAGTCGTAGAGCGAAACATTTTTTGCCGAGGAGACTGTTACCTCCGTAACCACTACCTGTGAGAAAACATAATAAATATTATATAGGTTTTTAATCATTTAAAAATTCTTATGTATACAAGCAACAGATAATTTTCTAAGAGAGGCTTTACGTATAATATAATGTAATCAAAATCACCACACAGACTCCATAAACTACCCATCTATGATATTTATTATGAGAGAATTGAACACTAAATTCAATTGCAATGTATTTTGTGATCCTTTTTATAAATTACTAGCTACCCGTCTCGGCTTCATACGGGTAGAATAAGGGTTTATATACTTTTAGCTTGAAAAACAAATATAAAACGAAAAAAATGCATTATTATTCCGACTAGAAAGCTGTAAATCTCTGCTTTTATTCTACTATAATATAATATGCATTTATTATACATATAAACCTTCCTCTTGAACCACTCTGTTTATTCATGGAAACTGTGTTAAAGTCCGTCGCGTTGTTTAAAAGGTCAAAGCGTACAGATAGCGGGAAGCAACTTTGTCTTATGCTATATAGAGATTTTGCAATCTTAGTCAATTCTCTGTCAAATAAAAATGGCAAATCTAATTCTCCGAGCCTCTTTGTTTACAATTAAAATACTGTAATACAGTTTAAGTTATTAAGATATAAACTTGGAAGTGAGATAATTAAAAGTTTTAAAAATAAGCAAATATTTGGGAGCTACCCATAAAAATATATGACAGAAAATGTCTATTACTCGAACGTTAAAAATACAATTCAAGTAATCACGAACCGTAGCTGATGATCTCGTTATCCGTGGGCCTGTGCAGGATGATGGTGCGTGGTGGATCACAATGCCAGCCGGTGGTGCTGGGATTACTGGTGCGGCCAACTGAGTGCAAGCAACGGACGAAGTTCTCATCCTTACGAAGAGCTTCCAGTACTTTGTTACCTGATAAAAGACAAAAGTATATTTCATATAAAAAATAATATAAGCATTAATTAACTAAGTATACCATAAACATATATTTGAAATCATATTACAACAATTAATAAAAAGTTAACTTTAAAATAAAATATTTTTTTCTAAGGATGACACAAAAGTGAGAGCAAAAGACTTTACGTGTACTTCAAGATTTATCTTCTAAGATTCTAAATTCTTACCCATTCTGGTCATAACTCGCATGGAGTAGACGACGTAAGGCGAATCCGTAACCTCCACGCCGATTTTGGATAGGGGAGAGCCCACCGGTCCCATTGAGAATGGTATCACGTACATGGTTCGACCTGATGAAAGAGTTTGAATGAATTAGTGATTTTATTAGATCTTATAACTATATAGACAACACCACAAGAGATCGCGAAGATAAAGTTATTGATTTGAAAGATTAGTTAGAAGATTTAGAATTGAGTCAATATTAATAATCAAATATTTTTGTGTTTTATAATTTGTCTCGTGCTTTGTTGGGAAAACATTGTATGGAAATCTTTTAAAATACGCTTTTCAGTCAAAATTTTCTCCTCAAAGGGTCAAAAGGAGGTCTTAGGAAAATAGTCGTGGAAAAGAGTGATTACTGAGTTTCATGCTTGTTTTTCTCGGTCTTTATGTTTATTAAATATATGTAAAATGAGGATTCAAAAGTGCTCGTAAAATTCTACTTAAATGATGTATATTTATATTTTCTACTATTTATTAAAAGGTTTAATAGTGTTATACTAACCGCGCATGCATCCAGGGAATCTATCAGTAACAGCTTTGTCGTAATCAGCGGGTGTGATGTAGTTACCCAGGGCTGATTTTTGACCAGCTCTGGCTATTGGGACCACATCGCGTTCGCGTTCCGAACAAATAAAAGTACGGGACTCCACACGCGCCACGTCAGCTGGGTCTGTCCTCGTCAGCCAACTACAATATAAAGGAACATTTTGTTTTAACTTATAAGATTTCAATATTTAACATTTTTATCGCGGTTTTATAAAGGTTATGATCGTCAATTGATTCTGCCAGAAAAGTGTAAATTTTATTTATTAATAAACGAGACTTTTATTTAAGTCAAGGATTCAATTTATTTTTTCGTAGGGCAACACTCTATCTAGATATATAAATATATGATTATATTTATAATATACTTTACCAGTTCTCATATTTCGGCAACGGCTTCACAGTTCCCTGTTGCTGCATGAGCTGCAGCAACGCGCTCGCTTCGGCGTCTGAACCGTCGCATACATGCACATGTTCGGGCTCACAAAGCGCTGCGCTGCGCTCTACAAAGGCTCGTACCTGATAATTAATAATTACTATATATAATAAAAATTATTTCAAACAGCAATGGTTAATATTAACGTGTTGCGGTTTAAAGGGGGCGAAGTAGCCAGTATTAGGAACATGTCAATGTTCCTAACTGTAGTGGCATTTTACAAAACCTTATCTGAACGTGAGCGTCAATACTATGAACATTTAAATAATTATAATATTAGTGTAAAGCACGCCTTACCTTGGGAGTCAATGTTGCGATCTGAGGGTTGAGCTTGATAGAGCCGCGGAGAGCAGTTTGATGGGCAGCCCTGCTGCACCCTAGAGCTATTTGGGCGCATCTGAAAATAAGAACAAAATTAGAGCCCGTGTAACTTAACGAAGAGAACCGAACATCATTGTTACTGTTACCAGAAATATTTAACGGTAGATTAGTAGAATGGAAGGGTCGACTACAAAACAATCGGTTAAATTTAAAAATAACGTCTAATTTGAAATAACTTAAATCTTATATATTTTTAGAGTACTACTATAATAATTACCTTTTGGTATATGGAATAAAATATACATTAAATAAATAATATAAGTAGATAATGCGTCGTTATACAAATGAATTAATTGATTAATTAATTATTTTATTATGCGAATTTGCGTCTTCATTATAAACAATAGCCTTAATTATAAACGTCGCTCAGGGTAAAAGTAAAATTTGATCTCGTTCTGACATTAGTGATTTAACATTCGAAGAAAGGGGACAGCATTATTTAATTGACCATAAACAATATTTGTAGGTAGAGCCTAGTATGCTAGTCATAATTTGGTAACGCGACGTATGCATTTAAACAAAATAAGGACTACCTATTAAGATTATAGTATTCGCAGAATTATGGACATTAAATCCTAAAATAATAATTATTTTTGGATAACTTTTTTTTACATTGATATCTTCAAAGCACGTCAGTAGCTAAACAAAAAAGAGGCCAACTCCACAACCAGAGGAGATAAAGGGCATTGTTTTTGCCTTCATATAATTTTGATTGGAAATAGACTCACGCAAGTAAAGTGGAAGACATGAATTTGCCTACGATATATTTCTAAGCTGCTTTCGCTTTATCTCATTATTAAGTTCTGTAATTAATTTGAATGACATAGGTAGGTCTCCACGACCCATAGCCATTAGTACCGTATGAAATTTAAACCATTTCTTACATAAAAACTAAGATGTTATGCTCCTTGTGCCTAAAGTTACATAAGCTCACTCTCTTTCCAAGCCTAAAATAATACAGCAATACTAAATATTTCTGCTTGGCGGTAGAATATATAAGCGGGTTCCTATTCGGCGGGATTACTCAGAACTGCGACCAAGTCAATAATATAATAAGCTAGAGAACTGATTTGAGTTGAGTTTTTTTTAATTCAACTAGTTTAGATATCTGCGAGTGGTATTTTTTTTAAATAATCAGTTCTTAAACACATTTATTTATAGTGTTCATTATATCATTATTTATACATGTTGCTATGAGATTAATAACTATTTAATAATTCATATTTATTAAAAACGATTTTATCAGTGTTTCGTGATAAAATAAGCTATATAAGTAGAAAATTATTACACACGTTTGGTACTTCTATTCTTTATCACTAGTCCGATTTATTTTACGATTTTAGAATAATAGATCTTTTAAAATTAAAATGCTTATTAATTAACGCGTAACCGAACTCAAAACGGCTATTGTTTTTACTTTTGTCCACCTCTTTGGCTCGATAATCTTTAAAACGAGTAAAAAATGGCGAAAGCACACAGCTAATCCTAAATAACTCATAAGCGTTGTTCATACATTCGTTCTTTAAGTTCTCAGTCTCGCTTCATTTCATACCATCTGCCTGCCTCTCAAACAACTACAGATTCTACAAATTTGAATCCCGTGTCAGGTTCATATAAATCTATTAGGTTTTCTGTCAAAAAAATTGTCATTGACAGGCCGGATTTATTAAGTTAGTGTACTTTGGAAAATCATTATGCACCGTATAACTTTTCAGTCGTGTTGGATATATATATATACCTCCCCATCGGACTATTAGAGTGAAAAAGGAAAAACACGGTACTCTTTTATCTGCGCACTTAGTTATTCAGCTATTTTTGTCGTATATGTTAGCGGACGGACGAATAGTCCAATTGATTCTGTGTTGTCACCGCTGCACATAAATTTAGCGCCGTAAGATATATAAAACATTGCTTACATCACCAGTGCGCTATCAAACCTAGGAACTAAGATGTGCCTGTAGTTACTCTGGCTCAGTCACACTTCAAACCGAAACAGAACAATACTAAGCATTGCTGTTTTGCGGTAGAATATATTACGTGTAAGAGCTAGCCAGACCGTTTTTACAAAGCCTAACAAAGTGATCTTTCTCATCAATAAGGAGCACATTACGCATGTTCGCGTTACATATTAATATCATGATAAATATACATAAAACTTGTATGTATGTGTGTTACGTACAACGCAAATATACAGACCAATATAAATTATTCATTAGGTTAAACACGATCAAGGATCGACTTGTCGAAACGACTGACAGGACAATGATTCTGTGATAACAAACTCAAAACTCACTGCGAAACACGAACGTGAAAAAGAAATTGACATGACATCCTATAACAGTTATAACAATTTCTGGGTAGCAAGGATTTACAAGCCTATATAGGTACCTAAGTACCGCCCATGCATTTCTTTTCTACTATAACATCTCAGTACCCAAGATTGCTGGTGTGTTAGCACTGTTAATATTAGTTATTTTACATACAGAGTAAGGTAGGTACAGAAGGGTATTGCTGATTAGTTTGAGCAAATGAGCACACAATGATAATGTCATCAAACAATTAAGTAATATTAACAAGATTATTGTATTATTATAATTTAGGTTAAATTAGTTCTATGAAATAGTTTAAGTTGTCGTTTGGCGATATTTGAGTCGTTAGTTCGATGACGACTTTTTATAAATCACTGGACAATGAACTTGGAATATTGTCAATTGTACCTTTGGAGAATTGACAATAATATATTTATAAATATAATTAAAATCGGTATTATTCATCAGTTTATACGATCGATAAAATATTGCATTATTTTCACTGAGACTTAGACTTAAATCTATATGACAACGTAGTATTATATTTAGTATTTTTTTGTATTTAAAATTTGTTATTCTTTAAATCTATATAGTTCTGTCTACAAAAAATTTCAGTTACAAAAAAAAAAAAACAATTAAAAAAATACTTACTTTGCGTCTTTATTCACGTAATTCTCGGGAATAATTTTAAAGTGCATCATTTTTAATAATTAATTAAAATAATTCAATAAATATAATCAATACTTTTAAGGCGAATTTAAATTACACAGTTTGAAAATAATAATTAAATTTTATCCAAATTACTAAAACTGAATAAAAATATAAGCCACTTATAAAATTTAATTATGTTAAACCTTTCACCCATTTAATAACAAGGGACTAAGTTCTGAATAATTATCAAATAGCAAGTGTTGCTCCAAATGCGTGCGCGCATTATATAGGTGGGGTGTGAGCAAATGGCGCGCTATGATTGGTCGAATCCGCGGGCTTGGCATGACGTAGGAAAACAAAATGTTGCTAAACGGGCTTGTCTTACGTTCGATGTAAATGAAATAGAATGTCGCGTTTCGTCAGAATTTGATCAAAGCTCAAGGTATTATTGCAATGTTATTAGTTTTACATTACAGTATTTAAGATATTTACATGAATACTTTCATGTGAATACTTAAAATAGATTATAAACGTATTTATAAATTCTTATTAAAATGAATTTCAATACGAGAAAATTCTTTTCTTTTCAATAAATAGTCTGATATTGTTAGTTACACCCCCCTTTTAAAAATAGTAAAGTCAATAATCTAAAGGGGACAAAGTGAATTTATGGTTGAGGTATTAAGGCTGACGTATAACGTATATGTTTTGCAAGAAAGCAAATTTGTTTGCGTGGACGTAATTCAAAAACAAATTACGTGTTTGTCCAAACAAATATTTGCCGAGTAATACCCGAGACAAACACACAGATACGCTCATCGTTTATTTCATTTACCATTATCGACAAAATAATAATTATATTTCAAAACAACGAATCCCTGGAAGACAAAGTGAATACAAAAACAAATCTCATTATAGGTTTTTTTTGTGTTGCGAAGTATTGTCTCTTTTGTATTTGATGTGCCTCTTTTTATGCAGACATCATCACAAATTAAATAACAAGATAATAAAAAATAATAATTTAAAACACTTAACCTCTAAAATACAACAATATCCTAAAGAAAACTACCTTTATAATGTTCTGGTAAATTTTCGCAATGTACGAATGTCACAATGTGAAAATTCTTCGACATACAGACGCTGAACCATGAACTACATAACGAAAAAGCTGGGTGGGCTGGGCAAAGTCCTTCTCTACCCTCTATAAAAAGGATTGAAGCTTCTTTCAATATGGTATTCGTTAACTTATTATGAATTCCTGTTAGTGGAGACAAATACGGTATAATTTCTAACACGTGCAGATTTCTCGTAACATTAATGTTCCTTTACCAGTCAGCTGGCTTATTCCTTAAAGCAACCAACCTTGAAAATCCACCAATAAGTGCAGGCAAGGACTTCATTTAGCGCGCAAAAGAAAATTGATAATTTTAACGAACAACAGTTTACTCGCACACAAAAATATATGTAAATAATATAAATATATATAAATATATGTGATATACTTAGTCACGTACGAAAAGCTTACGTAATGTTGTGGGCGCGGCTGTTGCCATACGAGTATTCAAATTCTTAAAATTCTAATCATAGTATGATATTTCAACGTTCGAATAAATTAAATATTGGATAACATTAAATTTAAAAGGATTAATTTTTAGTTTTAGGTAAAAATTATATATATTTGTAAGTAGGTATACTATGCATATATTTATAGTATATTGTCATCATTCGAATAGCTCGAGAGATTGTACCAAAGATCCAAAGCTCGCCTTATTACCTATGAGCCGCAATGGTCCAGTGATCAAAACCAGTGAAGAATGGGGGTTCAAACTAAAACAAGATCCACATTATTCATATTAAGCCCAACGGAAAACGTCGTTAGGTCTATATGTGGACAATAATGTCATACAACTGATTATTGAAGTCTGAACCAATAGCAACGAAAAGAAACTCAAACATTTCTCATATATACAGTACATTTTAGTATCTCTTTTATTATTTATATAACAATTATTAACATTAAGGGCTTAACTATATACAAATAAGAATTAATAATAGTTACTGTATAAATTATGACCATGTGGATTGGTGACGAGAATGCGAGCAGCATTTCATCGCATCGAAATTCCGATCCTCTGGGTAAAAAACGAACCAGTCCGTCACCAGTGGAGGCAATAAGGTTATATACTCGTAATGAAGTTTTTTGCACTACCACTCCAAGGTGCAAGTGTTTCAACGGCAAATCGGACAAAAACATGATTTGGAATTGATTATATAAAACGAAATATATATAATTTCATATCCGACATAGTCCGAAGTACAGGTCACGTTGCGACTAGAACAAATTTCAAGGTCACATGCCCCGTTACGGGTTTTAGTCTTTGTTTAATATCAGGAAGCGTCGTTAGAGAAACGTTAATCGCATATCTTTTGTTTACGAGTAAAAGGCTTTACAATGAATCAATCAAATTATATACAATCCACATTATTTATAGGAACAAAGCGATTTCCGCGTTCCTTTGGTTCTCACAGCTGTAATCGTTTAAAAAACAAGATCAGAAATAGTACTTACATAAAATAAAGCAAAAACCTATATTCTATTTCAATGGAAGAAAGAACAAAGATAAACAAACCTTAGATTTACGTAATCCCTGCGATTTGCTAATAGCTCAGCTATTTTTAACGCTGCTAACAGTTTTCGATTAACATATTATCTTTATTTATAATACAATACTGTACCACTTAACTTATTGTATCCCTTTTAATATTACTACCAAAGTTCCGATGTCATTTTTGTTGACATTCAAAGCGCCATTATTTCGCAAATCCATAATGAATATCATAGATTAATCATTCAATCCCTCGACCAACGATATCGCATCAATTGAATGTCAAATGTTGTTTATTTGGTTAATACATAATAATTTCTACAATTGTGCCTAAAACATGAAGCAAGCACTCCCTTCTATGCACTTAATTTGTGTTTGTAATTGCTTGCATGCTCGGTGATGAAAGGAAAACAAATTTAGGAAACCATGTGCAGTTACACTATAGTGTGGTGGAATAAGCCTTCTCCTTAAGGAGAGAGATCTTGGAGTGTTCGTATTACATGCTGGTAATTTACGTACTTTATAACTCCTAGTCTAAATTAATTCAAATATAATTGCTTAGTTTATTGGAATGTTTGTTTGTGTGTGTTAAAGACCGAGGCTCCATCGCTCCTAGGTTTGGGTAGTTCCGAGAATGGCAGTTAGGGAGGACTGAAAAGAAGTTTAGGCAAAGTCTAATTTCTAAGCTATATATAAATATTTATGACTTTTGACTTACGGAATTTTGTCTTTTAAAATCAATGAGAGGTTTGAGTTAAAGGCTAAATACTATTCTATAATTCTTTTAACCTTTTTTTAATTAAATTAATAATAATAATTTTCTATTAAAAAAATTATTCTATGCTGGAATGTGATAATTAATATTTTAAATTAATTATCAATATTTTAAAACTTATATTATCATGATGCAGTCGTCTCCTAACCGATTTTAATAGCAAATTAAAACGAAACAGAAAAGGCACGAAAAAAAAAAGATATTAAAAGGCGTCGTAATATTTTTGTTGTCTATGAAAACTCTTTAATGTTACATGTTTTTTATAAATTAATTAAAAATAATTATTATTTGCCTTTCTGGAATCAGTAAACAATTAATTTTTATACATAATATATCTAGCAGCATAGACCTGCTGGGTTCAAAACCCAAATGTCAAGATTTTATCTGTAACCTGGAAGTTATGTTATGTTTACATTTCTATACTTTCGTGAGTACAGAAATCCGTTGGCCGAAGAACTGGATAATTATGGATATCGAAATATTTGTTAAATATTTTTAAATTGTGATTTATTGTCTCGTAACAAAAAAAAAAAAGTAATCTAAATTGCTATTAAAATGTTTTCTTGTTTATATACAATTTTATAATATTTAAAGATATATTTTATGCGAAATTTTAATTATGGTTACACAATAAACTTTATACCTAATTAAATGAGGAAAATAACCGCCCTCGATAAAATGGGTATCTACCAAACGAAGAGTTCAGAAGGTTTACGATAAACAAATTATGAGAATCGTCTGGTCAATGATCATTATTTAACATATTCGATATAATTATAATATTATGTATGTGTATAAGATCTAATTATGCATCTGTTGTTTTGTTTTTGTCTTTGTTTAAACAATGGAAGTTTAAAATGTATAGGTTATATTATGATTATATTTTGGCGCGATAACTTTCAATAACTAAGATTTGTTGCCCAGTTACCACAGATAAACTACCAAGTAAAAAACGTCTAGCATCCATTTTTTTCTCATGGAAAATCTGCTCTTGCAAAAAGGCAAAGATATTTCAACAAAGAGCCTAAGTGGGTCCAATAAAAAAATATTGTTTTTTTTTTTTTTCTATACAGACGAAAAAGTTTTTGTTATTTTTTTTATCTGTTATTTTTGTTATTGCGACCTGCGCGACTCCAATATATTAGTTAACATTGATTAAAAGGCCATATTTTTAGATGTTTGATAAATTATGTATATTTATTTTGTAAAAAGATTGCCGTTATAGCAAAAACGTGATAAAATGAGGCAGCCGGGTTCAAGACCTAAATATAATTAGATGTAACAATGTTTCGAAGCCATGCATGATCTTTTCGATAATGAATTTAATTCATAATAAGTATATTATGTTACATAAACAAAAAAGAAATTGTTGTCTCTGAATTGTTAAGAAATAAAATACGTTATATTATATTTATTTTTAGTAATATAACTACCATCACATATTATTCAAGTCATCAGTTTTATATAGTTTTACTTGAATTTACATTTAATATAGTATATTTATTTTATTAAGTTAGTGTTTATGGTTGAACGCGCTTATCTATACAAATCCGATTTGATTTGTTCGTTAGTATTTGATAGCCCGTTAATAACAAATAATAATTATTATTATAATATCTGTATTTCATTGAAACAGATTGCTAATGGGCCAAAGGTTCTATAATTAAATATTACATTTGACCTCCTAAACTTTCTTATCTTATATTTATGGTATAGAATTTCGAAGTATATTATAAATCAATTACCCTTTCATTTATTGTCAAAACTGTGAACGCGTCCCAAAAAAATAGTGGCCAACAGTTTGTTACTAAGCACACGCACACTAGTAAAGTAGTATGACGTTTGGCGAGTGTCACGCACACCAAGATAATAAAGTTGGCTCGTTTGTTTTAGTTTTTTTCACAGTCTATATAAATATATAAATCATCTAAGAGATTAACTTCTAAAACTGTATTATGAGTTTGTACGAATGAAACCCTTAAAAGACAAATCCTGTGTGGTTTGAACAGAGGTCGAGATCGTATTATTTTTAAATTTTAGTCAAATTATGAAATCCCAAATCACAACAATAATTATAATTAATTGTACATCAACATCTTATTCTATGGTGATTCTTCGGATAGGACCTCGTTTGATCGTTACACAAGTACTTAGTACTTAAATAAACAACGAACATAGATCTATTTATCAAATATATCAATAAAACTAAATAAAAGATTATTTATAGATATCAATCGTTTTTATCGATTAATAACGACATTAAATCTTACCGATTTATTAATTACAAGTCCAGGTATTTATCAATATTTATCGATATTCTATTATCGTTATTAATTTTGGTGGACACGCGTGTGGCAGAATTTCATTGATTAGACACATGCAGGTGAACTGACGATGTTTTTCTTCCCCTGATGAATTTTCATGTGCTTAATTTGTGTTTATAATTCATCTCGTGCTCGGCGGTGAAGGAAAACATCGTGCGGAAACCTGCATGTGTCTAATTTCAACGAAATTCTGCCACATTTGTATTCCACCAACCCGCATTGGAGCAGCGTGGTGGAATATGCTCCAAACCTTCTCCTCAAGGGAGAGGAGGTCTTAGCCCAGCAGCAGGGAAATTTACAGGCTGCTAATGTAAGTTTGAACCCTAATGAACGACATAGGTTACTTTTTTATTTCTAAGCTAACACCTATCGACCAACGAATAAAACGCAACCGCAGCCGCTGGCGATAACTAGTATACAACCCCTACCCCCGTTAACCCATTTAATAATTTAAAATCAAATTTATAAAAACTCTTATAAAACTCTTACTTAGAAAGTGAGATTTTTTTGTGCTCCTTTGTAAACCTTTGTTTCTCATTTCAGCTTCCTAGGCTCTAGCTGACATTGCAAAAATTTACCTTTTTTTACACGCGATTCAATTTTTCAAGATCATTTTTTTTTGTAAATAACTTGTTTTTTTTTTTAATTCAAATGTCACTTGATTGAAAGAAAACAAGTTGTTTACAATGAGATGATTTTTGCGACCTTTAGCTTTGAATATCTTGAATTCTGTATGTTTAGTAAATATGTATATGTAATTACACAAAGCTAGGCAAAGTTCTCCTTCCCTCTTAAGGAGAAGGTTTGGAGTTTATTCCGCTGCGCTAATCTTAAGTCAATTGGTTGATCCACATACGGCAAGTCGAGACGTGCAGGTTTTTTTGAGATGAGTTGCTTGCACGGAATCTTTAGGTAATCTTTGTGTCCATGGAGCCATCTGAGGTCTCTCATATAAAATTTAACCCTCGATTATTAAGAATATAATTATTTATTTGGGAAAGAAACAATTAACAAATTATAATAAATTACAACAAATTCTAAATTTTGTTTCGACTAAGAATAAACACTAATAGTTAGTGCCGACAAGAAGACAACATAAAAATTAAACAAAAATCGTCAAAAAATCAGCAAAAACAATTTTAAATTTACTTTTAATTTAACTGTAAAATGGCTTCTATTAAAAAAAAAAGTATAGGTATTATCGTATTATATTTTAATGTACGTAATGTAAAAAAAATTACAATTTTCATTATATATTAAGCTTATACGACAAATAAATACATTTATAAAATAATTTGCATGTTGGTAGAACAAAACAATATTTTTTATACAATAATAGTATTGCCTAGGAATTTTATTATTATTTATATTACTCAAACGAAAGTTAGAGTCAACTAAGTTATAATGAATTTTATACAAATACATAAGATATATATATATATATGAAATAAATACTTAGACACGTGTTATTAGTATGATAAAATTGGTTAAAGATATGTGGTCATAATAACCTAATAAAATTCTTTATATTTTAATCATTTATTATATTTTTGCAGTTACTACTTTTAAAAATTCAATATTGTTTCAATAACTTAAATCAATATTGATTCTTTTTTTAAACCGTACAAATAATATAGGAAGGTAATATATCAATTAATCTCTGTTAAGGGTCCCATTCGAAAGGAGCCGCTTAATAAAAAAATATTGGTGAAACCTAACTAAGCCTAATTTTTTAAGCAAATATTTCCATTCACTCGCCAAGATCATTCTATTCTTAGTGGACGATAACCGATGATGAAACAGGGGCGTGCGGCCGCGCCTCCACGATAATGAACCTTTGCTCTTAGCTGCTGATTACACGCGTTTATAAGGCTTCGTTCTAACTGGACGGTTGGAAAGCTTCAATATAAACTCTGATCGTATCAAATCGATTTTGTATTGCCCGGTGAACGAAATCAATAAAAAGCTGCTTGAATCAGTCGAAAATTTGATCTGTTCAATCTTTCCCCAACGCACCCTAGGTCGCAACGCCCGTCTGGTTAGGTACCATCCAGTCATCACATATTGCATATAACGTACACAAGGGACATAGGCACAAGCTTCTTAGTTCCCAAAGTTGGTCGTGCATTGGCAATGTAAGGAACGGTTAAAATTTCTGAGAGTTAAACTTAAACTCGAAAAATAAAAATAATAAATTGAAAATATTAATTAATAGTTCAATCTGTTTAGCGGTAAGTATTATGGATATTATTTTTTTTTTATTTAGAAATAAATCGACTATTTCTACAGGTACTTTTTTAAAGGTTAAAAACGTTACTCAACTATAACGCAACGCAAACGCATTAGTCTTATTTATTTGCATATACCTTATGACAACCAAATACCAAAACGAGGTATTCTTCTAATATGTCTTTATGATTTGCAATATTATTAATGATAGCAAACTTTAAATTACAATAATGATGTACATGTAGATACATCTATTTTATTATGCCGTGTGCTATGACAATGGGATGGAACATTGTCGAAGTATAACAAAAGCGACAGTTCTCAATTCCATAAGACGAAAGACATCACTAATACGGATTTTCTCCGATATACGAATTCCCAAAATTTTACAATCATAAACAAAAAGGACATCAGCAATTTTGACGTATAATTGTTGCCATACACATAAATACGTAACACTATTAATAGGCAGAACGATTTTTTAATGTTTTTCCAGTGGAAAGAAAAAAATAATCATAATGATCTTCGAAGAACGCGGATATCATCTCAAATGTTAAAATAAATAATAAGAACAAGTTTTAAATACGAGTAATCTTTTCATTTATGTTGAAATCGTCTCGTTATTTGTAACCGGTATAACTGGTGACGGCTGCCGCGCCTCCACGCGGACCTATGGTCTCTACAGCTGATTGCGACTAAGGCTGAGTCCTAACGGAGCGGGTTAACCAATGATAACTTCGTCTTGTGTATTTATAAACATTTGTATCTACAAATATGTTTATTATTTACTACTCATTATAACTTTTTATCTTATGATGTAATTTACCACAAAAATTGCGAATTTTTATTGACTTTATTACTTTATAAATAACAATTGCCTTAAGTTGGTAGGGAGATCAATTTTTTTAATCGTTAGCATGTTCTTAATTATTGTTCGGTGACAAGTTTTGTACGATTTTATCTTTTTAATTTCATTTTAATTTTATACTTTCTGATTATTTGTGCCAAGAGGGCACAGATTATTTCGTACATTATACATTGTTCGTTTAACTAAGACATAGCTATTCGTCCTGCGTTAACCTTCAATTTAATATATTAAAATTTTTAAATTATAGTAAAGAAATGTATATACAAAATTGATCATAACCCGTCAATTTAAAACAACAATAAGTAACTGGCTTGACCGGCGGCTTCGCTAGCGTTGAATTTTTGTAACTGAGTTTATTTCATCCTTAAATTAAAAATGGCAATGATCGTTTTGCATAAAGTATCTTTCTAATGGTGAAAGAATTAATTTAAAATCAGTTCGATTTCAGAGTTTATCGATTATAAACAAACGAATCTTTTTTTTTTATAATATTATAGTGTAGACAATTAATTGGCAATGTCTTAGAAATGAAATCTGAATGATTTATTATATTGTACTAAATAATCATTTATATACTTACTGTTTTGATATTTTTCGTAAAAGCAGCACCATTTTGTGTCTTTACTCTGCTATTATCTGAAAAAAAAAATGTTAATTATATTATTGACAATTCAAGCTCTCGACCAATGATATAGCATCAATTCGATGTCAAATGTTGTTTTTTGTTTGAAAATCTATACAAATATTTTGATACAAGTACATGTGAAGGTACTTTTACACGAAGTAAACGCATAACCCTCCTCAGTAGCCTTGTAATCGAGTTAAATAACATATATAGGTATAATTAATCATAATATAGAGTTTAATTATTATTAAATCCGGGTTAATAGAAGCGACTTTGCACTTGTTTACAATTTATTTACTGAAAACAAGATACGATGTTGTTTCGGTTTTAAATACAAAATATTTAAACTAAGCTAATTATAATTTTATTATTCACGTAAATAGCATACGCGAGAAAGAGATAGCGATATTCTTTTCCAATTATACAGGGTTATTGGTAATTCGACGTATTCCCGTTAGGAGGTGAAGGAATACGTCGAATTACCAATAATCCTGTATAGATGAATAGTTTCGCACGCGTACATGCAATTTAAACAAAATTTCATTAAAAAAATCGTACTCGGCGTCTTGTGTAAATTGATTTTATTTGTTTGGTGTTTTGATGTGCCCTGTTTGTTATAATAAAATCGTTTCTTATGTACATAAATTGCGTCATACATGATATGATGTATAATTCATCTTCTGCTCAAACATCAAGACTGATTTGCGGTGTTGCTACTCGAAAATTAGGGGAGCAGTATTATTACATAGTGCTCGCTAGTGACAAAATATATTTATCCGTGATTAGAAGCATCGAAGATTGCCATCGTACTGATAATTATATTATTGTATATCATTCTGACTATGTATGTCTCAGATTTTAGATAGAAGTGAGTGACCTTGATAGAAAATCGCCTTTTATTTTGATCTAATATATCATTTTTAATTTATTCGATGTTTTATAATAATATAAAACAACAAACAATAAATGATATATTAAAATGGATTAAAAAATACTAATAATAGTTGTTGAAATGTTGTTGAAATGTGACGTCATAACAACAACAACAAGAAAACACGTACATAGCAATTGTAGCAAGAGATATTACAAGGGGCCAAATCAACTAACAAATTCTCACTTTATCGCAATCGAATCGAAATGTTATCGTTGCCGTGTAGTAGTTTCCTATTCTACTAATACAATGATCTAGTTTCGGTTTGACAAAAATTGGATCGGAATAGGATGTAGACTGTATCATTACCGTTTTAAATTAGTAAAATTGGTCTCCAGGAAGATCTTCATAAACTAGGCAATACATTCTAATACTAGCAATTTTAATATAGAGCTGAGTTGGTTCAATGGTTAAAACCTATCTATGTGAGCCGAAGATCTCGGCGATACAGGCAAGCTGCATGTGTTGGTAGGAAATAAAACTGCCAAATCTCCATTGCAGCAGCGTGCAGTATATCCTATAAAACCTCTCCACAAAAGCAGAGAAATCTAACAGGAAAGGAAAAAGTCCTAACAACCTGTAGTTCTCCTTAAATTATTTAAGCTGTTAGGTTACTGGCGAGACAGTCAAACAATGCCATAGCTGGTCATGATGGATTTTTGCGAAAGCTATCTATCTCGTCTACGAGATAGATCACGGGTTCTGAATGGTGATTCTACGAAAGGCAAAAAATAGTATAAAGTAAAAGAATACAAAAAAGTAAAGAAACAACTTCTCACAGAAACGTTTTTAATTTAAGGAAAAATCCGATTTCACCAGCATCATAGCAACTTAAGCAGAATATTAATCTGATCAAAAGCCTGCATCTATAGTAAAGGGAAGGACATCTAATATCCTGTAGATCTCCCACTCCTTAGCCTAGTAGCAAGACATGATAGCATAGCATGGTCATGATAGCATAGGGCCCTCACTACTCTCGAATCGAACAAAAACAGTTGTATTTATAGACAGACACCAGAAGCTTGAAACTGCTGCTTGAAGATGATTTCTAAAATAATGCATACAATGTTTTTCTGGAAGACTTAAAAGTTTTAATCTACTTAGCTGTGATTAAAATGTGCTATATTTGTAACGAATCGATCGGAACCGGTGCCTACTCTGAACTGCATTGTTTTGCTATTAAAATGATTAATAAATAAAAAAGCACCCAAAAATACGCCCTGTGAAACGCTTTTATGTGCAGTAGATCCAGATAACCACTCGTTATAGGCAATTTTGTATTTGGGCTAAATCAGATTCATTTTATTATTATTATTGTTTATTATTAGATTTCTTTAAGACAAACATATTTCGCTTGCGTTTAATTTTGATTATACATGCCGCGTTTAGATTAAGCATGCCTGTTTACTCAGTTTGGTATGTCGTTGCATAACTTATAAGTGTGACCTTCCTCAATAAACACGCAATGTATGTTAGAAATCACTCAATTAAGTTATAAACATTGTAGGTGTCATAGTATGTTGTATTAACTTAACTTAATATATGTATATAAATACTTACATATATGAAAGATACTTATTTGATGCTACGCCAGAGAGCAGAGCCGCAGTTGCCTTTTTTATGTTTTTTTTCTCGCTGGAAAACGCGTTACGCGCTTCCCTCACGTGATGGAAAGTGGGGGTGTGTGGGACTCCCCAGAGCCCCGGACGCCGAGTGCGCCCAGGTACGCCGGGTTTACCCACTAAAAAACCAGCGGTACCCTCTCCGTCTTTCGGCGGGCGCCACGGGATCGCTAGAGCCGCAGTTGCCTAGGTTAAGCCTCGGGACGGTCCAATAATAAATTACTGAGTTTCCCTATCGCGAAATTTTCATTACTAGCCCGGAGGCTACAGTTAAAGTCTTTGTTAAATACAGTATAATAAATTAAAATAAATACAATTAAGACGAAGCTTAGCTTATTACGGCCACCAACCCGCATTAGAGCACCGTTGTGCAATATGCTCCCAACCTTCTCCTCAAAGGGAGAGGAGACCTTAGCTCAGCTGTGGGAAATTTACAGGCTGTCAATGTTGTCGTTGTTAGCTTAAGGTGTTAAAAATACACGTAATACAAAAATAATGATCTAAATCGGACTCGAAACACGTGAGATTATTATTCAATTATTTTTAGATCTTTCACAAGTTGACAACTTCCCGTGTCATCTCGCTTTGGTCTTGATCAAATTAAATCAGCGTCGAAGATTACACTAGGAAGTGGACTATCAAAATGCATTCAACACGTAACGTGCAATGGAGATGTGTAAATATATCTATAATAATATATATCGGACTTTGATTGTAAATAAGTGATAAGATTATATAATAATATTACATAAACATCGTAATGTGTCATGAGATGCATTAAACTTTAAGTATGTGAAATATTAAGCATTCCTTACATCACCAATGCGCTACTAACCATGGCAACTATGATGCTATGTCCTTGTGCCTGTTAATTGTTATACTGCCTGGCAAAAAAACATTGAGGCACTATATAACAACGACAAAAACAGCACGTCTATTTTTTTAATTAACAATAATATTATAAATTAAATAAAAAACAAATCGAAAGGTACTATGTCATACAAGAGCACAAACACTGGTTGAATTACGTCCCAAAGAAAATTGGGCAAATTTTAATCGGAACCAATTTTATTAACGCGATACTTGTTTGATTAAAATAGATACTGTAATGTAAAGTGGAGTTAGATTGTAACCAGAACTGTTTAAAACCTGATTTAAATACAGATTATATATACGTTGAGTGAAATATTTCTAAAGTGTCCCAATTTACTTGGTGGTAGGGCGTTGTGTAAGCCCGCCTGGGTAGGTACCACCCACTCATCAGATATTCTACCGCCAAATAGCAGTACTTAATATTGTTGTATTCCCGTTTGAAGGGTGAGTGAGCCAGCATAACTACAGGCACAATGGACATAACATCTTAGTTGGTTAATATTTCTTACAGCGCCATTGGCTATGGGCGGTAGTGACCACTTACCATCAGGTGACCTATTTGTTCGTCCGCCTACCGATATCATAATATATATATTGTAAGCCGACTTTTATTTAATGTTTTAAATTATTATTTTTTCAATTTATATTTATATTTTTATTAACAATAAAATATTATTGATTGCCGGTAATTATATTTTGTTAATGGCAACAAAATGTGTGCGGAAAAGGAGGATACGGTAATTTGATTCATTCGGTTTTGAGCGTTGAAGGAAAAACAAAAGAAATAAAAAAAGAGAAAAATGTAAAGTGAAGGGGAAAATAAATAAAGTGATTGTGATGTTTACGGAGTTTTATTTTGGACATATTTTGTTAAGTTTGTAAGTAACAGGAGTACAGGGCAGGATGATGTAGAGAGCTGTCAGTGTCAAATGGCAATAAATGTGAAAATTTGGATGGATGTTTTTTACTTAATCACGCCAGAACGGTTGAACGGATCCGAATGAAATTTGGCAGAGAGGATAGATTATAGTCTGGAATATAATATACATTGGATTTTATCCGAAAAAAAAAAACCGTTAGCAAAAACTAGTTTTTTAATAATTTTTAAATACTATACCACGGAATAAACTCCATGGATAATTTCTATCATAATCTGCTTTCAACACCAATGCAGAGAAGAAATTATATTATCATACGTTTTGAATGTAACGATTATAACTTATACTTTTTTTATAAATACTATTCGTGAAAAGGAATAATAATTATTTAAACTATATTATTAAGCAGTTTACGCACAGTATATTTTCTACAATATCTATTTATTATTGTACTTGTAAACCTTGAACGTATTTTGCACTTTCTATTATCTTATTTCAGTTTTATCAGTCGAGGTATAAATTTAAATATAAATTATCCAATTTATTCAAATATTTTTCTGACATTACCGCATAGCTTAGATTCAAAAGGTAATATCAAAACAGTATTTGTCATTGAAAATACATGCATACTGTCAAATAACGAACTTCGATGCTAAAAATATTTTTTTAAAACGTCGTGACCTTGGAGTTTCTTTGACATTCATATCAATTTATTCTAACCATCAGATAATACCGGAAACATAGTTCTAAGTAGCGACAACTTCGTTATCACAAATGTTAGTAATATAGAAAAACGAAAAGTTAAAGGTAAATTATAGTAGTTATTTTATTATATTACAGACACATCAGGGTGTAAGACTGTTTGCTTGCCTATTTTATAAATAAAAAAACCCGGGCTCAAAGAATCTACAGTCTCATTTAAATTAACCATAGACAACAATTTAGTTGATATCAATAGTCGTCAGCATTAGAAACACAATAATTTATGTTATTATTGTCGGTCATTAACAGTAGTCTTCTGTAGGTATGTTCTATCGATCAATTAAAATGCAGATTAAAGTTTGTTAATTTGACGTTGACATTTCAAAAACTGAACATAAATATTTAAATTAAGTCATAATACACAAAAATCATTTAAAAATTAATGAAGCCTTGAACATGCTACAAATACCTACAAGCCAAACGTATATTTTGGATATCACGTCACATTCTAAAGGGGTTAGAGCGATATGGACTACAGACATAACTAATATTATTGTTCACGCTGCCTATATCAGTGACGACATATTTACGCACTAGATAATATGATTTTGTTTTCATGTCAGTTGATCTTTGTGTCGCTTTTATTCGTAATATTTAATTTATTTACTTTATGCACGTATATGTATTTATAAATATATCAAAAAGGCGCGAAATCTGACTTTTACTCAAGTATCAAAAATACGGTTGAAATAAATAAATATATTGTTAAATATACCCTATATTTTTTTAATGTATACCTACATTATTCCGATTTAGATAAATACGGGAGTTTTTTTTTTAATTTATTGATTGTAAACAACAAAATAAATTTTAAGTAATTTTTATTGAAGTCGTATTTTATAATGAATTCAATAGCGTTAGTTACCTATCTATATTAACACGTTTTATATCTAAACAACAGATAATATATATTGAATGTCAAAAACAGGAAAACTGGGTCGTCGATCTACAATTTTATTTTCACTTTATATACGTATCAGCTGATTAAATATAACGTATTAAAATTTATAATTATTTTACGTTTTTACGTTATAAGACCAAATGCATATTCTTAGTTCTATTCAATATACTATGTCTATCTATAAGATTCTAATTGTAACGGAAAGATGAAAGATAATACTTTATTTTTGACAAAACAAAAAACAGAAAACGCTTCAAAATGACGTTTATTTAAGATGAATCGATAATGAATTAAGAAGTGTGACTAAATATTACGACTATTGTTGCTTAACCGTAAAAAAATAAAAATAATTAAATGTCATGCAATTTAGTATGTGTTACAGAAGCGAAATCCTGTTGTATTAAAATTTGACCTTGAGATGTCACTTTGGTCTTGTCCAAGGAAGATGCTTCAATAACAACGGTTTCTGAATCCATGGTAAGCATAATTGAGTTTGCATGTGCTTAATTTTTTTTTTATAATTCGTTTCGTACATATTTCGGACGAAATTCTGCAACATGCATATTCACCAAACCTATGTGGTTTGGTGAATATGCATGTAGAGGACATTTACTGACTACCTTCCGGTATAATTAATTTTGTCCCAAGAAACACTATGTATGCATGTGTCCCAAGGAATTATTACGAGAGAAAACGCTCAATTATTAATGAAATACTTTCAAAACTATGTTTTTGCATCTATATAATATTATTTCTACTACGTCTAAACTACAATCCAAAAATCTACAATAACTGCATTGTTTCTACGCATTTTTTGAGATATGTATTTTATTTTAATAATTATAAGACATTTTATTTCTAATCTGTTTTTTATTGAATTGAGATAATAAAAAAACTGTCATTGTAAACACGAATCAGCTGATTTTAACCGTCGCCATTTTTAAAATCTGTTCAGGAACAACTTTCGTTACTAAACAAACCAGTTCGTTTAATCGATTATTATAAGTGTATCCCTTCACTCAGACTCAAATTATTTTATATAACAACGACTACACCCAGCTTCACACGTCTCTTATTTATTCAGTAATGGAATAAATACTTGTTTAAAATATAGTTTTTTTAAGATAGTCAAGTTACAATTAGTTTTTTTAATATATTTTTCAAATTATTGTGGCTTTTTTTAATCATTTGTCAATTATTGAACGAAATGTTTGATTGTGTGGTTTCTACTATTAATACGAGTAATTTGACGTACAATTTACTTTTTAACCTATATCTTTATCTCATTTAACATACATAGATACAAAATTAATAAAAAATAATTCTCAATTTCCTATTGAAGATTTATTATTGTTCTGTGGAGATGTTTATTACTTATTTATTGTAATTAAAAGCAAAACAAATAGAAAATCAAATACAACACAAGCTCGTAATAAGTATTTACTATTAATTTTCATTCGTAAAATATATGTACTAATTTTTCCAACATCAATGTATTACGTAAATGTTTTTTTTTTTAAATATTTTTACATGTCGATCGTTTGATATATTATATTATCAATCGCAAAAATCATAACAAACTAAACGACATTTATAGATTAAAAATATTCAAGCAATACTAGACCTTGTGACGTGTCGGTCTGTCAAATGAAAAAAAAAAAGAAAATACTTACCATAAAAAATACACCACTATTGACCGATTTCAATGCTCTGTTAACACTATAGGATATAAAGACGTGTTGTATTGGATCCAGTTGGCGATAAACTACTTTATTTCACAAGAAGAAAACTACGTAATCGTATCGTGATAGCTAGGTATACGTTGATTGCTTTGACGTTTAAAGTTAATAACGATTATGGAAATTACCTTCTACATTAATTTAATTTCATTTTATTTGTTATTTTCATATATTATTTGTTAATTATTAATTAAACAGAAGAGAAATAAAGGATCATAATTTGTTGAATAAAGTTTATTCTAAGGGAAGAACGGTTCTAAAAAATCACAAATGTTTATTATTATTGGTATCTTATTGGTATAACGAATATATAATTTCTGTAAAGGTTTATGCATATATTTGTATTTCAATCAAAATCTAAATAAAATAATCTAGGCAGGATAATTTATACTAAAAAAATTTTTATCGACAATAGCTTAGCTTTGAAGAGTGAACTAATAAGGCGTAGACAAGTTATTTGATAGTTATATTTTGTCCCAAATATTAATAAGTAAATAACACCCAAATATTTCTCTCGGTGTTTAAATCGAAAATATTAACATATGTATGTACTTATTTACTTTTATGGAAGTTAGGCGAAACCAAAAGGAGGTTACATGATTACAGCAGTAACGGACATATGTTTGTATGTAAAACTGTTCGCGCGTATCTTCTAACTACCTACATCATGAAATTAAATTAAATAAGTACACAAAAGTGATAATTTTCTTTCTTTCTTACTTTTCTGTCTTCGTCATACTGTAATAACATAATAAGCCGTAAATATAGCCGTATATTATTTGTGTGTGTCTTGCTCCATCTCCTAAGCATATGTACCTACATATATATTTATGTGCTTCTAATCCCCAAAACGGAATGAATTTTGCACTGCAATAGTGATAAATATGATATTATTAATAGTAGCTGTAGTTGATTAAAACATGGTTTAGAATGAATACAGCTGCACTCTGAAATTAAAATAGGATGTACCGTTACATTTATGACATTAGAATATACATTTAAAGTGTATATAAACAATATATAAAACACTATTATTTTATTTTCTTTACATTCAATAAAATTTTAAATTTCACGATGATTAGGCGCTGTTATCTTTGACAAAAATCAGTATTAATCGGTAGCTATGACGTCAATTACTTATATATTTTATATGCGCTGTTGCAGTTTATCTACCTATATAGTCGAATGTAATTATGTAGATATGAGAAAAATCACACATACATTCCCAAGAAGTTCCCAAGAAGAATTAGAATGACTTTATACTTTTACTTGGTGGTAGGGCTTTGTGCAAGCTCGTCTAGGTAGGTACCACCCACTAATCTATTCTATATATATATATACATATATCTATTCTACCGCCAAATAGCAGTACTCAATATTGTTGTGTTCCGGTTTGAAGAGTGAGTGAGCCAGTGTAACTACAGGCACAAGGGATATAACATCTTAGTTCCCAACGTTAGTGGCGCATTGGCGATGTAAGGAATGTTTAATATTTCATACGGCGCCGTTGTCTATGGGCGATTTTCTCGTCCGCCTACCTATATCATAAAAAAAAACCGTAAATGTCAATATATGCTGTTAACTAAGTTATGTAAATAGTTTTAAATACAATCTTTAAGGCAAACACCTGACGAACATTTATTATTAGTATTTTATTTAAATTATAAATAAAAAATATATATTTTATCGATTGAAAGCTATAAAATACAGCTGTGAGTACTGTAACGGCATAAGGACGGCGAGGAACCCGTAACACAAGTTTTTACTTAGTACGGACTCCTTTTACCCTTCCCCTTTTTTTGTGTAGTTTTAATAAAATGTTTGTAGTTTAGAAGAGAGGTGATCAGGTGGTTTGGAATGTAAACTCTTTGAATGTGGTGCATTCATCAATATATTCATATTTTTGAAGGTATTCATGCAGGCAGAACGCCCATCTAGACGAAGGTTGACACCAGGATGTTGCGAAAAATCTGATCGGTGTTGGTCAAAGCTAGACAAATTATATTTGAAAAAAGAATAATATTTCCTTATTACTTTTTAAAAATGTTTTTTTTTTTTTTTTTATTTCATGAAATAGAATATTTGTAAATTTCAAGATTATAAAAACGAATTGTCTGAACTCAAAACATTTTATTTTTACTAATCTACATGTATACCTTTTTATTGATCAAAGCGAGCACGTATCTCGTCATAGGCACAAGACAAAACAATATTCCTCATTCTTGCGGAGATAATACTGCAACCATTACGTAAAAAAATGGCAAATAAACAATCTCAAATCAGTAGATAAGTACCTACATAGTAACCCTGACTTTGAAACCTTACGTCAACGTCAGAAGCCATAGATAAATAATGAGGAAGAATAGAAAATACATAACGAGGTTTTCTTGTTGTTTACGTTCAAAAATAAAGTTGATAAAAATATCTCAAGATATGATTTAATAAATTCAGTACGTATGTTGTAACAGCATTTGAGTCTCTCTTTAAGATATCCATCATGAATTTCCATTTTATTTTTTAAGTTATCGTGAACTGCCTTTGACTGCCTCGTTAGTCTAGGCTACATATAAGGCCGCAGGTTCCAAGGTTGGGTTCAAATCCCAGATCAGCCCGCTAAAGTTACTGGGTTTTTCTACATCATTTCTCAGTAACAGTCTGAAGTCTGGAAGTTAAAAGTGTGTAGAATTCCGTGCCATGGAAAGTAAAGCCGTTGGTCCTGCACCTGGAGTCTTCCCTGTCGTGTCAGATTTTCCGTCCCGTCGGATTATAAGAGTGAGGGAATACAGAGTACACCTGTGTTTGAGAACAGTCTTGTGCACTAAAATATATCCTGCGTAGTTGACTGGTCTTCTTTGAGGTTGGACACCGTAGCCGGAACCGGTCAGGACGACGACCATCGTATTATATAAACAAATTGTATACGAAGTAAATTAACTTTGTATTGCAATAAAAAATACCCCGTCGGGGTTGCTATCACACAAACAACACCTATTCCGCCTATTCCGGTGTTCTGCTTGAAAGGTGAGTGAGCCAGTGTAGCTACAGGTACAAGAGACATAATATCTTAGTTCCCAATGTTGGTAGTGCATTGTTCATGCAAGTAATGTTTCATATTTCTTATAGTGCCAATGTATATAGGTGGTGATGACCACTTACCATCAGATGGCCTATCTTCTCGTCCACCAATACTAAAAACTTAATATTGATGTGTTTCGGTTTGAATGGTTAGTGAACCAGTGTAACAACTACAAGTACAAGGGACATAACATCTTAGTTTTGAAATTGGTGGCGCATTGGCAATGTATTAAATATTTCTTACAGTGTTTCTAACGTCTATAATAGATCATAGATTATTTATAAGTACTTACGTTTTCGAGGTATTTTTCAAAAAAAAAATACACTTATTGAATCTGTTTTTCTTGATTATCTGTGTTTATTGATAATAATATGTCAATAATATCGGCACTGGACTGTTTTTTTATCTTATCTCTTGGGTAAAGTGCAGGATGGTGAAATGGTCCACTACCTTGTTTATATATGTAACCTAAGTATCTATAAATAATCGTAGTTATACAATGCATTGAATTCTATCTATTGAACCACAATATTTTAAAATCATGTCACGGAAAAAATAAAACGATATTTGCTATCTATTGCTAAAACGTACTGAAGAAGTAACATTACAGGGCGCACTTCACTATACAATGTAGTATGTTGTATAAAACAAAATCGCTTCCCGCTGTCTGTCTGTCCCTATGTTTGCATCTACGCTTGAATCTACGCAATCTTTTAAATAGATAGAGTGATTCAAGAGGAAGGTTTATATGTTTATAGAGAAACACTGATAATTTTAGAGGTTTCAAATGTAATGTCGTGAATAAACACATTTTTTGCGTTTACATTGCAAACGCTCGCTGAACCCTACTAGATAGATCAAAATAATGTACAGTATTATAAACATTAAATAGATCTACAAAAAAAACCGCAACGGTATATGTCTATCTATTAGGGCTAACCCACAATAAACATTTTTAATCATTTACTTTTTACGAGAAATAATGGCTTATTTACGAATGATGATTGATTTTAAGCACTCCAGCATTAATCCATATCCAATGCAAGTCCTTAAATACATTTTGCACTTAATATAGTACTAATAAGGCCCTTTACAGCAGCAGATTTTGAATGCAGGGACATAGCGGTTTGTTGGACGTTGTATATAAAGACTAGAGTCTATTTAGTATCAGCATTGCATCCGTTCGAAGCCGGCGGGTCGCTAGTAATAGTTATATAATTAATATGAGATACATAGGTAGTGTGAGTTGGCTAGGTTAGTAATTACGTTTAAAGCGAAAACAAAACGTACGAAAACATAAGAAATTAATTTTAGGATCGTTTCATATATGTATAGAATAAGCTATAGAATAACAAAAAGTAAAAGATAAAAGATATATACAGTAGATAGATAGTTAAGCAGTATAACACGGTAACAACTAAAATATTTTCATCTGTTTTTAGTATTTTGTTATTTACAGGCAAAGTATGTACTTAAAAATCAGTCTAGTATTTTCAATCTTTAGTATTTTGTAGTTACTTTTTATTAGTCGAGATAGGTATCTCAGTTGGTAAAAACATTATTTTAATGGTAGTTAGTGGTTACATACCCTGGTAAGAGTCACCGCAGTTTCATATACTCAAGGTGTTTAAATTTCGTCTTTGATTAATTGAAGCGTTTGATTTGTAAATACTCAAGGAAAATATATTATATGTAAATATATTTAATCTAAATTAATCGTTTAAGGTCCTGCGACGACCTACGCGGTGAAATACCATTCATAGTAAGATTTAAACCAAGCTCTGTATCCAGCTTAAGCCGTTCAATAGGTTTTGATCGGTTTATTCATAAATAACGAAACACAATGGATTGTATTTGTAAAGGACGGCACCTGTCGCGTCTCAACGATTGTGTGAAGCCGTTAAAGGAATAACTGAAGGAATTTATGTCCAATAATATCCTTTTACAGCGGCGGTCCATCTGTTTCTCGTAAACGGGATACATTTAAAATCTATAGTTACTTTTTATAACAATTATACACTATGATAATGTGAACTTGTTTATGTTACGGTTAAAAAAAAACGAAATAATTTAATCACTTGTTTGTGTTGAATTAATTGTAGGTTAAATCTTGTTCGTTGTCTGATTCAAGGTTATTATATAATAAGACAAATTAAATATTAAAGTTGCTTTAACCCTGTTAAGCTATGAATTACAATGCAAAGTATCAAATGAGTATTATTTATATTAAAAAAGTTAATATACAGTAATGTCGTCCGGTCGGGTTCAGTCACGGCGGTCAATCTTGTGGGAGACCATCCGCAGTGTGTGTGCAAATACAGGTGAACTCTTTATTCCGTCACTCTCATATCCGATGGGACGGCAAACCTAACACGACCGGAAAGAGTTCGGGAGAGAGTGAACTTCCTACTATCTGACTTCGGGCCGAATACAATGTCTTTTTTTTTAAATATTTTTCTGTTTCATTTAATGTAACGTGTAAGCCAGGCATTGGCAGGGTCGCAAGTTTAGATCCGACTTAAAAAACCACCTTGATCGACAATGTTTACCTATCCGACAGGGTGCGTAATGCAAATCAAATAAGTATAACTGAGAGTGTCCTGCGTTTTGCTTTGCCCTGTGTTCAATATTATTTTGCATACATAAATAAAATTTAAAACATGACAGCGTCACTTGGGATGATGTAAGGATTCGAACGATAAATACCCAATACATTCAAATCTATTTAGTCGTTTAAAATGTACATGAATATGAACTCCGAAAACAATAAACTCTTTTTGGGCTGTCGTGTAAAAATCTTCTCCTTCATTAGTAATACTGTACCTGAAAATATTTAAGTGAATCTGAGATGGCCCAATGGTTAGAGCGCGTGCATCTTAACGATGATTGCGGGTTCAAACCCAAGAAGCCACAGCTGAATTTTCATGTTAATTTGTGGATATAGTTTATCTCGTGCTCAGCGTTGAAGTAGACATTGTCAACATCTGTATATGTCAAATTTCGATGTAAAAATGCTAAATATTTATCCACCAGCATTGGATCAGCGTGTAAGCTCCTTCAACTTTCACCTCGGAAGGTAGGTGCCTCGACCCAGTCGAGGAATATTTACAAGCTGTTAATATAACTACTTTATGTAGGTATGACATTATTTTCGCTAATTTCATACCAAATACAATTCCCGTAAAATTCGTGGTCACCGAAGCCACTCCTACGCATATTCATATGGACCGAGTTATTTGTTAAACACTATAACACAGAAGACATAATCCACAGATAAAGAAAGTTCTATTTTCATGTCCGTTATCACATAGAACAAGGAGATTAACCGATCTATAAGCGGTTACATCTGTAGAACAATAAACGTGTTAAAACAATGATCACCTTGCAAGTAATAAGGCGCCGGTAATACAACAATCTAAGATTCAATTCTGATCATTCGCCTGCTGTCGAGTCATTTATATTTACACTGTGATGCTCGATTTTTCCCTCTCTGTGATGCTATATTACAATATCGTTTCAGGTTGAGCACTATAATGCTCAGTTTAATTCACTTACTTATGTAATGTTCGAATTTGAACTGCTATGATATACGAATGCTCTCGGTAAAAGACCGTCCCAAGGTTTGTAAATATAAGGTTATAGGTAGGCTAAAAATGGGCTAAAAATGGGCTAACTAATGGTAAGTATGTGGTAAGTGGTCATCGTCATAATCGCCCATACATTTAAGCTGTAAGCAATTCCTTATGTTATCAATACGCCACCAACCAGGCGCCGAGGTCGCAGACGTTGTCGAAGGCGGTGAGGAAGGCGGGGTCGGGGTGCCCCCACGCGCGCACTGATTCGTACGCTCAGGGAGGGCTCCCTGTGTCCCCTTGTGCCTGTAATTACACTGGCTTATTCATTCTTGAAACCAGAACTCCAGAACCAAGTGTAGCTGCTTGTTAGTAGAATATATGACGAGTGGGTATTGCATACCTAGATGGGCTGCACAAAGCCCTACCAAGTGCAATACGTTAAGGTTAAGGAGTTACTTATGCTTCTTAAAGTTGAGTTATAATGTACCGAAGGCGATCACGTACGACCATGTGTTCTATTTGTCTGTCTGTCTTTCAAAAACAAATAAATATAATTAATTCCGTAATTTTGAAACACAATGTCGATACACATGTCAACGTCAAACTTATAAAAGAATTAAACCACGCTTTCAGAATATTTATAGACCCTCGGTAAATCTATATAGTTCTTTTCTCAGCAGGGGGACTTTCATGGTTTCTTTGGGGGTTCCCATATAGCTGCAACTGTAGTTTAGTTAACATGTGACGCGTTGATCTAATGGCTACAAATAAGACCGCAAAACCAAAGGTCCTGGGTTCAAATCTCAGGTCACGCCGAGTAAAAGTTATTGGGTTTCTCTATACAATTTCTCAGTAACCGTCTGGAGGCTGTCTGATGTCGGAACAGGGTGGTGGCGTATTTGCCGACCCGTCGGATTATGAGAGTGAGGGGTTGAGAGTCGCCCTTGAGATTGGCCGCTGTGGCCGTAATCGATCAGGACGACATTATTACTAGTTAACATGTGGCAGAATTTCATCGGCCATTAGCAGTTCTTCTCACGATGCCTTCGATCGAATAATAATGAAATACATCACATTTCAATAATTATTAATAATTATATATTTTTTTTTTATAAGAGGCAGAACAAAAAACTCATAATAAATACCTAGGATTGGTAAAATTGAAATGAATTAATTTACAACAAATAAAACATCTACAAACGTCATATATACTTTCGTTAAATTGATATATTTTCAAATAATTTTACAAGTATCCCTGACTATAGAACAGAATCAAATAATTTTAAAAAACATTACCTATACAATAAATTAGTCTAAAAGTATTTTCAAATGTCACAGCATTGTCAAAATATTTTTTTACAAATAACAGGGAAAGGCTTTATTAGACTTTAAAGATAATTATTTCTTAACTATTACAAACATTTGGAAGCGTTAAATATGTGTAAGGAATAAGCGCATCAATTGTATTTTGTTTAAGAACTAGGCGTAAAATTGCAAATTGAAAACGATCGTATCAATTCCGATGGTCACTCGCATCGATCTAATATCTTTAAAGATAAAAATGTTTTCATAAACGTATCTCCCTTGTCCATTCTTTGAATATCAAAGATCCCTTTAAGATGGAGATGCGCAGTACAATACAAGAAATGTATATAAAGGTAGGGCACGCTTTATATTCCGCTATTTCATTTGATATTTCTGCAAGATAACTTGAAAACGTTTTCATAACTTTAAACAGTTTGAAGCATTAAGATATGCATTTCTCGACCTACAGGTGAGCATCACTTACAATATTTTGATTGGTGCCAGTTTCTTAAAGCTCCTTTTTTTAATTTGATTATTTTTTACTGATTAATTCTTAAATGTGAGTCTGTTTTGGGTGTGTTTCTATTGGTTTATATTTCTATTGGTAACATTGCTCTCAATTCGGACACGACGGTTATTTGGAAATAAAAGCATTTACTTACGATTAAGAGAACAATGGACCAGAATATATATCTTATAAGATAAATCTTCCTGCTCTTCATTTTTTTTTTAAATAATATATACTTATTCTCTGTCTAAATACTACCATTCTTTTGGAAATACCTCACAGCGTAGAAGAAAAGAAACGCAGTGATAATAACAATGTATTATCGAATCTGCTAAAGAGAGGCGTAGCTAGGAAATAGATTTCTAATTTCCATGCATATCCTAAAAAAATATTTGCACATTGAGTATTATGTATTATAATCAAAACTTTATCATTATTGTATTTAGAAATAAACTATAGAATTGTTTTTTTGTAAATGTTTGTCAACCGATAATAATGGCTTAGTGATCTAGTGCTTAGTGATACTATAAATAAAAGCCAAGCGAAGATATTGCGGCAATTAGAAGCGCACATAGGGCACAAAAACATAGCACCTGAAAAGTAAACGTCCACCCGCACAATGTTCGACAACATTAAAATAATGATAATTAAAACAAAGAACATAGCGCTTTACGTTTTACCCCCTTAGGGGTCAGTTTCGTAAAATCCGTTCTTAGCGGATGTGTACTCCTAAAAGGAACCTAACTGCCAAATTTCAAGTTTTTAGGTGTTTTAGTTTCTGAGATTTCGTGATTAATCAGGGAGTGATATTCGCTTTTATATATGTATATAGATTACGTGTCATGTACGCGTAAGCTGATATCTACCTTCGTGCTACGTCTGCCGATCATCCCTAACTAATAGTGTCTCCTGCACGCTATTTCACTCTGTTCCTTACATGCCGGAAGTTTAGCGTCGTGTACAGTTAGCAGTGAAATGTATTTAATAGTGTTTTATAAGCAGTTTCCTCATTAACAATTTTATTATTTGTACAGGAATATAACCGTCGTGACGGTATGCGCTCTGGCGGCGCTGGTGTCGGCGCAGGTGACGTTCAGCCGCGACTGGTCGGGTGGGAAGCGGTCACCGCCCGCCATGTTTGACTGTGGACAGTTCGCGCGCCTTTGTCGTCATTTTCTTGTAAGAAGTAAATACATTGAATCTGTACAAAATCTTTAAATTACCAATACATAAATTACAAAAATAACAAAGAAAAGTATTCAAAAACATATATTTAATAACTATATAAAAAACTACTTTTTATTTAATCCTTGTATTATTTCCAGTAAACTGGAGATAAAGATTCTGTTCTAACAGAGAAGTTTTATAAGAAGTTAAAGATAAACTTATATAATATCTGCTTTTTATTCTAGCACGAATTGAGGCAAGGGTTATCAGAGGACAAGCTGATCAAACATCGTCGACAACCAGTGGAACCAGAGGACATAGCAGTCACTTATGAAGACGAAAAGTAAAAGAAATGAAATCAAACTACAATCATGAAATGTCTAAAATGTGAAATGTTGAAATTTGTATTATATCATGTAATCAACTGTATGTAAACATTATTGAAATCTTTCAAAAGCAAATGTTTGAAATTCACTTGTGTTATAACAACATGCTGGTTAGATAACATAATAATCTATATTCATAAATAAGGAGACGTTTTATTGTTCCCCAACTGAAAAAACTACTAAACCAGTAAACACAAAACTTATAACATAAAAGGCATCGCAATTCGGAGAAGGTTTTAGTATATAATAAACGGCCGACGCCGACAGTTTTGTCTAAAAGTTTATTTACTGTAAGGGGTCCGGCACCACACACACCATCGAGATTACCTAATCATAAATAATAAGGTGTCTCATCGACAATATTCCATATTTCTGATGATCAGAGCTGTAATAATCACACCTGTAAAGATAATTGCTGACAAAAAATGAATTTAATACATATGTTTGTAATTATTTTATTTCGATATGATATATAATAGGCTATTACATACAAAAAAAACACACACAATTATCAATTTATAGTTACACACCTATAAACAAACTCTGAGCAAATTGACGCGATATAATTGGTCGAGATCTTGAATAATGCTTGAATAATCATGATGGATTTGTGAAAAAATGGCGTTTTGAACGCCACGAAACTGTTATCAGAATTTTGGACGTAAAATTAAAGTTGGAATAATGTTGTATTATAAAGGTATAGTTATCATAAACTCTGAGTATTGCACAATATAGCTGAGTTATTAGCAAATCGCATGAAATACGTAAATCTAAGATTTGTTTATATTTAATCCTACTTCGATTGGAATAGCCTGTAATGTTGCCATGTTAAAAAAAAAATATATATTATGAGACAAAACAATTCAGACAGAGTAACTTAATTAAATATAAGATATGAATTATAAAGGGCTTAATAAAAAAAAAACAAATTGTTGAAATCTGTAATTTATTCTAATAATAAATTGATTTTATTTACAATTAAACATTTCATAGTTAAAATACAGTTATTGCAATACTAATCGACTTCACTATCGTTCATATAAAAAAAAACTTTACAATAAGTGATATAAAATATGTTAGTCTAAATATAATACTATTAATAAAAGATTTTTTTATTGGAAACATTGGAAAGGAGGGGTAAATCCTAAGCGAGCGTTGCCGCCAGCTGGAATAACGCGTTTTTGCAATTTCTATTACTAATATTATAAATACAAAATTTGAGTTTGTGAAATACTCAAGGGATTATCATGAAATTTGCGTACAAATTGTCGGGGAGTACAGAAGTGCTAAACACCTGCCCTCCACCTAACAAACGCGTGCGAAAACTACTCTTAATCTCTTAAACGGTGCGTCTTACGAAAATGTAATTACCTGCTCGTAAAATGCACAATATTTATTATTCAAATACATTCGACTCGAAAAATAAATGATTACGTTATCTTCCTTGGGATTTTGAAATGACAGTTAAGGTATCTTCTGTCAGTATGATACGTAGTTTCATTTCCTTTAATTTTAATCTATAAAGTCGATTCGATTCCCGAGTCGAGTTAAGTCGATTACGATTCCACGTCTTAAAAAATAGCGCCGATATATTTAGTTAATATAAGGCAAACATATTAATTATATTCAATTAAAAAGTTTAATTAATTAAAGTATGAATCGCATTTTCAAAACAATTTACAAGTGTGATAAATAACTTCTATTGTTTCGATGGTTAAAATTTAAGTACATTAAATTCTATCAATATCCAATAACAAAGCATTAAATGTATTAAGTATAATTTTTTTTTATATTACGTCATTATAAATATATATTTTTTAAATAATCAAATGAGCTTCACAGCTGAACACATTGCAATAAAATTTGGTGAATTAATAGTCTTATTTATTATAATAGATTAAGATTTCGTATGAAAATACCCAGTGAAAACACTGGTTTATAAAGGCTCTCATTAATTTTGTAAATCTTTTGTAATTTCATACTAAATTTTCTCGCGGAACACATTAAAGTGGCTTTGTGATGGGTTTACTTCGTTCCTTTTTTTTAAAGAAAGAAAATATTTTATTTATAGTTTTTTTATGATACAATGAGTAAGTCGTTTTAATTACTAATTTAAAATTGCTACAAGCAAAGACCGAATTCGACATTTCGGTGCCATTGGGAGCATAACCAGCTCACGGATACAATATAACATATTTACGTCTCTTTGGAGGAACGAAGGACCAGGAGGCTGTCAATCGGCCGAAAGTGTACATACGTGAACTAGCCCCCACTACTTATACTATATCTAGCCTATCTGTGCTCACGACTCGTGCCGACTTATAATAATGTAATATTTGCATTGTGTACCAAGCTATGTCGACATCGTCAACAGTGGATGCATCACTAACACACAAGCATTATATATATACCAGTGATTACTATATACGTAATTCGTATCTGGATTTATTTCGTATGCATGTACGTAACCTAACATGCACTGCCAACCAGCGACACGTACTCGATAAAATAGAAATAAAGCTCGATTAACACCGAGTCCCGGTCGCACGAACACACCGCACTCAGTCGTCGGTGGCGGAGCAGCGCACGTACTCGAGCGCGCTGTTGAGCTTGTCGAGCCACAGGTCGCGGTCGAGCGGCGTGTCGGCGGCCAGCAGGTGGCGGCGCCGCACGGAGCCGTCGGCGCCGCGCACGTACACGAGCGAGCCGCTGTCCGGCACGATGAGGCCGGCCGGCACGGACGACTCCAGCAGCAGCGTGTTGGGGCGCGCGCACAGGTCGCGCGGCGCTCGCACCACCCTCTCGGAGATCACCGTCGACAGGTCTATGTCACCGATTGGCATCTGTGCAAACGGCCAGTTCAGTGAGATACTCTTTTTCAACTGATGCCTTACAGTAAAAGTAAAATATAATAATAAAAAGAAATAGAAATTACGGCACAGCTACGATGGCGAAATTTATAGGAGCAACCTGTTTTATATAAGAGGAGCGCTACCTTCTTGTGCACGTCGTCGGGGTACTTCCAGAAGGAGAGCATGGGCGGCTGCAGGCGGAACCAACGCCGGTGCCAGGCGCCCAGGCCGCACACGTCGTCGAAGGCGGTGAGGAAGGCGGCGTGCGGCGCCGGGGGGGGCACCACCACGCGCGCGCTGATCCGCACGCTCAGGGAGCCCTCTAGCGGGCTGCCGTGCGGCACCTAAAAGTCATTGATAATAAAAATTATAGCATATCAAGTAATCCCAAAATCATTTTATGATTTTTACAAATAATTATATTTTTCATATTATTTGTCAATGTTTAATGATTAGATTAATTGAATCATATAAGAACAATAGACGAATTCTTTAAAAATAGTTTTTTTTTAATTATAACTCCTGCAATAATATAGCTAATTCTCAAAAATATATATTTATTTCATGTTCAAAACTTAAAAAATCTTTTATATTATATGTGAATTGACGATTAAATAATCGAGGCTCTAATAGCTCAATGAGAGCATGTTTTTTCCAATAACTCATACCTTATTAAGTGTGAAATTCTTTCGTGTAGCTTGCTGGAGTGCAAATATGCAATATCCGTGCAACTGGAACTGTGGGCTGCGGACCGACATGGGGCCGGCTGGGCTTTGCACGCGAGGTGCTTTTAATTCCGATACCTTGGACTTTGGAGTTAATAGCTTAGAGCTGCCCTGGAAAGTGATAATATGAATTATAGACTAATCCAGAAAAATAAACATATATTCAGTATTCAGTTCAGTATTTAATTGTGTTTATACATACTTTTTTGTTTGAAATGTGATATTTCACATTGTGCGGTAGAACCTCCTTGGATGCTTGAAGCAAGTATACTTCAACGGTCACCTAGAAGTAGTATAAGTGTAAGTGATTACTTAAAAATGTCCCATGGTTGGGTCTTTTTTATCTTTTTTCTTTTCCATTCTCTATACAATACCTTGAAATCACTTGTAAGTCCGTCCATACGTATCTCGTCAGGGAAGTGTAAGGGTGCATTGGGTTTTGTTAGCTGCATGCTCGTTGCAAGAACTCGATCGCGACATTTCAGGAGACAGACGACGTGGTGCCCCACTGCGCCATCTAGTATATGTTTAAAGACTTTTTTAAATTTATTTTTTTGAATACAAATAAATAATAAACAAACCTCTAGACAAGGACGACTTTAAAAGTTACCTTGGACAGGAAGCCTAGATACAAGCATTCTGATTGTCTTTTAATACAGTGGTATCATGCTTACCATAAACATATTTACAGATAGTATCCACACAAGCCGTTAAAGAAAGGAACAACCAATTTATCTCATAGGATTATTATTTGCTATAAAAAAAAATTGTAATTTCAACAATAGATAAAAATTTATATTATTTGTATAGAAAAAAAATGGTAAAAGCTTAAAATTTTGTTTTTAAAGCTACTATATATCAGGTATAGTTCTCACCGGCATTCAGCTGTCTTATATAATCTCTCCGGAGCGGCACCTGCAGGTTGCTCATGTGTAGGGTGGCCATGCCGGCCGTGGCGGCGGGGCCGGCGCCCTCCACCTGCAGGCGCTGCACCTCGTGCAGGCAGGCCTGCCGGCGGTGAGCTGCGGACATTACATTCGATGTTTACCATACTTAATATATAAATAGATATAGCCACACCTTCATACATTGAGAGGCCAGGTAATACTTAGAGCTGTTAATATTAACTAACTGGAAACAACAACATACGTCGAATTGTGTGCGAATATACCAATGAAATAACAGACGATCACTATCTGACAGATCCTGTAATTGTTGACGTATTAATGGATTAATACATAGTTATATAACTTACAGCTCAAATATCTATAGGTGAATTTATACTCACTCGCTAGCAGGAGTAGTCTCTCCCCTTCCGCTTGTTCAGTCGATCCGCTGAACTCGATGGTGGCCGCACAGAGATTCAGAGCTTGGCTGGCCTAAAACCGAATACAACATGTAAAACTTAACCGACGATTGCGGGTTCCGGCCGGGCAAACACTATTAACTTTTTATATGCAACTATAAAATGATCCCGTCCTCGGCAATGAAAATTTCCTTTACTTTTCCCTGTATTTTTCCAGCAGTGACACATTTAATGGCTGTTACTTTTCTTTAATAGCCAAGATGTCCCAGTGACGTGTTGACGAGTGAATTTAAATAGTTATTATAAGTTTTAAAGTCACATTTACGGTGCATCTAGTGCAATGATGAGCGTATGTGCGCACCTGCGATATAACGGTCTGCTGCTTGGAGATCTCGTTCTGCAGCTCCTTGATGCGCTGGCGCACGGTGGTGACGCAGGCCACGGCCTCCGGCGCGGGCGGCGCGTCGCGCTCCGGCGACGTGTGGCGCACCACGCGCATCGGGGTGGACGGGGTGGACGACTGCAACGATTATTACACATTTAACGAAACATTTTCTCTTATTTTATAATAAGTTTTGCACCTGTCCAGTGTTGGGTTAAGAATAAAAGAGGTTGTTCGACCATATTGTTTGTGCTTAAATTTGACAAGCAATATTTGTAGTAGAGATGAGCATGTTTGACTATTCATATCATCTATCAGATCAGAACTGGTGTTTAATTAATATGTAAAACCCATTCTAATAAATTGTTTTATAAAATTCTGAAAAGTTATACTCACGGCCTGCATGCGCCTGTAGAAACTGACGCTGTGGACCAGTTCGTTGCCGCGATCCGGCCTGGACGGCGTCACCTGCCCCTTCAGCGGCGACTTGAACCCCTTCTCCTGGTACACGAAACTCGATGAGGACAGGCTGCCGTGCTGTAAGCGTCCGTATATTAGGATCGTTTGGACATATACCGTGAACTGGATACATTTCTTAAATTAAAAAGTAAATCAATAATAAAATTGCCCAACTTTGACCATAATACGAGGACGCTCTTTAATCTTTATTACAATATACATAGAAGTTTTAAACGTGCTAATATTATTATTTTGTTACATGGACACAAAAAATTCACATATACAGGTAACCTTTGGGGTATGTGATATATTTTAATTAATTTAATATAGCAAGTGTCTGTAACGCTAAATGTTGGAGATACAATTACCCACTCATGACAAATTTACAGATTGTCTTGTATGTGAAGTTGTCGTGGTGTGGGAGTTTATACTATTCAGTGACAAGGTTTCCACGCCGATGAATATGAAGTATTTCAAAATATATGTATATATATTTATATTTTCAGTTAAACACTGACTTCTCTCGTTCTGTCATAACTGATTTGACATTCGAAAGAAGAAGACAAATAGCTTAATACATAATACGCTTTTCTTATAATTTCTTATTTTTGCACTATTGCTCTCCCTTTCTCGCGCTTAGGATAAATTGTTAAAGTTTACCTCATTCACCTTGTTTATCTTAGGCGGCGTGGGTCCCTCTTCCTCCAGCGCCTCATCAAGCAGCTCGTCCAGTTCGCTGTCGCAGGCGCTGCCCGATTCGTCTGAATCGCTCTGAACTGCTTTCTTGTAACTTGTGTTATTTTTCTTTACAACCTGGAATCATTTTACATATGTATGTATTCATTTTTTACACATTTTAAATATATATGAAGCTTTGCCATCAATCATAGACCACTGTTACACACACATATATATAAATATATATCTATATGTTTTGGGAACACTTCGAATGCCATTAAAACAGACGCACTGAAATCATTTTAACGCAAAACCGAGATGAGTTAATATAACAAAGAATTCTTAAATATACTGTTGTCATAATAGGGGTTTCGTTAAGTGGATTTGAGTTAAGTTGAAGTAGTCCAGCGAGTAGAACATGTATGTATATATTATTCATAGACAAACGGGTTCAAATTAAAGCAAGCACAACTCAATTTTCACGGAATCAATTAGTGTTTTTATTTATAATACATTTCATGTAATTTACTCACGTTTTGCGGAAAAGAAAAACATCATGAATGAAAACACAGAAGAAATGAAATGACATCCAAGCCTTCTACTTAATGGGGGAGGGGGAACTTTGCCTTGATCCTGTTATTACCACTCTATATACTCTGTTATCTGTTATATCTATTGAGCTCAAAGATAATAAATCTTACTTACATTCATCACCTCCCTCCCGAACGACGTCTCAGCCCAGTTATCCGACTTGTTCAACCTCTCGGGTATATTCTCCAAACTGTAACACGATATTAAAATATTAAAACAACACGAACGACACGACCAAACGAAGTAAAATCAATTGTAATACATAATCATCATTTTCCATACAATGTGAATTAATTTACAATGGATTCTTGGTGTGCGTTGAGTTTTTTCTATATGCCGGAATTTGCAATTAAATACCTTTTGTCTGGCGCATTAATCTTTTTATAAGAGATTTAGTTATCGTTTAGATTTATTATACATTTAATATTACTTATATTATATATCCTATAGTTAGTATGTTTGGATGTCTGTCTATCATATCATAGAGAGGAAAGATTTGTTTGTGTGTAATTTAATCGAGAAACTATGATACTAGTGAAGGGATTTTATTAATTATTTCACCTTGAGACAGCTATTAAGCTTTAGCAGAAGTAACATAGGCAATATTTTCGTTCGATTTGTATGTATGTATGTTCTCTTAGTGACATTTACTAGGAAATGACTCTAGGCGAAGCTGCGGCCACACTTTCAAATTTCTAACGAATGATTGACTTAAATCATTTTATATAGAAGTAAATTATCATGAAACAACATACATATCAGGATACGTCCCATTTTAGTTTTAATTAATGCTAAGTAACACGAGCGGTTACCGGTTAGAATAATTTAAGCTGTTGACTCGTTCATAATATTCGTTTATATTTTTGATTATACACAAGGTCGGGACGGGTAGCTAGTCTTAAAAAACAAAAACTTTAGACTTTGAGAATGTATTATGAAGACTATTATTATTTAAGTGTATATTTCTGTACTGGCCTTACGTTGTTATTGTAATAATCTTTATTTTTTGTTTTATTTGAGGTTCATATTACTTATATAGTTTTTTTTTTGTATTAAGCAAGTACAGGATGTTATAATTTTTTTAATATATCAAATAATAACTTCAAGTACTTTTAATATACATATATAATATGATACGTGAAACGTAATAATTGTTTTATCGACAAATTGAACATAGAGGGGGTGTATCCGAACCAAAGACTATGTGTTCAAGGTCAAATATATTCTATCATTCTAGGCAGTCAAGTAAAACATCTTAAGGTAAACAGGGCGCCAATTCCAAATGGTCACTTTATAGCAATCGATTTGTAACGCAATCGTTGTAGTTCAGCCATTTTCTTATAACAACTATACAATTGCGGTTAGGTTCAAGTTGTTTCGAAATATAATCGAGATCGCATTGTAACCGATATAAATAAATATAATTGGTCATTATTTACAATTAAACTGAGGTTCATTATTGTAAGGAATATTTAAAGTTGGATCGAGAAAGTATCATAACCGTTTTAAATTAGTAGAATTAGCCCTTAGCACGTGTCTGTTGAAAAATGTGCCACATGTATATCCACGGCGTGGTGGTAAGCTTGAAATCTCAAAAGGACAGTTAGTCTTGGTCCAGCAGCAGGACATTTAAAGTTACAATAATAATATACAAACAATTTTCGAGAGGATAATATAAATGGTATTTTTTGATTTATGAATTATAAATATACTAAGAATAAATACAATGTTTTATAAAGTCTATCTGAAATTGCCGTTAATTTGGTTTTTTATTCATAACTTTTTGTAGATTTTTGTCGATCATCAGACATTTATTTTTAATCTCCTATACAAAAATGTTCTATATATTTTATAAGTTATATTTTATTCGTAAATGATATTATCCCGAAGATTAGTCGAAATTCGGTCGATATTTATTGTTAAGAAAATATATAAGACATATTAAAATGATACAAAAATGAGGCTCAGCTGGACGACGTCGCCAAAGAAGTCGACGATTTTTATTAAAAAAAAAGCGTCATTGATTTTTAGCTTTGACACGACGTGTGTTATTTGGCAGTTCAAACGAACACCAATGAAAGTTTTATATTAAATATGTATAGGCCTCTGTGTGTAATGTTTTAATTAAATTAATTTTATCTATTTTCAATGCGTATTATATCAAAAATATTATCTTTCTGCACACATTTTTCCATATAAAATGTAACCTTGCCAAATATTAAACTCTTCCATCCGCGTAATTATCAAAAAAATACTCTGTACCCCACAAATATTTTGTCACGTACTAAAAAAAAAGACTCTAGTAGGTATTTATTTATCTATTGTAATGTGAGAATAAAAAAATAAAACAATAGATAATTGTTAAATAAACATTACAGATTTAAATAATATAATCTCACATAATAAATACACTTTAATATATTTAATTAAAAAGTTGTAACGTCGTAATAAATATATCGTAGTCGTCATAATAATTTTTTTTTTACATAACATTAAATAAATAAAGATATATTTTAAGAGTTTCTCACAAAACAATACTACAAGTAGCAATAAGAGTTTAAACTTTAGTTGAAACTAAACTAGCGAGCCGACCCGGCTTCGCATTGATGAAATTTATTAATAAAGAAACTGATATGATATAAATATAAACTAAACCAATAGCACTTAAGAATAGCAGACTAGTAGTCTAAAAATAAAATCATTACCTCAAAAAACATTGAACAACAATAACAATTGAATTTATTATAGAGATTGTTTGTTTGTACGCGTTTTACTTTAACTTGAGCGTTTAAAAAATATCTTGCTGTTAGATCCCGACTGACAGACTTAATTAATGTAACCATAATCAGCTCAATAGTTTAATTTAATTTAACCAAGTTATTTCTTGTCGGTTAATCGAATAAAATAAAAAATAAAACTTACATGAATATACATTTGTGTGGACCGATTAAGATGCATTTATTAATCGAACTAATATTATAAAGAAAAAAAAAACAAGTTATTTTTTTGATAATAAGTGGTCTACTTTTGAGATATCTATTAGTAGGCAGACGTATTCGGAGAGAAATTTGTAGGTCCAGGCACTTTCGGCTGCTGCCAAAACTTATAGCAGATACAGAAGACGTTAAATGAAAGATTAGTATTTCTCCAAACTGTCTCCAGAGAAGTGAAAAGAAAGAGCATATCATTTATATATGCCACCGTGAAATTGTAAATACCGTTAGATTATAATCTATCTCCCGAGATTGTTAACTATCGAAATATTGTAAATCGTACCACACTAATTACAATTTATATCGAAGTAAATTTTAGTTAAATTATATAAACTCTAACCGAAATATTATGAACTATCGAAATTGTATATGTTTTATTGTAAGTTGAATAACCGTTCACAATCTTTCGACAGTTTACCACTGTGCGAGATAGATTATAATCTAACGGTATTTAGAATTTTACGGTGATTTAATATAATTCACCCTAACCATTTCTATAGAAAAGAGGTCAGAATTAACAAACATTTAGTTTAATTAATTCTATTTGAAATAAATAACATTTTAATCGTTTTATGGAGGTACATATATATTTTACAGTTCTTAACGTTTCGTGTAGGTAAAAATTTGCATTACCAAATTGATCAAACCTGCAAATGTAAACAATTCAAGCTCGGTATAAAATCCATATTTTAGCCGTGACTTGTATGGCATAAAAACATATCTGATAATAAAAACTAATTCGCAAACCAAGAATCCTGTAAAGAAACACATAGATGTATGGAAAATGAAATACTTGATTTAATTTCAATATTTTTTTTATTCTTACAAAATCCAATAAAAAACCTTTCTATTATCACAGACAATAACTTAAAATGTAAACCTGAAAAAAGAAGTTTTATTATATATATATATTAAGCTACGTTATTTATAAATTAATATGAAGCGGCTTAGGTTACACGCAGAGGTTTGCTTGCGCAAACTGATTTGCGCAGTCACATCGCATGAAAACGTTGTTTAATAAAATGGCTAGATGGTACAAAATTTAAGGTATTTCCACCAATAAAAACGACCGCAAATAGTTGGAAGTGCAACGATTACTCTTGTCTTCTTATAATTTATTTGTCCAAGCTAACGTTTACATGGTCACGCACACGAGCGTAACTGCGTAAACTGGGTTGCGCGAGAGCGCAGAGTGATTTGAGCATGTAAACCTTTACCTTTATGGTAAATTGATACTATTCCTTATAACTAAAAAAATAACATAAAAATGTAACATAAAATAAGGTTGAATTCACACTAGCATGACAAAGTATAAGCAATATGATTCCAAAAATTATCACAAACCGATATTATAAGTAAATCAGTTTTAGCGATAAGGCCGCCTCTTGTGCATTCTTGAATGTGACTTAAGTATGTGTTTATTGGTGTGCAACAAAGACTAATTTGATTTGATGATAGCAATTTTATTTTTCGTTGAACTACACATTATTAAATAGACGGTGACGTCACAATAATCTCGCGTTACAAGTGAAAAATTAGACGAAGTCACACGGCGACTGCAGATTTCGTTAGAAGATGAAGTGATCAACAATTGACGTGTTAGAGAAAAGTGAAATTGGTTATCGCTTCGATAATTAACGTCGAATTTACGACTAACACTCCACCCCTTTCTAGTTCTACTTTTAACCCTGTCATGCCAGTTTGAAACAACTTAATGAAGCAACAACTGCATAATTATTTATTGGCACTCGAAAAAAATTCATCGAAATATCCCCTTTCATAAAAAAATTTAATAGGAGACGACTGATGTTGCTTTTAAAATATATTCTTTAACATCGTATCCTTTTAATTATTAAAAAATTGTAATCGTAGAATAATAACGGATTTTTGATTTCACCCCAGCGCCTTGGTTTTAATATTGTTTTAAGCAACAGATTGACGGCGTAATAATTTATGATTAGTTAGACCACGTTACCTTATAGTATCGACGTTACAAAAAGGTGCTTTTATGAATACGTACAGGAAAAAGAAAGCAAAAACTATCCGACGTAATTCCGATGAAATTAAATCACGGTTTAATTACATCAATCTACCTGAATTTTACGAACTCGTTCAATAATATTACCAACCTTGGTAGAATCCAACATCCGTACTTGATTTGATTTGTTTTTCTTAACATGTATGCAATATTTGTATTTTATTTACCAAATAAATGTTAACTCAAACTGCTATAAAAATATATATTAATATACGATTGGAAATATATCCAGCAAGTTGTATATTTAAAAGAAATTTCTATCTACGATATGTAATACTTTAAACTCAAGATAATATTTTGCTCATTTTTTAATTTTATTTATATATATAAAAAAAAAAAACATAGTTTAGCTAAACAGATTTTAGAAAGTACCAGATGTGTATTTGATTCTAGAGGGAACATTCTGTAGGAGTATTCTGTTGGTGTCACTGTTGCAACTACGTCAGAGAGGCGCTCATCATACATAGTACGATGTACTAAAGTTGTTTGTAGACAAAATGTTTAAATAGGATAACTTAAGCTCAAGACGAATAAAAACATATCTTTATTTCATATTTTGATATTTTATGTGAAGACTAACTATAAATATTGTTTAGATGATGCGAACAATGCTGTCTTCTCTCCAATGTAAAATCATGATGAGAGAGAGAGATAAAAAATAATCTAAGCCCCGGCTTCAATTCGTAAATATATATTGTTTGTGTTTACTTCATGCAAAATTAATGTATTCTTTTGTAAAACGCAGCGTAAAGTAAAGCACTAAACTAGTATATAAAGTATATACAAAATTTCTAACTTAATTTAACTAGATATAGGCAACGTCACAGTCTTCATATCTACATATTCCTAATAAGTTATTATAGTCAAATTGATAAGTTTTGAGAGTTAGTTATATTGCAATAGCATAATTTATTTATTTAATGATTAAGATTTGTATATTTAAATCTACATTAAAATGTATTTAGTATATAATATTGTAAAGTATACGAAATGAGATTAGTTTATAACTAAAATATTGTCGACAGGAATACTTCTCTATGGAACATTTGTTCATATCGTAGTGAATTATTTATTAGATATAACTAAAAGTATCAAATCAGATCTATTAAATATATATTTATTTAAGAAGTTTATTTACGATTTTGATCATTTATCCTAAAATGACGTAAGTTTTTGTTTTCAATGTCATGTTAAGAAATATAAGAGGCCAAAGTCTCATCAAAAAGTTCTAAACATATAAAAAAAAAAAAAAAAAGATTTATCAATAAAATCATTCTTTATCTCAATAGGCACTCAATAATACATCTTTATTGCAAATTGACTTCAGTCTATCCGTGTCTGTTTCGATATTACAGATCACAATATCACGCAATCCGTCCCCCGAGCGATAATACACTCTCGTCGATACGTATAAGAACCATAATGGTTCTCATAACCTTCGTCAGTCGGACACCTAGGACGGTGTCAATGCGACCGAGCCATTTTTATCTCGAATGTTACAAGTTGCCCGCATCCTAAGTACCTAGGTACATTTCAATGCCATTGCTAGACCTACATCTATGCGAGGTAACCTGACGGTTTCAATTATTATATAATGATATAACCTATATTCTAAATAATAACATAAATAATTATCTCCGAGAAACGCCGACATTTAAAAATGGAGGAGCCATGAATGAACTTCACGTCAGTATTCGAAATTTAAACTATAAATATTTGTCCATAATTACGTCAAATGTTGGTAATGTGGAAATTGTTTGAGATAAATTTAAACCCAATGTTTGGCCAAACATAGTAGCGCCAAATTCAAATGCATAAAAAGAAAAAAACGCATTCCAAAGCGTAGTGTCCACACCTTGATCCTCCACAGTCCGAATATTCCTCTTGTGTGTTCGAATTGTCCGTCTCTATATCAGATAAATGTGGCACTACTGTGCCATTTTCCTTATTATTATTCACTTTTATCCTTTTAACATCTTCCAGTACTGATAAAACCACTGGGGAGTCTTGTGAACCTGGAATGAAATAAAATATGCATCTTTGAATATAGTGGTCGCTCATTAATCAAAATTCGACCAGGTTTGATTTAAAAAAATAGGAAAAATGAAGCTAAGCTGGGCGATGCCTTATCATTGCTACAATAAAAAAACTGCATGAAAAAAAAAACGTCATTGAATATCTTACAATTTACAAACGTCACGTGATGTTATATATATTTAATATGAACATACATTATGAATGTTTCATATTAAATATATACACACACGTGTCTGTTAAACTCATTGTAGTGACGGTTAGTATAGGACCAACCCAACAAATAAGGTACAGGACGAAAGCAGTTCAAGGGATTCAAATCAAAGTCATTCTAAATTCCAGGTTGAAGATTTAAAAGAAATAATTCATTATTAGACCTCTCTGAGAATCGAACTCGAGACTTACAACCGAAAAGATTATCCTATAGAGGAACGACGTGGTTTTATGTGTAAGAAAACTTAAGCGATCGATTTTACTCACTTCTACGTTTAACAGGTTGCGAACCTACAACCTTGTCATGCTCAACCTCATTGTCGTGTCTCGATTCGGGCTTTGTTTCCAACGTAGCTTTTGGTACGTTGGCGATGATCTCGGGTTTCTTGTTCGCTTGGGACAGACTCGTGGTGCTTCCCATCAGAGGAGCCTTTTCTGATTCGTGCTCGCTTTGATCGTCGTCGGATTCATTGTTATCGGGTTTTTGTGATTTTGGCTGGAAATAAATATAAACATTAAATTTCTAAAGCTCAATAATACGACATTGTTAACTGCTTTACAAATGTTTGCCTTAGCAAACTTTATCTGAAGGTTACATACGTATAACACTTTCATATATAAAAATCTTCTGTAATTTTTCGTTTAGTTGCTTAACCGACCAGCTTAAGCGTTATCAAGAAAAAAAAATACATGTATTTCTAAAATTTTCAAAAATGGTATCAATATTTAATTGTCCAATTTTGACCAATGAAGAAAACTATTATTTATAATACATAAATACTTTTTATAACATGAAGTCCGCTACATACAGTCAAGACCCATTATAGAGACTTTGAGGTGTTCGATTCAATATTTCGGGTTCGACCTTGTAAACGATGATCACCACTAAACATTAATATATATACAGAATATATATTCTACATTAAAACTGACAATCGCATCGAGTTTTTGAAATGAATTCAAGTAAATAGTTCTTTCGTTACGTTTACGTAGTTCATATTCCAAAACATCGCAGTGCACCGTGAAAAAGGTTTCCCTTTGTTAACGGCACCATATGCGCAAAGCGAATGGGAACTTTCGAGCAAAAGTATCTTTAACATAATGAAGTGTAAAAATTATCACGTTCGACCGAAATCTATTGTGGACCGCTTTCACTTGCGTTCGGTTAATATGTAACTTCGAGTTCTATACGCGTATGAAGCTCGGATATGAAGCTGAATTTGTTTGAAAGCGCTAATCTCAGGATCTGTCTGACCAGTCTGATTTGAGAAAATAATTTGCGTTAGCTAACCCGTTTTAGTAAGAATGATAGAGATAGCAATACAACAATTTCTTCCTATTCTTCTTGTATACAGGTATATAAATCCCTTTGAAGATAATTATATAGATACAGTATTGTATATAAACGAAGCCCATCAAGTAGGCCCACAAAAGTACCTTGCATCATAATGTTACAATGTTAAATAAAAAGTAAAGCTACCGCCGGTTCGGAAATTAGATTCTACCAAGAAGAATCGGCCATATAAAAAAACGTGAACGGAATATCGTAGGTTCAAACCTAATCGGTGCCTTATAACATCTTGCTCGTGGAAGAAAACATTGTGATAAAACCTGCACGTGTTAAATGAAATTTCAGCACATGTATCCGCATTGAAGCAGCATTGTGAAATAATCTCCAAAGCTTTTCCTAAGTAGGAGGACAGGCCTTCGAGCATCGATGGGACATTTAAGGGTATCACCTAGCATACATATATTTACTTCTAATTACTTACTACGTATTCGATACTGACATAACAGAACTCTTTGAAGATATAAAACTAATACTAATCGACCGAGACGATTATTCCCACCCTTAATATCTGACCTGAATCTACAATACGAAAACCACAAATAACGGAAGGTTAACCAGAAGGCTTGTATTGCATACCCAGCATTAAGTACTAGACCGCAATGTTAGTTCAGATAACATAATTTCAAATAATCGAATCTGTTTGTATCTAAACACTACGACGAGCTTGTGTAATAAAATCAGACTTCAACGATACGCCTCGACGTAACGCTTCAAATAAAAAACTCAACAATGTCCAAATACCAATGAATTTGTAATCGGAGTATACTGAACCCAACGCTAAAAGAACCACCAAAAACATTACCAAAAAAGTATTTTTCGAAACCAATAAGTTAAAAATATACATGAATTGGAGGCTATTGAACTCCAGTATAAGAAAACCGACTGTGGAATACCACTAATTAAACTAATATTGGAAATTATTGGTTTATAGATGTTAAGTTGGATTTAAAATTGGGATAAAAAAAAAATTGGTGACATCCTTCTTGGCCAACATTGGTCCCACACGTTCTGCTTGAAAAGTATGTTTGCAAACACAAGTGCAATATTAATTTCCTAATTGACATAATCCGATCGTATTATGTGGGAGTTCAGGCGCAGGATAAACTTTCGAGGTAGTATATTTCTAATAAATTCAAAATCTTATTCAATACATCTCGCTAACCAGACAACTCGTGCGTCGTAGATCACAAAGAGGTAAAGTAAGTGCACTTAACAAAACAAATAAATCCTGGAATACAGACCGGAATAACTTTAGGAAGGGCGCGTTGGGTATTGGTATTTATGGAGGACGACAAAATTTTAACTTTAGTTTAGAATTAAAATTTTGATATAATTGTTACAAACAAGAGCTTGTGAGGGTTTTACTAATCTTACTTTTTCTTGAAAATAGCTTGACAAATAGTATTGAACATTGAAAACTTTGCCCATTTATATATATATAATATTTATCAAGGCGATACAAGAAGCATATAATCTATTATTTATCCTCGTTCGTTTTCTATATAGGAACTCGTATACGGAAAAGTGATATAAATCTAACGATAAAAATATAAAATTTCAATACATAAACATAGATTTATCCTCCAAAGCCAATTAAACAACATTAGCCATCGAACTGACGCGATATCATTGGTCGAGAGCTTGAATTAATCTATGACATTAATTATCGATTTGCGAATGAATTACGTTTCGAAAGTCAACGATACTTTTATCGGAACTTTGGTAGTAAAATCAAAGTGTACAAAAGTAATTAGGGGTACAAAGTTGAATTATAAATAAAGATATATCTTATCGAGAACTGTACAACATAGCTGAGCTGTTAGCGAATCGCACGGAGCACCATAACAAAACTGGTATCACGATTCATCATTATTAGATAGCGCAGTGTGATGAGGATCATTGCGTAAGCCGTCAGCATTATGCTTATTCAAATTCCATTGCACCCACGAATACACGCACGCACCGTTTTAGAATTACTTGTTTTTTTTTTTTTTTTATGTTTAACCTTTATAAGACGTCAAAACGTAAAGTGAATCATTTACTTCCTTGTGTATTATTTTAGTAAAATTTTATTGCGACGTTATTATTGTAACGTAAACTAGGAAACGTTTTTTCTATCTATAGAAATATAAAAAAAATTAAAGTGTCGGTTTGTGTATCTAATCTTCTGCGAGGTCTAATCTTCTAAATCGACAAAAGTAACAAATAGGACAGCTATAGAGAGGATTCCAATAAACATTTACAAAAGCTTTAAAAACTGATAAAGTTAAGGTATGATAACCGCGTGAAACAGCAAGTATGCAAATCCACTGGCCTTAGTTTACCTTCTAACTAACTAGCAGGATAAACCTATTGTCTGTACTTTCCGATAGTTGAGATAAATAAAATCCATACTTAAACATATATATTACGCTACGAATAAAACATATCTAAGAAAAATTTTAATGCGGTTAAATAAAAACCAGCCTCCTCCTTACCTTATAATGGAATCTGTTCTGTAACATCTCCATTTCTCTGTCTCTTTCTTGCTTGAACTTATTAGCTATCGTCGTCTCGCTTATCGTCTGCTCCTTATTGAAAAGCGCTGCCAGTTTCCCTTTAATACCACCACCCAGGGAACTTTGACTGATGTTGTCTTCCGCTAAGCTATCCTTCGAATTCGTCCTGGAGTTTCTCTCGGGCGTATTAGATTTAGTCGGCGTTTTTTGTGTCTGCTTAACGGGTTTATCTGCAAGAGCAAAAAGCTGTTAGGACGGGGTCAACGTTTAAGTATTCGATAGCTGCGTCTAGTGCCAATGGTTTTTTTTAGTGTAATCGTGTAGGTGTCTCGTTTAAATATAATCTACTATTAGAATTTCATTATGAATTTTAAGTGCCCCTATCACCGATCACAGGTATAAATATTCATGTTAGAAAACACAATATTTTTTAAACTGATAAAAATATAGAATATATGTATTAAACAATTCATTTCTATATAATTACGTCGTAGTTTTGCTTATGTATTGTTAATTGAAATATCTAAGCAAATCCATTCGCTCAGCTTAAACCTATATGACATCTGTTAGCTATAGTATATAGAGCAAATATTATATTGAAGTACAACATACAATTTTTTATATCGTGATAGATATTGATAAATACCATAGATTCATCGAAGACTGAATATTTATGAGAAAAACATTTAGTAAATTATCATATTAATAATTCAAGGCTCGTATCCACTACCTACAGATAAGGTAAGGTGAACTGATAAACAGCCTGTATATTTCCCAACGCTGGGCAAAAACCGATATATAAATAATGATATCGATACTGGCTGCATTCACACATCCGTATATATTATCAACGCACGTACAAACGTGTGACATAAGCTAAACCTAATCCCTCGTGTCTGTAACTACGAAGACATCACGTAAAACTAGAACACAATTACAAAACTGTTGCTTGGCGGTTGTAAATCTGATCATATCGACCAGCCGTCTATGACCAATGGAAGATATACTATTTCACAGTGAGCTTATTGCGACAGTCGGAAGGTTTAGGAAATGAAGGAATTGACGGTACAACATATTATATACCAGCTGAACCTGCGGGTTTACCCGCGCGAAATTTATAAATCAAAAACTTCCCACCCTCGTTTTACCCCCCTTAGGGATGGAGTTTCATAAAATCCGTTCTTAGCGGATGTCTACACCTAACTGCCAAATTTCAAGTTTGTAGGTGTGTTAGTTATAGTTTCTGCGATTTCGTGCTTAACTTGTTGTTGTGAGAACTATGATAGGAAAATCTAATTCTAGTTATTTACACAAATGCCGTCATTATGGAAACCGTGTAATTGCCTTTCTGGTGTTAAATATATATAAATGCAGATAATTTAAGTGCGACTGTTACGAAATGTCACGTTTGGATTATTTCGAAATTGTCGGATATTACCATGTAAACATTTATTATATATAAAGAGAAAAAATATAATAAATATAATTTATAATTAAAGATAAGTATTAAAATCCTGTAAGACTGTGTTTGTTGAGATTACAAATCTTTAAAATTATGATAGGATTCTATTCTGTCGCATATAATAATTATCTTAATTAATAGAACCTTCGAACCTTTTCAAATTAATTTTAATTTCATACTGTTTTAATAAAACAAACATTCATAATAAATTAAGATATTTCAACTCACATATCTTATTGAAACAGGTTTCCTATTTGCACAAAACTTAACCGGTATTCATGAAATACCAACAAGTATCGTCACAAAATATCAAAAGTTCACAACCGGTGCAGCGTGGTTGAAATCGTTTAAAATAATAAAATACACAAACCACGGAGCAATGTGCTTTAGCGAACGTCACACGACGAAATGGCACGGATCGCCAGCCATCGGTCACACAGAACTGTCAATTCTTCGACTTGAGGCTTCAAATGGGACTCTTATCGCTATCGTTATAAAGACGAGGTTCGTGCGGCATTCGCGTGCGATCTTCGCGAGTCCCACGCCCGCTATTCAGCTGTCGCCAACGTTTCCACGGTTGATCGAGTCTGTTGGATTTTTCGGAAATGCCGTTCGGTTCCGGTAAGTGGATGCGTTTCATAATGATACCCCCTTTACAGCGACAACAGTCGCCGACTACTGGGTCGTGATTTCACAAGATTATTATGAATCAGATTTTTTATTTAGAATAGAAAATTAACATTTAACAGTAAATGGTACTGTTGAATTCCGTTTAGTTGTATTATGATTCAGTAATAATGAGACCGCCCTAAGGTTTATGCGTAAATGTTCATACAAATCATTCACATCTCTTTTACTTGGTGGTAAGGCTTTGTGCAGGCCCGTTTGGGTCGATACCACCCATTCATCAAATATTCTACTGCCAAACAACAGTACTGAGTTTAGAGAGATCATAGTTTCCAAGGTGGCGCATTGGCGATGTAAGGAATAATCTAATATATCTTACAGCGACATGGTTACAGGTGGCCCATTTGCATCTGCCTACCTATCTCAAAAAAAAAAAAAAAACAACCAAGTTACATTTGACTTAAACGGTTACAAAATGGAACTATCTTATAAATAAGGTAACCTTTACTATTAGTGTCAATTATTATATTACGAACGAATTCTACTATAACAGAGAGAAATAAATAGAGCGACGGGTTATGTAGGTCGGCATGGGTTAATATTAGTTTTAAGGTTACGCAACACGTTGACACTTATCGTACTATCGATACATTGTAACGAAACACGTGACCATTAAAATAATTAAATACGAGACAAGGAAAACCTTTGATAAAAGGCAGTTTGTAAAACGCAAAATCGAAGCATATATTCCCGTTTCCAACGTCTGTGACGCACAGGTCAAAAATTGATAAATAACTTATTAAATAATGAAATTGTTGAAGTCAATTATTTCTCTTGTTTGATTAGGATGATACTTTTCAATTTAGATATTAAAATAACACAACTGCGCTGAATGAATCAATTGATTTACAAACATTTTCACTGGGGATGACGTAAGGATTCTAAAGACACACCCCGAATATCCTATATACGATTATACGAATATAGGTACTCACACATATATGAACTCTGAAAACATTACACTTTTGATTAGTTGTGTAAAAAGACAGTCTATCGCGTAGCGCTTCATACTTTTAAACTCAATAACGAATGAAATTTAGTATATTCAAGTATGCTGGGATAAGCATTATTGAAACAAAAAATATATCGATGTTTTAAGTTGGTTGGTCGTGTATTCAGTTAACAGGATATTAATACCTTATAAGGGTTAATTTTTTTTAGTAAATCTGTAACTGGCTTCACTTCGACGTAGGGGAAAAAACATGACTCGTAAAATTCTGAGAACTAGATTCGCAAGTATCGCGTACTGATTTCGATATTCGTCTATAGATATATTATAACATACATAAGTAGGTAAAACTGTGAAGGTATAACATATGAGTTATTTAGGATCTGAACGAGTATACAAGTTTATATAATATGTAATAATAAATAAATAAATACTGGACAACATCACATACATTACTCTGATCCCAATATAAGCAGCTAACGCACTTGTGTTATGGAAAATCAGAAGTAACGACGGCACCACAAACACCCAGACCCAAGACAACATAGAAAACTAATGAACTTTTTCTACATCGACTCGGCCGGGGATCGAACCCGGGACCTCGGAGTGGCAAATAAAATTAAACGTAACATGTCTTGAGTATTATATGGTATAAATTATACATATATACATCATACAATTTTCTTTATCAATAAATAGCCTAACGATACCGAAGCGGGTCGCTAGTCACACGTAATTTACTATACTAAATAAAATAAGTACTATAAACAATAATTTCTATACTATACTAATTGCGTTCTTGAACCACCTTCGTAAAATATTTACATAAGTCGACAAAGAAATAAAATAAAATTAATACAATTCGTCCAATAATTGCACTGGATAAAAACCTATAATAGTCTATTGATAATTATAAAATTACCAAACAATGCAAACAGTACGCGAAGTTTTTATCGCATCGGTTTTAATTACGCGATAATACTCGATATTCAGTTGTACTGTGGTTATATAATTGCATGTATCGATTCATATAAATTTATAGTAAATGAACAAAAAGGTTCGTTATAAAGGGCTCCGTAAGCCAAGCTGCCCGGGCAAGGTCGACGACATACGAGCCAACCTTGATCGGTGATTCGATTATGTAACTCGCTAAGTAAATTCGGATGTACACGAGTTATTAAACGAACGTCTTTATATATATGTCTGAGGAAGATATGAGTCGGGTTGATTGATATTTGCATATATAACACACAATATTATTTGTTTACATTATAATATCTTTTAAAATTCTTGAGTTAATTATATTTGATTTGTTACATTGTTTTAAGAAGTTATAAACCATATAAATTTTATAAAAGTTATGAATATTGTATTTCTTGTAACGACCAATCAGAGCGAAGCATTTGCCTCGAGCGGGGTCGAGGCGCCACCTAGTCGACAGAGATTGAGACAGTTTTGACGGATACATTTTGTTTAATTAGAAAAAGGGACAGATCGAGTTGGATCTTGAAAAGTGTAGAAGACTGCCTATAAAATGTCAGATCGGTGCCCCGAACCCGCTGCTCGGTGTTGGTACTCGTTAAAGTGTTAATTTGTTGACTTTATATTAATTACATTACATACATACATACATTACATTAGCAGCCTGTAAATTTCCCACTGCTGGGCTAAGGCCTCCTCTCCCATCGAGGAGAAGGTTTTGGAGCATATTCCACCACGCTGCTCCAATGCGGGTTGGTGGAATACACATGTGGCAGAATTTCGTTGAAATTAGACACATGCAGGTTTCCTCACGATGTTTTCCTTCACCGCCGAGCACGAGATGAATTATAAAGACAAATTAAGCACATGAAAATTCAGTGGTGCCTGCCTGGGTTTGAACCCGAACTCATCGGTTAAGATGCACGCGTTCCAACCACTGGGCTATCTCGGCTCTCGTATATTAATATTAATTAATATACTGTAATTACGTGATAGTTGTGTTTTGTGCTTGTTCTTTACCCTAATGACGCCCACTAAGCCCGTAACCATTGACGACGATGTCAACAAGAATTATGTTCTCCGACATATATATATGTCGCAGCGTCAGATAATCAAATACTTTGATTGTAATCTCTTAGTTTGAGATTTGATTTTGGATGGCCAGTGTGGTCAATCGCTCTTTGTCTCATTAGAGAAACATAAAATGTCAGTTGTCAAGCAAGATAAGACAGATGTGGTCGCGGCCAATCAAATATTGTAAAAATAAATATACGATAATCCAGCTATCGATTTGTTGTATTATTTGTGAATATGTATGACGAAGATGGTGACCCCGAACCAAACAATACTGCCGGCTCACCGTTATATACATATGTGTGTGTAAATGATTCCACTGTACATATTTGTTGTATGTCAATAAATGTCTCGGAAACGGCTGAACCGAATTTGATAAAAAATTTGTACTTTGGATTGGCCTCCGTGCTCGAGTAGTGTGTACACCGGTTTCCATGGGTACGCCACTCCGAGGTCCCGGGTTCGATCACCGGCCGAGTCGATGTAGAAAAAGTTCATTAGTTTTCTACGTTGCCTCGGGTCTGGGTGTATGTCGTGCCGTCGTTACTTCTGATTTTCCATAACACAAGTGCTTTAGCTACATACATTGGGTTCAGAATAATGTATGTGATGTTATACGATATTTATTATATATTTATTATTACTATTTTACATAAAAATGACTATTACCTACTGTTTTAATGACTTTCGTTATGGGCTTGTAATTTGAACGATTAATTATTCATACACGCTATCCTAATTTGAGTCTTGACTTGATTGAAATTAGCATTTAGATTCTCGATTTATTTGTAATTTTTTAAATGTAATTAAACCAATTTTGAATTGAACTCTTATTTACCGCACCGCAGACCTGTATTGTGGGACGCGTTAGACCCTTATCGTGATACTCTAATGCTTGTTGTTTTCCTATTCGGGTATGCTAAAAAATATCATGGAAGGAGAAGAAGAAGAAGAAGAAGAATGCCTTATTATATTTTGTGTTCTTGTACATTATTGCATCTATTTTATCTATAATAATATTCTGTACTAATATTATAAATGCAAAAGTAACTATATGTATCTGTCTGTTACGCTTTGAATCCCAGCAAAGAACCTAGGTTTCACCTTATACCTAAAAGCTACGACTAAACCCCCCCCCCACTACCCCCTAAAAAGCGAACGAAAACTTATAATATAAAGACTAGATCACTCTTACTACACCAGCTCATCCTTCGAATAGGAAAACAAAGTACTATATTTTTAAGTTAAGTTTATGAATTACCGATATCGACCAAGACTCGTTTACACAAGTCCTAGCACCACTAATTCTCGTGCCAACTGTGTATGACACAGAATTCGGATTGTACATAAACAATACACAACAATAAGAAAGTTACTAATGTAACCGTATGGTCGTTACCGAGTATCGTGGGGTTGCGTTAATAGCGTTTAAAGTATACGTTGTATTCCTTTGCGGCAATCTCTTTACGTTAAGTACACGTTACTCTGATCCAGTTTCATTCACATGACGTTTCTAAATTATACCTTGTCATGTACCTACGTCATATTTACTTTATTGGGTAACAATAACACTATGGATAAGGCGGAGCGGATAGAACACGTGAAACTTAGGAAGAAAAAGGGTTCACGTCTGGGCAAGTTTTAGTGAGATTTCTTATGTCAAAATTGTGTTTGTAATTAATTTAGTACAAGGCGATGAATGAATATGAGATCGTGAGGGAACATGTACGCTGTCTGTGTGTCTATCAACTGCACTGGATCGGCACGGAAAAAGCTCTTATCTATACGATACTTTACTTAACTTAAGTTAGACTTACTTTAGTTAACTTTACTTAGACTTATATGTAATCTTTAGAGTTGTACATCTGTCTCCGTTTCGACTTAAGCAAGTTGACATATGGAAACAAGAAGATTCGATACGTCACAAAGACCTACTTTTACAACATTATACAACAACACATTTGTCCAAATTGACACGGCGCGGCGATGAAATGCTTCTAGTGTGACCGCACATTGTAGATTCAAATCAATACTCGTATCTGAGAATTCGAATTAATTATTTACTTTAATCTTAAAAAAATAATCACAAATAGAATATTTTGAAATAAAAAAGATAATTTAACTTATATCCTTTGTTTCAGAAACCAATCTAAGACCAATTCCCTGCGTTATGAAAACCTATAAATGATTGTTTAGACGACTAAACAAGTCCCTCTTTAGTTTTTGAAACGCTGATCGATATCATATAATTAATTTAACTTGAATCTGTACTTTAATTGGTCGATCACAGTCGATGACAAAATTGACGACCAATCAACGTTCTCTTTTGGTCAGAATACTAAATTTGACTCTGACGAACGTCAGAAACGTCAGAAAATCAAAATCTGCCAGAAAGAGCGTTGAGTTTTTATTAATACAAGAACCGATAATTATTTTTTAACGATTACTTTTAATTAAGCTTCAAGACAGGATTGAAGCCCGCAGACCTTTGAACTATTAAAATGTCCATATTTTTTTGTTATTGCGATGTCTTCATTAACAGCGCAATAATAGAGGGATGTTAACTTATAGAAAATAAACAAAAGCCCTTTTATGCGACAGAAAAACTTTTCCTTCAGGAACTTTACATTTATACATAGAAGTCAACTAAAATCTTGAAATTTTACTCACACATAATTAAAGGAAAAAAAAATAGAAAAAAAATCCGAATGCTATTGAGCGTTAAAATCGACAATGTGCATTATCGTTTATAGGCATTTTCTTCACAGGCGAGCCATTTTCGTGAACATTTCGTATGTTCTACTTTTGAGCTGTAAACTCGCTTTGTTTGACGGAACGTCGTAAATCAATTTTTGTGGGTCGAAATAAATTTAAATCTATACGTTGCATAACCAATATTATGCAATACGACTTTTTGAATTAGGTTTAAATTAAAAATGAACCCTGCCAGCTTCAAAGGCGTTCCTCCTTCCAATTAACCAAAAGTAATTAGATTATCCGATTATACAAGTATGCAAGTACATAGTCATCATTGCATATTTTGATTTATTATAGAAAATATATTTTCATTTTGTTCCTTTACTAGCTTTCGCCCGCCGCTTCGTCCGAGTACGAGGGAAGATACAGAATTAGTAACCCAGTGTCCTTTTCTTAACTTCTGACATATACGCAAAATTTCATGATGAAACAGACTGAACAGTTATAACTCACCTTAACAGTTCTACACACTATTAGTTAAAATGACAAAATAAGAACTTGTTATTACAATTATTAATATTCCAAAACAAAATGTCATCTACAGGTGAGCCATTAAAAAAAAAAAAAAAAAAAACAAAAAAACCAAGATGCATCACCGTTACACGTCCCACATGTACACGTACTGTTCAGCATTTAATGTACGCCAAGTTATTTACATTATATTCGCAAATCGCCGACACGGTGACACACTTGATAGCAAACAAAACCGATCGAAAACTTTACCGTTTTATTACCGCTATTCTTTTAAACGACACTAGATTATAGTAGGGTTGTCAGACGCTTTAATTTCAAACAATTGGGCCAACATTTTTTTTTTAAAGTGGCACTACCCTGCGATTTTAAACGACACTAGACTATCGTAGGGTTGTCACACGTTTTAATTGAAAGTAATTTCGCCATCATATTTTTACATTAGCAGTGCCCTGTAGCAATTTTACGCGGCACTATATTATTTTCGGGTTGTCAGACCTTATAATATACATAGAGATTTTATCAATGATAAATTTATATTATATTTATTTGTTAATAAACTTTAAGTTATTGTTACTTTTGATAGAAAGATATTACTTACAATAATTTGTATTAGTATTTTTTTATTTATTTATGAAGTTTAACCCGAACAAATAGACCGACAGAAAGACAAAAAATAATGGTTGATGAAAGAGATGTTGTTATTTTGAAACACACACGCAGAAATACACTTTTAATTTTATTTATTTGTTTTAGATTATTTTGTATTAACAGTATAAGTAAATTATCGTTTAGTCATAGCTATGTTTAACGGCTAAACAAGTACAAGGCTCAACTGGGCTGTTTTTAAAGCGGAGAAAATTACGCAATGTACAAAACTCTTACTTGATATATAGCTTTACCTTCCCTGGGCTTTAGATAAAGCAATCGGTATTTAAAGGAACAATAGTCAATAATGATTTATCATGGATCTTCTTACGGCCAGAATAACTAAAAATATATATTTCATAAATATCCTTTGCGTTTATTTGCCTGCGTTATCATAAATTGTATATCGGATTGAATTTCCATCAGTTCGAACCGAAGCTCAAAACACGTGTGTACATGTGATTATTATGTTTTATCATTGTGTTTGTTTTAATACATTTGTTTGTTATTTTATTCTATCTTTATGACTTAATTACACACAAATAAAATTATATTAATATTATTTATACATTATAGCACTCAGGAATAATGTAGATTTCAACCAGTGTTTTGTTTTTAGAATTGTATTAAGTAATCGTTCCGGATATCATCCCCTATACCAGTATCAGTATATATACAAATAAAGATAATTTCTTAGCATAGGCACAGCTAGATTTTCTACTTTAACACTGGAAATAATCACGCAATCATCCTAAAGCTTTACACAAGATATATAGATGTTTTGATACGTAGGTTATATGCATAATTTTGTTTATATTCATGGACAGACAAAAAGATCCTTATAAAAATATGATTTATGACATATTTCTTTTGTTTTTATCATCCAAACAATACATCATTCCGTCATATAAAGGCGCGTAACAAAACAACTTTTCTTATCAGATTGTCGACATAAATTACATTATTATAATATTTGACGATTTTTATTGTTGTATATAATAATAGTAAGCGTTACGTAATATTTGTCCAAGCATACTAATTGGCCTCGGAATAATAATAATAATTATTTTGATGGTAAGTGAAGTCAACACCATCCATAGGCTGTAGTTAATTAGCGTCGTAAGAAAAATTAACAATTCCTTACATCGACAAATACACTGGCTCACTAACCCACAATGCTAATCGCTGCTTAGTTGTAGGATATTTGATGAGCGGATAACGAACCCAGGCGGGTGACACTTGCAGGAACCCTAACACCTTAATCTCAGATTGCGGGTTCGAAACATAGTTTTGCTTGCTTAATTGTGTCTATATTTCCTGCTCGGCAAACAACGTCAGGTAACTTGCATACGTACCCTATCAACGGCTCTATACATAAGACGCCAGACCATCGGCGCAGATCGTACAAAATCATCGAAATTGTGAAAACTGTTATTCGTCTCATTTCTCACTCGACGTAAACAAACGGAAATCGTAGAAAATATGTAAATAATAGCGGCTCTGAGGAACTACGAGTAAATGTTTACATTCGACGCCATTAATAACACATTAAACAGCGTTCCGACTGTCAGTCGGAGGTGTTTACGTTACAGGAAATAAACACAACGCTTGATGAGACTGGAACCGATCAAGCGATTAAAACGATCGTTTTATGGAATAAATCTAAAATTTCGGAGCAACCCAAATCAACGGGACTCGGCTCATATAAACTATAAATTTTGAATCTGAGAGATCATCGAAGCCGTAACACGGGTTCCGTAGCGCATCTAACATTGGTCCAACACCACTTAGTTGAAATAAGCAATGTTTGCAAATCAGGAGAGTTTGATATTAAACTTTCGCATTATCCGTGAATGTAAGTTCCTCAAACTTAAAATATTCCTTTGGGACCCAATGATCTTTAGCAGGAGTTTTGTATGACAAATAAAAATGTAATCCATGTACGGTTAATACGAGTTACATAGTTTTTTAATTTTTTACTATAAAGATAAGTGCGTTTTTGGCATACTAAAAATTTCATACTGTTATAGATTAGAACATTTAAAATAATAATAAATATTGGACAGCATCACATACATTACTCTGATCCCAATGTAAGTAGCTAAAGCACTTGTGTTATAGAAAATCAGAAGTAACGACGGTACCACAAACACCCAGACCCGAGACAACGTAGAAAACTAATGAACTTTTTCTACGACTCGGCCGGGAATCGAAATTATAATCGAATCGAAATTATAAAAGACATTAACAGTAACATCTTGTACTAGAAAATATTTATATAATAATGAGTACAATAAGGAAAAAAAGCTATTATACATTTAAATGAACATCGTTTAAAACGCCCAGTACCTAAGTACCCACATATAAAAAAACATTATGATAATAATAATAACAAGGGAAATACAAGAAAATATAAACCATACGCAGGTGTCTGCGGTGTAAATGATACCCACTCATTACAAACAATACGAAATCAATACGTAGCGTAAAGTCACGTGTTTAGTATAAACAAGGTGATCACACTAGAAGCGGAAAGAAATCCTTGGGAGTTGTCCAGCAGTGGCCTGCGATCAGCTTACAGCAACGGCAAGTTGTCTTTGTGTTTATCGTTCGTCTACCAATGACTAATTTTACCAATTTTACCAATGACATGAAATCTCTCCATTACTGTTACAGAATCTACGTCAATTTTCTAACACGTGTGATTTTATTACTTTAAATACGATATAATAATTTGCTATTTTGTTTAAAGATCAAATTTTCATGACTTAACGGTTTCTGAACATGTAATACAGATTAGTTTAAGCCCAGAGACCTCTTAAAATGTAGGTCTTCTAATCTCTGGACCATTTCGGATCTTTTATTTTCTATTCTGCCTATAGCATAGAATGTTTACCTCTGGCAACATTGTTAGAATGATGAATAAGAATAAAGTAACGAATATAAAAACGCAAACATCATATAATAAGACGTTTTTGTAATGCCTACAGCTGAATAATCAATGTACATAAAACATAATATACATATATATACCAGACTATGCACCGCCTTTCGGAGGTTTTAGTTTAAATCATAATATTAGTAGCCGGGCTCCGGAATTTGACCCGCACTACATTTAGACTATTGAAGTGACAAACGTAAATTTCTTATTTATAATATATATTACCAAAGTTCCTGCTAAATAAAATCATCGAAACATAAGGACAAACAGTGTCTTAAGGAACGATTTGCATAAGCAATAAAAATTTTCCTATTCAACATAATTATTCTTGGAAACGACCCAGAACATTTATACTTAATACGAATTGAATTATTGTATTGAATATGCAATTGTTTTATTATTGTACCAAAAAAAAAAGATAAGACACGCATTCCGTGAATTATGAAACGTGCATTACTGGGAGGGATGAGTTATCGTACGTAAGCGAACTTTGTTTAAATAAAAGAACGACAACTTAACGAAATATATACAGATATATACTCATTTCAAATAAGTGGGCACACGGACGAATGGCTTAATGCCTGGGTATGTACCACCTACTCTAACATCAAACAGTAATACTTACTATCGCTGTGTTCTAGTTACAAGGGAGAGTGAGTCAGTGTAACTACTGTTACATACCATCTTAGTGTTCCCTGGGTTAGTGACACATTGACAATATAAGGGATGGTGAATATTTCTTACAATACTTATGTGTATGGTCAGTCGCTCGCGCGCCAGTCTGCCTGCCTAGTGGAAAAACCACCAATTTCAATTAAGATTACACAAGCCCGCTTCATGCCCACGGTTTTTTTAAATCGACTGATGTTTTCCGCTCCTCAGCACGAACTTATATAGCTCAACTAGCAGTATATCAACATCAAAAATAATTTATCCAATCTGACAAGTTGTTCAATAGATAAGGGTGTTCGAATCTAGAATATCGAGACGTAATTAAATTTTTCAACTAACTGTATAACAGGTTTTTTATTCGATAACGTATGTAGACTTCGCAAAATTTTATAAAAACGCAAACATCGTACATCGAGATTTAAGTTTTTAATTGTGTGATAAATAAGTTAGGTATTTATAATTAACTACTTCTGACTTATCGATAATTGTAATGTAATTATTCAAAGTTAATTAGCTAAACTAATTTTGTATTTTATATTGTACTAACAACCCGCCCCGACTTCGCACATGTCCAAATTTTTTAGAATTACTCAAACACTCAAAAACATACCCAATAGTTTTTTTATCAAAACTGTTTATTCATTTAAGAGTTCTATAACATACAAACAGAATGTTTACATATATAAGCGCTGTTTTTGAACGCATGAATAGGTTTACACATCGTTTATCTGATTGTAAAATAATAGTCGTTCTTTGCACTAGTGAAGATTATTCTAGAACAGTACCATAGCCTTAAAACTGGGGGCACGCGAATCGTATCTCTCAATATTCACTAAAAAATTTAAAGATGCAATGCATCCCGTGTCAGAAATTAGCCAGTCCAATATAAAATAATATACCTACATATAAATTCAATGATTAACGAAATACAAATACGTTGATTAACAAAATAAGTTCAGTATATAGGAACGAACATAAATACAAAATTACACGAACACGCTTCTATTTCAAACATTTATATGTTATAATAAAATTACAAGCAAGACAACTAATACTTGGCTTTACAAATAAATCTTCAACCGTTGCCTTGACACACCAAAAAAAAAGCTGTACATCACTACGACTTTCAAATGTTTAGTATGTATAAACCTGTCTCGTTTAGGATAAAAACTAGATAAGACTTAGTTCAATTTAATAAGCAATAGAGTCGATAATCGCGCGAACTTTGCAAGTCGTGAACTCCTTATGCTGATGTATGCAATGACCCGCGATAAATAAGCTGGACGGACAAAATGTCTACATCGTCGGTTTGCAATTTTTGTTTCTATGTAGAACTCGTTTGAGTTTTTTATCGCTTTAAATATATTTAAAACAAGCTAGACAGGATTTTTTCTCTCAGTATGCGAAGTTTGCCTGGAATTTATTTTAGGATATTAAAGGAAGTTGCAGAATAATTTTCATATGTTGAAAAATAGTTTTGCAACTGTGATTAGTAGTTTTATAGAAAAACTTTCATTCATCTTGTCCAGGAGAGATTTACAAGGGTCGGCGATGTAAGGAATTGTTAATATTTCTTACAGCCACGGTCAAGGTACCCGTCTGTCTATTTTTTTTAAAAAGCTCCCTTGTAAGCTTTTGCAAACTCGTGACTCACACGATAATTAAGCGTTGAAATAACGTAAATCGGTTACCAAAAATTAATTTAAAATTATAAGGATCTTATAAATAAAAATATTATAATACCCATATTGATTTCAATAACAAGAAATCATATTCGTCAACAAGTAAACTAATATAAAAAAAAACCTTACTTACAAAATTACTTTGTATTTATGTTATTATTAAATTCGTCATCGATTTCGTCGTTACAACAAAGAAAATAACTACGATGACACGGTGGATGAAATACATAGATCATAATAGAAATAACAGTAGGTTCTAACCCAGACATGTCTCACTATACGCGTGAGATATTTGTGGGACTTTTACGAACTGTAAAGCCATCTCATCTGAAAGATATTACTAATGAGAAACGAAGCTTTCATTTGCATTATTTACTTTTATCATTTAAATTAAACCCATTTTTCGTAATTAAACAATAAAACAATGAGTAGGTGTACAATAAAAAATATGTTTCTAATAAATACGGGGATATCTATTTGGAATACATGTAATAACAGTAATATATACACAGAGTACTTTTGGCAGTGTTGCCATAATTTGAGGCAACCTTTAAATCATAACAGAGGTCAACGACTCCCTGCACATGTCTTGTCAATTAAGAATTCAACAATATTAAGTGTAAAATCTTGTACTTCGATATTTATTACCCGAATAAACCTTACATAACATCAATAAATTAAAAACGAACATTTTAAATTTAATGATACCCTTCATTATAAAATGAGTAAATTATAATTTATTATTAAATATTTTTGACTTAATATTAATTAATTTTGTAAATTGTATATAGTTCAGAGAGCCTAGTTTTGTATGCGTTGTATTGATTGGAGTGCACTTTCGGGCAACCGGACGGAGATGCGCAAAGTACCGTACAACCGCAAATACTAAAATTGCATGACGAAATTTAGATCTAAATTAAATAATATACTTTTAAACTCTATTATTAGACTTAATTTCAAATATTAATTCAAAAAGTAAACGTTTAAAGACAACAAATTCTTTTCTAGTCTCCATTTCAAACCTACTACTCTTAAATAGTATTATAGTCCGTCAAACTAAAGTCTAAAGGTTGTTGTTGTCCTTGGTTAAAAAATGTGTCAAACAGTTGTCAAACGATTCTCGTTTTGCAACACTATAAAATCGGAGTAACTACGTTATTATTTATATGTGAAGCAGATCGGGCCTTTATAGTGAGAATTAATATACGACGACACAATGGTATAGGTTTTGAAATAACAGCGACTTATGAAACCGTTTTAACAAACTATTTAAATTTAACACGTAAAATTCGATGTTAGATTCGATTTTAAAATTAATAAATTCTCAAAACTATCTGTCGTCATTGTTAGTGTATGTGACAAAAAGTTGTGTCTCGTCTTCGAACAACACAATTACCTGAATGAAAGATTTAAAAAAAATGGTGTAATCTGTTAAAGCAAAAAAAACTTTTTTTCTGAATACCTTATCCGACAGCGAAGATCACAAATAAAACTATATAAAAAGTGTGTGTCATGTTTCGTATAACCATTAACACTAAACTATAAATAGAACTGAACTTACCTTTCGTGTCTCCGTGCAGTGTTTTGACGGAGGGTGCGAGGCCGAAGGGAGCCTTTGGTACGATCGCTACACCCTTATTCTTTTCGAACAACGCTTTGCGTTCCCGAAGCGACATTTCAGCCGGATCCTTCTCCTTCGTCCTGGGGCTCCCGGCCTCGAACATTGCCGCTTTGGACAGGACCGAGCTCCTGTCAACATTGCCGTTCAGCCTCGGCGCCAGTGTCCTCGTGACCGGCGAGCCCTGAGACGCCGGCCTGTCACCTTGCTTTGTTTGTATACAACCGCTGTCCGCGTTGTCGTTCTCCCCCCGTTCGAGCGCATTGTTTTCTTTGTCCTTGTCACTTTCACAGTTTTCGTCCAGTTCCAATTTACTCGGCGGCGTCGGCGCCCTGTACTTTTTAATGGAAGGTTTTTTTGTCACTGCGACCGGCGACGCGGCCACCATAGTCGCCATGTTGGGGGCTGGAGCTGCACTGGGGGTTGTCGCACTCTTCGGCTCCTGTCGGTCGAGTTCGTGTTTCGTCGGGGCGAATTCGTAAACGAGCCGCGATTGGGTGGCGGAGACGCGGCGGTACCCCTCGCCCTCCTAGGATTGGACAAGGGCAGCGGACGGCGCGGGGTAAACACGTGCTCTCATGTTATATCGATACGTTGGAGGCAAGTTTGACCGTAAGTGGGTTAGCGACGAAGTTGCATCATGACGTTTGTACGTTACGTAATTAGTCGAAAACGGGTCAGGGAAGCGGGTTAAGTCGGAAACTTGTAGGGATTGACAAAGGTCGTTTCGATTGTTTATATCAGTTGCGTGCGGGCCGTGAGGCTCGGGAGGCGTCGAGCAGTCAACTGGCGCGTTGAAGCCACCCGCCGGTGCCACACGTGCGGAAACCGGCTGCCGATAATAATTTTGACGCGCTTACTACGGGATGTTGCAGTTTCATACGAGGAAATGTTAATGACGTTCAATTTTCGGTTAATGAGGACGTTACGTCATTGATGACATGCGTTATATATATATATTTCAAACGAACTCGAAATTAACACAAAGCATTAGCGAAATTCGACCGTTATTATATACAATTACTATTATAACCAAATAGAAAAATAATGTAATATTATAAACGAACGGTAATAAATATTTTATATTAGAACAGAAAAGCGGAGAGAGCGCCGCTTGTGTTTGTTTTCAATCTTAAATGTAAACAGACCGTTTCCAAATAGGCATCGGCGTTTGACACAAAGACCGCTGTAGTTCATTTATTAGAAACAGCTGAATCGTACGAACCTTATAACTATAGGTTTAAGGACTAATATCGGCTAACCGTTGCGTATGACTGTACGAGCCAATCGTGAACAATGATCTTTTTCTAGTAAAAACAAAGGAGCGAATGATTTCCATCAGAGACAAAGGGGTTAACAAATTAAAATTTTCGTTTTCTATTAAAATTCAGGATGTAGATTTGACATAGATTTACTTGTGCACAGTTTATATAGTATGAAGCTATTTTGAGATTGTGTCGCAATCATCGGTTAGGTTGACCGGGTGCTAAAACACGTAAATCTTCGTCGATGATTGCCGGTTTCTCAAAAGGAGAGTCTCAGGTACAATAATCTACTGTGACTTTACTTATATTGGCCTTTGCCATCCTATGATCTGTATATATTTCTAGTTCCCGTCCCTTTGAAGGGTGGGCGAGAGCTAGAGGCTAGAGCTAGAGGCTAGAGCTGGTTCGTATTTTTTTCCGGGACAGAGTAACCTATGTGCTAATCCAGACTTTTGTCTATCTCTCTACCAAATAACACTCTGATCCGTTCAACTATACTGGCGTGCTTTAGTAACAAATCTAACAATCAAAAAAAATATTTGCGTATTTATAATATTAGTAGGATTACGAAAACAATGAAAGGTGGCTACAAAATAATATAAAAACCTTTTTGGAAAAATACGTACACGTGCCAAATTTTTTTGTGACCGATCAAACGGTGTCATTTGTCGAAAAATATATTATAAAAGTAATGAGTAATACGCACACGTATGCACACATGCGAACCCAAGTACGCTCACAAATACATAAATTACATCATGCATTTTTTGCTTGTAATAAGTATTATATTATTTTAATTAGTTATTATCACTGTTTTCTAATAGCACGTATTAAATGACTGTGTCATGTTTTGGTCCTACCTAATAAACAATTGTACTGAAGTTAAGTTTAAACTAATGTGCACTGTTGTATTGTCAAATAAATAAATAAATATCCACCGCCCTTCTCACATATTATAAGATAGTAGATTTTGCCCGCTACTTTGCACGTGTTTTATGGTATCCAGTGCGTCAGTCCTGCTTTAATTGTTAATTATAAAAATATCTATATTAAACTTTAATATCGGAATGAATTATAACGATTTGTTATTTGAACGAGTCAGATAAACGTGTTTTACTTCAAAGTGCCCGTCCCATCTTAAAAGTAAAATACATACATACATAGCTCCTATACCTCCAAAACACAAGTTTCGCAACATACGTATACTCTATTACTATACTATCACGATGCGATGGGAACTAGGCTACTGGAAAACGTTTTGGCGCGAGAACTACGTTTATAAACAAGATATTGTAAGCACGGCCAAGTCTCAAGTCAAAGTCAAAAATCTTTATTCAATATAGAAGCGTTACACTTGCTTATTGATCGGCAAAAATCTACCACCGGTTCGAAGATAAACACCGCGGACTCGAGAAGAACCGTTTTTCAAGGTCCAGATACTATGTACAATTTATTATCAAATCCACAATTACTGTGTTATTCACACGAACAGGATATCGCGCCCAGGACCACAGACCTACAGCCAGGTGAATTAGCCACTAGATACTAAAGAGAACATAAATACCAGAAGACCCGAACCCTGACTGCTGTAAACCAGTCAATTCTACTAACGAGTTGTCAACTTATCGAAATCGTATCGAAACACAATCGTTGCCACAAAGCCGAAGTTTGATCTAATATAATCTAGATCGCAGAACCAATATAAATAAGTAGAATTAACCCTCATTTGCTATTAAGCTGAATTTTATTTTTGTGAGTAATAGTCGAAATATACTCTATTCCAACCATAAGAGGAAAAAGGCAAATAAACAACATTTGACAGGAAATTGACGCGACATCATTGGTCGAGAGCTTGATTAATCTATGATATTCACTATGGAATTGCGAACTGTTATCGGAATTTTGGAAGTAAAATTAAAGTGGAAATAAGTAGTTAAGTGTAGTAGTGTTGTATTATAAATAAAGATGTATCAATCATTAACTCATAGTAGTTTACAATATAGCTGAGTTATTAGCGAATCGCACGAAATCTAAGGTTTACCTACTTCCATTGGAATAGGCTATAGAAGAGGGAACGAATGATAATATATGTTAGTAGAATGGTCTCTCAGCTTTTATGCAAACAAAGAATCTAGTATTTACCGGTTTTACGTTAACAATGAAAGACCTCGCTATTAATTAAAACATGCAATAGTTTAACTCAGAGAACTAACCGAATTATTCAAGGTCACGACGTATGACGTCACGCCTCGTCATATTTTAAATACCTACAGTTTTTCTTAGATTTAATGTTAAAATGGTACCACAAGATTGTACGGTAATTTAAACGTGGGGTCAGAGCAAGTACCACCGAGTTATTATATGATTATAATTCATGTTTTATCATGATGTTGTTTATGAAGGCGAAGGAAAACCATCGTGAGAAAACTTACACGAGCCTAAATTAATTCTGCAACAAAACCGCCATACGATCTCTGGATATACTCCACTTGTTATATGAGACATTTACCCAAAAAGGGTACATAATGTTATTTTACTGTAACTTATTATTAATAAATGCCTTTCACAGTTCATTACGTACAGGTAGATAGTTTGAACTTCAGGAAAGAACGTAGCATATATAATGAAAAAATATATATATTATTATAGTTTATATATTGTCTTACTGACATAATATATAAATCAATGGACTTAAAGTTACTTTTACATAATTGCACGTTATGTTCGTATTTAGTAGATATTATATTCTTAATGTAATGTTAACGAAATAAAGAAATCATACGGACATGAATTCTAATAATAAGAGAAAAAACGTCGTAATTCATTTGATATATTTTGATTGATATGAATGCCCACATATCTCCTAAACATGAATGCCTTTATTAATCAATTGTTTTTAAAGTGACTCCACCGAAACTATGATAGACACACCCCAAGTTAGAGGTCAATAGCTCCATTGTAATGTGACCTCCACGAATCAAAGTGTAAGTAACGTGAACTTAGATAAATCCTCGTTTTCCTCTGCACTAACGATTGCGGGATTCCCGCTTGTGACAAATGAAATCTACGTGAATCTAGACCGAAGACTGCCCAAACGTTCAATTCTGGTCGAGCTCAACTGAATAATCATATGTTTAATCTCATACTCCTGATAAAACCTACATGTTCCGGGTAAAATTTTGCGACACATGAATTTACCAAGCCCCATTGGAACAGCATAATTGAAAAATTTACAAGCAGCGAAGGCCTTAGCGTGCTCAGCTTTTGAGGGGATTTACAGGAATGTTACTTGAATAACTCAAAAGAAAACCAATATAAACGAAACTACAACTTTAGTCCGAACTGAATTTAAGGATCCTAGGAATATTTACGGATGGGTTGGCCTCATTTATGACAAATGTTGGTGTACGAGTACATTAAGCCATTCGTTTCGGCTACTACAAAAACTCATCATATGATTAAGTATGTTAATTAAAAGGAAATCACTAATCACACTCCGTCCGTGAAGAGCTGCTAACACGAGCTGCGAGTTACGAAACCTAATAGTAATTTTTAACATTCATTATGAAGTCAACTCGATATTTGAGAATCTAAATAAATTTGAACATAACGTTGCAAAAAATCTTTTAATTTGATTTCTACATAAGTCGGTTTACTTGTTGGCTTTGTGCCACCTACACATATATTCTACCACCAAAGATTAATAATTAGTATTGTTCTTCCGGTTTGAAAGGCAGAGTAACTACAGGCTCAAGTGACATATCACCGCAACGGTAAATATTTCTGACAGCGCCAATATATATGGGATGTAGGCCATTTACTATCAGGAGGCATATAAAAAAAAAAAAATCGAATTTCTTGACCGAAATGTGTGATAACTTTTTATTACCTAGGATTTTGAATTCAGGACCGCAATTTGCCTTATGAGCTGGCCGCTAGACAAACGAGGTAAACGTTGACAGCATCGTAGATACTTAGAAAACACTCCGTGTTACGTGTCGATGGCAATTAGCGATGCAGGTAATTGTAAATATTTGTAATGAACAGAACAATGATCGTTGAGAAATTATTGTAAGAGATGTATACTGTTAAATTGAAACTGTAGTAATTGTTTAGACAGATTTTAGCACAGTAGAAACGAAGAGTTTGAGTTTTCACATTGTGCTTTCTAATGCATTGAGAACACGTACACCTTTAAATATTACTAGTTATTTGTCATAACAATTAACGCCAATTTAAACTAAGACTTCCGACAGGATTTATTCGAGTTTTTATGGACAAAACTATAGCTATCAAATTAATTAGAAACAAATTTTAAATACATATTAAAACATTAAAAAAAATAAGACACTTATGACCAATGATCAATGATATATTCTGAAACTGTGTACGTTACACTAGGCAAGATGAGAATTTAAACCACTGTTCTTATCGTAATATTCAGAAGCAAAGCCCCAAATTAATTAAGGAATTACTAATATTCCTATTTACCCCCACTTTTTACGCTTATCACTTGTGATAGGTATGGGGACGACTATAGCTCATGAGGTCAGGATCGATTCTGCGACTTTATAAACTAAAAGATGATTTCAAATCTATTTAGTTACAGTCTACGTTTACATGTACATAAGTCCCATTGCTTGGCAAAGTTCTCGAGTCTAAACGCATGTTGCCGATGTACAGTCAGAGTAAGAAAACCTTCGTCAGTTTTTAAATTCATTCCTTTATCGAGTCGTAAACTCTTAGTACCTTTTGAAACTAAAGCACTAAACAGACAACTGCATATAAAATTAAACTAACATAGTCATAACTTGGTTCAATATAGTGTAACATCTTTGGACTACGTCTAGTGTCATATCAACATAAAAACTTTTTTAGTCATTACAAGATTTAAATTAGATATGAGATCTTCTACTGAATTGTCAAAGTCTGTCAGTGTCATATATTTTCTTGCAATATCTTGCGATTTTACAACAATTAGAATAAAAACGCTTGTAATATTATTCGGCCGTTATTTTGAGTGACCGTTAATGTAATGACGTGACGTGTGACGAGTGGTACATCGGCACCGGGAATTGGCGGTGATACCTTGGCCTGCAAAAGCGACGGATATAAACCCTATCAAAAATGTATGGGGTTTGATGGTGCAGAGGTGGATAAATAATAACGATAGAACCAAATCAGCTGTCGTAGAACATTGCCAAAGTGTTTGGGAGAGCTTCAGAGGAACCGACATATGCTCTCGCCTTGTTGTATCAATACGACATCGACTACAAGCTGTGATTGATACGAATGGCGGATATACTCGTTTTTAATAAAATAAATAAGATTTGTTTAAATTAATAAATTTTACCATAATAACTATTTATTTTTACTATTTTATTTTAACTCCGTCCTGCGGTTTCACCCGCGTTTCCGAAAGATTTTATGTTTTCCCCGGATAAAAAGTTTCTAATATGTTATTCCAGTACATATTCTATCTGTGTGCAAAATTTTATCCAAATCCGTTCAGTAATTTTTACGTGAAAGAGTAACAAACATTCATCCATCAGATAGACATCAAACAGATCCATACACACAATCTTTCGCGTTTATAATATTAGTAGGAAGTAGGATTACTACTATGCACTCTATTTTATATGAGACAAGGCAATGTCCTAATCTCCGATGTTACACGAGCATTCACGAAGGGCTATGAGGTTTCGTGAAAAGTTTGTTATTGTCATCCCGATTGACAGATTCTTCTTATTATTATTATAGCTCTTAAGCGCTATTATACTCTTTGCTAGATGAGACTTATAATAACATTGCGACGCAATATGTCATACTCAAATTGTAAAGCAGGTTATCGCTCATACTGTGCACACGAAAATAGATCTTAAGGTGACGAACTTTCTTACCCCGACGGTACATCAGATACAAGCAGCTTATTAAATAATAATAATAATATATTTGAGTAATCGACGATAATCATTATTGAAAGAAGAATAACATATATTAGGAATTGTGCTTCTAACTTAACACTAAAGCTCTTCAATAGTTGCCATAAAAAAGATTCCTTGACAGTCAGGGTGAAATGGTTCTGAACTGTCTTTGCCTCTGCCTTTGCCTAAAAAAATAAAAATAGATAAAAGAATGCAAATAATAATTCCGTTATATTTAAACAAATGTCCAACACAACTTAGCCTTGAGTTCGATGCACTTACAAACAAGGACGGTCTCCCAGCATCAAGATAAAAACTCGACAAGTCGTGAACGATACGCAAAAAACTCAGTTCAATGGACTATTACGCAACATCATTAAATATACACTGATAATGTTTTTACTTCGAACGGTGACGTGACCTTTTTGATGCGAAGGTATTATAACCTGGGAATCGAAGCCTAATAAATTATGTAGTCATCAAATCGAATAATTAGTAGTGATTTTAACATTGCGAAACGACCGTATAATCATTTGTCGTAATAATGATGCAATTTGTGACAAAACAGTTTTCTACACCCTTGGCTTGGCTTTCAGAAACCAGGATAAGTTATCCCATACAGGGATCCCATAATGGTACAGAGATAAATAAACTCGAAAAATATCGAATGTATTAATATGATAATTTCGAGTACTTCCATTAAGATCAATCTATCGATATCGATAGGGAGATTCTTTTTTTTAAATGCCAAACTGAGAAACTACTGAACTTATATCACCGCGTTTTGGAGCAGGTTTTAGTACCTACTACATACTATTCTAGAAGTAGATGAGATTCGCATTTTCAACTGTTAAAACAAGACTATTGAGGTGATATGCGTGTTCATGATCTTGTTTAATATATTATAAAAACGTTGTAATAACACATCCCTACCAAAAACTTCTAAAGCTTTCCTCGATATATATACACCACGACCAGATAGTTTAACTTAGCCCTGATATTATTATGTATATCTTCATGTACATGAACTCTTTCGTAACGTTGATTTTAGTTTGGACCCAGTAGGATGCCCTGCAATCGGGAAGGTTTACGTGATTGCAGCGCCTTATACCGACCGTCTCTTGCATCTCATTATTATTAATTCTTATTTCGCCCGGACGAGGTCGACACGAGGATCTCTTTACATCTATACATATAATAAAATTGGAGTGTCTAGTTGTAATATTAAAATAACCGCTTTTTAATAAATGTATGTGTACGTATAAACTGTACATATACCAAAATAACATTTTTTTTTTCAATTTTTGTGTCTGTTTGGCCCGGCTAATATCTGGAACGGCTGGACCGATTTTTACGGTACTTTCACTAGCAGATAGCTGATGTAATAAGGAGTAACGTAGGAGTAACTTACAATAACTTTTTTGTTAAAATCAAACGCGCACGAAGTCGCGGGCACAGCTCGTATAAGTATATAAATAAAGGAGACTCCGTATTAAATTACGACAGACAATACGTACAAACTTACTTATAATCGAGTGTTCACAAGGTATTATACTGGGTAACCTTATTAGTGGTTTATCATTTTGAGCTAAAACCAAATATCTACTGACATAATTATATAAATAATATTGACATTCTATTTAATATTACAAAATAAATAAAGAACGGACGCAGAACACGAAAGAGACAGATGTTATCTATAGGAATTATCATCATTTATATGTTACCGTTAACTTCCTGGTCGAAATGACTTTTGACCGATAATATCATTCACGGCTAAGTTTACTAAGTCCAGATGGTATACGCTAATCTACGTAACGTTAGCTTGCCATCTGCCATTATGTTTTTTTTTTTTATAATGCCTAAGTGAAAACGAACTTCCTACTAAGCAAATATACATTAAACATATACCAGAAGATGCAACGCGTTTTGGAGATTAAGTATGTAATATTAGTATATAAATAACAGAGCTTAAATCTAGACTATTGATATAATGAGAATCAATTTAATTCACTTATTCTAGATGTCATACGGAATATAACCTACTTTATGTCTTCAGTATTATGAGATATTTATCTACTTAACCAAAGGAAAAACAAATTACGACTGTTTTTTTATATTAATTTCCGTATATGTATAAATGAGATTATATATACTAACGCACCATACTTGTAACTTATAATTTATTCTCGAGTCCGTAAATGTGTCCGATCGACATCGCCACTCGCGATAAAACTGCATTTTCAAGCTTAAATAGTTTTATGTTATTCAAAATATTCGATGTGTTAAAATACCGTTGTGCATAATTACATTATTGTCAAGGCCGGATAAGTAGACAATTGCTAGACGAGTTCGCCTTTGTTCAGGCAAAGGTAACTGCAGAGTGCAGCCTAGTGGCTATTTACGTACGTTTGAAGATCCTTTGGTATTTAAATTTAAAAAAGAAACAAAAACAAATTTTCATTGTAATAGATCTTTTTGGAACGTATTTTTTACGCGGCTGACAGCAGAGTGAACTGGCAGAACTCATCAAATAAGAAATAAAAGAGTTAGCCAGGCGAATCTTCCCTTCCTTTCCTTTATCTGTCTCTTTCTATCACATACGGGTTTATATAATAACATTTAAATTTATTTTCGTTATTCTTTTAACTCACACAGAGTTTTAATAACAAATTTGTATTGTTTAGTTATTTAATAGTAGCACTCAAAGAGAGATGAGCTGCATCTGCGCTTGTCATCTTATAGAGCACGAGTGTGTGCACAAACACAGGTACACTTTATCTATCTATCTAACTAACTCTCGATTTCGATAAATCCGATGAAACGACAAAACGGATACGACCAGAAATAGTTCCGACGCGGGACTTTTATTTTACACCACACAGAGAAAATAAATAAATACAACATAGATTCCAGCCTTAACGAAAGAGGCGTACAATTTTGGCGACTTTATCGCTACATAGCGATCTCTTCCAGGCAACCGACTTTACGTATTTCCCGAGGCACAAGAGTGTCACCTGACCTATTAATATTTTAATGGTTCGATCTCAGGGGCTTGTGAGACCATAATTTCAGAATCTACTACCTTTCACGCTAGCCACTAGACCAACGAAACGGACAAACTAATAAATAATCATTCATACAAAGTATTGACATCCTTGACAAGGCTTACAACAGTCCAACGATTAGTCCGTCATATTTCTCTAATGACATCAGAGTCTTGAACGTCAGTTAAGGCGATTAAGTCAATTCCTTCCATATCCTTCCATATCAATCTCATAAGTTAATATTTATTAAAATACAGATACATACAGAAAAAGAAGAGCCGAGATGGCCCAGTGGTTAGAACGCGTGCATCTTAACCGATGATTTCGGGTTCAAACCCAGGCAGGCACCACTGAGTTTTCATATGCTTAATTTGTGTTTATAATTCATCTCGTGCTCGGCGGTGAAGGAAAACATCGTGAGGAAACCTACATGTGTCTAATTTCAACGAAATTCTGCCACATGTGTATTCCACCAACCCGCATTGGAGCAGCGTGGTGGAATATGCTCCATACCTTCTCCTCAACGGGAGAGGAGGCCTTAGCCCAGCAGTGGGAAATTTATAGGCTGATTATGTTATTATGTTAAAGTACAGATAAAACAA